>NW_027176153.1:9281722-9949222 GCF_023055335.1 Clinocottus analis
TCATATCCTCCTCCTCCACTGTCCTCATCCGACCCGCTCCGTGACTTTAACTTTGCCACCATCTGGTGCAAGACGCCTGGACTGAAAATGTGAATTGATCGCATAAATTTCTGCATGCACCTCTTCGGAAGTCAGTTTTTTTGCTGCGTCAAGGCATCTAATAAAAAGAATTAAAATCCAGTTTTGTTTGTGTTGTTTGCGTTTACTTGCCGGCAGTTTTCCTCTGCTCGGCCTTTGTTGGTCCATTGCAGCAAATCTGTAGATCACTAGAACAATGTGATACACCTCAGGGACCCACTCGTAGAACAGTAGCAGCACGGCGCCAATAGAGATCAAAAACTTGTGCTTTTCTTCTGCCGCTTTGCTTGAAGCCCCCCAACTTCCAAGTCAACACAGCACATACCGCCTATCATGTGTTGAGCTTATACGGGCTCACATGATCAGCAGTGTGAGAGGCCCTCACTGTTGGTTTGGATGCAGACTTAGTCCTGGGAACCCAGCTTAAGGCGGAAGAAGAGCCAGTACACAATCATTTTTAAATCCGATGATTTTTCCACTTGCATGTGGTTGTTAACTGACAGTGCAAGTGCCTTTAGCCTTCATTCTTTCTCATGGCCAGCAGGGGTGTCACTCTCCGGTTACAGAAAGAAGTCCAATTGTATCGAAGTCATAACATGAGTTTATGGTCTCAATCTCGAGTTAAATATAGGTCCATTTAGAGCAGAAATAGATAATACAGAAATGTTTAGAGCGTGGTAACCATGTGATTGATAGGTCCCTAACACAGTGTTGTTGAGTCTGGGAGTTCACAGTTTTCAGTTCATGAAAACTCATTGTAAGGTTTTTGGTCTAATTAAGAATCATCGATTCAGCATTTGGTTGTACTTAGCTTCACCCTCTTGTGTCACTTCTGGCCGCTAAAAAACAAGATGGCAACGGTCAAAATCCTGTTCTTGAGGCTTTAAAGTTGCAGTCCACTTACCAATGGGCGACGTCACAGCAACTATGTCCACTTCTTAAACACAGTATAATGTTGCAAAGCCCAAGGTTCAGAGTCATCTGTGGTTCCCAACGTAACTGCTGATTATTTGTAGGAAACCAAACGTCTGGGTTCACTCGCTTACATCAACAAGGTCCTAAAGGCAGGCGAAGGTACCAAGTGGCTCATTTCCAGCTCATGTCCCCAGTATTTGCTCTCTCCGCTGCTGTTTATCGTGAAAAAAAATGTGCTTAAAAATGGAAAAGCCTATGAATGTAAACATTTATACTTTCCCTGTGGGGATATATGCTTTGTGTACACACAGTTTATGGACGGGCCCGTTGCATTTGGACGTGTGTCTATGCGTCTGGTGGTAGTAAATAAGATCGAATAGATGCAGGCTGCACGCACACATTCACACACAGGCACAGACTCGGGCACGGATGTGAGCTCCATGCTAAAGAAGCGGTGTGTATAAATTTGCCTAAGTGTTTGGCCAAGGTCTGCGGCTGTGTGTGCAATCGATGTGCCAACAGCAATAAATCAGCGTGGGACAGACCTGAACGCCTCTACAGCTTCATCTGATGTGGCAGGTGGGCTTCAGGATGGCCCTGACCGTCTCACACACACACACACACACACACACACAGTTTTTCAAGGTTTTCTCGGGAAAGACACACAACTTGATGACCCCACAATTATATGATTAGGATTTGCGTGCACCAAAGTTTGTACCCCATAACAGTAATCCGTCCCATCTTTTTAGTTCTTGTTTCCTCAGTCATTTTTCGAAAACAGTTTTCTTTATCCAGTAACTAAAATATTTTTTTTCCCTTTCTTTTGATCTAACTCAGACATTAAAGCAAAAACTTTTAAATCACAAACTTATTTTTCACTTTCTTTTTCCTCTCATCTATCTGTCCCAGTTTAGTCAAACAGCTCAGCTCCACTGGCTACCAACGCTTCATGGCCACTGAGTCTGTGTGTGCCGAGTGGTTTTGACTTATTTATAGAATCTGTAAAATACATCAGACAAGGTGAGATAAAAAATGCTGCAGAAATAGCCGTCTTAACATGTCATTTAGTATAGCGAGTTGAATTTCCTTGTCTATTCAAATGTCCACATTCTTGTGTTGATGGGTTTAGTGCGCACGGTTGTGTGGGCAGGTCTGTTTAATGTCAATGTACTGTATGCGTGCGTTGTGTGTTCACATTTTGTGTGTCTGTGTGTCAAAGATGCCAACAGTAGCTGTATTGTCCTGATGGGACAGACAACAGCGTCGTCATCTGGGCCACTGTAATCATGGCTGGACTAAAGATGAAAGACACTATTGACAAGAAGTGAAGTGTCTGAGAGGGAGAGAGAGAGAGAAAGAGAGAGTGAGAGAGAGGAATGTAATGAAAGGGAGCAATGAGAAACAGCCGAGACAAGAATAGCTTGCTGACCAAACTCCATTATGAAACAAGCCTTTGCTTTGTGCTCTTTATTTAGCCGAGCATAAGCCAATAAGCTAATGAAAAGAAAGTTGGGCAGTGTGTGGGGGCATCGTAGTTGGTTCAAAGCAAATGTCAATGATGGAAGCCTCTTTAATAGTTTGTTGATTCAATCAGAGTGTCGGCGGTTCAATCCCCGGCTTTGCTAGTCCATGTTGATTGGAAAGACACTAAAATTGCTCCCGTAGGCTGTGCCTGCGTTGTTTCAATGGGTATGAATGGTGAAACAGTTGTGATGGGCAGGTGGGCTGTACGGTAGCCCCCGCAGTAAGTGTATTTGGGTGCAAATAGGTGAACGAGAGCTAGCGTGAAAGTGCTTTGAGTGGTCGTAGGTCTAAAAAAGTGCTTTACAGTTAAAAGTCCATTCATCATTTACTATTACCGGTAACATCCTGGAAGCCTACTCTCATGGTCAACTCCAGGGATGCATTGCGAGAACTGGATACCCTTGTCTCAAGATGGTGCCTGTTCTTTCCAACGAAGATTACTTACCAGGTGCACACGCCGAGAATCTTACAGAGTGATCAGTACATGCTGGTCAGAAGACATGTCAAGAGTTTCCAGGGGTGTCAGGGACGGCAAGTCCCCCCCCACTGGGAGCGAGATGCAAGCGCTCTGTCATCCGATCCACGCTGGCTTTGTCTTCAGTAAGCGTCTCTGCCCGTCTGTCAGCGGCAGCTCCTGGGGAGCTGAGTGGACGGTTGCTTGCCTGTGTTTACCAGGCTGACCGAGAGCAGACAATGACTTAAGCGAAGTAGTTTTGACATCGGCTTCTATGGGTAGAAATCAACAATGTTGGTCGGCGTTGATTCATTGATTTTATTTTCCCACCCCGTTGCGATTGAGGGGAATCTGCCCGTAGTGTCACAGGCGGGCTCACAGACACGGTAAATTAGTCAAAAACACATATGCAGTAGGATATTGGTGATATTTGTGTGCTGTCTGAGTGATGGACGTCAAGAAACGTCTTCAGTGGGGGTTAGCTGTGAGAAGGAATCCAACTCTACCTTTAGCTGTTGAGCACGGGAATTGTTTGAGACCATTTGCTTTTGTCCAAAATGCTACTCGAAGAATTCCAGTGCTTTTCAGCCAGGATGTCCTTCTCTTAACCAAGTTCAAACTTTAAACAACAGCGATCGCGCCCCATCACACTGTGATGGTAATAATGGCAACAATGGTGCCGATGATTGGGCACGTGGAGCCGGCCATGTTGCTTTTTCCCTACAACGCCGAAGGCTTTACCTTTCCCCCACTGTATTCAGAGATAGGCTTCTCTAGCGACTCTGAACCTGGGAGAGTGGATATTGGGATTGGATGGATGGAAGGTCCATCTCCCTTCCTTTTTTCCTTACTTTTTCTTCCTGTAGTTTTCACTTCGAGCAATCTCTGCCACCATCTCCCCTGCCTTTATATTGAACTGGTATGAAGCCAAATTGTTTCTTTTTCCCTCTTCTCTTTATCGTGTTGGACCAGTACTCTCTCTCTCTCTCTCGCTCCTCTGTTTTAGAAGCCGTGTGCTTGTTTTTATCTGCTCTTTTCCAAATATACTGATTCTTCCTGCAGCCCCTGTAATAATTTATGGATGTTTACTTGCTATCACGATGCTGCACATCAGTGGCTCATCCCCCCGAGTGATTTTTTTTTCTGTGTGTAGGTCTTTTCTATGTGTGTTGGATGCAAATGCCCTCTAAAAGAATATTTTGGATGTTTTCTTAAAGGCATACACCCCATGTCATAGGTTGTGTTGTTTTGTGTGTGTATTTGAAGTGTATTAAATGTATTATTGTGTGCACATGCACACTTTGCTGGATCCTTTAATACCTCCAGACAATCAATACGTAGAGGAGCGATGTTCGGCCCTGTCTTCTTTTAAAAGATGCACTCCACCGAGTGGTGTGAGCCAAGAGTCGAGAAGTCAATAAAACAAAGCCGATAGTGCTTTCATTTGTTTTTTTGGGGGGGACTTTGGCAACGAGGCCTCGAAGTCCGAGTCTGTGGGCAAATATTTAGTGTCTTGTCATTTCGATGCAAACAAATTAATCCTTTTTGTCAGACCTCTGGATGTGCAAAACAAAAGCCTGTGAATGTATTGACGTCGTTGTTTGCTAAGATCTCGCCTTTTTTTCTCTTTCTCAGGGCTGGTGGCGGACGAGGCTGAGGATCAGGGGTTGAGGTTATAAAAACAACAGCGGAGCAAGGAGGAAAACACAGACAGAAGAAGCTGATCTGCTTGGTAACTCTTCTTTCGTCTGATCATATACCCTGCAGTCCTAAAAGGCACTGACTGACCCTGCAGAGGATTACGGGCTCAGAAATACCCACCGACACCCACTCGCTCCCGCCTCCCCTCACTGCCATGTCCTCCCACCTCAACCCACCTCTTCTCATCCCCCCCATCCTCTGCCTCCTCCTCCTCCTCCTGTCTATGCCCTCCACCTCTTCTCCTCCCTCTTCCCTCCTCTCCTTCCTCCCACCAGAAGGGGGCCTCACACATTTGGTGGTTCACAACAAAACGGGCGAGGTCTACCTGGGTGCTGTCAACTGGATCTACAAGCTGTCGAACAACCTGACCAAGCTGCGGAGCCACGTCACTGGCCCGGTCACAGACAACCCTCGCTGTTACCCTCCGCCCGGTGTCCAGTCCTGCCCCCACGAGCTGGTGCAGACCTCTAACGTCAATAAGCTCCTGCTACTCGATGCTGCCCACAACCGCTTGATTGCCTGTGGGAGTACTTCCCAGGGAATTTGCCAGTTCCTGCGTCTGGAAGATTTGTTCAAGCTGGGCGAGCCCCACCACCGTAAAGAGCATTATCTATCCAGCGTTGCGGAGGCAGGCACCATGTCGGGTGTCGTGATCTCCCCGGATCTTTTTGGCGGCGGCGGGAAGCTTTTTGTCGGAACCCCGATCGACGGTAAATCGGAGTATTTCCCAACGCTGTCCAGTCGCAAGTTGATGTCCAACGAGGAGAACGCTGACATGTTCAGCTTCGTCTACCAGGATGAGTTTGTCTCCTCGCAGCTGAAGATTCCCTCCGACACGCTCTCAAAGTTCCCGGCGTTCGACATCTACTACATCTACGGCTTCAACAGCGAGCAGTTTGTGTATTATCTCACCCTGCAGCTCGACACCCAGCTGACCTCGCCGGATGCAAGCAGCGAACAGTTCTTCACGTCTAAAATCGTGCGCCTGTGTGTCGACGATCCAAAGTTCTACTCCTATGTCGAGTTCCCCATCGGCTGCACCAAGGACGGAGTGGAGTACCGCTTGGTTCAGGATGCCTATTTGGCGAGGCCAGGGGCCCGTTTGGCACGTTCGCTCGGTATTCAAGAGCATGAGGAGGTTCTGTTTACTGTGTTCGCCCAGGGTCAGAAGAACAGAGCCAAGCCGCCCAAGGAGTCGGCTTTGTGTCTGTTCACAATGAGACGGATAAAGGAGAAGATTAAAGAGAGGATTCAGTCGTGCTACAGAGGAGAGGGGAAACTCTCCCTGCCCTGGCTGCTCAACAAGGAGCTGGCCTGCATCAACTCGGTGAGTGTTTGAGGCAGTCGCTCCCAGAAGTGTGTTTGTGATCATCGTCAGTCATGAAAATTATGTTGTTCCTGCTTGTTTTGGCTTGTCGTTGTGTGTGTGTGTGTGTGTGTGTGCATGTGTTAGTTTCTAATTGAAAACCAAAAAAAGAATGAGCTAGTTCACATCCCTTTACTTCAAGTACAGTTTCTAGTCGGAGGTTGAATTAGATGGATTGTCTTGTCGTTGCCAAAAGCATTTTAGTAGTTGTTTTTATATTAAGCAGGTTTGGAGAGTTACTGTCCAGCTCTGGAGCATTTACTCATTTGTCTGTCTAAAAAAATATGCTGTAGGTTGGCATCAAATATTTGCACAGTGCAGCCTGAAAGTGAAGCTGAACTATACGGGAAAAACACAACAAGGCAATTTTCGGGGTGAACATCAATATTAGCCTAATATTTAACTAAATGAAAGATCTGGATATTGAACACACTTTGACTCCATACATTCATTGCCAAAGTCCAACGCTCCACCCTGGCTGGATGGCAGGTCACCAGAACTTCAAGCTGCTTCTGCATGTATTAAGTTTATCTGGTTAACCTGTAAGTGGAAAGTATGAATATTAAGAAATTACAAAATGCAACTAAGTAATATTTTCTATTCTGGTGCGGCCAAAACTATCAAAATATTGGTGCAATATAGGCACATTTAGTCATTTGAGCCTAATCCAGAGTCACATCCCATTGGCAGGGTGAGGTTGCAAAACCTCATCCCGACAAGTACTACTCCACCTTTAGCTTAGTGCTGGTGACATGAAGTGACATCACCAGCACACCAGACTGCGGCTCAGTGGTACAGCAGCGTCTTCCTTCAATCATGGGATCGGCGGTTCGCTCTCCGGCTCCACTAGTCCATGTCGGTGTGTCCTTGGGCAAGACACTTAACCCCAAATTGCTCCTATAGTTGTGCCTACGCTGCATGAATGTGAGTTAGTCCTGATGGGTCGGTGGCACCTTAGCAGTGTATGAATGGGTGTGAACGGGTGAATGATGACAAGCAGTGTGGAAGTGCTTCAAGCGATTGGAAGACGAGAAAAGCTCTAAACAAGTACTGGTCCATTTACCATTTATAGCCGTATGTCAAGCTTTTTACGGGATTGCATTTACGCCACGAAAACTTAAAAAGGGTTGGTTAATTTGTGAAGATCATAGGGTCTACCTGCCATAAACGTAGCCTACATTTTCTCTGGGCTTAGAAAACCTTCATCCCTTCAACTCTCCTGCACAATGTCTGAAGGTGTGAGTTCATGTGACCTCACCTGACAGAGAACTAACAGAGCTAAACACGTCGATCGTCAAAGTGGAAATCTCTTACCACTGGCTGATGTGAAAACAAGAGGGAATGAACATGAATTTATTCCATTATGATTGAATATAATTTGGTCAAAATGTATCTACAGCTAAGTGAGACTACTCAGCCTGAGGGCGAGGGCGGCTGTCTCCCAGGAATAATTCAAACTGTCCACAGGTTGTGGGTGGCTTGTCTTTCCATTCTTTCATAGATGAGCTGGCCTAAGGGTGCTTGAGAGACATTGTGTGTGCATGCGTGTGTGTGTGCGTGTGTGTGTGTGTGCGTTATCCACATGTCACACACACGGCCCTGTATCCTCATGAATAATTCACCTGGTCTCACCTTCTGTTATTCAGTCGGTGCTCCATAACAACCTGCCATAAATCTCTGGACTTCTCTCTCTCTCTCTTCTCTCTCTCTCTCTCTCTCTCTCTCTCTCTCTCTCTCTCTCTCTCTCTCTCTCTCTCTCTCTCTGTCTCCCTCTCTCTCTCTGCTGTGCTTCCTTCTCTTTCTCTTTCACTCGAGCCCCATCCTTTGCATAAAGATTTCTTTCATTTTGCTAACCCCATTCTCCCTCCGCTCCCTCTTTTATCTGCCTTTCACTTGCTTTGCTTCTCTCTGTGTCTCTCTCTTCAACTTCTTTCCCTGACCTCTTCTCTTTGCCTTTTAATTTTTAACCTTTAACCCCCCCTCGTTTTTACATTCTTGCTCTTTTTGCCCCTCTTCGGCTTCTTCCATCTCTCTCTCTTTCTCAAACCTTTGCTGTTGCACCATCTCTCTCTGCCCTCTCCTTGACTTTCCACTGAGTGATGAGGTGCAGAGTGACTTAGTGTGTAAAGCCAGTGCCGGGATGTGATCTGAAAATACAATGTGGTGGGGAACAGACGATGCTAGTCGGAGAGGGGAGGGGACGTCACGGGGGGGAGGGATGCGCAAGAGAGAGCAGCGCCGAAGAAGAAAGGGAAAGAAGTGTGCGATGTGAGGAAGGGTGCGACGTCAGACGGATCACTGGGTTGAGAGCAGAGAGGAACAAAACAAAGCACCGCTGTGCCTCAGTGCAGCCTCGCAGAGGCCGCTGACTCTCGGTTGATAGCTAGTTGATAGGTGTTGATGGACTTAAGGTAGTATTAAGAACAACACAGACAGGCAGGATTACAGGCAGTTTATTTTGTGCCTCTATGAGCCTAAGTTTGAACCAGTCTTCTTTCTTTCTTCTCAGCTAGTTTCACTACTTTTTCTGTCCTTTTATCCGTTTTGTCAGTACAACACAATGTGTCCGCCGCCACTGCCAACGTCCAATTATGGCAAGGCCTTGTGGGAGTTTGAACAAGCCGGCAGGTTCATTTTTTGTGCTTCGACTGCTCACACGGCAGCTGTAGGGATCAAACCTGTGGCTATTCCATTAACCCTGTGAACCCCAAGCAGGGGTTTTGCTCCTCTAAATATAAGTCCTGCACCTCGACGGAAACAGCAATCACGTCTTTTGTGCAGTGCAACACAGTGATAGCTAAAAATAATGAAAAGATTGAAATAAAAGTTGAATTTCATTAGTATTTTATTTTATAAAAATTGGAAACAAATTGAAATGTGTGCAACATTGTTCCAAGGGCCCACTGGGGTTACCAATATTTGAAAAGAAATTACATTTTACAAATTCTCTGGTCCTCTTTTTTCTGCTCCTCCGTGTAAATGGCCTGCAGTTCAGTTGGAGATTCACTGACTTCTTCTTGTCAGTCGACTGCTGCTCTCAGCCGAGTCGTTCCTTCATCCAGCGTCCCACAGGGGAGCGCAGCATTTCATGTTTTGTTTTTTTACAGGATCTGGTTCGTGCAAAGACTTGTGAAATACAACAGGTTGATAAAAGTGATTTTGAGTGAACATTATTATTTTAAATCTCGGACTTGGTCACGTTTCTTGAGAGAAGTGTTTGTCACGCAAGATATGTTCATGAGCCATCGGAAATTTAATTATCCAACTTGTGTTGTGTTATTTCTTTGCACAGTTTTCTGGCGCGTGTAAACGGTGTATTCTATGAAGAATCTCCTCAACAGTTTTAGAAATATGTTTATGGGAAAGTCAGCCATGTTTTCTTGTTGAATGAAGAAAGAAAGTCACTCTCTGCCTTCAGCTAGCGGTGACATGTATTTATTTTTGAAATAACAGAATAACATCCAGGAACTTCTTTGTCTGCTGTATCTTCTAATTACATTTTCTTTTTACAAGTGCCCCCGTTTACAAGACAATTACACCTCTGTCACAGGCCCACCGGTGCAGTATGAGTGCCATGTGGCCTTGTAGTAGAAAGTGTACTGTATCTGCATGCAATTATGCTAATGGCCGTACAGTTACATGATCGTCCTTTATGGCCATCTGTCGTTCCGCCTGCCGATCGATCAAGGTCGTGTCAGCCAAGCTCGCTCCTGGACGCTGCCGTGATGGATTTATCATCTCGTCGCACACAGGCGTGTTCAGCGTTTTCTTTTTCCTCACGAGAGCGGTGACAGGGCCCTCTGCCTCCGGCTAGTGTCACGTGGAAACTTTCACGCTGGGCCCGCTGCGAGAGACGAGGTCGGGTCGAGTCAGTCAACACTCAAGTCATCTTCGCTTCACTTGAGAAAAACCCTCGTAAAAAATGTGCTCTTTGAAGATCAGTATACGTTTTTTAGTATTGTCAAAGTATGTCAAAGTTTTTACCTTTCTTTCAAATGATTATAGGACTCTCACTTCCCTCAGGCTGCGGGTTATCATCGACTACTTGCATCAGGTTTATAGCTACTAAAAGGAGGGGCTTTATGGTCAAAGCTCTAAACCCCATCTCAAATTGACTTGAGATCTGTCCAAGTCTAATAGCAATCTCTCTCCGAGAGCTGAGGTAGTATAATTCTCATATTGGAGGGAAAGTCATTTGTTCAGTCCTTAAGAGTCTCTACGATGTCACCTGTGATTTAATTTGAGATTTAGCCCTGCTGTTTAAGTATATTTTGGACCCACAGACTGGAACTCACATGATACCTCCATGGCCAGCAAGTGAGGACATTTTCACCTGCATTTGCATTGTGTGAAGGGAAAATGGATCGAAACGCTGTGATTGAGGGGAAATATAGAAGAGCAATGGGATAATGCCAGAGACACCGACAGAGATGTGGGCAGACGTGTGGACAATGGCCCCACTGTCAGCAGGAAAGCCTTCCTTCCTTCATGAGCTGTAAGGCATCCAGCCTAAGTAGTGGCCATTAAACACAAGAACCCGAGTCATACTGTATGGAGAACTCATGCATACGTTGGGATCAGCCTGACTTCCTTTCATCCAGTGATTTAAGCGATATGAATGCGCGCCTCCTTCTCGCTTCAGGCCTCGGGTGTGGAGTGAAAACCCAGCAACAGCCTGGCGCTCATCTCAGTACGTTTAGCTGGATGAATAAACAACTGGAAAATAAAATCAGACTCCCCTCGTCAATGTGAAAAAACATCTGTCGGCACCTATTTAAAAAAATAAATAAATTGACAACCGTCAATGGACGCAGAGGCATTATTTGTCGTCCGTCCGTCATTTGGTTATGTATAAGTCGATAAGGTGGTTTATTTATTTAAATTTGGCACAGACTTAGACTTAGGTATTAACTGTTTTGTGTTTTGTGGTCACCAAGACCTTGCGAATCAAGTTTGGGCCATAACTCAAGAATGTATATTTGCTAATCCTGACGATTGTTTGGACCGATGTCCACCTGCTGTCGGTCAGTTTGGAAATAGCATCTCGTTAACAGATTCTGTGCTAATAGTTGATGCTCTTTGTCATCAGGTGGCCAAATGCACCTCTGCCCCCCTCTGAAGCTGACTTATAAGGTTATCTGTGTAATATTACACGCACTTATTAAAGTAGCAGGGGGAAAAAGCTAAACGAAACATTGCACTGAGCAACAACCCTTTCAACGACAGTTCAGTGCGTGTCACATTGTGCACGGCCTAATAACATCTCGGTCGTTATCTAAGCCACAACGTCAATTGATGTCAAAATATCTGTTCGAGACATGTCAGATTGTACAATGGGGACACTGGAAGGGACGAATGAACTACGCTCTGAGTTTTTCTTCGTCAGAGTACCCAAAAACATTTTGGCAAAGATATTATGTTTTGTTCTGAGGTGTCCAGCCACTACAGTAAGAGACTGCACATACAAAACAGTGCAAACATTATTATTAGTCTGAATGTCAGACCTCGATGCTGAACTTAGATGTCTAATATGTCATATTTTGTCCTTCCTTTTTTTTTGCAGCACTTCCGTTGCACATTATGTTCTCAGTAGATCGCTCCCTCAGATTAATCTGACCACAGCATAGTCCACGCGTCCTCCCTAGTCCTCCTCTCGGCTGCGGGTGAACCGCTTCTCCCGCCGTGACGGGTGCGGGCTCTTTCTCTCGCTGTGCGTCTTTATGTTCCACTCATTATCAGGATGAGGCCCGCCATCGGCCTCCTGGGAGTTACACTGAGTGGTGGGTGACCTTCGCCGGCTGCGGGCTGCCGTCCAGCTCCACAGCTCTGTGAGCGGGCCGACCCGGCAACGCTACGGCCTCGGCATGACTAATGAGACCGATTCAGACAGAGAGAAGGAGATACTATCCTCTGTGTGTGTTTGCGTGTGTGTGTGTGTGTGTTTAGGACTCACTTTATCTCCCTCTTCTGGGTCTCTCTGTATACTTCACCAAGTGCTCATTTGTGTGTGCGTGTGTGTGTGTGTGTGTGTGTGTGTGTGTGTGTCCACCTTATCCTGGCCTCCAAAGAAGAGGAGGGGGAGGAAACAACAGAGGAAAATGGGCTGATAATAAGAAGAGAGAGAGAGTGTGTGTGTGTGTGTGTGTGTGTGTGTGTGTGTGTGTGTGTGTGTGTGTGTGTGTGTGTGTGTGTGTGTGTGTGTGTGTGTGTTATTTCTGCATTGTCTGCAGCACCACAAGGTGGATGTCAGTGGGAAAATTGGCTGCAATAACATAGTGCAAGAAAACTCTTTGGTTCTCTCTCTCTCTCTCTCTCTCTCTCTCTCTCTCTCTCTCTCTCTCTCTCTCTCTCTCTCTCTCTCTCTCTCTCTCTCTCTCTCTCTATCTCTGACCCTCTCTCCCCTGCTCACCTCGTCTCTATTTTTCTCCCAGCATAATAGTGTTTATTAATAATTATCAGTGTTGATCACTGCTGGCCAGGATTGCAGTCTATTCCTGTGGCATTTTGTATTGTGGTGGCTGGTGTGTGTGTGTGTGTGTGTGTGTGTGTGTGTGTGTGTGTCTGCTCACTGCTTCATTCTCTCTCTATCTCTCCATTGTATCTTTAGTCTCATTAGCGTGAGCTTGTGCCTTGGTGGATGGATCACCCACACACATTGCATCACGTCTGCCGGGTGGGGAATCAAGGCTCTCGAGGCTTTGCTTCCAACCCAACACACCCATACTTCCTTAATATTTGTCACAGCAAAGGCAACGTGACAGTGACCTATCGACAACCTCTCATGTCAGCTTGTATACATTTGCGAACAGCATATTGAGCAGGGAAGCTCTTTCAAGTATTTAGGATACTGGAAGCAAAAGCATTATTTATTTCACCGATTGTTGTCTGCGACTAGTTGGATCACTTCCAGCTGGCTTGAATCTGTCCCGGTTGAATCGTCGGTGCAAAAGATGAGCTACTATGTCAGTAAATGGCTGGGTCGTTCCAAAAAAAAAAAAAAAAAATGCACAAGGATGTGCAGATAGAATTGTGAGCAGCGTCGAGATAAGATCCAATCGCCAAGCTTGAAATTCTGTTGTGTGCACCGTTGACATTGAGCCGAAGCCAAAGAATCCACTTTGTGGAAAAACACCCCTGATACCTTCAGCAGCTTAAGGCGGCCATCTTTCAGAATCTTGGCTCATTTTGGATAAGGTTTGCAAAATATGGTGCAGAGCTGGGTCCCAATTGCACTGAGGAAAGGGACATCTGTTACATGAATCTGTAGTATTGTTGAAGAGATATCCATTGATTTTGTTCGGGAATACGCTGTAAATGCAACACAAGGAATATTATCGCCTCACAACGGCGTCGTGGCGAAACGTCGTGCAAACAGATGCCTGCTTACATCACACCCAGTTGACAGGTAGCAGCATTAGCATTCATTTGGAGTCGAGTCTCCGGTGAATGTTAAGTCCACTCACTACTTTTAGCCCCTTTTTATTTTTTTTTTCCCTCCGAAAACTCCTGGGGGAAATATCCATCTCTTCAGCTGCTAAATGCTTTCGCAGTACACACCAGGTAGTTGCCATCGTTGTCTGTCTGCTGTTTGGTGCTGGACAGGAAGGGCTTTTTTGTTGTTGTTGTTGTTGTTGTTGCGTAAAACAGCTGCCGACCGCTTCTAGAAAACAGTGCTGATTGGAGCTGACCTGCACAACCAAAGCAATATCCCTGAAAAAACAAACTGCACAGTTCTCTGCGAGTAAGTCACCGCTCGTGACTGCTTTCACACTGCACAGTCATTTACCTACAAATCAATGTTCCCAACGTTACTGTGAGGAACTTTAGGCTGCTTATGAAGTGTAACTGCTTATCAATTTACCACCGACGCCTCTGTCTGATCTACATGAGTAATCCAGACCAGGAACCGCGCGACGCTGGTGCATGAAAACGCTACCGCTTCTGTCCACAGGGACCGCCAAAACCAAGCGCTTTAACTTCCGCCTCAGAAGTCGGCACGTATCTCGGTGGGCGCGATATTTATTGACGTTGTTTCTTTAAAAAGTACGGGAGAGAGCCCGAAAGTCTAAACATCTCAGGCCACACGAATCATTTCTCCGGCGTTTCCAAGAAACCAACATTTTGTATGATTCAATGGTAGACTAAAGGACTTAGAGATGGATCCGGCTGGCAGTGCCGTGATGGATACACGCCGGGTGAATTGCTGTCAAGCGCTGCCTATAACACACTCCATTGAGGGAAACACTTCTTGATGAGATGCAGATTTCACTCGCACCCCTTGAGACATTTTGATGCATGATGACGCAGCAAAATGTGACACACCTTGAGGCATTTTAATGACTTCAGCTCTCACACTTCCCCATATGCTTCAGTCTTGTGAGATTTTCCGCCTCCGGCTGAGGCACGCGGTGTCCACCGTGCTGTGAAATCTTCCCTATATTATCGGAGGTTCTCAATCGGGGAATTTCTCCGATCCAACAGGACAGCATGAATGGTGGCTGTGAAGTACATCTACTGCACAGTGGTGTTCATTGTTAACTCCAGCACTTCACAACATGGATTAATGGCTGCTATAGGCTTACGAGAGTGTCAGATTGTCATGGATTTGGAGCATTTCAGAGCTTGTGGCTGCTTAGTCTTAAAGCCATGTGAGTCTGACCTATAGTGACCTTTTTTAAAAAAAATTTTTTACCTAAAAAGCTCACCAGTAGTCCGAAAGAGATTTCAGAAGCAGGTATACTGCAGCGAGTTTAACCCTCTGAAATGACCCCAAGAAGTTTTAAGGCGGTTTTTTTTTTGTCCTGCACAACCATGGCAAGAAGTAGAGAACAAAAACTATAACTGTGTCATATTGCACAAAAGTATGTTGTGCAGTATAACACAGTTACAATGCCGTAAAACATAAAACATGAAAAAAACTTTAATAATGTATTTTTAATAACTAGCAAACAATAAAATCTGTATATGGAATTTGTATAACCTCTACTTAAGGCCTCTCCTGTGTTCAGCAACTTGCAGTTCAGGTGAATGTTGGTCTCAGCTGAGAAAATTATGGCTTCCTCGTTGTGTTTTTTACAGGATTAAAATGTTTTTTGATGAAACGTCACAATTGTAGGCTTGACTTTGGTTGCTTTCTGACTTTTTCGTTTGTCACGTGACATGTTCAAGGACGGTCGGCAAGAGGAAATCCTGATGATTATGACAGTTTTTACAGCTTCTGGCTCTGACGAACGGCGTCGTTTTGTAGATTCTTTAAAGAAACCATGCTTTTCCATCCCGCCGGCGGCTTTTTGGGGTAAAAAAACCCTCAGTAGCACACAGTGCCACATCTGGGAAACAAACGTCCCCTTATTCGTCGACAACGGCTGGATTTAGACGTGGTTAAGTGGTGCAATAATTCACTAAACCCTAAGCTACGCTGTTGTCGCTGTCGACTATTATCTTCGAGTCCACCAAACAATCTGCTCAGAGGGAGCAGAAGTTGCTCAACGTCCAAAGCGTTCCTTCTCCAGCTGCCCAACCAGTGACCGCTTCCCTTTACGCAAACCTCGTCGTCCTCTCTGCAGCTTGCTCACAAACTGCTGAAACTGCAGCTTCCGACCCGTGCGTAATCATTTATTGATGGGCGTTTTACGCTGTGTTTGTCGATACGCTCGTGTGGGTGCACGACAGACATGAACACACACGTGCATGTGTGTTTGCGCATTCGCGTGTATTTGTATTTGTGTCCGTTAGAATTATTAATGCGCGCGTGTGCGAACACCAGGGGTGTTTTGTAAGTGTCTCTAGAGCAGCCCGTCCCTGGCTGTGTTAGGGTTTTTCTGCTGGAGCTGCGAGTTGAAGCTCGAAGACACGGTTTGGCTTCACATCGGCGTGTGTGGGTGTGGAAACGCCCGCACCAGCACACTTGGCAGTAAACAGCTTATATTGTAAAAAAAAAGAAGTTGAAAGTTTACATCTGAGATGAAAATCACTACACTGATCCAAGGTCATTGACAGTGTTTCATCAGCAGGAGTTATCTTCAAAAACAACAACAATAACAAGCAGTGATTTGGTTGTTCCTTCATGTATCTCCAGCAGGGATGTTCATAATGAACCAGCCGATAAGAAATTGAGTAGTTTAATCAGTCGGTGAGAAGCCCCACATACATACACTTTATTTAGTTGTATACCCTGACAAATAAACTCTGACCTTCGTCTTCTTGTATTCTGCTTTCTCAACTGCTCAGGAATCACCGATGCTATAGCTTCATACTCAACATCACACACACACGCACACACCCTGACGTGGTGAAGTATGGCAGGCAGACGCACAGCAGACCGCCTCGCAGCTAATTGATGCGGCGTAGACTTGACATGTTTAATCACGAAAAGGATATCGTCGTTTTGTGAGCCAGCCAACAACGAGAGCCGGTCTCGCACTCCACGATTCCGTTAAATTGTGTTTAATAAGCCGTCACACTCCCGCGACGTGCGCGCGGCCGCGTGCACATACGTACGTGCGCGTTCAGGAGCACGCATGTCTGTGTTCCCGAGCATATCCTGCTCACTGTGACCACCACGCAGTTCAGTAACTCACAGGCTCAGTTATATTGGGGTGAGTCCTGTTGTTATTGGATTAAAGCTGCCAGGGAAGGCTTTAGTTCAGATTACACAGATTACAGTCTGCAGTGCTCAGATGGACGGCACGCTTTAAAGAGCATCATCTGGCTCGCGTTACGCTGAGAGAGGGCGTTTCGGACGAACGTGCAGCTCTGCAGACGTTTGCCCACATTTTGGTCAACGGAGGCCAAAAAAGCAGCAGATGTGTTGCGGCGGGCCAAAACACAACACAGCGAGGAGAAGATCTGCATCCCATCTGGATGATTTTGGGCCGACAGCGAGTCCATAACATACCTATCCAATCCTCTCGGGTCATTTCCAGACGAGTTACACATATATTATCATTGCTAGTGACTGTACTATTACTTTAAGGTAGAATTGCATGTGAATGATATGCTCTCTGCCAGATGAAGGCTACAAATAAAAGAGCCTTATATGATATTAAATTAGTTGACATGCAAAAATCAGGAAAGAAATTGGAAGTGAAGATTGCACCAATTACAAATTGGTATCTGACTCCAAGATTTGGAGCCTGAAACTATTTATCTTTTTACAACCTCTACTTCCAGGACAGCCGCTCCGGTCCTCTCCGCTCCGTGTACAAAGCCTGGATTTCAAGATTTGCTGATTTTATTTTGGACAACATTTCAAATGAGACATGTATGCTATAGTGACAGTGATGACTTATGAGTATGTGAAGCTTACACTTTGTTCGTCACACATGATTTTCATGGATCGATGTAAATTTGAAAATTGAACAATGAATTCAGATTTTTTTTTCCAGGCCAATATGAGTGTTCTATTTTTGGTCATTTTATCTTAAAAAAAAAACATACCTTACACTGACGGGCTCCTGGAATCCTAAATTCCGGTTAAGATAAGAGTCTTTCCGCCTCTATGAAAGCTACGTACATGAAAATTAACAAAAATACACAAAGTACAGCAGGCAAATGGAGTCAGAGCATCACAGCTGTCAACAAGCGTGTGCTGTGCCAGGCCGGAGCCTTCCATGTGGAATTAGACCGGCGAGGCAGGGGGTATCTGGGGTAAAGCGAGCCGCGGTCCCACTGTGGCACATTAACCTATATGGCCAACCGACGTTGCCTGTTGGAGCCGAGCCCTCTCTTCCCACAGAGCTCCATCCCTCGTGGATTCCTCTATGTACCTTATTTGTTTTTCTGCACACCTCCGTTAAAACTGTGACCCAGAAAGCTTTCCCGCCGGGATTCAGCCATCACAAACGCACGGACGGGCAGAGGTTTACAATCCGCTCCGCCTTTTTTTTTTTTTTTCTTCCGTTTTTTGCTTCCTTTTTTTTTTTTTATTCACCAGTGTGCCAATTAAAGCGTTCGGCTCGCGTTCACCATCCAGCCTCCTCGTTTAAACTCTGTAATTAAACCAATTATCCCAAAAGAGTGGTTCAAGGTGTTTTTAAAGTATATTGAGTGTGACCAATATTGGAGCTGATGAGGTCTACCGCAGGCACAGAGCCCTGTGTTGAATAACGGGGAAAGAGGCCTTCAGACAGGAAGTAAGACAACTGAGAAATGGCGTGATCGTTGCCAGGCCCCGGCAGATCATTTCATGTTGCGTTCATTTATTTTGACTCGCACGTGTTGTTCAGATGCGGAGAGACAGGTGGGTGAAGAACAGACATCTTGAAACTGTGTGAGAACAGTGGGACTGAAACACCTGATGTTCTGTGTCTTTACACCGTTTTGCGATCGCTAAATACACAGTCAAGTTTTGTATGTTTTTAATTTAAAATGTCTCAGCTCCTCGCATTGGCACACCTGTTTTCAATCAAGGAGAGGGGAGGGAGGGTTGAGGTTTGAGGGGGTCTGGGAGGTTAAGGAAGTGTTGAAAAAGGAAGATATAAAGAAAAGGAATGAGCGAAAAGAACAAAGGAATCCAAGAATGACAGATCGAGGTGCAGAACGATGAAACCGACAGAGCAAGGAGACCGTGTGGAATGAATCGAGCTGCAAAAATAAAAAACGTTGATCTCCCGGCATCCCAGCTATTCCTTGGTTTCTGACCTATGGCGCTAAAGTCTCTCTCTCTCTCTCTCTCTCTCTCTCTCTCTCTCTCTCTCTCTCTCTCTCTCTCTCTCTCTCTCTCTCTCTCTCTCTCTCTCCCTCTCTCTCTCTTCCTCTCGCCTGCAGCTTTTCGTTCCACCAGAGCACATCTCCTTGCTGCCAGGCTCTCCTTCCATCTCCGATTTAATGCTCCTCATTTCACCCGAGCCAAAACAACAGATGCTAAAATGTCAAAGGGCCTTCCCTTCACTTATGAACTTACAGAAAAGTAAAATGGAAAAAAAGAAGAAAAAACCTTCACCAAAAAGATGAAAAGCATCCGGCCAATGACGGATTGTTGTGTTTGCAGGAATTTGACCAGGCAGTTCCTTCTCATGTCAGCGAGAAACCAAGCGGTGCCCAGTGGTCTTAGGAAAAGTGGGGATGCCAAATGTTCAGCTGTTTTGCAGGAAGATTGATCTGAATGGGATTTGGATGTTTTCTGGAGATAATCTGCCAGATATTGTAACTTTCCCTTCTTTTTGCCATGGTAATATTACGTCCTGTTACACATACATGAGTTCTCCTGTCAACGGAAACAGCGTTCCAGTCAATGTTTCCTCGAGCGATCGTTGAACACAATTCAAACATTTGCAAAGCCTATTTTTTGTGGACTGTAAAAAAAGAAACTATACTTTCCAAAAAAAATCTGGAGTGTGCTGCACTATGTGACTTTGATACAATACACATTCTTGTCGTATATATTTGCTCCCACCATTTAAAAAAAATAAATCCGGTTCCTCTGCTCAGTTTGACAATTTGATTGGATTTTACGAGCAGTGATTGACAGCTGCGTTAGAGACTCCTCGCCTCTGATTGGTTGCTTTCCGTCGGGCACGGTAGAATGTTGCAAACGCAATAACGAGCACTAAAAGAGACAGAGGAACTAGTTTGTTTTTTTGAATTACCTTCCCTATAAAAGTCACCAACTGCTGCTTTAATGTGTCATAAGTCAGACTCCCTGCACTCAATTATCTCTCTGGTCTTTGTGGGCTTTTTACCGCCACCAGCAGATAAGCTTCAAACCGGTGGAATGTGTTTGAATTTTGTACAAATATATATCGTCAACAGGCTCATTTTGCACGCGTTTGCAGTCGGATGCCGCTAAAAGAATGGGATGCTATCAACGTGGTCAATCAACTTCTAAACGCCGAGGACAGATGATTGTCCCCGCTGCTGCGTTACATGTCTTGTCCTGGACATGCGCTACGCTCCAATCAAACACTCAAGCTGCTTCCTGAATCATATGAGTGACAAAGGCAAGACGTGACGAATTGTCCAGTTCGACCAGGCACGATACCAACTGCAGTGATAGAAGGCGGGCACTGTGTGTGTCTGTGTGCGAGTGACAGCACGTGTGTGTGTGGGTGTAAGATGCAGATGCCCATAGTTCTGTTGCCATTAGAGCAGACTGCACTGCCAGATGTCTGCACAAAGTCCACTCTGTGTGTGAGTGTGTGTGTGTGTGTGAGAGTGTGCGTGTGTGTGTGTGTGTGTATGTGTGTGTGTGTGTGTGAGAGAGAGAGAGTGCGTGTAGCTATATCTTACAGCGGCTGGACACTTTCACCCACAGGCGCACATATGCACTTTGAACAAAAATGGAATGTGTGAGCGTGTGTATGTGTGAGCGTGTGTATGTGTCCGCGAGTGTGTGTGTGTGTATGTGAGTGAGTGTGTGTGTGTCTGTGTGTGAGGGTATGCAATGCATGTGTGTTTTTAGTTAAGCAGGTCAAATCTTCAAGTGTCCCAGTCTGTTAGACAGATGTTTAAGATCCCTGTTGCAGCCCTCCTCTGTCACACACACACACACACACACACACACGCTCGCACACACGCAGACACGCGCACACACACAGACACCTACCGTCTTTCATATCCACTGACAAACAAACATGCACACACAGACACCCACTCATTAACAACCAATTAGAGAGCAGATATTGGCTCACTGGAGGAAACTAAAGGCCAACCAGCACTGTTCTCTGCTTCCAACGCCAAGTCACAACAAATAGCTGGATGCAGGCCAGGAGTGTGTGTGTGTGTGTGTGTGTGTGTGTGTGTGTGTGTGTGTGTGTGTAGGTGTGTGTGTGCATGCAGATGCGAGGGTGTTTAGATGTGTGTTGTTGACTTCTTCCCAAGTTTGGCAGTCCAATCTCATCTTCGTTCTTTATAAAAAAGAATTTAAAAAAGCACGCACTCAAATAATGAAATGCAGTTTTACACCCTGCAAGTCTTGTTGTTTGTTGCATCAGCCGGCGAGTCTCAGTAGTACAACTCTCACACGCTTCAACATTATCTTTCTCACGTGGGAACGGGGCATGAGCTATGTTTAACACACACCGAAACACACAATAACACACACTCTCTGTGGGATTGTAGCAGTGTGTTTATGCCGGTATCGGATGAGGAGATTCTTGAGACATTTGGCTCTCTGGAGAACATGTTGACAACATCCCTCTCGTTCTTCCTCTCTGTTTACCTCGATCGCGGTCTCCAGCTCCCCACCCTTCCCCCCTGGACGTGGACGCTTTTATTCGTAATAAACTACACTGTTGCAGAGTACCGAACAGGGGAAGAGTTGCAAATACACACACTAAAATACGCTGGCTCAGGATGGCTTTTACATTTGAGAGTGAAAGTCTTCACCCATCCAGTTTGATGGAAATATTACGCGGTCCAGATTTGCATAAAACGTAAATGCGGTTGATAAATGACTTAAACCTAAGGCAGGCTGAGCAACTATAAATGGCCCACGTAAATAAAAATAAATAAGTAAGTCATTGAAAAAGGCTCGAGCATCAGCCCCTCACATTGCTCTGTTTGCACTCCCTAATTTAAACGAGATGTGGAACCATATTTTACCATTTCTGCCGTTCCGTTTGTTACATTTCATATTAGTCTCACAGATTTACATCTCATGTTCACATTTGCATCGTAACCTTTTAAGTAGGCCCTGGGGCCACGCACAGAAACCAAATATTTAGCTATTTCTCCCTGTTTCAACTTAATTACATATTTACACATAACATCGTGATATTTTAAGTGGGCACAAAAATCCATGCAGTGGTTGTAGTGTATTACATTATGCATTTAGGAGAGGCAGATACAGAAATATTGTTTTTGATTCATGCAGACACCGATTGATTAGGAGTAGAGAGTGGAGGAAATTAACTTTCTGTGTCACATGAGGTTTTGTGGTCGAGAAACACAGACGTTCTTGCAGTTGAACTTATTGTTTGCTACCGTGTCGGCTCACAAGCCAAAGAGTTTGGCCACCCCTTGCTTAAATAATGTATAGAAACCACTGAAGTTTTCTTTTGACTTCACGCTCGTGACACAAAGAACGCTCCCAAAGCACATTTGGTAACGTGTCCATCCCGGTGCCACATCTTGTGAAGCCACAGTACGGTCACAGGAGCTCTCATGCCCAACCCTAACCCTCTCTGTCTCTGTCTCTTACTCGCTCTCTTCCTGGATCGGGGCTCATTAGTGGCGACAACAGCGCTGTTGACCCCTTAGCCTTCCCCCTTTTGTCTCTCCTCTCCATCTCCCCACTATTTTCTCCCCATCTCCTCTCCTTTCTCTTCATCTCACTTGCCTCACTCTCTCCCTCATCGCCCTATCATCATTCACCCAGCAAGAGTTTGGCAGGGGTCTACGTGTGTGTGTGTGTGTGTGTGTGTGTGTGTGTGTCGCCAGGGGCCAGCCTGCGCCTGTGTACAGCAGAGGTCTTCGGCAAGGACAACACAGGGGACTCTGTCCTTGTCTAACCCCCTGAAAATAGCACAAAGGTGTGCGTTTGTGTGTGTGTGTGTGTGTGTGTGTGTGTGTGTGTGCGTGTGTGTGTGTGTGTGTGTGTGTGTAATGCTATGTACAGTGTCCTGAGTATGAGCAATAGCTTGTAATAATAATAGCGCGGTCAGAGGTCCACTATAGGGCCAACAGGGACAAGCTACGCAGAGCGTATAAAAGCACCAATAAAAGGCGACTGCAGCTCCTCTCATGTTGGACACACAGTTCAGGATTGTTGCAGTGACTCACACCAAGTGCAGTGCCACCGTTCACCTGGCCGTTCAGCCCCATGGGCTTTTTAAAACACAAATGAGAAACCCAACACAAATATGGAAGACACTACGGCCCTTCAAGTGCACCTTTTGAACTGAAGCCTCAGCGGCAGAAAGTAGAGGCGGTAAGTGGCGGTTTAATTTCCACGCACCGTCTGATTGAAGCCTGATTTACCCGCTCAAATCAGGCCCCTGATGATGTGACATTTATGGTTTTAACGACGGGATATGTGGCATTTATTAACATTTGCAATGTAAAGTTTTGTTTCATCAAATAATTGCTTAAATTAAGGTGTCAATGTATTTTTGGGATTGCAAAAAGCCATGTTTACCACATATAGTAGCATATTAACGATTCTGCTTTGTTCAGCGGAGTGTTTTCTTGGTGTTCGTTTCCCCTTAAAGGCAAGGGCGGGAACGTATTTTGAATGTCGTCCAGTAACGAGCTCGCCATTAAAAACGAGCTGACCTTCCGCTGTGGCCGCAGTCGTGAATTGGACATCCTCTCCACTTAGGCGTATCATTTCAAGTGTCTTGTATCAGGCCTTTTAGTCACACTCAGCCACGTGCACGCATCTCCATCGACCAGCCCCCGAATTAGATTACACCAGTTTGTAGTCTGAACACTAGGATAATCAAAGAGGAAATGCTGTTTTTCCCCGTCTATTTTCTCTTTTAAAGTCGGCTCTCCAGTCACTTCCGTGTCAGCGGCTGTCAGAGCTTCAGCATGCCCTTGATGGAGGAATGACGGAGTGGGCAGACTGCAGGAATTACATGTCTGCAAGGCCCACAACAGCTAGCAGATGTCCCGTCTGTGTGAGGCCACATTCGTCTGCAGTGGGGGGGAAGAAGAAAAAAAAAAAAAAACGCGTTGGCTGAACGCTCTACTGTGCCTCAATCTGAGCTGTTGACTCTTTGGTAATGATGCAAGTCAGGCTAAACATAACAAACCATTAGCATACTCATTGTGCCGACAGAATCTCACTTTCTGTGGCGTATGAGAGAGCTCGACAGACACTGGGAATGCAGATCAGTTGCCGAGTTCGAGGCGCCGGCATGAATCCGGCTTAATGATGGAATTATGAGCCGCTGTAAAAAACAGGTTCCTTTAAACTTCTGATATTTAGTTTTTATACAGATGTGTATTCAGTGGCCACGCGTTTGACCACCATGTCTTCTTTTCTTCACCCTGTTGTTTATCCACGCCTCGATGGAAAGACATCTGCAACTCCAATTAGTTATTTATCTCAACAATCACGTGACCTCGAAATGCTTGAAGCCCGGGATCATCATCCTGCTAATGCTGTAAAAAAAAGAAAAAAAGAAAGGAAAGATGGTCTCAGAGAGCCGAGGCATGTGAAAGCAGAAGAAAAGAAAGAAAAAAAAATGAAAAAAAAATAAGATAAACCCCTTTGAGACGGACATGATTTCCCTCTGGCCGGTCCCAGTGAACCTTGAAAGAAAAACAAGACGCAAAAGGGAGAAGACGAGAACTATGCAGCGACAGAGAAGAGAAAGAAGAACGGGATTAGTGGCAGCGGCAGGAGGCTGGAAGGAAAAGAAGATAGAGACACAGACAGGAAACGAGGGAAAGAAATGAATAGGGGGTCTGGCTCTGCTCGGCCTTTATCAGAGGAAACGGGGGAAGCTGTATGGACCAAGGCCAGGGTTCATACTCTCACCGAGCTCGTCCTTCTTCCTTCGTTCCCTCTCTTGCTTTTTCTACTTTTGATTCGCTCCTCTTCATATCCGTGTACATCTCTACATTTTGTCTTCAAATTACTGCAAAACTGTTCCATTGAAAACACGTCTATGCAAATGAGACACAAGTGTACGTGTCTTTGTCCATAGAAGTTCAACTTTGCTGTGTTGTCTTGCTGCCTTTTGAACATCTGGTAGATGGGACACAATATTCGTTTTTAAGACCTGCAACGCAAACACACACACACACACACACACACACACACACACACACACACACACACACACAGTTATGTGTGCGAACACACTCGCTCCCCTGACAGCTTTGCTGTTTGGGTGGGATGGGAGTGATTGATTAGTCTCAATGGAGACGATGCGTTTTCTAATGAACCAAAGGGAAAGCTGGCATGCTAATTTGTGTCTCGTGGAACGGATGGGTCGTGCTCGCCTGTGTGTGTGTGTGTGTGTGTGTGTGTGTGTGTGTGTGTGTGTGGGTGTGCACACGCAGTACATTTGTTTCAGTGAACGTTCATATATTTTTTATTTTCTGTTCGTGGGCTGCATGTGAGATAATCCCAACAAGGCTATTTCCATCCACCTTTTCAATTTGATCATCAAGTGAATGTCGCTAATTTTTTCTGACCGGCCAAGGTGGAAACGGGCTGTAACGACAAAGGAAAGTGTAAAAACTCGTTGGTTAATTAATGCCGTACACACGAGGCATGCGACCAAAACTGTAACCCTTCTTCAAATGAATACATTAAAGAGCCACACGTTCCCCTCGACGTCACAACAGCCGGTTGAAAGGTCAGCCAAGTGTTTGTGTGTGTGTGTGTGTGTGTGTGTGTGTGTGTGTTGATATGTGTATAGATGCGTCGCTGTCCATAGTACTGAAACAGAGCGACAGATGCGGTTTCTTAGCCTGATTACTTTTCGTGGTTGTTGATAGAACTTCTGGTCCTAACTCCCCCCTCGGCCTCTTCTTCTTTGTTTCAATCGACAGACAGGAGAGAAACAAGAGTGAAGTGAAGGAAAAGTCATCGAGCGAGAGAGAGAGAGAGAGGGAGAGAGACATAGAGAGAGAGAGAAAGAGAGAGATGCGAGCCATAAACATCTGTTTCTAATTGCCAAAAATATCTGGCGCTCTGATAGTGCTCCACTCGTATACGAGTGCTCTGATGAATAAACACATTCTTTCGATTTTTAAAACCGTAGCCTTGTGCAGCTCTATCAGCCAAGATGTTGCTCCGATGGTCTCACACAACTTAGGCCACACGGTTTTATTATCAATAGGCTGACATTTGTACCAAACAAAGAGCAATATATCATGGTTTATTGGGAGAAACCAAGCAATTCTATATTGCAGCACCCCGACAGAACCAGAATGGATTGATCCTTTGTCTCAAACCCACGTTTTCCCACTATTGCGATGCTTGGACACAGCCTGGCAGTGGGATGAGGCTTTTGAGGTCACTGCACTGGAGAATCAGCATCAGCAACTGTTTCTCCCACTGCCGGAAATTTAAATAAACACCAGCGAACGTAAAACTCCCTTCGCCGTCTTCCTGAAAAATTCTGTTTAAAGTTACACTTGTGCGTTGATGGAAATTGGCTTATAAAGATGTATGCTCTACATGTTCTTCAGTGTGTGTGTGTGTGTGTGTGTGTGTGTGTGGGTGTGTATGCGCACACGTGACGCCGCCACGGTGATTTAGATGCAGTCGATTATCTGCGCCACAACGCGGCACACCTGATGCGAACACAGCTATTGCATGCTTTTTAATGACATGCCTAATACCGCCCACACACACACACATTCACAAATCAAGCGTGACACATTAACATATCAGCGTGGTGATGTGCCTGTACCAGTCACTTTGATTATGATATGCTAATCTGACCTATAATTTACTTCCTGTCATGTCTCTGTCATCTCCTCCAGTGTCCTGCTCACCCCACCCCCTCTCCTCCGTGTATTTACTCCCGCTCCGTTTGATTTACTCGCTGTATTGGCTTGTCTCTTATTAGAAACTACATTGCCAAAGCCGTATACAAAGGGAATCAATATTTTACAACATTAGCGAGCAACCGTCCATCCATTCGAACCATGCTGAGATGCTTAATTGCTTTGTTTGACATCATGTACGATGAAATAATCAAAGGCCGAAATGGAGGGGGAGGCATTAATCACAGGAGCTGAAGCTGTGCACACCGGATGGCTTGTGCTTTTTGACCTTAATGAAAGACAAACATCACTGTCTCCCCCTTTTTCAGTTTTCTTTTCAATGAAAAGTTTTGGGGTTTTTTTGTTTCAAAGGGGAGGAAACTGAAGTTCATTTTTCCATCGACGTCCATTAATTTCGCTCCACTTGTCAGTAAATCTGCAGCGGCTTGGCTTCGCTCCGGCACCATAAAAGGTCCATCGAGTGCCGGGGAGATCGAAAAGCCTCCTCCTCCTTTAAGAATTAATGTCAGTTTAACGAGAAAAGGGATTTAAAAAAGAGAGAAAAAAAGGAAAGCGTTAATGGTTGAGTTAATGGCCGTGTCTTCCTCTTGTCCCCCCTTGCAGCCGCTGCAGATAGACGACAACTTCTGCGGCCAGGACTTCAACCAGCCTCTAGGGGGCACCACCGCCATCGAGGGCATCCCGCTCTACGTGGACAAGGACGACGGCATGACCTCCGTGGCGGCCTACGACTACCGCGGGCACACCGTGGCGTTCACAGGCACACGTGGCGGACGCATGAAGAAGGTAGACACCCACGTGTGTGTGTGTGTGTGTGTGTGTGTGTGTGTGTGTGTGTGTTTTCCGTAGAGGAGAAGCAGCATTGGTGTTTTGGTGTGAAACCCTTGCATCTTCATTTTTGATGCGTAGTGGATGTATTAAGTTGGAGAAAAGGATTAAGAACTCTTCAGACAGGTCAAAACAATCGATACACATTCAATTCAGAAACTCTTTTTAAAGCCCACAGTATATAGAGCGTATCATAGTCCACTGTGAAAGTTGTTTGTCTGGCAATTCTCGCACATTGTAAACGATAGATTACAGTTATAGCCGGAAAAAAAATAATATAATGTAACAAAAATGGGGATTTAAATGCTCCTGCCGGAATAGAGTGTGCGTGTGTGTGTGTGTGTGTGTGTGTGTGTGTGTGTGTGTGTGTGTGTGTATGCACGTGTTTTTGTGTGCGTGCCATGCTCTACAGAAAACCACTTTCACTCTGAAGCAATTTTGTGTCATTTTATGATGTATTTTCAATGGTCATTGGTTTTGACATTGCTGACAAATGGTTTTGTCATCAAATCTCATTGCAGACATCAGCGCTACGTATATCAGCACTACGTATATATATACACACACATGTATGTGTGTGTGTGTGTGTGTGTGTGTGTGTGTGTGTGTGTCTAGCGCTGGTGTTGTTTGACAAAGCCAAGCTGTGTGGTTTTTTCTTTTTTCTATCTTGCCAGTGTTGTTTGCTGGTCTCGTCCCAGTGTTGCTAGATCCCAGTGAGTGTATCTGAGTGGCTTCAAGGTGGGTGAGGATGATTTCCTGTGTGTCCCCTGAGCTGAAGGAAACCCAGTGTTTGGTGGTGTTTTCTTCTTTTTGTACATCTGTGTGTTTGTTTGCGTGCTCATGCTCACAATAGTGGCCTCGAAATCTCTCCTCAATCACAGGCAAGCGGTAATTTCCCACCGTGTGCGGCGTACGCTCAGCATGAAGTCCCTCTGTGTGTCTGATCATGTGCGCCTTTGGGTTTACAGAGTGTGTGTGTGTGTGTGTATGTTGAGTAGACCGCAGGGTGTGTGTGCCAATCAGCCGCTCCTTCATCTGAGATCCGACTAAGCCGCTTCTGTTTCTTTTCTTGATTTGTTCTCTTTTCATCCTTCGCAGGACATCTCTGTATGAGTGTGTCACCAATAGTCTGAAGACTGAATTTTAAAAAAAGAGAGTCCTAAGGATGTATACCTACAATATAAAATAATTGCATAAATATATATGTATTACTAAATATATAAGAAAGGAAGTTACATCCACATTTCTCTGACAGCTTCATTTGAAATTGACGTTTTTCAAGATTATTTTTGAAACGCTTTTAAGTCAACTATTGTTTTGCAAAGGGCTTGTGTCTCGGGTTGGAAGTGTTTGCGTTTACATCGCACTTTCTGCTATTTTCTGTTCGAGCCGGAATGCGTTTGGGAAAATATTCAGCTGCTACACTTTTTCATACCAGTTTGACAGCTTAAACGTTGGGCCTTGTGTTTCCGTGTAGCCGGAGGAACGTCTGCCGCAGTAATGCTGCTGTCAACTGCTTTTATATAGGATATGATAATGTGCAAGCTTACACACACACACGCTCGCACACACACACACACACACACACACACACACACACACACACACACACAAACACGTGCCTCCTTACACGGCTTCCTGTCTCTGGTGTTTTGCTACGTCGACTGAAACCTGGCCCGCGAGTCCTTGTGCCTGACCCCTGTTCTGTTGTGTGTGTGTGTGTGTGTGTGTGTGTGTGTGTGTGGGCAGACGGATGATCTGTGCTGGGGGTTTGAAGAGCTTCTGTAGAGAGGAGGGGGGGTCAGCAGATCCTGGATGATACCCCGCTGATCGGAATCCCATTTCCCCTCAGCCGGCATGCCTTCCTGTGCTCCGGGAGACCGAGGGAAGGAAGGTGAACTCGGGAGGAGGAGGGTGGAGGCGGCCGCCGTCCTGGGCGCCGATCAATGCAGATGCTGTAGCAGCATGCGGAGGCCTGGCGGGACAGAGGCACTAATAACAATAAATCAACACAATTACACAATTATGCCAATTACCTTCACGAGGCGTCGTCCGCCGGTGCCTGGTTAAATTCTTCCTCTGACACAGGATGCGATTTGCGTTTTTGGGGCTTCAAACGAGGTCTCCTCCAAACTAAATTGGACAGCGACTCCTAAATGACGAAACTGGATTCATACCAAAGTGGAGCGAGAAAGAGGGGAAGGGAGCCGGGATGAGAGGAGCAGAGAGAGCGAGGCAGATGGGATGAGAGATGGTTACGGGCTGTGTTGTGTGTTTTAACATTTCTTTTTTATTGCTATTCATTGGGAGTTAAACTGCACTCCTTGGCCCTAATGAAATGTAAAGCTTTGCAAGCACAGTGGCTGTCTGCGCACGTGCACGCTCATGAGGGATCCCACAGCAATGTGGCTGCTGCACGGACACGTCCCGGCTCGCCAGACGTATCGATTGATCTATGAATATATAATCGTTAGTGTAAATCTCAAACCCAGCCAGTCCATTGGATAAGTGATGGTGTCTTTCGTCTGGGTAAGCGAGAGAGAGAGAGAGAGAGAGAGAGAGAGAGAGACATGTAAGGCCAGTCAGCATGCATGTGCTGCCCTCCTCATGTCTTCATTACTGTTGGGTTTATGGCCTTCCTTCCTTCCTCACAAGTTTTGACTGTGTGTGTAAGGACCATTGTTGTTGTACGAAGTCGCCGCCGCTCGTCGACTGCCCGGTCTTGACTTCGGGGTCAAACTCATACACCAAATCAGCATTCTGTTGGCAGCCTTCATGGGTTTGACGGTGGAGAACAGCTGATTAAGAGCCCCGTGTCGGAAATAGAGGCTAATTTTGTGATTTAATTGTGCAGGGTGGCCTTTTGTTAGGAGAAGGTCGCCATGGCATTGAGCGACCAGTAATAAGAAAGGCGTAAGACCGTCGACAGACCGCAGACTATGCAACTTGCGGCGAAAGGACACGTGACGGGCTGGACGAAGGAATCCATGCATTGGTCGCTTCAATCGCAAAGAAGATCAGTCAGTTTGGGACTTCTAAACAGACGAAGCGAGCACATTGAAGTCAAGTTGTGTTTTGCGTTGACATTTTCAAATGACCAAACCCTTAATCGGCAGATTGATAGCGACCCTGACGAATCACTAGTCATAGTAAAACAAATGAGTCGCAACCGTGAACCACGCTCCCGTAGCGCCAGGCAGCGTTGACCACTTGCCGACTTGAGCCTGACGTCGAAGCACGTTTTGTTATGTCGTTTCTGTTCGGCAGGCTCCTCGTCCAGAACATTAATCGCGCAAAGCTCCTGACCCTGCGGTCGAAATGAAAATTATGTCTTTTAACCTGCTGTTGCTCCAGAGTGCCTCTTATATTGTTCTGATAACATTACTTTAAAATAAAAGCGTGCAATACACTAGTTTTTACTTCGTTATTGAATTTGGCGCATACGGCAATTAATCAGTTACATTTTTTCAACTTTGCCCAGCCCTAATTAATGTTATATTCTTTATTTGACGATCAGATCCAGTTAAGAGCTCTTTGAAAAGTATTATTTTTGTTGTAAATGTTTCTACCCAGTGCGGCACCTTAAAGAAATGCTAATACAAGCTAACACTATCCATAATGAGCTACAAGTCATGAGTGTGTCTCTATCACAAAGGCCGCCTCAACTGTTGGACCTGCCAGAATGCTTGGTACCCGACTCAGGGCTGCACGATGAAAGACACTCAACGGAGGGTGTCTGAGGTAGGATGAAGGATGGACAGTACGGCGTGGGCCATTAGAGATACAGTTTGGCTATTTGGTGGAGGGAACAGTTACAGCTTTGTCACACAGAACAGGCCTCCTCTCTCCTCGTGAAAAGCCACCAGTCTCACGTCTGCCAGCCTGCCAGCAGTATATGTCTACATTATATATTGTTGTTCTTTGCTCAGTGCTTCAAAGTCGAACATATTCCTTTTGAAAAAATACCCACAGTGCATCACTTTGTAGGGAGACACGGGAGTAGGTGGCGGGCCGATAGCTTTTTGACAGCATGAAATTGCACCATGGGACGCCTTCTCTGTGCCGTATGCCAGAAACATCCTTAATAAAAAAAAATCAAATAAAATGAATACAAAAAATCCTCCTCAGATCTCGGTAAAAACCTGGAAATCCTTTCATTCCCCTCATTTCGTTGGGTCTTTTGTCTACCTGGAGAGAACAAGGCGCTCTCGCCACATCAGGCGAGATGAAAAGGAACTCTCAACAGCCTCAAGTATTTCCACTGTCAAGAAACAAAAAGAGGCAAGCACAATGAAGACGGAGAGGGGGGGCAGTGGATAGGTGTATGAGTGTGTGTGTGTGTGTGTGTGTGTGTGTGTGTGTGGTGGGTGAAGAGGGTGGGTGGGGGCGGTTTCATGTCATTTCATCATTTCCCTGCGAGCAGCGAATCCAATTACTTTTCCCCTTTCCCTTTCCATCTCGGAAGATAGCCTGAGTGACGGGCCGATCGGTGCAGCGCTACCGCGGTAACCGTGCCAACCCGGGTTGATTGACAGAGCACCGGCACTTTGCCGCCTTGAGACACGGAGACAAGTGAGGGACTGGTTAGACCAGAAGTTCGCGGGCCCCGCGGTCCCACTCAGAGACGATCTCCTTTGCTTTTTTTGGCAAGTGGTGGTGGTGTATATACAGTGTGTGTGTATATATATATATATATATATATATATATATATATATATATATATATATATATATATATATATATATACACACAGTGGTCCCTCGTTTATCGCGGTGGATACGTTCAAAAAATAACCCGCGATAGACGAAATCCGCAAAGTAGTCAGCTTTATTTTTTACCATTATTATACATGTTTTAAGGCCGTAAAACCCCTAACCACACACCTTTATGCACTTTTCTCAGACAGGCATTAACATTTTCTCACATTTATCTCTTATTTAAACACTCTCAAAGTTTCGCGGATTTAAAAAAATAAGCCCGAACATGTTTAACAAATTTCATTTTAATGATCAACCTACGAGGTCCTCTGACCCGTATACCTCTTTGTCCGGGCGCCGCTCCGCTGACTTTTTATCCGGACGTATTCTGTACTGTACAGGAGACACTGCACGGAGGAGACGGATTACAAGATGTACAGTACAGTCTCTTAGCTTAATGAGGGCGCAGAACACAATGCGCGTTCATACCGTACGCCGTAAAAAACTCGCTGTTTCCATGAAACAGCGAGTCCACAAAAGGTGAACCGCGAGGGACGACTCTATATATATATATACTAGCTCCTCTGTAACACCCTCACCCTTCCACTAAACTTTCTGTTAACAGTGTCCAAGCCCCTAATAAGCAATATAATGAGCAGTATTCTGTGAATCCTTTGTCTGTGAAACAGTGGAAATGTTTTCCTGAAAGAGCGGTGATAAGATATAAAGTCAGTAAAGTCAATAGAATTTGCAAAGTCTGTGAATCATCCTGTAACCATTCAAAATGTATTCGGCACTCGAGGAACCAACGGTCTCAGCAGTGTGCTTTGCAGGGTACCGGCCCGGCCGGTTCCAGTGTCCTGCGGATGAGAGGGCCTTGGATCTCTTCCCAGAGGTTTAGATGGCCGTGCATGCGAGGGCTCTCCGAGCTTAGCAGTGAAACTCGCTGTCAGAATGATTAAGCCTAATCAGGAAACATGGGATGGGAGGTAATTTAGCATGTGAATGCTAATTAGCGCTAGCATTTAGACTGGCAGACGATGATTGAAGCGGCGCATCGGCTGCTCAGCCTGGTTAAATGGCAAAAACACCAGGCTGGCGGAGATGATTGATAATCTCGGATCGGGCTGCTGTCTTTGGCCCTGTTTGTGTGTGTGTGAGTTTATGTGTGTGTGTGTGCGGACTAGAGCTCCTCTTCTCTCCAATGCAACCTTCATAATGAGCAGATGAGCGCAACACCTGAGCACACTATAATTCCGTCTTTATCCCATTAAGTAGAAGTTAGTGGAATAATGTCCTATTAGTTTCTCGGAATACACACACAGACTTTTTGTGAAGACTGCTGTGTGTGTGTGTGTGTGTGTGTGTGTGTTAGTGGTATCATTTATGCCTGGAGCTTCTTCCCTTAGTGTGAGTGAGTTTCGGCATGCACACTGGTTGCATATGTTGTGTGCGCTTAAAATTATGCGGACACGTATACGTCACTGTGTTCGTGGTGTGATCCTCCTTAAATGAAGTGTGTGTGTGCGCGTGCGCGCGTGTGTAGCCACTGAGAATGCTGTGGTGTCAGTGTGTAAATTTTGCAAAGATAATATTGCCGCTATAAGCAATGCTAATGTTTGAGTAAATTATCATCCTATTCTCCCCGTTAATACGCTGCTGCACTCCCTCTCTTCAGGTCTTTTCCTGCCTCCAACCCCCTTCTTAGCCCGCTGCTCCCTCTCTCACTCATGTCACCTTCAGCTCCCTCTCTCCCGACTGAGGTGGGCGAGATGCCCACAAATCCCCCCCTTAGAGGATTTCCAGCCTCATCTAGGTGTGTGTGTGTGTGTGTGTGTGTGTGTGTGTGTGTTTGTGGGGCGCACCGTCCTTCTCTCCTCTCTCTCATTCTCCCTATCTCCTCTATCCATTAGTACATTAGTGTACGTCAGCCTGGGACAAAAAGAAGAAGAAGAAAAAAAGTGCTATCTCTGTCAAGCCTTTCACGAGAGAGAGAGAGACTCCGAGGGACACTGAGAGGAACCGAGATAGAGATGAGCAGATACGAGGACATGTAAGGCAGACACAAAAGTGATCCTTGTAAATGATTATACGGAGCATCGGCATGGCTCTCTGTGCCCCCCGTGTTTGTCCGGGAGATTGTTTGAGGCCAGAGCAATCTGCAAAAAGCTGTTGTACTCATTCGCGACATCCCAAGCCAGCGGTGAGTCAAGTTGTCGTTTGTGCAAGTGAACAGCAGCGAAGTGACCTAACACAGGAGCGTTTTCATGGAGCACAATGAGGCATTTTTCACCACTGGCCTCTCCAGGGGAAGAAAACCAGTTTGAACTGGCCGTACGATGTCACACCACGTGAACTTCAAACGATGAACGTGTTAAAATCTCTTGCACTTGTTTCAGGCATCTCACCAAAAAAAAATAAAAAAAAAATTCATAAAAACCTCTGACTTTGCAACGCGAGAACCGGAAGTGCAAAAAGAAACGCTGAGTCATTTCTGGGGTTTTAGAGCTCACTCCTGCAACGCTCTATTCAGTCGCTTTTTGAAAAAGAAGGATTTGGAAAACACTTCCCCCGTCTGAAGCACATCTGAAATGGCTTTCTTTTAAAGAAATCAAAGTCCTTCTTCCTGTCTCTTTTTACGGCCTCACAGGAAATGAATGCATTAGCGTGAAAATGAATCAGTGGGACTACACCTAAGACTGGCTGCCACGCGTTAAAATGTCTCCTCCAGACTCATTTGCATTTGAATTCTCCAGGTGTTACTTATTATAGGAGGAGACAAATGGACAGTGTGTGTGTTTTTTTTTAAGTCAGCACAGCGTCAAATGAGGATGGAGTGATACAGGAATAGTCCTCTTGCAGCGCTGGCAGAGTGATCTGAATTACAACAGCAGGATGTCTGCCACCTCCGGGACGCAGGCCGACACGATACCGCTCTGCATCACTTCTCAGAAGCAGCCGCTGCTAATGTGCCACTGTGGTTGTGGGTTCAATTCCCAAGCGGGCTATCCCTTCATATGTATTACCCCCCGTGTCCTTGAGCAGGGCATTATCTCAGCCGTCCCCTCTGGAGGAATATGGCTCAATGTTAATGGACGTGCGATGTGCATGGAGAGCGAGATGGATGGATTAGTGAGCTAATGAATCTTTGATAAGTGGGAAGGCTTTGTGAGTGTCAAGAGACGAAGGGAAAGATCACAGCTGAAGCTATCAGCCGTGGGATGGCTTTAATCCACACAAAAAAACACTGCAGTGTTTGACTTTCGTCTTGCCAATATGGAAACGAAGGGATGTGCCTGTAAGTTTCTGTAAAGCAAAGCCATTCGGGAAAAGAAGGCAAGATCCTTCTTTTCCCGGATGTTTTTGGACAAATGTATAAAACACAATTTGGTGTGTCATTGTCAGATCTGACAAGCCAACGAGGAAGCGCCTTCAACATACACAATTCCTAATGGCCAGCAGGCGGCGACTGTGGTTGCAAATAGAAGTCTAAACGGATAGACGTCAATGAGAAAAGACTAGCTTGTGATTGACGGGTCGCGAACACGGAGCCGTGCGGCCTTGGTGTTGTTGTGTCTTGAAGTTGTAACCGTTTCATTGTGTGTTTTCAGTTCATTAAGGATAATTGATCACAATTTGGTTGACTGAAAATGTCTTATTCAGCATTTTGGTTGTACAGATTTCTATGGCCAAAATGCCGAACTTGAGGCTTGAAAGCCTTAGTCCACAAAACAACGAATGACGTCCCAGTGTCGACATTCAGTTCTTTACAGTCTGTTGTTGTTATTGTTGCTATAAAAACATAATTTTGTTGTCAGGGAGAACTGACTTTATAAAGCTCTAGATCAAATGCTGCTGCTATAACATTGGATAACTTGACTACATTCGACCTGTAGGGGGTTTAGGAAGAGATGTCTGCAGGTTAGGTTAGCCCTCCCTCCCAGAAATTCTGATCACCGAATACCTCCACATCATATTGACACTGATTTCTCCATGCATATACATTAAATTACCTTTGTTGCATGAACTATCTTTTGCCAATATTAGTATTTTGATTTGTTTTCGCTGTTACTCACCTTTGGGCCATGCTGTGAATACAGCACATTGTAGTCACAGAGGGAAAAATGTGAAAGAAAGAAACCCGGTGCAACCCCGTAGCTCCAGGAATCCAGTGCGCTTTAGACATCGGCGGCTCCATCGTTGGGGCCATGCGAGGCCACAAGTGGAGCCGAACAACAGACCCAGACACATATGCAGACGCTCAGCAATGGTCAGTGATGTGCTCGGACAGCTGTTGTGCTGATGGCCGGTGTCAGGTGCCCGTGGCCTGATTCAACCTGGCCAAACCTCTCTCGTCCAAAACGTGTCGCAGCGGATACACGAGGTCACGGGCGGACATGTGTTTTTGTAGCTGGTGTGCATCTGGTGAACAACTGGCATGTTTTAGGTGGGACAGGGTGGGGGGAGCCGTGTGTGTGTGTGTGTGTGTGTGTGTGTGTGTGTGGTGTGTGGTGTCTATGCTTTTACTGTTATCTATGGAAGGACTCCAATAATTCACCTGTCCAATCTTATTGTTTGGGCCGCAGATACCAGATTTAAAAAATAAAAAATAAAAATGTTTTACTGTCAGAGCATTTGATTTATGGATTGCTGTCGGGATGTAATGGGAATTGCTGCAAATATAACAAAGAATGAAGGTGATTAACAGTAAGGAAAAAATGCGACCTGAATGGGTTTGTGTGAGTGTGTGTGTGTGTGTGTGTGTGTGTGTTTTTGTCTGATTAGAGGGCCGAAGAAACAGTTCAGTGTGTGTGCCTTCTATGTTAATCTCTTTCACATCAAGGAAAGATGCGTGGGCATGTGTTTGTGTCTGTGTTTGTGTCTGTGTTTGTGTCTGTGTGTGTGTTTGTGTGTGTGTGTGTGTGTGTGTGTGTGTGTGTGTGTGTGTGTGTACACACATGTGCATCTGATTGAAGGGCACATGCATGCATGCAAGGATACAGAGTGTGTGTGTGTGTGTTTGTTTAATAGGACTGCAGAGGGTCCATTTGCTTGTGTGCACATGTGCAAATGTGTGTATCTGTCTCTGAGAGATACCGATCCTTAGATGAAGGGGGATCTCACACTCCCCACAAGTTTGTGTGTGTGTGTGTGTGTGTGCGTGTGTGTGTGTGTGTGTGTGTGTGTGTGTGTGTGTGTGTGTGTGTGTGTGTGTGTGAGAGCTCATCTTCATCAGTTAGTGTAGGAAGCAGTGTGTGTTTACATATTACAGCAGCTGTGCTTTCTTCATGTAGAATGGGAGCTGCCCACCTGATGCCAGGGCAGCTGCCACACTAACAGCCCACTACACTAACACACACACACACACACACACACACACACACACACACACACACACACACACACACACACACACACACACTGTGCCAGCAGCCCTTTTCTGTATCTTTGAGTGTGTGTTTGCTGCTGAGGGGAAGAGAAAGGGCCAGCTGCAGTGTAAAGCCTTCATCAACTGTTCCTCTAGACTGCCCCATCTGTCTATCCATTAACACTAACACACACACACACACACACACACACACACACACACACACACACACACACACACACACACACACACACACGCACACACACAAACACACACACTAATGCATACGAGTGGCCCTTCTGTCGACTTATCAGACGCGCTCGGTCGCACTCTGTGGGGTCTGTCATGACCTTTAAGTGTATTCTCGGACGCTTTATGTGAGGAAAATATTTGTCAACTTTGCGGGACTCTTTTTCAATTATTTGCCCCCCGAGTCAGTGTCCTCACCTCAGTTTCCCTCAATATTTTTTAGTCCAACTAAAACCCAGCTCGTCAGCCAGACACAAGAGTGTCAAGCCATAGCTCAGCACAAGCATGTAAATGAGAGAGAGAGTTGGCGGGGGTCAAGGAGACATAATGGCATGGAAAACATGGAGGTTGAGTCCGAGGGTGACCGTCGGATTGCGCTCTTGATGATGTTTATCATATCGATTGGCTGCTCTCCAGAAGCCTCCTGATTTCTGATTTAGACGTTTGTGAACATTGTGATTGCGGTGAAGAGCGTCTAATGTCTCGAGTGGCCTCTGCAATCAAGGACAATGACCCTTCACTCCACGCGCAAATCTCGCTCTCCAGCACACACATATGAATACTTACCTAAAGTTTTCATGTGTACATCCGAGGTTTTCACAGATGACTTCCCTTTCAGGGCGTTCGGTGTGACATTGTCTTCACTGGATAGTTAAGTTTAGATAGTTTCTTCAAAGCTGCATTTCCTGATATTGATGTATGTATATATATATATATATATATATATATATATATATATATATATATATATATATATATATAACCCACTGTTGGTAAGAGTTTTGACTATCGCCATCTTGGTTTTATTTGCAACCAGATTTCAGCATTTGGTTTTGGCAATTTGAAATGTGAACATACCTGATGGGAACACTATAAAAATAGGACCTCGGTTTTAAATGAACATAAACAGATTCTTTGCAGCTGTATCAGCTAACGCCAACTAGATTTTGTCACAAACGTGGCTGGTCGAGTAGACACCGATGATACAAAAGATTAGATGGAGTGATGAATCTGGAATTTGAGAGTGACCATGCAGCCTTTCACTGGGCATGGAAGAGACAAACAGACACACATGCGTCGCACTCGCACACGCACACGCACACGCACACGCACACAAACAGATAAGCAGACACGCCGTTCGAGAACTACAGAGAAAATATACTATACAGGCTTAGAATGGAGGACGACAAAGAGCCAACCAGAGCTGGTGTTGTTCAGCCATCTGGTCTGTGTGTGTGTGTGTGTGTGTGTGTGTGTGTGTGTGTGTGTGTGTGTGTGTGTGTGTGTGTGTGTGTGTGTGTGTGTGTGTGTGTGCCTTCTTTCTATTGTATCTGAATGCAGCAGAGAGAATGACTTAGATTACCAAGACTGATATGAAAGTCACACTCGAGGACACGCTCCAAGTGGCAGACCTGCACACACACACACACACACACACACATACTCGTTTAACCTGATCGGCGAGGACAGTGGTCATAAAGGTGTCTCCTGGGGACCACCCTTTCTAAATGAGATACAGACATGGTTCCAAGTCCCAAAATTTTTTTTTAATTTTAGATTTTCAAATGTCACTTGAAATGTTAAGATTTGTCATTTTAAATTTTTCACTTATTGCATAGGACATTTACCAACACGATGGGGACTTAAGAAGAGGGTTGGTACCGGGTGTTGCCAATAGGGGGGGACAAATGGTCTGTTGTTCTGGGCCCAGTGTAAGTGAGTGAGTGACACTCAGGGTTGACAGGAATTGGCAGCAGATGCAGAGGGCAACGATTCCCAAACTATTTGACCTATTCCACATCCCACAATGGACAGGGAAAAATCGATAGGGACTAGCGATGGAACGGTTTATGAAAACCGTCCGAACCGTTCGGTTCGACTGTCTCGGTTGAACACTGGGAATAAATCACGTACTCATCCCAGGAGCAGCCCCCATGTCGCACTCAAAATTTTACTGGAATTTTCTAGTTGTTATTTACTGGAGGAAAGGAACATGAGGTTACAAAAACAATCTTTGCGTACTTTGTTTTTTTGTAAAACAGTAGTAGCTACTAATAGTAGCTGTTCACACAATTAAAGTTTGAGTTATAGACTGAGTTATACAAACAAGCAACACAAATGTCGAATGAAAAGTCTGTCAGACATTTTATTTTTAACAGCAGTAATTACATAACGAGCTGCTGCTGCTTTACAGAACTGCAGCAGTGCATTAACATGTATAGAGAGAGAGAGAGAGAGAGAGAGAGAGAGAGAGAGAGAGAGAGAGAGAGAGTGAGAGAGTGAGACAGACAGACAGACAGTGAGACAGACAGACAGTGATAGAGACAGAAGACAGTGAGAGAGACAAACAGACAGACAGACAGTGAGAGAGACAAACAGACAGACAGTCAGTGAGAGAGACAGACAGACAGTGAGAGAGACAGACAGACAGACAGACAGACAGACAGACAAACAGACAGACAGTGAGAGAGACAAACAGACAGACAGTCAGTGAGAGAGACAGACAGACAGTGAGAGAGACAGACAGTGAGACAGACAGACAGAAAGACAGACAGACAGACAGACAGTGAGAGAGGCAGAGAGAGAGACAGACAGACAGTGAGAGAGACAGACAGACAGACAGAAAGTGAGAGAGACAGAGAGAGAGACAGACAGACAGTGAGAGAGACAGACAGTGAGAGAGACAGACAGACAGACAGACAGACAGACAGTGAGAGAGACAAACAGACAGACAGACAGTGAGAGAGACAAACAGACAGACAGTCAGTGAGAGAGACAGACAGACAGACAGACAGTGAGAGAGACAGACAGACAGTGAGAGAGACAGACAGACAGACAGTGAGAGAGACAGACAAACAGACAGACAGTGAGAGAGACAGACAGACAGACAGACAGACAGACAGTGAGAGAGACAGACAGTGAGAGAGACAGACAGACAGTGAGAGAGACAGACAGACAGTGAGAGAGACAAACAGACAGACAGACAGTGAGAGAGACAGACAGACAAACAGACAGACAGTGAGAGAGACAGACAGACAGACAGTGAGAGAGACAGACAGACAGACAGACAGTGAGACAGACAAACAGACAGTCAGTGAGAGAGACAGACAGACAGAGAGACAGACAGACAGTGAGAGAGACAAACAGACAGACAGTCAGTGAGAGAGACAGACAGACAGTGAGAGAGACAGACAGTGAGACAGACAGACAGAAAGACAGACAGACAGACAGACAGTGAGAGAGGCAGAGAGAGAGACAGACAGACAGTGAGAGAGACAGACAGACAGACAGAAAGTGAGAGAGACAGAGAGAGAGACAGACAGACAGTGAGAGAGACAGACAGTGAGAGAGACAGACAGACAGACAGACAGACAGTGAGAGAGACAAACAGACAGACAGACAGTGAGAGAGACAGACAGACAGTGAGAGAGACAGACAGACAGACAGTGAGAGAGACAGACAGACAGACAGTGAGAGAGACAGACAGACAGTGAGAGAGACAGACAGACAGACAGTGAGAGAGACAGACAGACAGACAAACAGACAGACAGTGAGAGAGACAGACAGACAGACAGACAGACAGACAGTGAGAGAGACAGACAGTGAGAGAGACAGACAGACAGTGAGAGAGACAGACAGACAGTGAGAGAGACAAACAGACAGACAGACAGTGAGAGAGACAGACAGACAAACAGACAGACAGTGAGAGAGACAGACAGACAGACAGACAGTGAGACAGACAAACAGACAGTCAGTGAGAGAGACAGACAGACAGAGAGACAGACAGACAGTGAGAGAGACAAACAGACAGACAGACAGACAGTGAGAGAGACAGACAGACAGACAGTGAGAGAGACAGACAGTGAGACAGACAGTGAGACAGACAGAAAGACAGACAGACAGAAAGACAGACAGACAGACAGTGAGAGAGACAGACAGACAGACAGTGAGAGAGGCAGAGAGAGAGACAGACAGTGAGACAGACAGAAAGACAGACAGACAGTGAGACAGACAGAAAGACAGACAGACAGACAGACAGACAGACAGTGAGAGAGGCAGAGAGAGAGACAGACAGACAGTGAGAGAGACAGACAGACAGACAGACAGTGAGAGAGACAGAGAGAGAGAGAGAGAGAGAGACCCCTTTTTAAATATTGACTGATGAGGAAATAATCATTATAAACTAATGTAGAGACTATTTATGACTCAGAATATGAGCAGTATGAGGGTTAAACAAATTTTTTTAAACATTTGCTAATCTCTAAAAAGGTAGAAGCGTAACACTACAAAAAATTCTCTGTTATGTATCAAATAAAATGTATAAAATAAAGTGCAAATTAACTGTTAAATAAAATATTGCATTGATTGCATTGCATATAAATTAAATACTCTGAGCAGATCACTGCTATTAGAGGAACTTTAAACGCTGACCTGTGAGGTTCAGCTGTAACAGATCACACGGTGGTCACTTTGCAAGAGCTACATTAGCAGCCTCTCTTTCGAACACAAAACAAGAGAACGTCTTGCAGTTAACATGAACTTGTACACCACCGCTTCAAAGTGTCTATATGGTTTTTCACGTCGTACTTCACAGCATCCCAGGTCCTACCTTTAAGTGCCTCTGGAAGTGCATGGATACATTCAGGACACTGTGCTTTACTAGGAACCTTTCTAGTCTGAATGCTGTCCATCAGCTTCTGTTCCACAGCTTCGACTTCTTCCTTGCTCCACATCTTCTTCCTTCTTGGTGCATCTGTACAATAAAATAAAAAGTTGGTGCGGGTGATTACTATAGATTTGCGTGTGTGTGTGCACGCTATAGACAGTCCGGAGGCTGCACTGCCCCCGCAGTTGTGTTCCACCTTTTTCATTTCGTCAACATCACATCCCTGGGCATTGATGAGAGGAATTGATAAGCTCGGAGAAATACGATGTTGATGGATTGAGAAGTTTACTGGCAAGAAGGAAAGGATGGCAATATCTATCTTCAAATAGTAATGGCCTGTGTTTAGTCAACTTTACAGTTTGTTGTGTTCCTTTTACATTGGTTTTCCTTTCTGTATTTTTTAAATTTGTTTGCTGAGGTATGTATGACTGGTGCAACTGTTTGTTTGTTACAGACCCCCTTGAACCACACACCAAATTGTGCCCCCCTAAGTAGTTTGTCACCAGCCGCCACTGCATTTGACTTGTAGGGAAACTGAAAACGCAAGTGAGCAGTCATACTGGAGATAAACCTTTTAGTTCAGTTTGTGGAAATTAGTTAAAAATAAAACTATTTTCGTCAGTCAGATTTTCATCAAAGTTTTGTTGAAAATATCATACTGTCTTTTCTGAGTTGTGTGTGAGGAGAGTTTCATCACACCCCAAATACCAGTAATTGTAGGAATAGTGGACATCCTGAAACCAACAATGGCTGCGTTTCCCTGAGTCGATCATTCATAAGGACTTAAGAAGGCTCTTAAGAAGGGTTCGGCTAAGAAGGAGCGCTAAGATAGGGGTGTCTTAGCGCTTAAGAGCTTCTTAACGCATCTGGGAAACGCAGCCAATGTCTGTATGAGACTAGAAAATAACTCCCTGAAACAGGTTATTGGTAAAATACCTTTGCTTGGCTGTGATGATGAGGTATCAGACTCATGGTCCTCCTCTGTCCAGGTCCTCTTGATGGGTTTCGTCTTCTTCACAGGTCTTGACCCTCTTTTGCTCCTCTGATACGTCTGATTTTTGTGTAGAACTGGGCACATCCTCATCCTCACTTATTTCACTGCTTGTCATTGAGGTATTTGCAGAGATCCCAAGCATTTCCTTTGTAAACTAGCAAAGAAAAAGTGAGATGTGACTCAATTAGTAAGTTTTAAAAAAATATTTCCCATCAACAATAGTATAGTTCGTAATTTTGTCATTACAAATGATTTCAAAATACACACGGGTTTGTCTGCAAACTTACAAAAACAGTTTCAGTTCTCTTGAGTCGAGGAACATCTGGGTCTGAAGGGTACTGGACCGTTTCCTGAAAGAGTTACCAAAAAACATACTTTTAAATACAATTTCCAATTACAGAATAATCAATTTTTACATTGTGTTAAGATAGATCTACTGCTTATAAATATGATAACAACTATTAATGAAAATGGAGCTTTTGCTGTTATGAAGAAAAATAAACTATAATAAGTAAGAAATGGAGAACTGGCTGTGTAACAACCAACAAAATCTAATATATACAGTGGGTAATGAAAGTATTGAAACCATCTTCATTGTTTTACTATTTCTTATGTTGAAGCCTTGTGTCAAAGTAAAACAATTATATTTTTCCTCATGAATCTCCACTTAGTTCCTCACGAGGACAACCCAAAAAATGTAGAACTTCAAACACAAATAAATGCTCTATCTCTCCCTCTCAATTAGCTGGCTCTTTTCAACACTGTTCATTTCTCAAGTTTAAACATTAAAGAACCAATATAATTGTCACTCAATGTGACAATATGTCACTTAATTTCTGATTAATATCAAATAAATTTGACCAATAAAATATGTTTATTTGTCTACCCGGGTGCGCTACCACATTTTTTTTAACTTGCTAGCTCCAGCAGTACAACCTAAAAAAAGTAAGTATACAGCCCTGATTAATGTTCACCGCCAAATACATTTTATCTCTTTCTGTCTCCCCCTATTTGAGTACCTGCTTGCATCTGTGGCATCTCTCTTTATGTGCGACATCCCCTGCACTCACCTCCATTGGCTCGTCTGTCTTCTCTCCCTCCTTCTGATCTTCTGACTTTTCAGGGTGGGTCTGGCCCTGCAAATGAGGTCGTTACATACAAAATACGAGTCAGCCCTGACATAATTATACATGTATGCCTGAAAAATATCTTGTGCTCAGACTTTAGGTTAGCCAGAATATGCCAGGTTTTGGCCATCAAGCGTAATTGACAGGCAATATCAATGGCCAAAATGTTCAGCAGGAAATATGCCAAATAAATAAATAACAATGAATTAATGGTAGCCGATGTTAAATAGCCTAATATTGTGTGAGCTGTATGTGACAAATATTAACGTATACATATACACTTTGCAAAAGTTAGGTTTTCCCCCTGAATTTAGGTTGCACTTTGCAGCCACAGCCCTGCGGACCCATGCTGTGGCTGACAGCATTTAAAGCCGACATCCCTTGGCCAATTTTTTTTTAATCAAACGATGGTGAAATAAGTATTGCAGTTGAGGCCAGTAAGGCCACATAAAAGCGTCAAGCTCTTCTGCTCCTTAATAAACAGAAAATTGGACAGCAGCCTTTCCAAACACAATGTTTCAAACCAGAATGGCAGGATAAATTAAAATGGTTAAGACATGAAAATGTGGATGGAATAAACAAAACGTTCTGGAGCATTTGTGAGATTGCAGGTAGGACAAAATGTTTTACCAAACGATCTATCAATCTATCAATAAGCTATTTACATCTTACGAAAACCACTGCAGCTTTTAAAGGGAGCGGACCGATCTTAGGCTGTATAGGCTATTTACATCTCACAAAACCACAATTTCTTCACAGACAACTTCAGATGGCTATTAAAACTTACACTGATGGGTTTGTCTACATCAAGGAAGCAGATATGTTTATAAAAGTAGCAGTAATACAAAGTCACACAAAGTCTTGTGCAAGTCTCGCTCAGTGTATTTACAGCTAGTCTGAAGCGCTCCTGTAAATTAATTCAACCAAGTAATATGAACTCAAAACAATATGGGACAAAGTGTTTTTTGTAGCATATTGATAAGTATTTTCTCAATAATGGCTGAATATTTAGATGATTTTGAGGATATGGAAGATGACTTTGAATACAGCGGTCAGCCATGTGACTGACACATGTGACTGCTACTTTTACAAACATATATGCTTCCTTGAAGTATACAAACCCATCAGTGTACGTTTGAATAGCCATCTGAAGTTGTCTGTGAAAGAAATTGCAGTTTCGTGAGATGTAAATAGCCTAAACAGCCTAAGACTGGTCCGCTCCCATTAAAAGCTGCAGTGGCGATGCAGGGACATAGGGAACTACTACATCATAGGACCAATTCAAAAAAGCTTCAGATTAATTATTTTAAACCTTGAATAAAAAATAAAAAAGGCTACTTGTTATATTTTATTGTTGTATGCTAACTAAGGTTGCAAAGTTTGTGACGAGTTCATTCTGCTAAATATTTTTAATAAACTAGCTTACATTTGTTGGATCATAGCATTTGTGTTTTTGTTATATTACTATTTAAATACTATTAAATTGCTGTTTAAAATATGACTTGTAGGTATTGGAATATTTACAGGCCTCCATCTCACCTCACTGTTCTTCTTGGTAATGCGCAGGTCCATGTCTATCAGCTGGTTGGTGTTATTGGTAGTAGTGTTAGTCTCCTCTGAGGGCAAATCCAACTTAAGCTGCTGACACCCGAGCAACTGCTGCTTTGGGTGGTACACAGCTCCTATCTAGATGAAAGAGTGAAAGAGGAGAGGAAGCAAGGAGGTGAGACAAGGAGGTGAGGCAAGGAGAAACTTCATCACAAAGTCACCACTTGCGCACAGGACAAGGCTTTTGAAGAATAATTTGTCCTGTGTGATCTTTTAGTATTTACTCTATATGCTTTCAATAGTGGCAAGACGAACAGTCAGATAAAACACCTGTAGATTACTGTATTAGCCGACAGATTACAGATGACACTACAACACTTGGTTTGGAAGAAAGGCATTTTTCTAAATTTCTGAAATTATTTATTAGGAATATTAATCAATAACTTCAATATGATACAGTGTAGTGTCACCAAACTCTCTACACACTTCATTGGTCTGCTACAGATTACACTACAACACTCTTAGTATGAAAAATGTCTTCCTTTTTAATTGTCTCATTTGTAAGATAAAGTGGAGTGGTCCCATTGATTAATATTCATAAAGAAAATTCCCAGAAATTATGAAAAGTCCTTATTTTCTCAAATAAGTGTTGTAGTGTAATCTGTTGAAGAAAAATTAAGAATGTAGTAATTTTGGTGACACTACACTGTATTATAGTGAAGTAATTTCATATTTTTGTGATATCACTGCTCTCACAGCTGCACGTACACACTGGCTTGTTTTGTTGAAAATTAGGTTGTAGCTCGTTGTCCATCTTACTACGGTTAAAAACATGCATGTTTTGAGTTTTAACAACGTTTCACTTAAGAATCTGCGAATATCTTTCCAATTTGACCATAGCTTTCTTAGCCTTAGCAGAGCTGTTAGCTAACACTAATTGGCTTATGCTACTCCATTCACGAGTAATATCGGTGTTTATCATAACCTATTGATTAAAAATCATGACATATTAAAGCAAAGATAAGATAACTTTAAATCTTACCTGCAGCTGGTGCCGAGTTAGACAAGTATTGTGATGAGTCCGAAGCAGAGCGATTCTTCTTCTGAAACGTTCCATGTGTCGTCAGCCGAGGGGGGAGGGCGAGGTGAGGAGGGGGGAGGGGAGAGAGGAGCATTGCTCTGCTCAGCATTGCTCTGCTGCAGGCTGCAGGTGCAGACCGACACGCCCTTTGAAGCTGATGGGCCATTAATTAAGAGTGGGCAGAGGACCACGCAGTATTCCTCTACTTCTCAACTGTGACTCACAGTGTAGTTTTACAGACTAGTGTTGCAGATAACTGATGTTTCACATTTAACACTACAGTAAACTGCAAAATAGAAAATTGTTAACATTAAATTATCTCTCCTGAACTAAAGTTTCACAATATTAGTAGTGGACACTAACTAAGTACTTTTACTTTAGTATTTTGAAGTACTTTTAGTCTACTAGTATTTCCATTTTATGCAACTTTATACTTACAATCCACTATATTTCAGAGGGAAATACTGTACTTTCAAAACCTTTGCTTTTTATTGACATAAATAATCTAGATGCAGTGTAATTACTAGTTTGGCTGTACTAGATATTTGATATATTCAATAATATCAAATATCTAGTACCCTCAAGTTATTGACTAAATTAATAGTAGCCTGTAATTAAAAGTATTAATTTTCCCATTTCATGGACACATGCCAGCCCAGGCCTAGTTTCAGAGAGCACTTTGAGAGAGGCCCAGTATATAAAATGAAGCTTTTTGTTTATTAGTTTGTTTGTTTTTAGTGGTAATAGTGACCAAAATGAGTCACCCTCAGACAATAGAGCGTATTCACCCACGTGACCACAACAAGCTTTGACGGCCATGTTGGGGTCCATGCACGGCATTGTTTTGCTGTGTTTTATGCCGCTCTTCTTAAGAAATGACCATCATATCCTGAAAGAGACACAATTTCAGTTCAAAATGGTGTGCCTTGTAATTGTGGTACTGTGCCTTATTGTTAGATGTGGAACTAATGATTCAGAATATGGGTTTATCAGCTCAACAAGACAGGCTATTACTTCAACTTTTCATGCATCTACTTCGGCTTCACTCGGCGTATGAGCGTTAGGACTGTTCTCATGTGTTTCTGTTGATACATCGGGTTGTGGGCACGTTTCCATTGACACACTCTCATCAATAATCTTCTTTTGCTCTTTCGAGTGAAAATAAATGTATTTCACTTGTGCAAAAGGAACTGTGGATGGAAACTTTGGAGGAAGCCATGAACATGTCAACTCTGTGGGGCGATGTCTGCCTTTACTCTGTGATTCATTTCAAGCTAAAATAAAACACTGGCGACATGTGAACAGCGCTCAGCGCGGCCAGCCAAACAGTCACTGCTGGTCCTGAATGAGCTGGAAGCGGCGTCATCCAGACACTCGTCCTGGAGAAATCTTTCTTTGGTAATGCAGAAGGACATGAGGTTGCAGGGCTCTTGCATAATCAAACAGCGGACACGCTAGGTCAACGTCTTCTGACATTTAATAAGTGGACCCTAAGATGGTGTGATTGAGATGCTGACATCACGTGAATACGCTCTATAGTGCTGAGAACCTAGGGTATATGCTTGGAGGACTTACCAATTACAAAAGCTAAAAAATATCAGTTATGGTTTTTATCATACAGAATGAAGACTTTTAACTGACTTGCAGATATGCTCATATACTGTCAACTCATAATCTAACCCAAACGCTTAGAGTAAAAGTTTTCACAAATTTATTTTAAAACCTCACATCTTGTCTCTGTCGTGCGGCCGCATTTCTGCTCTAAAACACACAAAATGGCTTCAGTGATGCACATCTAAGGTAGGCTACAGCTCCTGAGAATAAAGATAGCCCATTTTAAAATTAAACAGGAAAAAATCCACTCATTTGGTCACTATACAGTAGCATTTGTGCAGAACACTAGTGGGGTGTTCTAGAACAGCTGATAACCTAATCATAATCTAACCCAAACCTTATAGTACTGTGGAAATAAATAATTATTAAAAATGTATCTGCAAATCAACTGCAGTCTCCCTCAACACTGATAATTAGAAACAACAGCAAGTGATAAGCTTAGAACTCAGGAAGACAGTGGAAAGAGTTTGGAGACAGCTAAATTAGTTTTGTTAATACTGTGTGAGCATGACAGAGGGGCCTACGTTCTCTGAGTGTTTAAGGATGCTTAATTTGTTAACAGAAAAGTGCTTATGTTAGCTGTTAGCTGCTGGCTGTTGGCCGCTAACATTGACAATGACGCACTGATTTAAAAAAGATAGAAGAAAGCTAGCTGTTTTCTACTACAGAGATCTCTGGCTGCTGTGCTGGTGCTGTAACCCAGTGGTTATCTAGCCTGATTAGTCTCTTATTCAGTGTCAATAGGCACACTCTTTAAGAGTCACAACAGTAAGCTCTGCTTTACGGCTGTAGAGCAGTGACCTCAGAGCAGGAAAGTTTGCGGGTTAGCACTTGAATAATGCTGGGAAGGGAGAAGACATGGCTGTAGCCAGTCTCTATTAGCTGTCTTTCACATCAAGTCACCACTTCTTACACTGTTTTCCTGCTAGTGTAGGTGGACCAGAGGCAGGCAGAGACTGCAGTGTCCCAGGACTTGTCACCAGCCATTTTGAGTATCAAAAAACATTTTCTTTCTATAGAGCTCTATAGCCACCTTACAGCTTACATTTGTACATGAGATTACTTGCATATATGGTTACTTTTAACACAGTTGAACAGGTTAAAGTTATGTTTCTGCCACAACTGAGTACTTTCTTCTGAACCGCTTTACTAGCGATGGGAAAAACAGTTCTTTTGATTTTACTGAATCACTAGAATCTGTTCAATAAAAAGATACATTCAAAAAATGCTTTCACTGGCTCATTCAGTGCTTAGCAGGAGCCCTGACTGCATCATGTATAGTTCTCTAACTCCCTGAACTGGTAAACAGCCAAATGATCCGTCATTCAGTTCATGATTCAGCCCGGATTGAGCTTCACATTCACTCTTTTAACACGCTCACCGCACGTACTGAAGGACGGTGTTCACGGACCATAGTACACAGTGGGTGACACAGCGCTACTTTGAGTGGTATACATGGACTGCATGGGAGTCCTCAGCTCTGTGTGCAGTACATTCACTGAACATGCTACACGGATGTTGGCAAGTTGATACAGCACTAATTTTAGGAGTAGGCTATGGTAACTGAACTTTAATCAGGTCCTCTGCACTGAGTGGCAGTTCTCTCTGTTTGCAGTACGCAAGTGACACAGTGCTACTTTCAGCACAATACATGAACGTGAATCACGTCCTCAGCGACAGTTCTCTTTGTGTGCAATAGGTTTGCAAGTGAGTGACACAGAGCGCTACTTTCGGCAGTTCGTTAACTGAATGAGAATCACTCTCCTGCCATGACAGAGTCCCCTCTCTGTGTGCAGTATGTTTGCAAGTGACACAACACTATTCTCTACAGTAAATTCACTGAACGAGTCTGCGCTGACTGGTGGTGTGTTCACTGTGTTTCACAACTGAAAAACATCACAAAATTATTCAATTAAGATAACCACAAGATTTATAATTATCTAAATGTACAAATGGTAAACTTTTAGGGGGTGAACCCACCACCCAATACCTCACTAACTCTGCCTGGAAAATTCAAAGCACAAAGAAAAGAGAACTGTAATGAGCATACAAAATTAAACAAATAAGCAAACAAAAGCGAACTCTATAAAATTCTCATAAGCTAAGAGGCCCAAATTGTAATAATCAGGTAACAAAAATGGTATAAAAGGATAATAAACACATTCTAATGACAAAAATGGCATTTAGTCATATAAAAAGTTCATACACTGAAAAAACAGTGCTTGGTGGGGACTTAGTTCATACACTGTAATGACAGGTTTGGCCTCCGGGAGTGATATAGAGCAAACACACAATGTGAGAAAAACGAATTGCTGGGGACTTTGAAAACACTGCAGTACCAGGTTCTGGCTCTGGGATTGCTATAGAGCACACACAAAGTCATAAAAAACAGCCTCCAAGGGACTTTTTAGAAAACTTCACCAGCCATCTTGAAACGTCATTTCCTATTCATTGGACTAGTTCACACCGTGGGGACCATGGTTTTGGTCCCCATGGTGTTTTTGGTCCCCAGGGTGTTGGTGTGTATTCATGTCGATGTCCCCTTAACGTTAGATAAACGAACGCACACACACACACACACACACACACACACACACACACACACACACACACTCCCTGTCTGTAGCCATTTGGTTTTCATTGGAAAGTATACAAAGCATTCAGCTGAAAGACAGGTGACCGTGTGTGTATGTGCGTGTGCGTGTGCGTGTGTGTGTGTGTGTGTGTGTGTGTGTGTGTGTGTGTGTACGCCAAGGTCCCTCTTCTAATTGAAGTGTATGGTGACTTGGCAGGCTGCCTGATGTCACAGAGTCATGCGGAGGGACAATAGAAAAAGAAGGAGAGAGAAAGAGAGAGAGAGGGAGAGAGAGAGAGAGAGAGAGAGAGAGAGAGAGAGAGTAAGAGAGAGAGAGAGAGAGAGAGAGAGAGAGAGAGAGTAAGAGAGAGAGAGAGACAGAGAGATTAGAGAAAGAGGGATGACTAGTGGAGACCAACGATGGAAGAGGAACGAGAGGAGAGGAGGAGGAGAGGATGGAGGTGGAGGAGAATGGGGATGAGCTGATGAAGGAGATAATTAGACGACAGCCCTAATGCAGTTATTCTTTCCCCGGCGGATCATAACGGAACAATATTACATTTTGTTTTCGACTGCTTGTGTTCTGGAGTCAGATTCCTAAATGGCTCGGGTACATATTTGATGAGGACATTCCTTTTAGCTATTTATTCCGTCAAAATTGAATAAGCATGCGTCATCGGCTCCACGGTGGCTGCGCAGTCTGAGTCTCTGCGCCTCCCACTACGACCGCGTTGAGGCCGTCCCATTAAAGTTGTTCTGATTCAGGTATTAGCAGTATCTGTTTGCATTGTATAAATCTTAAAAACAACAACGTGTGTCTCATGTCCGTGAGCTCAGAGTTGACATCCGTGTGTTTATTTATTTTTTTAATATTAGTTTGTTATCGTATGTATTGTTATTGATAAGATTCGGTGCCTCTGTGCTTCATTCGCCAACCCTCATATGGCATCCCAGGTGTTAGCTGTCACACACTCTAATTTACATTCTATCTCCAAAATGAGAAGTTAATCCACTCTCTGAAGTGTGTGTGTGTGTGTGTGTGTGTGTGTGTGTGTGTGTGTGTGTGTGTGTGTGTGTGTGTGTGTGTGTGTGTGTGTGTGCGTGCGGGTTTGTGTGTATGTGTTGACAGCCTCCGTGTTTATTTTTTTTTTTCATCTTTCATTTAGTACATTCACACTGCAAACCAGTATCTAAATATAAATCCTTAAAACTCTGGAAAGCTGGTTGTTGGGCGTGTTATATTTTGTACTAAACGGTATGATGACATGTTTCTTTGCAGTGTAAGATTAAAATACAGCAAAGGTATAAACTCCGTGCACAAAAAACCACCAGATTTTTACAATATGTTGTACAACAATTGTCATTGTTTTTCTTCTTTTTGAGCAGGACTAAATCTGATTATCTTTATATTTGGTATTTTAAGGTGAGATACTTTCATGTGCCTCTCTTCATCTGCTACAAACTCATTTATTTTCTTCTTTTTTTTCTGTGTATCCGTGACCGTGTTGTATTTATATATTTAACACTTCTCTCCCTCCCTGCTTGCCTTTGCCATATTTCACATGAACACAAAGGGAACCGTGCACGCATTAACACAGACTGGCAAGAAGCAAAAAAACGAGCAGCGTGGTTGGAGCCACAGCACTGAGCCAGCACCATCTACTGATGAGAAAGCACAGCGAGGTTAATCCGTCAGATTACAGCAGATTACAATGCACCGGGGACGGCCGAATTGAAGATTATAGCAGAGAGATGAGGGCCAGAATAATGGAATAGATGGATGGTGGAGAGTGATAGAAGTTAAAGGATCAAAGATTGATTATGGGATGGACGATTGTACTTGTTTCCCTGGCATGAACATGTTCTGGAGGCTTTAGTTTAACTGCTTTTCTCATCAGAAAATACAAAACAAATTGAGCACACAAGTCTCCTTTGACCAGTCGTTGCTCGTTGTGACATGACTGATGTCAGTGGGTGAAAATAAAATGGCTCAAACTGACTTTTTCTTCTTCTTCTTCTTCTTCTTCTTCTTCTTCTTCTTCTTCTTCTTCTTCTTCTTCTTCTTCTGAGATTAGGAACAAGAGGAACGATGGCTTTGGTTTAAAGGGCTACAGTGCTCGGGTTAAATGGACACAATGTCGGAAGGTGTAAATAAAAGCTGACGTCAGCGTTTTAGGCGTTTAAATGAACACCGTTAGCCTTCCTTGTGAGGCCAGCCTCATTGGCAGTGCACAATGTGTGTCAATAATCTGCACCCTGACTCAGTGTCGTGACATTTAATCGCATGAGCCGGTGACGCCAGTGGTACAAACACCGGGTCCTGCCACATGATAGCCGCCTCAGCTTACTTTGTCGGAACAATCGCATCATTGTACACTTGACTACACAGGAGCCGAGGCTATCGGGACAGCTTTCGGTCAATTGAGCAGTGGTGAAATTACACTATTCCACATTCTCCGCCGGGGTCCTCCATGGCCCAGTTGGAAAAGCAGTGGACAGGAGAGTGTATCGGTGTGATCAGATTAAAACAGTGTCACAGAAAGGCCTTTTGGTTTATTAACATGCTTCAAAAACCACCTCCGCAGCACACAACACTTCATGTCAGCACAATATGTTGTTGTTTTTTGTGTGCGCAGTTAAACATATGACTGGCTAGACCAAGACACTCTCTGTCAAATTGCTTGAGAACTGTGACTGTTATTTCAAACTAGATTTAGCACAATGAGATTTCATTATTAAACTAATGTTCTTCATAATACACATGTTAAATTGTGTGACGACACGAATAGGAGAGTCACCATCACACATCCCGCTTTGTTTTCGTAACGTGTAGCAACAAAAAAGGGACTGAATGGGGGAGGAGGAGTGAGGGGGGGACCAGCGAGAGGAAAAAGGGGTGAGATCAGAGATGAGAGGGCTCTCCGCACTCTCCTGTATCAGTCCAAACAAGCTGCACGCCAGCCAAGAGTCTCTCTCTCTCTCTCTCTCTCTCTCTCTCTCTCTCTCTCTCTCTCTCTCTCTCTCTCTCTATCCCGTTTGTCTGTTTTCCTCTCTATCGGACGGATGACACAATGCGGAGGGAGGGACTTAGGGAGGGTTTGCGGGGACAGATTGGAAGGGATAACAGATTCTTGGAACGCATTGGACCGCGTTGGAAATCTGCGGTGAGCAATACACCCGTACGCGATCGCCACAACCACAGACATTAATCAAAGAAAAGGAGCACAGAAAGAGGCCACAAGGAAGGTTGCAGTCGAGAGAAGAAACGTGAAGTAACTTTCAATCCACAGGAATATTGATGACATCAGACTTTACGCATCCAGAGAGCAATTACATATAATAATGCGACAAATATAAGATAAAGAGGGCCGGGAGCTATGGTTTATGAACTTTGACATTCGCATAATAGTGACATCAGCACAGGCTGCAGCTGATCTTCTGTGGTGTATTGTGGTACTGAGGCATCACACATGTCAACACTAGCCCAACCCTCTGAAAAAAAGTGTTTGGAAACAGTGGGAGCATCTGTGAACTGCTTGACCTGCAGGGTGAAAGGTCTTGTGCTCTCCACTGGACTTTACTTTGTGTGTCACTTATTCACAATAATTCAATGTGACAAAGATTAGACCAATAAAAATGTCATTTTGAAAAACAAGTGGATCAACTTGTTGTAGATAATCAATTTGTTTTCCACAGGGCCCTCGAGGTAATACTAAATATTGAAAAGGCCAAAGGCCTAAATGTGATTGTTTATTTTCTGGCCTTTATCTAAATTAATATTTGAAGGTTACTCATAATGCTTTGCATGTGCTATATTTACAATATGATATACTTTATTGTTCCCATAGGGTCGAGGACTCATGCTGCACACATGACGTGGCAACATGTCTTCCTTTTACTGTGTAGCGGCCTTCACAGTGGAAAACAAACAAAGCTGTGCCACATTTCAACATTTCCTGTGATATTAGTTCATGGTTGTGAGGATGTTCCATGCGATTGGCTGGACAAACAGAACTCCGCCTCTTTCACACAAACCAGAGAGGAAACTCCAGACTGGAAACCTGAGCCGGTTAATAACTAGCTTCATGATAGCAGTTATCCAAGGCCACCCATTTTCTCTGTTAGTGTTTCATTATTCCAGACTCAAGGATAATTGAACAGATTCTAGGTCTGGTTCACCTCGACAATCTGCCCAAATGATCTCGTTGTGTGAGGGGTTTACAGACATTGTCATGATGTTACCTATCGGATCGGAGTCTTCTCAGTTCCACAACCTCGCAGCACAAAATGGCGCGTAAAAAAACAACGAGAGGCGAGCCGACTGGTTGCTGCCCACGTGTGTGCAGACCGGGAACAGAACCTCTGTCTGGTGGTCAGTTGGTGATGGAGGGCAAGCTGGTGGAATTATTTATTTTTTTAGATGAAAGACGTGACCGGCCGCCTCCCACATTTGTTTTTCCGGAAATCACGTTTGATCATGCGAGTCCCTGGAATCACAACGCTGAAATGGTTTTGTGTAAACGCTAAGTGTGTGTGGTCTGAATCGTCTGGTGGGTGTGTGAGGAGCACTCAAATATTAGAGAGCAGTTTAATATGTTGTTCTGTTAGGTTTCTCATGATTTATGTTAGGTTTCTTCCTAAATAGAAACAGCAACATAGAAACAACCCAGAAGAAAAGGTTGTCTATTAGGCCGGTGGGATTGGAGCCAATGGGGGACAGCGGTGTGTATATATATATATATATATATATATATATATATATATATATATATATATATATATGTATATATATATATATATATGTATATGTATATATATATATATGTATATGTATATATATATATATATATGTATATATATATGTATATATATATGTATATGTATATATATATGTATATATATATGTATATGTATATATATATGTATATATATATGTATATATATATGTATATATATATGTATATATATATATATGTATATATATGTATATATATATATGTATATATATATATATATATATATATATGTATATATATATATATATGTATATATATATATATATATATATGTATATGTATATATGTTTTTTTCCTCCCCTTTATTGTTTATTTGGATTGAACCCGTAATCTGCTAGAGTGCTGCTCCCAGGTCAGCCATTGCGAGTTGTTTATTTCTCCAAAGAAAGGGAGGGGGGGCGAGAAAGAAAAGCACTGAGAAACATTAAGTCAGTCAGCCTCGGGGCGAAAGCCTGTAGACGAGTTCAAAAGGCAAAAAGCTTCACTTTTAGAGCTCGTGGGGAGCTGGGAACGGCGAGGTCAAAGGTCGACGGAGAGGAAGTTTAATAAAGAAAGGGAGGGCGAGATGCGCCAGTTGGAGGGCTTTTGATTGATTGTTTCCTGTCCACTCTCTCCATTCTCTCATCCCTCTCCACCGCGTGGCTACTCCGTCCACTCCAGTGGCTCAAATGGGTGTTTATTAGAAAAATCAAGTTGCCATAGCAATGGAAGAAATATGGAGAAAGACCTCGGCAGCCGACATCGTTACAGTACGAGCACACATTTTGGCTTTGAAACTTTTATGACACAGCAGTATATATTAACTCATATCTATAATGACCTGGGAGAGTTGTAAAATTCATAATATGGAGCAATAAAATCATTTAAAATACAGACAGGACGGGGCAATCGGACAGTGCAGCCATTATCTGTAGCGTGAGTGTGTGTGTGTGTGTGTGTGTGTGTGAGAGTGTGTTTTAGGTCAACCTGTGTCTCCCTCTCCTTTTCTTTCTTGATGTTGCGTCCTCTGGGGCAAAGCTGCTATTCAACACTTTCCTTTGTTTAACCTTCTAATTGGAAGACGTCTAGAAGGGGAACACAGTCTTTCATGGCATCGCAAGTCTGATCCTCCACATGCGCACACACACACACTCAAACACACGCACACACACACACATAAACACAGTGCTGTCTCCCACAGCGGCAGTGAGAGCGGGAAGAATAGACACAAGACAAAAAGATCAAATTATCAGCTACATTTAATTACCCGCAACTCGACAGACACAATAACAGGGCTAAATCCAGATTTGTCTGAGAGAGAGAGAGAGAGCGAGAGAGAGAGAGAGAGAGAGAGAGAGAGAGAGAGAGAGAGAGAGAGAGAGAGAGAGAGCGAGAGAGAGACTTTACTCAGACTGAAGCTTTCTCTCTCTCTCTCTCTCTCTCTCTCTCTCTCTCTCTCTCTCTCTCTCTCTCTCTCATTCCTTTGCAGCAGGGAGCATTCCTTCTCCTTCTTCTTTCGAAAGCATCGCTGCAGAGTGAAGTGATGACAGCTTATCGGATTAGGGATCGCCGGATAATAAAGACCCTTGTTTGATTTCCCCCACCCATCCTCCTTAAATATGATTACTGCTTACTGTTACCGCCAACATGACATTAGAGCGCCCGCGTGGCGGTGGCGGCGGCACAGGCATTTGCATAATGTTTCTCGTGACGGTAGGAAACGACGGGCTGCAGAAGGGTAAGGAGGCTGAGGGACACATGGAGCCTCCCTCCATCCCTTCATCCATCTTTCTCTCTCTCGCTATCACTTTCGCCGCCATTCTCTTTTGACCTTGTTCCCACTCTCCATCGCGAAAACCCCGCGGAGCTGCCGCCTCGATGGAGGTTTTTTTTTTTTTGTGCATGTCTCCTCCCACCTCCCAGACGACTTCCTTAAAACCTTTACTAAAAGGATTAATAATACGCTTTATTCATTTGTTTTCTTAAATGTGATTCAACGTTCCTTTTTTGATGCAGGTCCAGGTTGGCAGAGCGCCTGGATTTGCTGAACGGCGAATCTCTTGAACTCTTCCTTTTTTTAATAACCAGAGAGCAATTTCAAGTTTTAACACTGACCGTCTCTTTTGCTCAATTGAAAAGTCAAACATCACTTATCACAAATTACATTCTGCTGCACCTAATAATTGTTCATAATTCTGTTCAAAAAGTTGACAAAATCACAAACTACACTTTTTGTCTGCGATAATTTACTAGAAAAAAAGGCGTTTTGAGTCTTCCTTAATGAAACTATCAAGGTGATTTTGATCAGTGTTGTCTTCCCCGACTACAGTGACACTGACCAGACTCTGTAACTATCTGAGGGAGAGCTTCTTCTCCAATGTATTATCAGTGTGTGAATGTATATACAGTGTGTGTGTGTGTGTGCGTGTGGGTGTGTGGGTGTGTGTGAGTTGCAGCCACTCTCTGAACTCGCGACCCCGCAGTGAACTTCGCTCCATTCTCATTCAGCGAGCATCGCGTTGAGCCTACTAGCAACATTAGGCTAATTACAGCTGGGACGCCTGTTGGCTTTCTTTTCCCCACAGCTCTGGTGCACATGCATGGGCATGCACGTGATGACCCCCCCCCCCCCTCCTCTCCCACCCGCCACCCTCTCCTCTCCCCTTTCTCCACACTCCCAGCATGACTCTAAGGCATCAGTGTCTAGACAGACAATGCCGCGATCGCTCTCTCTGGAGAAACAGACGCTCATCTGTTGCAGTCCGGAGTTACTGTCCCAAATGAAGCCAGAGTTACGATCTTTGGCTCGCTTGCTGGACAATTTCTACAAGGTTCTTGAAAGCACTTGTGTGTTTCTTCAACTGGTGAAATTGTCATTGAATGTTACCGTACTTCATACTATAATGCTTTGCGCAAGTAGGTATCGAGAGAGAGAGCTAGAGAGAGAGAGAGAGAGAGAGAGAGAGAGAGAGAGAGAGAGAGAGAAGAGAGAGAGATCAACATCCTCTCAGGGAGACAAAGGTCTCCATTGTAATTCAGTCGCTGTCCTCTATTTTGTTTTGATGCCCAATATATTTGGGCTTGCCAATGCCATATGCCATCGAATATCTATGCGTGTGTGTGTGTGTGTGTGTGAGTCTATGGGCCCCGACACACCCAGCTGGCCGCCAGCTGTTGACAAGCTTCCGCTGTGGCCGATCGGTACCTGTTGTTTCACACATACGTTGGCCGTTCGGTCCAGATTAAGAATAAAAGCTTCACCTAGTTCCTTGACTTTTTTTCTGGACAGCTGAACATTCTTCCTATATGTTGTCGTAAATCTTTAAATAAAAAAAAAACGCGAGTCTGTTCTCTAAAATAGTGTTCGTTCTTATACTTTCAGGCTTCCCAACAGATTTTTAGAAACCTTGGCGCAGGGCTTTGCTCCCATTCAGCCACAATGGCATTAGTTGGGGGAGGGGGGGGTCACATGGCTGATGCTGGGTGATAAGGGCCCGGCTCACAGACGAGGTTCCAGATCATCCCAAACCATGCGGCACGGGAGTCTGTTCGGTTCAGATTCACACCGGTGCGTTTGCCCCGTTTGTTTCGGTTAGGTTTTGTGCTGCCGTGAAAGCTGCTGATAGAAGTCTGGTGGGACCGAGCAACAGGATCAGGAGGCCGGCCTCCAACCAAACTTGCTGTGAGTCTGCAGTGAAAACGCCCCACAACAGAAAGGCAACATTGTATTCTTTTTTTTTTCTTTGTCTTGACCATTTGAACCCAATTGAAAGCTTCCCTAAGCTGGGAAGAAAAGCCTCAGAACATATATACATATATAAAAGGGCCAGTGCTGTCCACGTACACGGTGCGTTCAGGTTCAGAATAAACGCATGTGTTGGCGAGCAGCTGGGAGGGTAAGTTGTGTTCAAGTGCAACATTGAAGATGCGAGGTGGTACAAAGTGGCCTTTGCGGAGCGCTTGCTCTTCAGGAATGAGCTGGGTGTGTAAGAGTTGTGGCTTAAAGAGAGACTGGGAGGGCAATCATCACAGCTGGAGAACCCCTCAGCATGAACCAGGAGTTTCACTGCCTCTTGTGGATAAACAATGTGTTCACGTCATTCCCACACAAAGGAAACGGCGTTTCCACACCGACCAAATATCAGAAATGCAATTTGACACGAAGCGCAACACAGAAGCACCACGTGTGACGGGTACCAGGTGACACATGCTGCGTGCGTCTTGCTTGAGGTTGAAGAGGACCCCACAAAGATCTGTGTAATCCACAATGAGTGTCAGTTTGTCGAGACTTTCTGAATATTTCCAGTTAGCAAGAAAAGGTGAATAACGTTCCCCTGCATGCTCTTAACAGACCCAGTATCTTTTGCCTCAAAATAAAAAGCAATGTGTTTGTCATCTCCTTTCAAAGCTGGTGTCTTACTCCACTGCAATGTAATTTGATTGAGCTCGTACTCGGAGGCAATGCATAAACCCTTCGCAGAACATTTTCTATGAAATCCATTTAAGGAAGTTCAGATGAGTGAACAGTGAGGGAAGGAAGGCTATTTTGCTACAACTGTGTGTGTGTGTGTGTGTGTGTGTGTGTGTTTGGCGGACGTGAACTTATCAACCCTGTTGCTAACATTGTTACCCTCTAGCCATGTGCGCGACACACACACACACACACACACACACACTCTCTCTCTCTCTCTCTCTCTCTCTCTCTCTCTCTCTCTCTCTCTCTCTCTCTCTCTCTCTTTCTCTCTCTCTCTCTCTCTCTCTCTCTCTCTCTCTCTCTCTCTCTCACCAGGCCACACTGCCTGTTACTCTGAGTGTCCCGGCTTGGAGACCCAACAGAAACAGACAGCACCAAAATATCACCGCAGGGTTCCCGTGTCAACACTAGCAGATGCGACATTAATTCAATCAGCCATGGAAAGTCACCGAGCGGAATGGGTGCGAGAGAGCCAGCATCCGAGCGGCGTTTCGGGGGAGGCTTGAGGGACGGCGGACTTGAATTGACTACAATTGTCAACTGACTCGAGACGTTTTCCTGGCGAAGAGGCAAATCTTCAGAGCGGTTGTATGACATTCCCACAGGGACTTGAAAAGCACCCGGTTTAGTATCCCTGTGACTGTCGTGAGAGTTGACAGCCACCTCTCGGTTTTCTTAGTAATGAAGGTTTTTAACCTCCGAAGACATCACACATTGATAAAAACGTGGTGACGTTGGTGGGAGTATTTTGCCTTTAACGTTCATGCAGTGAGATCAGGCGGCATCTTCCAGGTTTGAAAAGGGACGCCGATGCAGAAGTGCCTGAAACTTGCATTCTTTCTAATGGCCACTAGGGGAGCGTATATAGATCTGATTGTGTAGAAGTCTATGTTTGACAGGCTAATACCGCTGTGTTGTACTCTCTGGGTGTTATTGGTGGAATTGCTACCCTTTGAGAGTGTGTTTTCATTTCATTAAAGTTCATTTCCCCCAATTTACTCGTCTGAAAATGTCTAATTCTGCGATAGGTCGCATTTAGCTCCAGCCTCTTGGTGTTAGTGACGAACGCCGAAACACTGTGACGTCTTAGTGACCACGTCCCCTTCTTAAGCGCAGCCTCTTGAGATGCAGAGTAGACTGTCATATTGTCAGAGTCCCTCCTCATGCGGTGACACACAGCTCTCCTGTTTGTTTTTATATTTTGCCTGCTTTTCTCTTCTTAAATCCAATCGGGTTTTGGTTCACCGCTCTGCATGGCCTTTGGCAACACCTGCCTCAGATTGTCACTGAATGTTTGTGCACGGCAGCTGGAGATCACCGAGATCGTGGCAATTACAAAGAAACCAGTTAACGAGCAGTTGAGGTAATAATCTGTGAAATTTCACCCCAAGCAAAAATGTCTCCTCAGATTTTGTGTCAACAGAAAAAACTAAACAAAATAAGAAAGGGGGGCGCGTCGTCGCGTGTCTCCGTCTACATCGCTTCCACCTTCGCTGGCCAATCGTTCCCAAGCTTTTTGGCACCGCCGGACTGTTTTAGTGTTGACAGTTTCGCAGATGGAGGAGCTGTGGTGGGTGATGGCGGACTGATCAGCGTCCGTATGGATGACCTACTTCAGTTCAGATTGGGCCGTCCTGTTAGGTTGAGACAGGGGACGCCGAGAGAGTTACATGTGAGTTACTTGTGAATCATGTCACTTTCTGGTTCCCCACCTTTGCATCGGTCAGGCGTTTAATAATGATTTGTTTATTGCTTTTACCCTTTTCTTCAAAATGTGTCATTTTACAAAACATATCTTTAAAGGCTGTTTTCTTTCATTTTGTTTTTTACCCAGAAAACTCCACTTCAGTAGCTCTATACATACACAAATTGTTCCACTTTGATTTCTATCTATATTCTGATTTCTTTTTTTTTTACAGAGGGCTTTGTTCATATATCATTCATAGCCTGATTTGGAGAACATTTTAGTCATGAAAACGCTGGCAGAAATAGATTTCATCCGTATTTTGAAATAAAAACAGATATCCAAAATTCCCACAGTAAAACTGTTTGACTCATAATATCTTCACAGAAATGTAACCTGAACTTTGAGCTTCATACGATGCTCAGATTCACGTTCTGGAAACGTTCGCAAATTAGCACACATTCAGTAATACAATGTCTATTTTGCATATTGAAACATTCATTTTCTGAAAACGTTTTACTATCCCTCGCCCTTATTCCCCTGTTGTCTCTCCTTTAGCTATAAACCTCCATAACTACAAATACAATGATGTCACAGCAGCGGATTCACTGTTTGTCTCTCTGAGATGAGATGTAATAAGATGCCACGGATGCTTATCATTGAGAGTAAGAGACAAAATAATAATGATACCAAACACCAAAACATATCAGCTGTCTTTCACCTCTTTATCTCTTCCAGCTTTTTGCCATATCCCCCCCCCCCCCCTCTCTCTCTCTCTCTCTCTCTCTCTCTCTCTCTCTCAGTGGAATCTAAAACAGATTTAATATTTGCTGAGGGAGTATTGGATAACCTGTGAAAGAGCAACACAGGTGTGGGTGTGGGTGTGTGTGTGTGTGTGTGTGTGCGTGCGTGCGTGTGTATGTGCTAATCTGTAAAACTCAAACCAAATGCAGCGCTTTGTGTCCGCAACTCGCAAGGACAAAAAAAAAAAAAAAGGAGACGCCAAATCGACGCGCGCACGCAAAACGGGGTACAACGGCTCGACTGTTGTTCACCCTCGGTGACATATTTTTCCTGGCGGTAAACATGCCCGACAAAGAGCGTGATTTGCAGATGCAGGCAGTCAATCGGTGACTTTCAGAAGGCGGCTCCGGCTGGCCTGTGACTGCGGCACGCTGCGTCCTCTAATCCCTCTTCATCCCCCTGTCGGTGTCATTCGCAGAGAGAAGTGCTGCTCGGTGCAATCGGGCTGACGTTAAGCATATCCTGCCATTCAGCCCTCTTCTCTCACCGCTTCACTACTGGCTTACCGTGACACAATCTCCTGCATTCTTTTTTTTTTTTTTTTTTTTCAAATGCCATTCATCCAGTTGATGTCTGCTGAGCATACACGTTCTATTATAACACCCTTCTGCTTCACTTCCGTGGAGTTTGACACGTTTGAACCCGCTCAGCAGTTGAATGCCTGGTTTAAAGAGCATGTCGGAGGCTTTAAAGATTCACACGTGCAGTTTTACAGGAAGTTTTTTTTTTTCACCAATGCTTGTTGTTAGTTTGGTGGATTTAGTCAGAGCAATGCTCTCCGGATGGACACGTTTGCTCTTGAATGTCTGCTTGGAACGTTTTAACCTTAGAAATTGTCTTTTTATTTGAAACTGTTTTTAATAGTTTTCTCCAGGCAAGACTTCAGTAGGTCCAGAAGCACAAAATAAAATTAACCCGCGCAGTGTTCTTCATATACAATGGGGAATAAAGGACAGCGAGGACAGCAGCACTCCAATTTGACTTTTTAATGTCCTGCTCTTCCCTTTTTTTTTATCATCTACTGTTAAGGATCCGGCACCTGGTCGTCAAGGTCTCATCGTGAGTTGAACCTCCTTTGTCTCTCCCAGAAAAGCAGAGATTTTAAAGGACCAAATCCTAACTTTGATTGTAAATGTTTCGCAGTCAAAGGAGCGGCTGTGAAACGGTGGATGAACACATTCCATTTCCTAGAAACTTCTCAAAACTCTTCACAATAAAAGCCCTCCCACCCCAGCTCTATGGGAACTGAGCGAACTTTCTGTCAAAAAGGAACTTTTCAACATTGAGAATTTTATGTATTCTATACACCTATTTTATAGGGTAACTACTCGTGTCATAGTGCAGCTGATTCCCTTTGCGGCTTCTGCAGCGATGATGCGAATTGAGAGTTTAAGAAATCAGATAACTATAATTGAGAAAAGTGCTCTCTAGTGAATAAACTGGAAAAAAAAGTATTCTGTTTTTGTACTGCTGTGTTGCTCCGCCATATTTCTACAGCAGCCCAGAGTGGACAAACCAGCCAATGGCTCTGGAGAAACCCTCGTTTTTAGGAAGTGCAAATCAAAAAGAATGCCATTGGACTGATTTCGAAGTTCAGCAGGAACCAAAACGAGTCGCATTCAGAAGAGAATCGTGACTTCACAACAATCCCTCCATGTCCGAGCTGTTCCTTTGCCCAATCTGTGAGGGATTTGGGTGTGGCCACGGGGGTGCCGGAGAGAGGGGCAAATCAACATGTGCTGAGGGCAACAGAAGGTGTGTGTGTGTGTCTCCTTCTATGTGTGTCTATGTCTATGTGTGTGTGTACAGGCACTAATCTGCTATGAGGGGGGTCCACCAGGATTAGTATAATCAGGGGCTTGTGAGGACCCCCCCTCTTCCCTCCCGGCCCCCCACCACGCTCCACCTCCTTATCCCGTCGTCCCTCGGCTGCTCTGCCCACCAACCGCCCCCTCGCTCCCCTCCGTCAGCCGCCCTTCATCTCTCAATCCTCCCCCTTATCCCTCTATCCTTCCCTCAGTCTCTTTATGGCGCCTGCTCAGTTCCTCATCCTCATCCCCGCGCTGCCATTCATCCCGCTGACCTCATCCTCTTACACTTATCCTTATCATTACCTTCTACATTGTAGGCGTTTAGCTCAGCGGCTTGGAATTACAAGCTCCCGCCCGAGTGCACTGCAGTCCTGCGATACCGAGCATCACAGTTTAGACGCCCGGAGCTGTGTAAGAGGAAAGTCCGATACCCCTGCGAACACCGACCGGCCACACGAGAGCAGTGCCTGAGGGGGGTGGGGGGGGGGGGGGGGAAAGCAATTTAGAGTGATGTAGAGCTGCACTACAGAGTCGAGGTGCACCGGTTCTTTTTCTTTTCTTTCTCCGAACGCTGATTCCTCACAGCAGCTACAACCAGAAAAGAAACGTAGGCTGCATACAAAGTTCTTCATTTTGGTCATTTTCACTCCACGCCGGAGAAGATAAACCCCTTGAGCCCCTCGACCGTTGTTGTCTCACCTCCTTTATTTATTAGCCAATTGTCAGGCGAATGTGTTGAAAAGAAAGGAATGCAAAGAGGGCTGTGTCTCCGTCAACTGGTGCATAGCGAATAAACACGGCCACAAGTCAGTTTGCCATCGAACTCCAAACTGCGAGAGTGAAACGCGAGAGAGGTCTTCTGGAATTTGTTCTGACTGGACACGGTTTAATTGTTCTTTCATGTCAGCTACTCCTGGCCATGTTTCACTTTGTCAGGGGACGAAGAGCAATTAAAGCGCAATATAAGAATATCCGGGGGACAGAAAGAGCTGATCTGTCATGTGGGTTCAATCTATTGAGCTAAGGTGTTTCCATAATTCACATAGTGCGTCAATCTCAAGGAAGTGTAAAAAAGTTTGTTTTTTTTGGGAGGGCCAAATGACTAAAATCTCTTTTCTCTCAGTTTTTGTACAGACGCCAAAAGTATCCAGTAGATAAAGCCTACTGGTATCTTTGTGGAAAGTTTTTGGATGGATCCCCACGACAGGGGACAAATCACTTAATTCATCGTGTGACCTTTCATCGAAGGGGTGTGTATATTTTCAAGAATCTCGCGATGCGATACGTCCTGACACACTGTTTCTCAGTCAATGTCTTGCCATACATTGTGATACTGTAAGCGAAGCAGTGGCAGGCCGTGGATTTTCTACCTGAGCCTTCAGTGGCTCAGCTGTTTCGTATTTCCACAAACACACGTGGTGTATTTGTGGAAAACGATTAAATGATGAAATAGCTATAACTTTGTGATTCTGTTTAGGCTTGCAGAGAAAGCTTAGCAGGCACTTACTTACGGCCCACCACTGAGGCAAAGCACTCCTCAGTATGCATAAAATATAAAATGAGGAATAAATAAAATGTAAAAAAAAACAAACATTAATCACGGTTCAATTCAATTCAGTTTATTTTGAAAAGCCCAAAATCACAAATACAAAATTTGCGGGCTTTACAATCTGCACCCAAAACATCCCTGTCCCGGGACCTCACATCGGATGAGGAAAAACTCCCCCAACTAAACATAGTAAAAACGCTTTTACGGGAAAAATTGGAAGAAACAATCACATAAAAGGAGAGGGGCACATTTAAAAAAAGTAACGACGGAGTAAATCTTTGCTTGTAAGCTATTCATTAAAAATGGACACAGTGTTTTTTTTTTAAAGATTTAAATTAGGTGTCCCAAAAAACACAATATTGTGATACTCAATATTAGTGGATATTTTCTTACAAACCCTACTTCCATGTTGCATCCTGAGGTTCTTACATTTTCTGGACATTAACCCCCGAGCGGACACCGTAAGAACCGCTGACGTTGCAAAACTGCTGCACTGATTGAAGCAATTTGTGAAAAACAATCATCATGCGTCAGTCAGTCAGCCCGGAGGAACAAAAGGTTTCCTAAGTTTGACGAAGTGAGAATGGAGCAGTTTCCTCTGCAAAGGACATGCACGGTGCTGGACTGAAGGTTTGGATCCCGTCGGCTTAACATTCACAGTCCTCCTCCATGTTCTCAGCCCTCTGTCTGCATATATCTCGTTAAATGCTCCACTTTATCCCATCCCCTCATCCATTTATCTTCCTCCCTCTGTCATCTACCGCCATTTTTCCAGCGCCGGCTCCTCCATACAGTAACTCAACACTCCTCGCACTCAGCCTCATCTACTTATCTTCACCCTTTCTAAAGGTCATTACACGCACAGCCTGTTTTGCCAGATTAAAATAGAGGCCGACGGAAAAGGAAGATGAGGTGTGTCATATCTGCCAGCCTCCCACCTTATCAAACACACACACACACACACACACACACACACACACACACACACACACAGACACACACATATGTAAACACAGATGCATGCGCTTTAAAGGAAATACACGTTCAGGCCAAAAAGGTTTGATATGCATATGCATTTTTACTTCAAAATACCAGTTTAATAATGAAACGCAGGTGTGTATGTGTGTGTCTGCATGTGTGAATGATAGCACTTTGTCTCTCACACACACACACACAGACACACTCCCCCACACCCGCATGCATTCCGTCACACACCTCGAGATGTGCAGACTCATAAACCATAAATAAATAATAAATAAATAAATCATAGACACACATTCTGTCACACTCAAACCCAACTTTTGTCCCACGTGCACACTCTGAAAAAACACTGTGCACACACACACACACACACACACACACACACACACACACACACACACACACACACACAAACTCGATTACATTCACGCATCAAACGGGCTGGAGAGCAGTCATGAGAATCAATAGATGCTATGAGGAAAAGAGATTATTTGGAAATAAAAGAAGGAAAAGAAAAAGAAATGAAGAGACGCCGTTGAGAGCGAAGGGGGAAATAAGCGGGGAGGGAGGAGTTTATGAAAAGAAAGAGGAGGAGGCATAGAGAAAGGGATAGCAGGCCTTGAAATGAAGAAAAAAGTGAGGGAGGGAGTTTTGTCTTTTTGTTTCTTTTAGATTTATTTTTTTTTGGTGGAAAAAAGAGCTGGGGGGTTGAGAGGAACGCCATAGGAGCAGGATTTGGCTGCGAGTGATGCCGGAGCCAAGACGAATACAGATGAGATTGAATTCACGAAATAAAAAACAGGACTGAATGGACCATTCTATAAAAAATCAAAATAAACTAATTATAGCAAAGGTAGCCTCCATCAATGGCGCTCTGGCTGGTGCAACAACAGGGTAACAAATTGGGATTCCACGGTCGCACAAGTCTCCCTCGCTGTTTACTCTGGCTCCTATTGCATTTTTTCCTTTTTTTTTAACGCCTGCACTGCCAGAGTCGACCAGAGTCAGGATTCAGGACGCATGCAGGGCAGTCTTTTATGTCACCATTCAGGTTTTGTTAAATTTGTTCAGTTCCACAACAATGTGGAATCCTGAAGACTTCAGATCCCCTCCCTCTCCTCATGGTTGTTGTTCAAGTGTGTGTGTGTGTGTCTGTGTCTGTGTCTATCTGTGTGTGTGTGTATCCATTTCTATAAGGGGGTCCAAGCCTTGTACAATGTGTGAGTGCAGACCCGCCCCCTCCTCCCCCTTCCATTGTGTTTTTTTCACATGCAGATGAGCCTCGTAAGCCTCTCCACACAGGCTTTCACATGGACCCGCCAAAGTCTTCAAGTTCTCCACAAGACCCACTTGTCCTGTAGTCCTGTTGGCCGCCGGGCCACCAGCTCCTCTGCAGACACAATGCTCACGGCTGCTTGTGGCTGTCGACTCGGCCGACGACTGTCGGTTCAAAGCTGTGAGGCAACATGTGAAGTTTTTGCTATCAGAGCTGAATTTAAGAAAACAATTTGTACTTTCTGTTGATTCCATTGCAAAAAAAGGGACTAATTTAAAGGTATTTACAAGTCAACAGTCAACATTGAAGTGATTATTCTGCCTCCTTCCTCTCAAAGGACGTTCTAGTTTTCACTGCAGCGTACACCCGGCTTGGTATACTCATTTCTTTGTCTCCAGCGGGCGTTTCCTCCCATTACAACCAAGAAAAAGCGTGCAAACAATGCAAACAAATATGTTTGACTCGTGCCTCCACCGCCGACAAGCAAACCAGTGACTTCAGACTTTCAGACCAGACTCACAGTGACTCTCACGGAGTTCAAGGATCAAGATAATGCGCTAATCCACAGAGAATGTTGAACTGCAGCAGATTATTACCAACTGAATACCTCGTTCGTTCCACCTACACTTTTGAGTTATTGACTTTCATAGGAGGGCAAAACAAGAAGAACAAAGAGCCTCGGGGAGGTCAAGACTTTTGCCACTTAGATGTTTCCTGCTCTAACTAACTCTTCTAACGCTATTCTACAACTCCGATATTGAGAATTTCTACTTCCCGGAGTAACGTTTCCTCAGCGGCTCCTAAAAGCCTGCATCTTACTGGCAGGAGTTGTATCTGTTGCCTAGCAACATGCTCTCAATGGCCATTACCGCATCTTATGTGTGTGTGTGTGTGTGTGTGTGTGTGTGTGTGTGTGTGTGTGCGTGTGTGTGTGTGTGTTTATGTCCTGTAAGCTGCATTGCATGTGAGGGGGCAGCCGTAAACCCGCTCTGTTTTATTGTCACGTGACCACACACACACACAGAGAAGTAGTACACACTGCTAATTAACAAAAACACACACACACACACACACACACACACACACACACACACACACACACACATAAATACATTCATTATTAATCTGAATGGGAGGATGAAACCTTTTACTGCATTTATTTTCTATGGATGCCATTCAGTCCTGTGCCATCTTACCAGCAATAAAGACAAAAAAGCAAAGCCAAGACTGGAGACAAATGTCAGTGATTATCCAGTTTTGACACTGGGAATAATACATCTTAACAGCAGCTACAGTGCACTGTGGGATGAACGTCTGAACATTGCCCAAAAAACAACGTGTCACAAAGTTGTCTCGGTTCCGAAAAACTGTCCAAAGTAGGACGAATGCCCCTTTTAAAATTTTTTCCTCTTTATGTTTCCTTCTTTCCTCATTAAGGCGGCGTGCCCGAGCTGTCCTTCCAGAAATCTAATTGAAAAGCAGGGAGAAAGGCAAATGTTGCTTTAATCTCATTTGCAGGCGAACAATGGGCCTGGGACTACGCTAAACTCATGAAAGTGGCTTAATGCAATGAAATTTAATGAGGTAATTTGTGACGGAGCGAGATGGTGGACGTGGCCCGCCCCGCGCACGCACACACACACACACACACACACAAGCATAGACATAGACACACACACACTCACATGGAGAGGAAATCTGGCACGTGAATATTTATAATAGAGGTGAAACAGAGAATATTCAGTCAGACAGGAGTTATTGTTTCATGTATGAGGACTTGAATGTAGCGATTGCGTGTGTGTGTGTGTGTGTGTGTGTGTGTGTGTGTGTGTGTGTGTGTGTTTGTGTGTGTGTGTGTTATTTTGTAGACAGCTGAGTCATGCTTTGGGGTAAAGTTCCTCTCAGTCAGATTTTCGTGGAGATGCAGAAACCCAATCATCAAGGCGCACAAATATTGACAGAAGATTGAAAGCGTCGTCGTCGTCTGAGCGGACAGGATCGTAGCTTAGACTCCTCAAACCCACGCGAGCGGCGCTCTGACGCGCCCATTTGCGGACGCTGCTTCTGATCGAGCACAGATGGAATTAGATCTTTCAATTTGACGGTCAGTAAAAATAGTTTTACCGTTTTGTCTGACTCGGAGGCGGCTAGCGTCCAGACTCCAGACCTGACAGCCAGCCAGGCAGGCACGTTTTCAGAGCAGAGAGGGTTCCACATCTCATCTCTGGAAAAAAAAAAAAAACACACCAGTCACAACAGAAAGACCTCTTCACAAAAAAAAGACAGTTTGACGCATTTCGCTTTCGTCCATGTAGAAACTTTTCCACCTCAGTTAAGCTCCTCAACTTATATTTTGCGAAGATTTTGAATTTTTTTTTTGGACTGCGCAAATGAAAAATGCTTCTAAAGACAGCCACTACTTTTAGGGTTAGTTAGTAGACAACTGCAGGTGAGGTAATCGCTGAGAGCAGCTCCTCGAGCTTCTTTCTGTTTTCCCTAGACTTTCGAAGCTAACGGAGGAAGCACAGAGTACAAAAGGGCCGCCAATCCAAGAGGATTTATTCCTGTTAGATCTCGTCCAGCTGTGCTCCTCAAAAACACAACTGTTGGACTGTGAGATGGAACAGCAACGGGGGCCGTCAAACCCGTCGCTGACTTGTCCTGACAGTTGTGAAGGAAAATTTGCCAGCTGTCCAAAAAGAGATGCAAAGTGCTGTGAAATCATCGAATCTCTGAAGCCACTCTGTTGTCTTTCGGACAGCCGAAGAGGACGGAGGCGGAGTCTGTGGAAGGCATCATGTCGAAGGTAACGAGGACGAAGGAAAGCAGAGGAAATGTCTTGTACCAAGATGTAATGAATCACTGCACCTTTTTTTTTTCTTCCTTCAATGTCAAACTGTGTGTTATGCACACTCACGTATTGGTTTCACTTCCTTGGAGTCAGGTAGCCACCATTGAGCCAAGGCACATATCACTTCCTGGCACCGAGCCCGACCGGCTCCCATTTCATGATGACTGAAATGTAACTGAGCGCTGGAATTAAAAGCGATGAATGATTCTCTTTACCCACGTGTCATGACCTAGATTCAGCAACCTGCAGACTGTTTCCAAAGTTGCTGTGTGTGTGTGTGTGTGTGTGTGTGTGTGTGTGTGTTCTCTTGGGTGAGTAATGTTATGCTAAGAGATAGCACCGCATGGTGGTGTGTTTTTACTGGATCGGCTTGAGATATTATGACAGCGTTACACTCCGAGAATTATTTTTTGTTTTTCCTACAACCCCCCCTCCCCTCCTACGTCCCTCCCCGTCCTTCCACAGCCACAGTCATGTAACTTTTTCAGAAGTTGGAACAATTCGTTCGATCACACACTTTCATATTTGACTTTGCAACAATACACGCACACAAACACACGCTCCTTCTTTTTGTGCTGCCAAGCCTCGGCGCTGCGGCTGCTGCTTTGCTTCCCCTGCAGAAGCCAATAACAGTTTAACTGTACTGTCACTCAACGGCACCGAGCAAGAGCGAGAGGGATGAAAGTGAACAGGGAGGCAGGGAGGGAGGGGGAGACAAGGAGAGAGGGAGAGATTAAAAGCAGGGAGATGGATGCGACAGAGAAGAGAGAGGAAGGGAGGGGAGTGGAGGAGAGGAGGAGAGATGGTGGCACTAGCAGCGCAGGAGGAATTTGACAGAGCGAGAACTGGTAAAAGGGGGAGGAAGAGAGGGAGAAAGAGAGGTTGGACAGACAGAAGGAGCAGAGCAGGGTCACGGCGGTCTAAAAGGACCCGGTGCTCGCCCTGCTCGCAAACTTCACCTCCCACAAGCCATTGAAAGCCTCACCTAATGACAGGGGCCACCGTGATGGGCTTAATTAGACAGCATGTTTAAATATAGATGGCGCAGGAATCGCAGCTATGGGCTGGAAATGTGTTAAATGCAGTTTAGTTCACACATGCAACGTGGAGAAGAAGAAAAAAAAGAGAAGTCTTTCTTGAAACCGCAGACACGCAGCTTTTATTCCATTACGCCTAATGATGGAGAGTAATCTTTGTCCCGAGATGAAATGCCCCCTCCGCCCTACGTCGGCCAGCCCTCCGGGCTCCATTAGACAAGAGATGAGGTGAGGACGGGCGGCATTATCTTAACTGAGGTGAATCACCTTCCCACCGGCTCCACGGGTGTTAATAATGGGACGATGGGAATAATGGGAATGGGACGGGGAGGGATGGGTTGATGGGGGGAAGGAGGGAGGGGGAGAGACCTTCTGTGCCGCCGCGGTACGGTCTCGGGGTCGAGGTAAATGGGTGTGCTGGCGGCTCGTAATGAAGCGCACAGACACGCGCTGGAGTCACGGTCAGTATATGGCGTTGGTGCACGATATCCCGCCTCCTGTGAGACGCCACGCTTTTATTTATACAGGTGGCCCGAAATGGAGGGAGGAAAAAAGCAAATGTGCACGATATACGGTTCGTTAAGTCAGTCCTATATAACTTCACCACCAAGTTGAAAAATGAGCTCACCCGGCGTATAAAATACTCACAAAACTACAGAACATATGGAATAATTGCACCCTTAATGTATTGATAAATAAGGAGGAGGAGAAAGGAGAATGCATATTGCAGAGTAGTCCTAAGCGTGCCGGTGTCAGTCTGTGATTCGCATGCTGACATTTAGCTCAAAGCAGTTTTTGGCTGTAAACTCTTGCGCCTCTTTTCTGCTCTACTAAACTCACATTTGGTACCAGTTACTTTTTTATAGTTTTTTTCCCCCCCTACTGCAGATACCCATCCAACACACACTAGAATAAAAGACATACCATAATAATAAGCAATTTCATGTGCGGCATATCTGCAGATGAAGTGCGTTGAAGTCATCTTTACAAATGACCAATCAGGCTTTAGATTACCGGTTTGATTGCACGAGTTCCAATAGACTCCAACGTAGATAACCTTCAGGCCTCACGCTGCCACCACTACAATCAGCAACGAGTGTGCCGCGTTCATCCAGACACCTCGCTCTCTTCTCCCTGTGCGGCTGCCTCCGCTACACACACGCACACACGCACACACACACACACCTCGCCCACCTATATGAAGTGACACTAATGGAGCGTTCCATAATCTGCTCCATCCATCTATCAGTAATGGGCTGCGCCATCAATCCGACTCGCTGAGGGGGCGTACCTGGAGTCACCCTCGTCGCGGCAATCCCTCATAAAGTGTAATAACCATTCACCGGGGGTTATCTCCGCCGTGATGGGACGGGTCCCGGCTAGCCTTGACCCCGGCGACACCGCGGTTGATGATGATGTAATTTCCTCAAACAGGCCCCCCCCCCCCGTCGTCGTCGTCGTCGTCGTCGTCTTGAAGTGCGTGTGCATGTGCGCGTTTTGTGAGATGAGTAGAGGTCAGAGCTCTGATCTCATCCGTCTCTCTCTCATTGAATCAAAGGACCAGGGAGAGAGAGAGAGAGAGAGAGAGAGAGAGCAAGAGAGCGAGAGCGATGCCGAGGAAGTGTTCAATGCAGAGGAGCGAGTGTTCACTGTTCATTTGATTCCTCCATTTGTAGCAGGAAGTAGCGTGAGGTTTCTCGTATTAATGAGCCCCCCATGTCCCCCGAGGAGAGTCAGCTATATTTTTAAATCCTTACAATAATGGCGAACGCAAAGGCCGGCACTTTCCCATTCGTTTTTTCTGAGTTCACGTGGATTCACTGGCTGCTTCATTGGCGTGACGCTGGGCCTCCATAGGCGGCGGACACAGACTGTGACAAAAGGGAAATTGAGCTCATTACAGAGCACCAAATCAAATCTCCTTTCACGCGACACACACACATGCCCACAAGAAACCCCACGCAGATTCCTCTTATCGAATCGTATCTCTTCCGATACCGTAAACTTCTTTTTTTTTTCTTTTTTTTTTTGCAGAGTAATTTGCAAAAGCAGTTTGTGTTTCTTCCGGTTGTGGCTCGCTTTAGTTTCTGCTCTGCTGTTTCTCATTTCTGTCCGTTGTCTCGGTGAGCGCGCTGCTGTGAGGGAGGAGCAGGAACCTGTTACACAGCTTCCAGCTGGCAGAAAAGAGTTCCTTCAACTTGTTCATCCAACTCATCTTCATCATGTAACTTTGTAGCCAATCATCTAATGGATGAAGGACTCAGCTGTGTTAGAATATGCCATTTTAAAAGGGGTTAAGGAATGTTTACAGCCAAAATAGGAACCAGTGGCACAAGTTAACTGCTTTTAAAAAGACACAAAAAAAAACATGACTTGACAGACATTGACTTTGGAAAAAGGCAGATATGCTTTGAACAAAAAGGCTAATATCTTGCAAATAAGGATTGCTTTTTTATTGGATTTTTTATGTATGTATTTATTTGAGAATCGATGCTTTTACCAAAATGCATTCAAGCCAGTTGGAGATTCTTGCAGATAAAAAAAAGCAGTGGGTTGCAACAGTTTTGCAAGGCAAGGACACATTGCGTTGTCCTCTTTCTTCTTCTCTGGCGAACAATGCATTTTGTATGAAGGACTTGCGTCATAGCGACAGCGAGAAGAAGAGGAGCGACCCTTTCTCTGCCTTTCTTTCTCACGGGTTAGGTTTAAGATTTCAGTGGGACGTGGGGCCGCTGGGTCGGTCCGGCTATCTCTCATCTACCTTTTCTAACCACACACCCGAGCACGTTCGTTTCTCTTTCTAAATATTCCTCCGTCAGCCCCCTCACTCCTTGATTCTGCCTGAACAAGCTTGCTTATAGTCTCCACACCCGGTTTGCTTGTTTGCTCCCCTCTCTCAGGAGTCCCATGAAGTAACGAGCAGCAACCTCAGTCGGAGCTGCCAGTTTGGGTTTTGATCACCATGTGTGTCTTTTCTATTAATAGAAAGGCAGGAATACGCAGGAACTTTACTCTGGCTTCTCTTTATTTTGTCACAGACTGTCAGATGCAGCGAGATTGTATTCCTACTGAGAGGGGACCATTTAGCATCTTGCTCAAAACCATGAAACACTTGTTTCATAAGCTTTTATGATGACTTCAGTGAAAATGTGGCTTAAATGAGATCCTCACTTTTCCAGAGTTATTAAGCCTAAATGTTCTCCGTTCACCTGCGTCTTCACACTTCACCAGGGCTTAAAGCACCAGAAAGTGCATGTCTGCTCTGCATCCACTCTGTGTGTGTGTGTGTGTGTGTGTGTCTGTGTTTTTGCATGCCCATGGCTGAGGTTAAGAGCGACAATGGTGGCATTGTTTCTTGCAGCAGCTGTGAGCGGTTAGAGGCAGACACTGGGACATTCTGTGTGTGTGTGTGTGTGTGTGTGTGTGTGTGTGTGTGTGTGTGTGTGTGTGTGTGTCTGTGTGTGCTTTCCACTGGCGTCCATGTGGTGCCAATGGAACTGCAGGATGGTCGCACCTCACTAATCATGACATCATGCTTTCCACTGGGCCGTTTCCATGCCTTCTCGCTCGGTCTTCCGCCCTCCCTCTTGTCTCCCCCCATTCATCCCTACCGACGCTGAACTTCCCGTCTCCGCAGGGCCAAAACGTCCCAACGCCTTCTGCACACTCAGAATGTGTCTGTGTGTCTTTCTAATTTCTTTTTTCTCAACTTTCCTCTCTTTTTCTGTCTTTTTCTCGGCCTGCCAAGGCAATCGGGAATGAGAGCCATGGTGAATAAGAAAGAAGGGAGGAGGGAGCGAGAAAAGGGGGGGAGGCAGGGATTAGGTCCCTCGATGCTGGATTGGTGTCTTTTACTGCCTGGCACAGCAACAACACCAAAGCCCACCCATGGCAAAAAAAAAAGGGCAATCAACACATGCCCGAATTCCTCCTTCGGCTTACAGCAAGCACACAACTAGTGGCATACAATCACACTCTACTGGATACACGCACACATGCAGTTTAACAAACCTGTTTTCCTGCATAACCTTGCGTACGTCGACATTACGAAAGGGTTAGAAACGTCATTATTCCAGTACTTTTCTCAAAGTAGCCGGAAGTCAAAATAAGGGAAGAAAAATGGCCCCCATAGAAGCTTTACTCATGATCTTCCATTTTGGATTGAACCAACACAATGACACCTTCTGCTCTAAAATGTCAGCTTGGTTTTCAGGGTGGCATAACAATGAAGCCAATACACTCAATAATATCAATATGGTTCTTGTCCTTGGAGTAAATGTTCCCAATTGACAAGCTGTCCATCAGGTATTTCTTCAAAATCAAATTCATATGATTGTGTATGACGACAAGATGAAAAAGCTCATTCTCTTTACAACATGTTCACTAGCTAGCTGTTTCATATTTAACATATTTTTGAAAAGGGGTCGCTCTATTCTGCAGTCGTCCACAGTTTTTGTGATGTAGACACGTCTTTTTTGGTACCGGAGGAGTTGCCCCCCGGCTGGTAGAGAGAATGGAGGTTTTAGGGCATTTACCGGATTGGCAGAACTGGAGATTGCCACCTGCTCATAACCTGATTTCATGTGGCAATTTGGCCACGCCCACTTCCTCTCGTCAAAACAAACGCATACAGAGACAGATAATTGTGTTAGTTGAACAGATACAGATGATGGATTATTTGTACAGTATTAATATTTGACATCATAGCTCTGACCTCTCTCCAATCTGCCACTATATGACAAAGTCATCCAGATCATGTTTTTAGAGTTTTCCTTTTGGTTCAAAGCAAGGTTAAATCTATCAAAATCAGCTGAGAGACAGCGTATTCATTTGGTTGGCGACAGTTTCCTCTCCGATAAGGAAACTTGACATCCTGAACACACTCACGTACTCCCACAAACACACAAATGACTATTGACAACTCCACGTTTTAAGCTGACAGCTCTCGCCCTCGCACCCTCACGCGTTCTCCCTCGTACAGCCGCACGGCCCCTCGGGTCACATTGAAATGATGACATTGTCACTTCAGCGACAGCCGACATCCGCGCTGACGCCTCTTCATTCAGGAGCCAAGAGCTGCAAGGAGTTGGTTGGTTTCGGGGAGCGGCAGATCAGCCCCGGGATAGCACCCCGTCGGCATAGCTTCATCTAACCACTCATATTATTACTTATCCTTCCCATCTAAACCGCTAGATGAACACAGGGTTCAGTCATGATTTGCTTTGGAGCTCGTGACCAGTTTTGATTGTGGTTTTATTGAGATTGTTGCCCGTATAAGTTGCTGTGGAGAAGTTTCTCTGTGCTGAAGGAGGTGACCAGGACATGTAGAGCTGTGCATCGTATGCAGAACAGGCAGCACATAACCACGTCAATCTATGAGCGTTGATGCACATTCATTCTTTTGGTCAGTCATTTATCACTTGTTATAGTTGGTAATGACTGTGAAAACTGTCATTAACTCATTACTTCAGTATTTTACTTATTGGACTGTCCCTTTACTCACTGTTTCCTTCATTCCTTTCCTTGCTTGCCACGTGCTACCATTTTATTCATCTAAATTTCATTAGTCCATAGTCTGTATTATTTGTATAGACAGAATTATACTCCATTGATACTTCAAACCACCTGAACAATCTATTGTCACACCTCCTCTTCTTCCATCATGGCTTCCTGGACTCTTTCTTCTTCATGTATATGAATACAGAAATAAAGAGAAACAGGGAGGGCCATAACTCATAAAAAAAAAGACCATCAGGGGAAACGCAAAGAGGGGAAGAAAAAGTCCTCACAGAACATTTTTAATTTGCAGAAAAAGAGAACTGTATTTCTAAAAAAAACATGTTTTTTTAAAAGCATATGTTCTGATTCATATTCAAATATGCCCCCTCCGGGTATGTTTGGTTTTGTAACTGGTGCATGCTGGCTGGGTGGGCGGCTGTTTGCAATGCAAGACTCAAGCTTTACTGCCAGCTGTGACGAGGAGCTGGCTAGAGAGGCAGAACCCTACGTCCATAAATACAGTTATACAGCAATAATGGGGAGGGTGGAACCTTTCAGCCTCCAGTCAGGAGCTGCGGTTTACAGCCGGGCATTATCCGCAATGATGCTGTGGTAAATATAAAGGTGAGTAAACTATACTGCAGGCGGTAGTATGAGCGAAATCAATTACATTTGCAGCAAAGCATATTATGCCCTTAAACAAATCCATCCGCCAATAACTTGCTTCAGTTTGATGCCATTCAGACTAACGTCGACTACGAATTCACACCATGAAGCCTTTTTTTTTATCCTCTTGGAAAGGTTGTGAAAGGTTGGTAAACAGCATTCTGCACACATAAAATAGGATAGTTAGGGTTTAGTACGGTTTGCACACCAGATCCTTGTGTTGTAGTGGTAGTGTAGCTGGAGTCCAAATGTGTTGCCTGGCACCATAAAACCTTTAAACATTGCATCAGATCAAGAGCCGTTAGTGAATTTTGTTTCACCTCGAAACACGTGGGCCGGAGGTAAAGAAAGGGTCAGTGGGCTGGATAGTGGACGGGTGTTTGAGTCTCTGCCTGGCACTGTAATGAGATTATGGTCTATGGTAAGCACTCTGCTTGCCCGACTGGGATTTGTGTCGGTTAGTCCGTTAGTCCGCGTGGTTGACCACTTTGCTCCGTGACATCTTGTAGGGACATGCACGGGTCCCCTGAGGAGGAAGTCTGGGGTTTTCCTCTGCCGCCACCGCAAAGTTGATCGTTGTACAATTGAGTGGAACGACAACTATTCAATGGATCGTCAAGACATATGGTACAGACATTATGTTATGTTATTATTATGTTCTCCTCAAGATGGCTTTTAATAACTGTGGTAATCCCCTGGAGTTATGTCCAGAGTCATTCTTCGGTCAAACATGGGATGTTTCAAATATTTCCGTTGCTTTGGTTTGCGACCAAATGACTGCAAAACATACAGCACTCCCATGAGCCTCAGCTGCACTCGCGGCATGTTAACATGCTCAGATAAAAAGTACACATGATACTGGCTAAACATCAGCATGTTAGCGTTGCCATTGTGAGAACGTCAGCACGCTGATGTTAGCATTTAGCTCTGTCCGTTCACCGTCACGGAGCGGCTGGCTTCACACACCTAGTGCTGTTAATTTATAGTGTTTTCTGTGGCTGGCGACGTGTTATAGCCACGCCCTGTGTTTTTTATTTAAGAAATAGAAATGGACATTGGTGGCTGGTTTTCATCCATCAGTTTCATTTGAATTTCGGACATAAAAAAGCTGTTTGAAGACGCCAGGAAATCTATTAAAAAAAACAAGGTGTTTATACTTGGAGGGTACTTGGTTGTGCTTCCTTCATTGTAAACACAGCGCACATTCTCTGGCTGCTAATTCCAAAAATGAAAAAAGAGTGTGGACATCAGGAAATCCAATTATCGAGGATCTAAAGCCTGCTATACATACCCGCCATGTCCCTGATTCGAGTCCAGCCGGTGTCTCATGTTGCATATTAAACGTTGAATAATTGAATTTGTTGAGGAATTGTCCGTCCGCTTTCTAACATGTAACAGTTTATGTACTGTGAACATAGATATAACAATAGCTACTTTGTGGACGCTTATCAACTTCAGCTCCCATGATGCTTTGGTGGTGCGTACATTGGGGTGGGATTGCAGACCTGACTTGACTGCTGGTGTTAGTTACAGATAGGACCGGTGTCTAGTGACAGCTCCTCTTACACTCATTACACTGATGGACTGTAACTCTATCACACACACACACGCACGCACACACACACACACACACACACACACACACACACACACAAATGCTGGTAATTAATTGACACATGAGTTACGGTCCATGTAAACCCGAGGGAGTGTTGGCAGGAGACATGCCAATAAAAGTGTGCACACACACACACACACACACACACACACACACACACGCACACACACACACACACACACACATACACGCACGTCCGCAAAGAGCTCTGATCCCATGTTCTTTCCCCGTCTCTTCTCCATTACACTCATACACATACTATTAAGAATGTGCATAATGAACATTATTGAGTGATGACCCATTAATGCTGGTTGTTCTCATCTTATCTTGCCACAGTACGTCCTGCAGATATTATGTCCATCTGTGTGTGTGCGCGTCTGTGTGTGTGTGTGTGTGTGTGTGCGTAAGTGTGAGAGACAGAAAGGGAGACAGAGGACGGTGAGTTTCCTGTTTCTGTGTGGGTAAAGCACCGGCCAGAGGCAGAGCAAGATTGTTGTGTGTGTGTGTGTGTGTGTGTGTGTGTGTGTGTGTGTGTGTGTGCGTGTGTGTGTGCATGTGTGCATGTGTGTGTGTGTGCTGGCAGTGATCGGTCCCTCAAAGCACATTCCACCGCGGACCACAAAATCCCCCCTTGTCCTTTCTCTAGCCTCCCTCACTCCGTCTTTCTGTTAATGCTCTCTTCCTTTCCCATCTTTTCTCACTCGTCCTACCTTTCTCTCTCTCTCTTTCCCTTTCTCTCTCTGTCTCGCTCCCTCTTTTCTCCACCTTGCCTAAAAGGTAAACAATTGTCTCTGCATTCAAACTGCTCCTCGGCTGAGTGACTGGGGAGTTTGTTTAGGCAGAGAGCGGTACAGGTCAAAGAGTAGAAAACGGTCTGCGTTTACGTGAGCAAATTAAACCATAGGACTTAGGAAAGACACCTACCTGTTAAATGATGTAGACGTAAACACATACTTCAGCCCTGAATCCCTTTCTTTTTAATCTGTCCCTAAAGCCGACTACACTGTACAATTCACAGGCCTCTCAGTCTCCTGAAATCCAACTTCCCCCTTCAGGGAATCAGTCATTTTTGGCTTAACAGAGCTGCTACTTTTTTTTCCCCTTGTACTTTTCTTCTTCTTCCCCTCTCATCACTGTTGCTGCTTCTATCGCCATCTCTTCTACCGCCATGCAGACACACTTACTACACAGCGGTGACACCACCAGGGGAGTGTGTTATTGTCTCCCACCGTATGGCTGTTTTAAATGGCAATTTGAAGCTCCGCTGGCTCTATAATTAGCTGTGAGCTCCCACAGGAGAGGGGAGGGAGCAGAAACGGGCTTATCGTCTCTCCCGTGTAATTACACATCCGAGTAGGGCGACACACACTCGCATAAGCAGACATGAGTACAGACAGATGCGCAGACATAGCAAGGGCGTGCACGTACCAGTATTCGACATGCACGTTTATGTTGTTAGCTAGCGCAGTGCCCGTTCAGAAGAAGAAGGAAATTTTAAAAAAAACATGCCCGTTCAGAACGGGCCAGATGCCTGGCGTGTGTTTGCCGCTGCTCGAGGCTTTCCTGGAGAACCGCTCAACAAACAAGTTTACGCTCCGGGTCCTCCTCAGCAACACGCCCAAGTCACAAACACCGGTGAGATACACCCTGAGTGACGGGGAGTCGACGACATGGCCCCTGAACAGCTATAAATTTATTACAATGTTGATGTGGAAAATGTTGGATTACTACAAACACAAAGGACTTCAAATGCACAATCCCACAGTGTTCTGCTTGCTGTGTACTTCTACTTCAGAGGAAACCATTGGAGTACTAACTTGACGGAGCGATGTTACTGGTTCCGCCGCTGATTCTGATTTGACTCACTCTAACTTTCGGGATATGATGCATTATTATCTATTTGAAGGCATGACTTTTACTTCTGGAAAACCGACATCCCCAGTAAGAAAGCGTCGTCGGTCCGAAACAAATACACCGAGTGGATGCACTTTCCAAGAGTCGCTGGCTCTGACATCACAACTGCGGTTATAAAGTAGAGCATGGATTTGATTGGAAGAGGTATTTTCCCTGGCGTGACTATAGTAGTTTTGTCCGTTTGCGCTACAAGTGTTCCAGCGGGGAAAAACACAAAGTCACTCAGGGCAGCGGAAACACGACCAAGTCGCGGCGGTGAAATACACTCCGGTTTGATGGTGCTTTCGATTGGCCGTCGGCTCGAGTTGACTCCAGGGAGAGGAAGAAGTGTGGTTGTAGAGTGAACTGCGGTCAATGAAGCTGCGGAAGACATACTGGACTATGAAACGTCCCCCCCCCCCTTGTTTTCTGAGCAGAGCGCTGCTCGCTTGGTTATTCATACCTAACGCGTCTAAATTGCACACAATTTTGACAACCGGCCCTCCCTCGGGTCTCCCAGCAGTACAACCGGGGTGCCCGAGTGCCAAGTGGATCTTATGAGCGGTTCTCCAGATATGCAAAGGCCACACGCAGACATTTAGACAGAGAATTTTTTTGCTTTGCAGCGAGATTTGCCACCTGTGCAAATCTGCCAAAGCATCTCTACCCGTCTGACTTCCTGCCCGTTTGCCAGAGGAAGTGACTTTTACTTTTTTTTATAAACAGCTGCGACAAATATGCAAAAAGGGAGATGAACGCTGGTCAGGAGAACAGACAGTGCAGAAATATGAGCGCTGCTCTCGTTTTTTGCCAAAGCCGCGTGTGTGAGTGTATGTGTGTGTGTGTGTGTGTGTGTGTGTGTGTGTGTGTGTGTGTGTGTGTGTGTGTGTGTCTCATACCACTGCGGCTGTGAGGCTGCTGCAGATAGACATAAAAGGGAAGACAGAGTGTGTTAGAGGCCGAGGTCATTAATCTGACTGTCCACTGCTCTCTCTGTTCATGAGACAAAAAAGAAAAAGAAAGGAAAAAAGCAGAGGAGACAAGGAGAGCGAACAGGCATAGAACAGGAGAGAGAGGACAATGGCACCAGGTAGCACCTGTCCCAGTGACAAGCTGTATCAGACGTAGCATGTTAGCTGCATTAGCCGCCAACTCACGACCTCGTTACAAACTGCTGACATGGAGTTTGACAGCCGTGTGTGAGTCATAGATTACATTACATTTCCATTTAGCTAACGCTATTATCCAAAGGACGAGCAAAGCATGCTAACCACTGAGCCACAGTCGCACCAGTAAGTCCTAAAAGTAGTCTTTCGAGGATTTATACATGTAAATACATTTATAGATGCTGGATCTGCATCAAATTGTTGCTATTTTCTACTGCATAGTAGCTGCATGCTACGCTCTAAATTGCATGCATTGTATAAATGGAGAGTTTATGCTGAATGATTACGCCTGTCAATCTTTTGACGTGTCATTGAGCCGACTCCGGGTCTGATGCGTCTGAGTCGCCGCCGGCTATCCAGAGTCCACGTCGTCTCCGAGGCCAGCTGAGGTCACTTTGCTGAGTCGTGTCCTCGGTGACTCTGACCGAGGAGCCAGGAGGGGAACGAGGCCGGGTGGGACGTCGCTGCATCGGATATCAGTCAGAGATGAATGAATTAAAGAAGGAAAAAAAACATACTTTTTACGAATTTCTTATCATCTTACCAGCACAGATTAATAATTCACGCCTCTCCTGTCTTTTTAACTGCTCGTCCACGATGCATCGCCTCACAAACTAACAGGAGTAACTCATCACTCACCTGTAACTTTGGGCGAAACTATGTATTCATATTTGGGTTTGTGTCTTCAGGGGGAAGGTTGTTGACTGTCGTTGTCACTCCCATTGCTCTCTCTCTCTTTAACTCTCTCTCTCTCTCTGCGCCCCCAGAATTAATCGCTGTGGCAATGGGCCAGCGCAGGAGAGCAAAGAGAAAGGAAGAGGGAGACATTTATCATTCGCTCAGTAGACGTTCACCCGGTGACCGCGCTGTGACATTGTTTTCTTTATTCAGTTCATTCGGGCCAGCGGCCGATAATTTATTCGCGTTACCCCCTTTAATAATGAGTTGTCGTCTTCCCGAGGTGGGACAGCCTCCTGTTGACACACACACACACACACACACACATACACATACACAGACACACACGTAAAATGCTCAGTCAACATTGGGGTCGTGACCGCTCTTTGTCAAAGTCAACACACACACATACACGCTGAAGGAGTGGCAGTGATGGAGTATCCTCTCCTTTCTGGTGCTTGCTTCAGTCAGGCTGATCCGAAACTACAGAATCGTGTATGTGTCTGTGTGTACATACGGAATGTGTGTGTGTGTGTGTGTGTGTGTGTGTGTGTGCGTGCGCATAGTATTTCTTTCTTTTTCTTCCTTTTACAATCCATACTCCTCTGTTTACCTTGAAGACACCGGTACAGTGGTCCTCGAGGCCTACACCTCTCAGCTCTTGACAAATTGAGCTAGTTTAGCGGTAGTTTCACTACTCACTGCAGGGCAAACACACACACACACACACACACACACACGTACGAACACTCACACCGAGGCACGCTGCTAGGCTGAGTTATACACAAGTGTGTTCTGCTTGGCCGATCAGGTGTGTCAGCTGAGCTGGTACGTCAAGGCGGGGAGGAAAAGCAAAAGAGGGAGAGTGTGTGAAAGGATGAAGAGAAGAAAGTGGGATGAGAGAGGGGCGAGAGAGAGATAGAGAGAGAGAAAGGGAAAAACAAAGGAGAAAGGCAATTGTTTTATAAAGCTCTGAGGAGCGAGTGAGAGGGGAGCGGTGGCGCCAAATCAGATACCGAGGGGAAGTGAAATGCTGGGTGGATGCAAATACACACACACACACACACACACACACACATATCATTGATAGGGCTCGAGAGATGAAGATTTGTCCTCACTAGTTGTCCTCTCAGAGCAGCCGAGATAAAACTATTATGGTGTGGAAACAGCTCAGCAGCCCTCTCTGGGCATCCTCTCTCTCTCTCTCTCTCTCTCTCTCTCTCTCTCTCTCTCTCTCTCTCTCTCTCTCTCTCTCTCTCTCTCTCTCTCCGTTGATCTTCGGAGGGAATCCGTTCACCGTCACGTGGCACCTTTCCACACCAAGAAGCTGCTTCCTCGTGTCTGACAGGCTATTGAGATCCTCCGACAGCATTATTACAACTATGAGCTGTTTGTTATCCAACCAAAAATACTACCACTGCAGTAGCATTCTCAGTTTTTACTGCTCCTCTTCGGTACAGTGCGACTGCAAACAAAATCCAACTCGGAGGTCCACTTCTTAGCCCTGTTTTCTTTTTGCTGGAGCTTTCAACCATATCATACGCTCTCTGGAGGTGGATGGAGTTTGCTCAGTTGTCATGGATATGGATCTGTTGACATGAAAGCTCAGTAGCTGTTCGGATTTCATCCATAGCTCTTTGACGACTTTCATCTCGGCTTATAAATGAGGCATGAAGGTTATTTGTTGACCTTGGAAAATAGCAGTTTGGCAAAGCAATCCCGCTTCAAGCACCACTTAGAGTGAGGAGTTGGACTGACAGCCAATGAAGCGTCAGTGATTCTCTGCCAGAGATACTACTGGCCTTGTATTTGTTTTCTCTTAGGTATCTCCAGAAAGCAATGATGGGCAACACACACACACACACACACACACACACACACAAAAGAGAAAGATAGAAAGAAAAAAGAAGAGATAGTCTCATCATTTCCAAAAGTGAAGAGTTCTTTAAAAAAAAAAATAGAAATGCCTGTCATCATCATCCTATTGTTGGCCTGTCATTTACTTAGAAAATCTCATCAGAAATGAGTGATTCGCAGTACTTTTACGAATTAGTCGACTTGCTTTCATTGAATTGTCGAAAGGGAATTTTAGGGCACACCTTTAAAATGTCACAAAAGAGGAAGAGGTGTGTTTCCATCAGCCGGTTTGGGGCCAATGGGAGTGTGTGCGACACTTCAGCTTTGGGCCTCCCTTTGTTTCCCAGAAGCCCATTATTTACAAAAACCCCAGTAGTCCAAAAGATGTCTCATCGGACCGTTATCAAGAAAAAACAATGGGCCATTGTTCTGAAGGCCCATTGCTCTGTAGGACACACTATATCTGCAACAAACACAAGCACTCTCATTATTATTATTATTATCATTATTATTATTCAGAATGATGTCGTTGCTCCTTTCCGTTTTTTCCCATTATTTTCGAAAAGGCATGAGCCTCATCCAACCCAACTATGAGATCAAAAAATGGAGGACTTTTTTTTTCTTCTTTAGCTACAAATTCATGCAATGATTCTGATGCACGCACACGTCCCCGCCGACATGGGAACCAGCTGCTTAGCCATGTGAGCTTTGTCAGAACTTATTCCCTTCTTCTCTTTCCCAACTACCCCTAGAGAGCCAGAATTTTGCCCTTTCCGTTGATCTTTTTCAATAACAAATACTTCAAAATGCACTCAGACCTTGCACAACACTCCAGACATCCCATCCTCCCTGTGAAGTGCCATTGACTTCACGCACCCTCCAAACTCTGACATAAAAACTGTTATTCAGTAACAGTCTTACAGCCTAACACCACTGGCTGCAGGGAACTTGTCCTCCTTCTCCCTCATCTTCCTACACGGAAAGTTGAAAATACGCAGAGGCGCAAACCTTTCTCACACCTAATTTCAGCAGGACGAGCGCCTCCGAATTTGAGGCTCAGGAGCGACCGAGAATGCTTCTTCACAGGCGTGGATATGCACATGCGCGGATACTCCCGGAACTGGCTCACAGTCATCCCCTCCAACGGCCAACCGCACCGTCACAAGACACTGTGTGCATGGATGTCGTTAGCGTCACATTGGCCTCTGCCTGCAGGATTGGCCTCGGGCAAGAATGTGGAGCTGCTGCTGCTGCTGCTGCTGCTGTAGCGCGCAGCCAGACCCAGTTATGTCAAAGGCATTCTCAGGGGAAGCGCGGCACAGCGGGACCGAAGGGAATGGGAAGAGGAACCTCACAAAAGTCATGTAATCTTATCTTTAACTACCGACGGGGCAGAGGCGCACGACCCATCGTGAGCGAGCACGTCGTCATTTCCCGGTACCACCTGAGTATATTTTATTCTGTCCCGTCTGAGTGTTTCGCTTGTTTGTGAAAGGACCTGATATGGATGCAAGGAGATGGAAGAGGAGGGAGGATGGAGTACGCGCGCGAAACCATCTGAGATAGATCGAGAGGAAGTTAATACAAGGGACTGAAAAGAAGAGGGGGGTAAAATAGATGGGGAGTAAAGAAGCAAAAGGGGACTGATTACTCTGTGTGTTGCTTGTGAGCGCTGCTGAGAGGAAAACTCAAGTCCATCGTGCTTGTGAAAGATTAAAGAGGCCCCAATCCTGCAAACACACACACACACACACACATGCCAGCCCAGCCCAACTGACGGCAGAAGAAAAAAAATAAGCCCTGTGCCCTGTCTAACTATCTGACAAAAATACAGAATGCAGCGCCGATGGGAGTCGTGCATTCGTGTGTGTGCGCGCTCGCGTGCTCATGACTTGAATAGAGGGAGATGTCTTCTGTTAGCGTCTGGTGGTTACAAAGTGACATTTGGTGGCGCGTATTCCCCAGCAGGGATGCAAGTCAAAGGGATCCAGTGACATTTTGACGCTCCCAGAGCCCCGTAGTTTCGGTGCTATTAGTGCTAATAAAGCAGACCAGGGGTCTGGGGAGGAGGAGTAACAGCGGTATAATTCAAGCTGTTGTCAAGTTATGCTTTTGAGAATGTTTTTTTTTTTTTTGGCATAATTGCTCTTGCTGCTTCAGCCAAGTTGTCACACTCTGGCGGGCAGAGGCAGCTGAAAGTGAAAACGCTTCACTGCTGCTCAAAAATAACTGCGACATGTCAGCGTCTCTACAAAACAGTGCTGGCGTTACAGGTTATTTCATGATGCGCTTCTAGTCGAAATATGTTTTTTTTTCTTACAAGTTGGGTCTAACTTTGTGTTGTTTTGGACAGTTTTACTGTGACGTATAAATAGCTTACCTAACAAGCTAATATAGGAGAACTGGTAAGGGACGATATTGCTAAAAGGGAGTTCAGTTGATGATCATCATCGGGCCATGTGGAATTACCTTTTATCTGGAACGCACCGATTTGATTGGCTGGGGAGCATCGATTGAGATGATTTCCAGCACATGCAGTTTGTCCGTTTCTTTCCTGGGCTGGAAAAGCTGCGCCCCGTTAAAATAGAAACACTATTCTAAATGTAGTAATTCTTAATAATCTATCAGCTATGGGTTTGGGCCCAGGATGGCGGTCTGCCAAATAGTGACATCTATTGTTTTCTAATGAAGTGGTGTAACAATGTGATGAACGCTCGTCCCCTCGCCCTGTTTGACTTTACTAAAGCAACGTCATCAAAGTTAAAGAATCTGTTTTAATGGCAAAAAGTAAAAACAGCTAAACAAAATCCAACAATAAAACTCAAAATTCAAATGAACTTTGAGGAGAGCTCTGTTCCGAAGAGGGGAAGCAACGACAGCCAGCCAGCTTCTTTAATTGTTGTTAATGCAGCAGCAACTGATGTTTAAATTCTCGATAGTCATCCAGGAAGTGCAATCGGCCTCAAAGCGTTCTTATCCCAGCACAACTGATGGCCACATGTGATCCAAGCACAGTGGCATCTCTGCTCCACCACATGCTTAGCATGAATCCAGCATCTGCATTGGATTGCTGCTATTACCAGAGCACTGGTCATATGGATATCTGCCCCCACACCCCCCCCCAAAAAAAAAGTCCAATCTCACTGAAACAGCGACCCTCAGTGTGTACTGTACACACAGCGTTGCTCCCTTTTAACCTGAGCCAACTATTGTTAGCTGTTAGGAAAACAGCTTCATAGTGGCATGCTGTCACCGGCCAGCTGTCTGCCTGTCACTTTTTGTATGTGTGTCTATGTGAGTGTGTGTGTGTGTGTGTGTGTGTGTGTGTGTGTGTGTGTGTGTGTGTACGTGTGTGTGCATATCTGTGTGTCACCTGGGGCCGGCCTCCTGTTGTGAGAGCAGCGGTGCGACAAAAGAACGATGATTAATTTCACTCGGAGAAAACCTGTCTCGCTGATGTGGCTCTACATAGCTTTGTGTGAGTGTGTGTGTGTGTGTGTGCGTGTGTGTGTGTATGTGTGTGTTTGTGCGTGTGTGGGTGTGTGTGTGTGTGTGAAAGAGCTGTAGACTGTGCAGTCAGCAGGTGTGCTGTGATACTTTGGATGCCCTCCAGTCAGGGTCAGACACGCACACACTCACATACACATTCACTGAACATGACTACTGCCTTATAAATCTCAGCCCACCAGCTTGCACTGGCACATTGAGTCTCTCTCTCTCTCTCTCTCTCTCTCTCTCTCTCTCTCTCTCTCTCTCTCTCTCTCTCGGATCCTCTCTTTTTGAACATTTGACTCGCCCAGTTTTTTTTTTTACGAACTGTTGGTGTTAAGTGACAACTTCCGGGTCTTAAAAGTGCCTTTAATTTGCATTCTCTCTACTGACCATCAGGGGGCGACTCCACTTCTGATTGTATAGAAGTCTGTGGGAAAACGACTCGACTTCTCTCTTGATTTATAACCTCAGTAAACATTGTAGACAGGCGTTTATGGTTTCAGTGTTCATTTAGTAAATGATGGTTTCAGTTTAAGGTAAAATAGACCATGAAGCAGCGAATACTTGTGAAAAAAACAAGATGGCAACGGACAAAAGGCAGAACTCAAGGCTTCAAAATCTTAGTCCACAAACCAATGGGGGACTTCATGTTGACTCCGTGCACGTCCGTAGTCTGTATTAAATTGAACTTCCTTTTTGGACCCTGCTCTCAGTGTGTGTGTGTGTGTGTGTGTGTGTGTGTGTGTGTGTGTGTGTGTGTGTGTGTGTGTGTGTGTGTGACCCTCCTCTCAACAGATGAGACCAAAATCAATTTCATTAGGGATCATGAATACAACAAGGAGCCGTTAACACGCACACTCTTATGCACACACACACACGCACACACCAGCGTAGATTTCATTAAGGAAATTACTCCCCACCCCCTCACCCCCGCTGTTCCCTTCATCGTCAAATAGCTACTTGAACATTTAGGGCAGCGGTTCATTACTCGTCCTCACCGGACATCTGTAACATCGGTTTCAGTGAAAAATGCTAACAAGGTTAACAGGCTGCTCCTTCCTATATCTTACCTTCTTCTTCCTTTCCCCCGTATCTGCATCCTTCCTTTCTTCCTTTTCATCATCCCTCCCTTTGTCCAACCATGTAATTAACTAGATGTTTAACAGCTGATGTTGGACAGGGCACTGCTGTGTCTGGACACACATGTGCATGCAGACACACACACACACACACACGCACGCACGCACACACACACACACAGAGTGGGAAAAAGAGGTCTCTGTCCGTGAGGGAAGAAAAACAAAAAGGTGGAGAGAAAAAAAAAGTGCATGGAAAGGAGGTGGAGAAGTTAAGGAAGAAGGCACGTCAGGAGAAAGGGCTGCGAATGAAAGAAACCTTGAATAAAGTGCAAGTGCAAAAATGCATAATGCAAATGAATGAATGAATGCCAAAAGGAAAGAATGAGAGAAAGAGAAGGGAGAAAGCATGATTAGGAGACAGGCAGTCAAGCAAAGCCACTGGGAAAATATATATTTATTTTTTTTTGAAGGGAAGAATTGATAGCAGACACTGGTGTTTTTCTAGTCTACCTGACCCAAAGGTGTGACCGGTGGTTGAACCCAGCGTGGTATTAATCACCACCCAAACCTCATTACTCCGCTTTGTTCACCTCTACACACTCATGTGTGTATGCACACACACACACACACTCACACACACACACACCATCCCTCTCTCTAGTCCACCACACCTCCTCATCCGTCTGCGCCGCCATTATCAACCAGCGCATCACTGTGTGTTAGCTTTGCTCGCTGTTAAACTAAATGCAGCCAAAAGTGTATCAAAGTCGAGTTATCCGTACGATAACGCGTGAAAGAAATGCAGATTTTAAACTGTCGAACTATATTGGTCATAATCAGCATCACGTTCAGTACATGTTGAGTGATATACAACATATCTGTTTATGGAGTAACTATCTGTTTTCATTTGTTTGCCACACGTCACCTTTGACTTGAACGCACACTCTCCTACTCTTCACCTTGTGTGTTTACTCTGATGAATCTTCCGCTCTGCTCCTGAAAGCAAACCTTCAGCTTGTATGGTGGAATTTACTCAGGAACATTGACAAAGGATGTTGAAAAGCTCTAAAACGACTAAAAAAGACCTCTAGTGGCAAAATGACTTTATAGCTTTCCTCCATTGTCATTGGGTTGTTTCCACTTGGCTTTGTGAGTGTGTGTATGAGTGTGTGCTTGGATAGGCTTTTTATTTGTGCACCTGTGGACCTCAATGTATGTGTGTGCATGTGTGTGTGTGTGTGTGTGTGTGTGTGTGTGTTTGTGTGTGTGTGTATGTTAGGGTTACAGTGTCCTTTCTTATATCAGCGGTCCTTTGTTAATGAGCTAAATCCCATGGGGGGTGGGGGGGGAGGCGACGGAGAGAGGTGCAAGCTTTAAGAAGTGGTTGAAAGTTAAGCACGTGCTGCAAACTCATCAGGAGAAGTCACCTTTAACTTCCCTCCTGATCCCACATTTCTTCGTGGCTGAAGGTAACCCGGTGAGAAGGCCGCCCCGTTCGACAAAAAAGGTCAAAGACAAGATGCACGTCTCATTGAGCGAGACACCCTGTCCCTGCTTCCTCAATGTCCATCACGCTGAAACAAAAGCATTAGCTGAGAGCCTGGAATACATCTCCCTCTCTCTCTCTCTCTCTCTCTCTCTCTCTCTCTCTCTCTCTCTCTCTCTCGCTCTCTCTCTCCCTCTCACTCTCGACTGAATTGACGGATTTTAGCCAGTGCACACACTCCAAATGAACATTGTTTTGAAACTCATTGATTGGTGGATAATCTGAATGCAAATGGCAGCAGTTAATGTTTCGCCGCGCTCACCGCGGAGTGGCCCCGCTGAGCAGGATAAAAATACGCGTGATTGTCGAGCTCCAAAGAGGTAAACTAATCAGTACAAAATAACTGCCTGTTTTAATGACTCATAAGCTGTCAGTAACATCAAAGTGGGGTCCTTTATGTTTTTTCCCCTTTCTTTTTGGTCTCATAATCACCCTCGGAGCAGCTATAAAACCATATTTAATAAGCGCATTTTCAAACAGGTAGACTGCTTTAAGAGGGCCGTTTCTTTCATCTTATAGCCGGGGCTCTCAGCTAATACGTTGCAGAAAGTAAAAAAAACGGACGAATGGAAACATAAAAAAAGTTCCAGATGCCCTCGTGTCGCCTTTCCATCCCTCCTCCCCCACACACCCACTTTTATGTCTTTGAATTTATTGAGTGCAGACGACACAAAGAAGATGACGAAGTGGGATTTATGGTCCCGTGCATGGGTTTTCAGCAAGGTAAACAGATGGCATTCATTTGGAACTTATGATATATAATGCTATGAAAGTTGGGTTCTAAGTAGAAAAAAAGAGCGAAACAGTGGATTATCGCGAGCGTCAATGAAAGTTTCTCACCCTTCCTGAGAAGTCAGTGTGGACACACTCACTTCCAGAGGTCAGCAAAGGAGAGCAGACACCTGCAGGCGACGAGACGAGATGAGACTCTCCAGTCACCTGCTCCAGTCTGCCGTCCCCTCTGTGCCAGCTGACCTGAATCCCACTCCAACTGCCCTCTGCCCCGAGCTGTAGGCCAGAGCACGCTCCCTGCTCCTACACCCCCACGTCCTCGCCTCTCGCCGCCACAGTCCTTCACTCATAGCAACCGATAAGGCGGCTCGGGGCGTGTAGAAGTTTGAGAATGACCCAAATCCTTTTTTTTTCTCTCTCTGCTCGACTGCATTGTTGTTCACAGCCAGACATACAGGGGGACAAAAGGTCGCCCTCGCATCAATAAAAGTTTCAGGGTGTTTGTGTTCATGTGGGAGCAACATAAGGGACAGCTAAAACAAATGACCTTTGGACAGTAACAACTCGGGGACACCTCCTCCACACACATGCACGCACGCACACAAACACACACACATGCACACACATGCACGCAGACAAAAGTTTGCAACTTTTGTTGTTAAAGGCGGTCAATCAAAACTGTATTGTTTTTTTTCCAACACAACTGCTACATGCCTCACATTTTACCATCCAGTGTAAAAAACCCAAGACTTTAAACTCTGTGCGTCCCACTGAAATGCAGATTTGTCAAAGCACTTGAATTTTAACCAAAGCCTCTCCTCCTCCCCTCTTGAGCAACAAAAGCACATTCAGTAATGACAGTCTGTCTGTTAATGAACCTTCTGTTCAGAAAAAAACTGATTAAGGAATAGTCAGGTAGTGATCTGGCAGATAATAACCTCATAGACTGTTGAGAAGAGGGAGAAGAGAGAGAAAAAAAGAAAGTGAGATGACAGAGCGAGTCTGGGCAGCAGAAAAAACGAAAAGTTGTTTCAGAGTGACTAAAATGCTGTCAGGTGATGGATGAGCAGATGGAAGCCGGGAAATTAGAAAGAGCGAGATCCACACAAGAAAAGAGAGAGAAGGAGAATGACTTGCTGGTTCAAGGAAGAAGAATCTTGTAACTCTGTAATTTTGCCTGACTTAACACTGTAAGCGCAAACAAAAGAGCCGTCATTATAGGAATTACTGTAGTTAGGCTTCACCAAATATTGGTGGACTGTGACCGATTTGGATTCCCCAGACTGACAAAATGTAGTAAAAGGTTACATTTAGTCAAAAATATAACTTACAACCACTCACTCCCATCAAAAAATAATGAAAATAATAAGCGTGAAGAGAGATGTAAAGCTTGGTTAATCCATGGTTGGTGTGGGGCATTGAGCGCGAGCTAGCTTTGCTGAAAACACTGGTACTCAAACACTCCGAGCACCAGCTTTCAGCTAACGGCCTAGCCAAAGCTAACTTTCAACACCAGCCAGTGCACATAACACTAGTGGCCAGTTTACTGTACTGCATGTAGGCGTACTGCTGTGGCAAACTTGTATCAACTTAATGTAAAAGTAGCTATAGCTGTCGTTCAGTTAGCTACAGCTGAAAACACTAAAGCTAGCGCATGATGAAGTTGACAGACTTCAGTCCTCCTCCAGTGCATGTCCTCATCAAGGACGAGTATAGAAACAGTATGGAAATGTCATATTTGTAGAACAATACCATAAAGTACCATATTTTGATCGGCGACTACTTCTTTTGTTATTTGTGTCATTGTCGATATTTCAGAAAAATTGGATTGTAATCGTGGCTTTTTTTTCCCCCATTTCCCTTTTTTTTCTCTTCCAGATCCTGGTGAACTCCATCACCCAGCCTGCCTTGCTGTATGAGAATGTAGTGGTAAAAGACGGCAGCCCCATCCTGAGAGACATGCTCTTCAGCCCGGACCACCAGTACCTATACGCCCTCACCGATAAGCAGGTACGAGAATCACGTGGGAAACCAAACGGTCTGCGGCTCTTCATGCAGTCCGCTGGCTCGCTGTTGGCATCGCTGACGAGGTCTGGTGATTTCGGTGGGGAGAGATCGAGGGATTACGTTGCGGCCCGTGGCGCACAAATACACGCACACCTAGCTCGGTTGGTGCGTGTGTTTTTTGTGTGTGTATGTTTGCAACGATTTTGCAATCCACACTTTCATAAATACAAATTAGACTTGCTGAGTGCTCACAGAAATACAAGCACACCCCTCTTCACTACTGACAATAGATGTCGTGAAGGTTAGCAAGGGCGAGCAAAAATAAAAGAGCATAGAGACAGTGGAATAGCACCATAAAGACTTCATGAGGAAAAGTGTATTAAAAAAATGCACTGGGGGAAACCAGCAATCAAGCTAATTACATACATACAGCACCACATACAGCACATGGACACATTTGCAATTCAAGCAGTATTACACACACAAACACACATATAGGGTCATAAGTACTAATTAATTTCATGAATATTAAAATGTGTCACATATAGGCTGAAGCCACATACCACCCTTCCACTGGGGATGCGGTGCACACACACCATCTTTGCATTTTAATTGGTGTTGTTTGAAAGATTTATTATTAAGAAGTATGGCAGCTTCTTTCCTTGAGATTTAGCTTTCACACAATCTTATTGATTTTAACAACAATGCCTTTATCATTTTAAAAGATAACACTTGGTCAAACTTGCTGACTTTCAGGTAGCATGTACGTGTGCTGTGTGCTGTTAACTAATTAACTAACGACTTCAACCATGAGAGTTTGATGTTCCAGTTTGCAGAGTTTCCGCTACGTCCGCCTTCCCTCTACTCCTCCCTCGCCTTGCGCGTCTCTCTTATCTCATAACGGTTAATGAGCGCGCTGTGATAACCTTCAACAAGACTTCCCTGCTACGTGGACAGTAACTGCCATGTGAGTGCTGTGTAAATTACCAGCAATTAGACATAATTGACTTCCGCGCGTCTGAATAAGCGCGAAGAGGCAGTAGAGTGTAATTGATGAGAGTGGACGCCGTCGCTGTTGATGTGACGGGAGAAAGGGAGTAAGGCCCTTCCATCATGAACAGCGGTCCAGCAGGGCTGAGATGGACTGTACAGGGAGCTCCATAAATGCATATTCAAGCAGAGGGAGTCCACCCACACAGGCGCTGAACCGCAGAAATGAGATTTGATTCTGAAACGTTTCGACATTACCAACGGGGTCCAACTGCAGCATTGGCACATTAGATGCGGCGGGATCTTTCTCCATCACCAACATCTTACCGTAACACTGGGTCAGCAATATTACGAAGGAAAAAAAAGGTCCAGAGTCAAGGCTTGCTCATGTTGGTGAAAAACAGAGTGTGTGTCAGGGGAAATCTTCAGAATAAAGTAACGTCTGTACAAACAATGGTGGGTGGTCACCAGAAGGCCATAAAACTGAAGGGATGATATCGTGTTAGATGATACTCCCAGCACTGGGTTTGTGTTCAGCGATCGCTGTTTTAGCCGGCAGTCCAAAAAGCCCATGCTGGGGAGTGTTCGCACACTTCCCCTTTTAAGTCCTGTCAACTGCATTAAAGATGACGGCCAGTAAGTCTCTTTCAATTATTGAAGCCGGTGTTTTATTTTTGATGAGCACTGATATGTCCACTACATGTCTGTGCATGTTAGCGCTGCGACTGTGAGGGGGTCTAAGGAGAGGAGAGGAGCCTCGCCCAGAAAAACCACCGGTATCGCTTTCTCTTGTTTCCCTCTTTTTTCCAGACGATCCATGCGCTGACGTTGTGCGGGAGAGCGTTCACGCTGCACGTGTCTGGTTTTTGTTTCGCTCCACCTTGAAGAGGAAGTGTTTCTTAAAACTCGGAGAGTTGGTCCAGTTTAAGGGGTTGAATAGTATACGTTTCACTTTCCCAATGAGTGTCTCGCCTGCTCATCAAATATGAAGCTACAGAAAGAACGATTAGCTTAGTATAGCATCTGGTAAAATTGGCAAAGTATTAGATTTCAAATATGAGATTTATATGATGGCTTCTCTCATAGGAGCTCACTATTTTGTGTCAGATCTGCGCCGTGATAGCAGGTTTTGTTTAACATTTTGTCCATTCACTCTGTGTCATACTGTTTCTTTGAAAATCAGACTCAAACTAATTGTCAGAGAAGAAGAGCTGGAAGGGCCATCTCTCTCTGTAAAGCCGTAATGGCCGAGCTCCAACATTGACCAAATTCACAGTCCAGTCAGCGAAAATGGGAGAGAGAGAGAGAGAGAGAGAGAGAGAGAGAGAGAGAGAGAGAGTCGAGGAGGTGGGGAAATATAATTGGCTCACAGGATATAGTCTGTCCCCTTTTCTCTGTCTCTTCCTGCCTCATCTTTGTGAAGTAACTGCTCTCCCGGCAGCCGCTTCAGACGGCGTCGAGAGGGATAAGGCTCTTCCCTCTGCAGCAGAATGTGAACTTGTGTTCCAGCGGCGCCTCCCGGCCTGCTGCTGCCGGGCGTCTTCCTAGCCAGAGGCTGCGCGCACGAGAGATAATGGTTCTAGGTTAAAGGTTGCGGGCCAAGCCGCGGGGTGGTTAAAACTGGGCTTTTTATTGTTCGAGAAAAAAACACAATGAGAACTGTTTCTGATAGACGTGTAGTTTATATTCAGTGATCCCGTCTACTGAGGACATGCAGCTAATGACCAGTCAATGCTCACTGCGACTCGCAATACACATATTTTGTCCATAACTCAAGAATTCATCCTATTCCACGCAAATGGCAAAAGGTAAAATGATGGATGTGGATGTAAACTGCAACATGACCGGTTGGCGGAGGCAAACGTAATTGTGAGGTCGTAATTACATTAGTTTGAGCGAGTTGTAAACAAAGATTTTGACTAGCTTATCGATAAACGTACGATCGCTAACTTTGGGCGGGAGCTAATAAACAGTAGCTGCTGAAATCAAGCACTGACAACAAGAGAAGTGAATGTTTTTAATTTTGTCATAGAGGATATATGGATATTAAGTTTGACCAGCGTTTTAGTGCTGGACTATTGCCAAACAGCCTCGCACCTCATAGTTCTTGAGCTAATTCAGTTGAGTATCCCTTTTTTTTTTACAAAACACTGATAAATTCACCTCATGAAGTTGTCATCATAGTGAACGCGTTAGTCACAAACCTACACACCCAACAGACACAGATTAATATTAGCTTTCATTTAGAGTCTTTTTTTTTGGCCGAGTGCTAGTTTCTACATAAATTATCATTTTAATTGTGTTTGGTCCACAAGCTCCTGTCCTGAGGGACACATCTATCTCTTTCGCTGCTAAATGCTCCACTACGTTCCTCTGTCAGCCTGCTGGTTCGTGCGAGGTGGTTAATCAGTTAACCAAAAGCTCTGGGCCATCAAGCCAACAGAATGCTGCTGATGGAGGCGATGCACATCGCCTTTGAAAACCCCTCCTCCCATTGGCTTCCTGTGTGTCAGGACTCTTCTCACCAGGCCTGTTATATACATACTCTCTGTAATAATCACTTCCAGAAGTGAGGTATACCATCCTCCTCCTCCTCCTCCTCTTCATCCCTCGTTCCTCTCTCCTTGTTGAATAATAGAAATGCCAAGTGATGAGAGCTCAAACATCACAAAGCCCATTCCCCCGCTTGACAGAGCAATTTACCTTTTCCCATATTCTCTCACACACATAATTAAAAGTGGTATATTGGACTGCGGCGCACAGACTGCGTCTCTGTATAGCAGTACTGACTTGCACACACACACACACACACACACACACACACACACACACACACACACACACACACACACACACACACAAGCACGCAGTGCGAAAACATAAAACTGCCCGATCCACCGCGAGAGGGTAGTTTTCGATTAGCGAGCGATGGATTTATACATGGCTCTCTTTGTGTCTCTGCTACTACACACACACACACACACACACACACACACACACACACACACACACACACACACACACACACAGAGTCTCTCAATGTTCCCCCACTCCGTGTATCTTTGCCTGCCGCAAGCCTTCGGCCCGTCTCTTTCTGTTCGGCGATATCACGTCATTTTTGCGCTCATAAAAAATGAACAGCGGCACTAAATCAATTTTATCACTGCCGTTGTTTCCTCGTTACATGTTCAAATTGTCCCGATCTAATAAAAACAGCGGGGTGAGGAAGATTTTTCATCCTGTCACCACCCTCCGCTGTCGATGTCACTGGGACAGATATTTCTTGTATCCTGCGCGTCCCTAAGGATGACATCACCCTAATTGCTTTGAATAAATGACTAAGTGGATTACAGCTCATAATCTATTGATTTCTGCTGTACCTTTGTCCCGAATGACTCGCTTATCGTATACTTACCGGTCTCGCTGCTGCTTGGAGGTGACGCTTTCCCCTCACCCATTACCCGTAACGATGAGTTATTCTTTACGATTACAAACTGGACTCGGACTTAACAATCTGTTTCTTGTGGATGGTTTTTTTTTTTATGTTTTGCGATCTAGTTCTTGTGTGGATGCACACACGCCGTGTCTGTGAGGCCGAGCCCAAGTGTCTGATCTGCCCCCCGCTTGAGCATCACCGCCCTGTTTTCACTACTCAACACGCGAGTAAGGTCCAGGCCTCCCCTCTTGTAAAACAGCTTCATAAGGTGACCCCCAATCTCCCCCTCCTCCCTCCTAGGCCCCTTCAGACAGCAGCATAATGGTCCGATGATGTACCTCTGTGTATCGATTCAACCACAGTACAGAAATGTGCTCGGCCGCGCTGTACTGCACAGTGGAGAAACCCTACCTCTGGCAGCGCATCAGAGACGGTTCATGTTCAATTCACTCAGCATTTACTGCACTTGGAGGTCAGGGATAAAAGGCCGCCGCCACACTCCCCTTTTTCTTTCAAGCCGTTTTTCTCGTGCCTGTCCAACTCTGAAGTTGCGGGACGGGAAGAATAACGAGGAGAGGAGACAGAAATCAGCCGGAGGTGGCCCGGGGCCCTGTTGGCTAATGGCGTGGCGCGTTACAATTTGGAACGGCGTGTTTAGTAGTTGGTTTTGCGTGGGTAAGTTTAGATTAGTGACAGGGTGGTTATGGTTACGGCTATCGCTTAAAAACGCCGTCGTCGTTTCAAGCAGGGGACGAAACTGATTTCATTCCTGGAGTGTCTCTGAGCAAAAGGACGTTGAAGTCCTCCGGGGTGCTGCTGTCTCAAGCTCTCCTACTTGGCTTTTCCCGACCTCTATGTGCCCCTTGTGGATTTAACCAGCGGCATCGGTTAACAGACACTTAAAACACTTAGTTTGTCACGATTTCACGACTACTTACGATCCAAAATGTGCTTTTAGCTCCAAAAGCAGACAGCCACAGAAAAGACAAAGCTCTTCCTCTTTCTTAAGTCGACAACAGTAGGGGAAGTGCCGCAAGAAAGAGTAGCTCGCAGTTGCCCCTGCGCTCATTAGCAGTCTGTGTGGAGCCGTTTGGATGCGCATCACGCTGCTTTGAGGCAATTAGCATGGACTTTCCAAACCACTTGATTGTTATTTCAAAGATGTATCATCTTATGATATGTGCATGACTCATGATGGCATTTCAGATTTTACGTTTCAATGTGTACTTATTATTTTGCATATTCACAGTTTGCTAAAAGAAAACTAAAAGAAAGCGCTTTCGACTGTGGTGTGACATTTTATACATAACAATTGTATTACAATTGCATTACACGAGCATGTGTTTGAGTGGCCTCGTGTCTGCCAAAATCCTTGTCTTATTCTGTCTTGCACACACACACACACACACACACACACACACACACACACACACACACACACACACACGCTCCAGCAGACTGTCAAAGCAGAGAGATGAGTGATCGGCTGATCAGATTGTGATTTGTGAGACGGTCAAAGAGACGGACAGCTGTAGAAAGAGAGAGATGTCTTAATGTGGTTAAAAGGAACAGCGTGACCTGCGTTTGAACAAGGACATGGACTGAAGCTCCTCTGTGCATACGCGCTAAAACCTTACTATTTAAAGTCGAGATGAAATGAAAAATATTGTATCCCTTTTAGACGGCATCCATCATCATCATCACAGTGCGAAGGAGTCGCACAAGAGGATGAGATGAGAAAGGGGAGCACTGTTCAGGTGTTGCTGATCATATACGCTGTAAGAGACTCTCTGGTTTTCACCATGGACTTTATATAAGTAGTGGACATGTCATTGTGATGCCACCCGTTGGTTTGTGGAGTGCTGTTTTGAACCCCCGAGTTCTGCATTTTGTCCATAGCCATCTTGGGTATTTGCAGCCAGAAGTGACAACAGGGGGTTAAGCAGTACTGAACACTGAATGAGACATTTAAGGATAAACTAACGACCTGTCAATCACAAGGTAGCCAAGCGCTAAAACATAGCCTCCTCCGTTGTCTACTTGAGTCTAAATGGACCATAATTTACTAAATGAACAGCACGCTGTATTTTAGAAGACTTGAAACTAGAGATTGAGAAACTCATGTTTACAATGTTTACTGAGGGAAAGAGAGATTGTCTATACAATCCGACATATTTTAGCAACCAGAGGATTCGCCTCCTGCTGGTTTATTACAAAGAATGCAAGTTTTAGACACTTCAGAATTGGCTGCACTTTGCAGAACCGGAGGTTGCCGCATTTCTGCCTCACAGTGTCTCGATATCATTTTGCATTCATTGCTGGGATATGGCTAATTCCTGCTGGTGATTAGCGATTTCACAAAAACAAGAATGCACTTTTCTAGGGTCTCTATGTTTTTTATCAGTATCTCGTCTTTTTCCGTCTCCGCCTCGTGTGTGTGTGTGTGTGTGTGTGTGTGTGTGTGTGTGTGTGTGTGTGTGTGTATGTCGGTGACTTCTAGTGATCTACGGCCTCATATGCTGTGTTATTTCAGTGTCCAGCCAAATTCATGACAGATGAGAGCAGAACAGAAAGCCTGAGTAAGAGAGAGCAGGGGAAAGGGAGAAAATTGGACAGATAAACAAAAAGAGAAAGATGAAGAAAGAAGCAATGTTGTGTATTTTATATTCTAAAAACACCTGTGTCTATGTAAGTTTATTCTGCAGCTCCTCCATCCAGAGGGCGTGTAGCTGCATGCACGTGGCAAGCTGCCTGGTTTGCGTTGCCTTCATATCAACTCTTAATCCACACGCTCATAGACCGTCTCTGTAACGCCAGAACGTGCATACCACAAGTTGCAACGAGCGCATTGTTGGTTATGTGTATGTTTGTGTGGCCTGGACGCCTTCACACCCAGCTGGCTGGCAGAATGAGCCATCCGTCAGCCTATTGTGTAGTAATAGCGCCTCACATTCTCCCCCATATTACACCCAATGGACAATTACAGCCGGGGCCTATAGCCGCGACGAGCTGGCGCCGCACGAGCCCCATATGTGAAATGAAACATCAGTCGCAATTACATTTGTGTGTCTTTCTCATTCATCCTCTCCTTGCGTCCCTCACCCCCTCCCCACTTCATCCCACACCCCTACCACCACACCACCACCCTCATTCGCCACAATGCAAATTAAGAGCCTCTCTATCATGACCCAAATGAGAGAGCTCTTATTTAGTTGCAATAAACTCTCCCCCATCTTTTCCCCTGCTCCCTCCATTCTCCGCTCCAATCTGAAAACACAACGACAACATTTAAAATAGATCAAAAAAAATATTTGAATCCCGCTGTAAGATTAGTTTGTCTACAAGCGCCATCCGTTATTTGTTTGAAGACTAAAATGAACGATTTAAATGGGAAAAATATTTCCTCCACCGTGATCCCAGTCCGTCCATCTTCCCCTCCCTCTCTCCTCCCTGCCTCCCTCCACTGTCCACAGATATATGTATTTCCCTCTGCAGCAGCAAATAGGCCAGGAATGAAAATGCCATATTTAATATAAAAAGGTGGTCCTCTCTTACTTACTCACACACACACACACACACACACGCTCCCTAGACACCCTAGACACCTCAGTAAGACAAAGAGTCTTTGGCTGAGCATCTCCCATTTCCTGTCCCATTATCTGTTTTCTAAAACTCAATAATTGAACTGTTCCATTGGAATACATCATCCGCCCTACTATCACAAAGCCCCAATGAATACGCGTCTTTCCCTGGCTATTGTGCTTGAGCGTGACATGTTTTTTTCTTCTCTCCTCCCTCTATCAGATATGCTGTATTACTCGCATGGTATTTGTCCAGGCGCAAGTAATAACTGCAATTTGCTGCTATTTGGTGTCCTGTAAGAGGCCTGTGCCTGGTAATGGTAGCATTATAATAGTTATCAGACACAGGTTACTATCATCATGCTATGAATCTGCCATAAGCCATTGTGTCCTACTGTACAGGAGTGTCACAGAAGGAGATGTACAATGTGAGGAATACAATGGGGCGGTGACAGGCATCTAGTTCAGAGCTGTCCTGTTATAAAATATCTCTACGGCTGCAGCTTTAGACATCTCACATAAGAAACATATATACCTACCACAAAAGGCAAAACCTGTGTAATTTTCCTGTGTTGAACGTCCGTTCAGATTAACATGCATTCATTCATTTAAAGAATGACACTTTGGGTTTTCAGGTCTCATCCTCGTCTTTCTTTTTAAGCAAAAGTAGCTCGTGTTTTTTTCCTTTAAAAACCACTGTAGTGTAAACGCTGTGTACCATTCGTTGCCACTAACTACTAAAAACACTACGTGACCACGTACGAGGTGAGCTATATTAGAACCAACAGTCCACCTGTCCCCGGCCATGTGACTGGGAAAACGTATTCGGTAGTATTTAGGTGAGGAGTATATCAAAAGAGAATAAAAGAGCGAGGAAAGACGCCTCCAAAGATGACTGCCATCTACCTACACACTGCATGGTCTGAACGGCACGACAATAAGAATTGAATTCCCCTTTGGTGTGGGCGGGACTTAGATGCGCTCTGTCTCTCTCGCCGCTGAGACCTCTCGGCCTTTGAAGACTTTGAACTGTGACTGCCGTGGACCAACGTGACTGTGCAGAAGCACATCAGAGCCCACAGGAGTCATCTGGTGGGTCACAGAGTACACAGAGACGTGAAAACATGTGCACGTGTGTCTGATTAATCATGTGGCAGTTGTTCAGGCTAAGGACATGAAAAGAGGCTGATTTGCTGTTTGAAGGTTGAGAAGTAAAGAAAAAAAAAAAACAGGGCAAGAGTTTTGCTCTTTGAAGGTTTCTACACTGCTGCGCCTGCAGCTTCCATGAGAATTCACCCTCACCACCTTCCTGCTCACCTGGTGTGTCGTCCCCCCTCCCTCTGCAGTGTTATTGATGTCGTACTTCAACCCGGCTCAGGCAGCTGGTGGTGCGTGCATGCGTGTGCATGTCTTGCGTGGTCAGCAATTAAGTACTGTCCGTCTCAAACTCTAAATGTTGGTCCAAAATTGTAACTTCCTCACTGTCGTGTGTGTGTGTGTGTGTGTGTGTGTGTGTGTGTGTGTGTTTGCCCGGGGCAGTTTTATGTCTGCCAATCCATCTGTCACCAGCAAACTGCTTCCGGCAAGTTGAGATAAAACACATGGATGCTAATTCACTGGAGATTTTTGGGAGATTTAAGAGAGCACACCCGAGTGTGCACAGGTATGATTAAAGCGTTCCGATATCACCCGCTTTATGGATAATTCCCCGGCGTGTGGGTGAAACTCGGGGTAACTCTCCCTGATAGACACAACAGACAGATGGCGGAAAAACGCGCGTGGCGGCAGAACACGGTTGTCTGTTTAATGACGAGTGTAAAGACAACCATCAGTGGGAATGGATTTCTAAAATTATGATTCCTCTCGCTCCAGTCCCTCTTCCCTCCTCCCTCCTTCCTCCCTCCCTCCCTCCCTTACATTTGTATGCTTTTTTGGTTGAAGTTTAAGAGGCAGGTAAATTTGGACGCAGCCGTTTGATGTCCTTGTTAATACCCAAGTTCTCCAATTTCCCCAAAGACATCATTAAAGTTTTATCTTATCTTAGTCATGCAGACACACAGATGGCAGCCGGTAGAGATTTAGCAGACAAAAGGAGTAACCCTCGATGCTTATCTCGATGTGGTTAGGTTCAATAGCATATTCGTTGCAAGCTCCTTTTTTATGTTCTGAAGAGGGCTAGTGCAGAAGTGTGTCAACCATGTGTAAGTTTCAGTGTGAAAGAAACAAAGGAAGAGAATGACGTTTCAGTCGTACCTGTTTGTTACATTTCTGACAGCTTGAAGGAAATATGAAGAACTTGTTATTATTATGAATTTACAATTAAAGCAGGTTAGAAAGTCTGGCTCTCAGACCGGTTTTCTTTCAATTTGAATCTGTTAGAGAGAAAAATAGAGGATTGAGAACAAATTCTTCGACGTGCAACAACAAAAAAATGATCAAAACTCATCCCAAGAAAACAAAGTATAATACAGGAAGTGAATGCGCAGTTGTCAATCTGTCCAATAAGAATTAATAGGTGATAGAAAGTATATTAGCAGAAAGGCCCAGTCAGATTCATTTCAACGAACAGTTTTAAACAATTTACTTGTTTTCTCTTGAATGTAACTGCTCGCTGGCACCAGTGTTCCCTGGTCCACCGGAGAACTGTGGGCAGTACTCGGCAGACATCACAAAGAGATGTTTGTCACACGGTGTAATCTAAACCCATGTGTGTGTTTACACGTGTTTGAACCTCTGCTTCTCCCCCTCCGGCAGCGTGGAGTTATAAGCAGCACTTCCAGAGCTGTTTATCTCCGATAGTCACAGTGGGCTTGTTCCCAGTTTAATCTCATGTTCCAGGCGCAGGACACCTCCAGTAGATCCCGCGTTCACCGGACCTGTACGGTTTAAGCTGTTTTGATGGGGGTGTGCACGTTGGCGCCTGTGTGCCATATTAACCAGACAGGTGTATGTGTTTTATTCCCAGGTCACCCGTGTACCAGTGGAGAGCTGCGAGCAGTACAGCTCCTGTGGAGCCTGCCTGGGATCAGGGGACCCTCACTGTGGCTGGTGTGTGCTCCATAACGTGTAAGTACATACATGCTGCTCACTGTGTCGTAGTCATGCAGTCATTTCCATGTTTACATTAAATAAGGGCTCTGCAGTTTATGATCGTCATATACAGTGACTGACAGTATTGTGGAGAGTCTATAAATTACATTTTTATGACTCACTTGCACCAGTCAACGGCCGCTGTCTGTCCGCTCCATTCACGTGACGGCAATATCTCAGAAACACCATAAAATTTGGCACAGACGTCCACCTGGACTCAAGGATGAACTGATATTAAAAGTGATAGAAGAGGAACATTAAGTTCAAGCCTTGCCTATATCTTTACCCTCACTGCTCTAAGTGGTCGTGCTCGTTGTGTTCCCACACAGCCACGCCAATTCGGACATCACAAAGTTGTGGTGGGACGGGCTTTAAATGTTGTTGGATAATCTGACAAGCTTGCGGTTAAAGTCCTACTCACCCCTTTGCACTCCAATCACTTAGAGTTGGCCAATTCAGATTTCCCAAGGGTCTTTTTCTGGTCAGTAAATTGCCTCCCTAGACACTTGGGTCAATGAATTGACCATTTTCTTTGGTAGATATTACAGTTCTATAACACAGTTAGATTTAGTGGGAAAGGTTCTGCTGAGACACTGCGCAATGCGGCCTGCTCTCTTTTTCAACTCGCCACACATGGACGCTTGGTCGGGACTCTTTGGCGTCACTTTTTAACGCACTGACTGCACCTTGACACAACTTACCGCAATTAAATATTATGAGTTGCAATTCTATTACCATTAAAGAGATTCTGATACCAAAACAGTAGCATCCATCCATGTCACTGTTGCTGGCGTTGTTCACGCGTTTAGCACAAGTAGATGCGAGCTGTCGGCTCAGACATGTCTCTATTACTCAGAGTTGTTACTTTACATTTCATTTAGCTGACACTTTTATCCAAAGTGACTTACATTTTTTCTATAGATTGAGACACAGCAATGGGGAGCAATTTGGGGCTAAGTGTCTCGCTTAAGGACACATCGACCTGAACTAGCAGAGCCAGGACCCGAACAACTGATCCTCCGATTGATAGATGAGGATGCTAACCAATGAGCCACAGTCAACCCCATATATTGAAGAATACTTGCAGCGATTGACGCTGGGAGGAATAAAATATAAATTGTTTTGTTTTTTCCAGATCGACACAAAAACAATCGCACGTTTTTTGTTTTTTTTTAATCTCAGAAGTTTTGATACTACTTGATACTGGGTTATTGCATTTCATACCTTTTAAAGTTATCATGTAGCAATACCCAGCCCTACTCTTGGCTGACTTTTCGTTGCACCCGTCACACAGAAAGCGGTCTCCTGTGTTTTTTGAGCCAACTTTTCCCCCCCTGATACACACGCACACTTTGAATCCCGGTAAAGTCATCGACGCCACAGGGTCGTAATGAACACGTTATCAGAGTAACAGTGAGAAGTGTCAGGTCTTGAAGGCCACCTTGTACACCTGCATTCAAACAATTGGACGCTAGCAGTCAGCTGACAGCTGAGCAGCTGATGAACGAGCCGCCGGTGGTGACGCATGAACGAGCAGCTGGTGCCAATCAGCTAATGCAAGCTCGACTTCAGGGCGCTGCCTGAGCTAGCGCTGTGCACCGTTTGTTTCTCACTCTGCTTCGACTGTTTCTATCTGCCATCATGACAGACAGCCTTTGAATTATTTATAAGTCTTTTCCAAGTCTCTGCATGAAACCCAGCATCCTGGAGCTGTTCAACACATACTGTATAGCACTAATCCAGTTCAAACAACCTTGAATGGTAACTTTATGAGAAAGGATTTATATATGTTTTCCCCAAGTGAGAAGCAGCTGACGCATCCTTTTCCCCAGACAACTTTACCCATGATACTAAGCAAAATGTTCCTAACCTAAACAATCAGTGAACAGGATGAAAAATATCTTCGTCTTCTAGATGTTCGAGGAAGGATAGCTGCGAACGAGCAGAGGAGCCTCAGCGTTTCACCACCCGAGTGGAGCAGTGCGTCCGACTCTCCGTCCAACCTGACACCGTCTCCGTCACCATGTCGGAAGTGCAGGTACAGCGTGTTGGCGTATCGTATTGTATGTGTGTTTAGATGTGTGTGTGTATGTGTGTGTTGTTTTGTGTGATGGGGATAAGTGGGGGGAAGGAAAGATTGATGGGACAAAGTGAGCAAGATAAATGTAAAAAAAAAATAGATTGACTATAGCTTGTTCTTGAGTCATCCCTGGCAATCTGTCCATCAGTTTGAGCTGAAAAATCTGATTTTTTTGCATCACTCTTAGAGTAGGTTGATTTAAAATGTTTGTTGTCCCTCACCTTTCTCCTTTCCTTCCCTCCTAGTTGTCGCTTCAGACGCAGAATGTTCCCAGTCTGTCTGCCGGAGTGAACTGCTCCTTCGAGGACTATGTAGAGACAGAAGGACGCATCTATGGGGGACGGATCTTCTGCTTGTCCCCTTCTACAAAAGAGGTGTCCCCCATCACACGAGACCAAGGTAAAAATAAAAATATCCCAACAAAAAACAAAATACAGGGTGTGACAAATCTGTGGAACTGTACATTTATGGAGTGACGTTCCAAGATCTCTAAATTTAAACTTCTTAATTTTGTAAAATTATTCACCGCATTTATTCAAATTAATTGTTTTGAATATTTTTATTTTATATTTTATTCCATATTGGTATTTTCTTATTAAGTTTAATTTCATAATGCCACTTTTCATAATGTTTCAGAGAGTGGTGTTGCTAGCACTTCCCAACTCCTCGCTTATCAGCCAATCATGTGCACAATGAAGCTAGCATACGCAGCAGCTGCTACTGTACATTTAGCCAGTTAGCTCCTGTTAGCTAAACCAACAACACCGACAGTTAATCTGAATTATGTGTTAATTTACTGCTAATTTACAATATGAGTAGTTATGTTGTTGTTGTGCTAAATAACAGGCGATAACTAGCTAAGTCTGGTTGTAGCTGTGGAGCTAGTTTGTTTGAGAGGCAGGAGACATGTTCATTGGCTAAAAGGTGAGAAGAACAGTAACAACACAACTGTCACAAAATGATGTATTCATATGAATATTTACAATTATCAATCTATGTAATATTGAAATGATTGAAATTGAAATATCTATCTCAGTAAATTAGTCCTGCTAACTGTTGTCAACATGGGGTAAGTTGCACTTTCTGTAAAAAAAAGAAACATAGCTGACATTTCAGAGGGTAAACAAACTTTAATTTCAGAGAGAAGATGACTCTAATTCATTCTCGGCTTTCTCGGTTTAGCAGTTCTGTTTGATGCTGCACAAATATGAGTTGTTTGCTCCATTCAGCCTGTTCGTTCAACTGTGTAAAAGCACGAGTCACTTTGCTCTTTCACGGCTTATATTCTTTGTGATTCTTACAATACGAAACTGCTAAGTCATAGGACTTACTGCACAAAACCCATGAATGTAGATGGGCACCTGAACCGCTTCCTTAACCAAGTAACATTTCCACCCAATTCTATTGATCCAGCTCCAGGCATAACATTTCAGAATCAAGGCCTGGGCTTGATCCTGTGTTCATGAACCTATATACTTGAACCCATGTACTGTATATGATAATATCAATTGTATACTAAAGAAATATTGGAAGGTTGTTGAAAAAAAAAAGGAATGGTAGTAAGTATGGTGTTTTGTGACTCTACTTAGGTGACCAACGTGTGATTAAGTTGTATCTGAAGTCGAAGGAGACGGGGAAGAAGTTTGCCAGCGTGGACTTTGTCTTCTACAACTGCAGCGTCCACCAATCGTAAGTTTTTCCCTTTCAAGTAAAACAAAATATTAGTAGTTTGTCGTCGAGTGTGAATGGTGTCGAATTAAAAGTGGATGAAAGGAGTGACACAGTTTCTCTCTGCGTCGGCGCGACACCGAGCAAAATGCAGACCGATGGAAAGCATCGATCAATAGAAGGGTGACTGTGGTTCTTTCCCAAAAGCAATAATGCTAAAATATTGGCCGGGAAAAAAACCTCCTATAATAGAGAATGGAGAGAACGGCATGCAACCTTTGCTAATTCATTATTCAATGTATTCAAGCTTTTTACAAATCAATTAGTTAATTAAATCTCAAGCAATAAAGGGACTACCGGTGAGTGAAATAATAAATCGATTCCTAACCATGCAAGACCCAGAAGGGCAGCCAAGCTTGAGAGGCTAAAACACGTCAGTCGTGTTTCTTGGAAATTAATTGTCCCTAATTTTACTATAGGAATACTGATTGGCCTTTCAGCACTGGTTTGAGAACAGATTTATGTTTTGTATTTTTATTTTTTAAGCATGGCTGGATTTGTTGTTTAAGGAAGAAGAGGAGAGAGACTATTCTGATTTGGTGAAGAAATTAGTTGTTAATCATCGTCTGTAGCCTTTTTCACTTGAGTTGATGCAATATTATTTGTAGTTGTTAGAAGCTGAGCAATTATTTGTTTTCCATCAAAACTGCAATTTGCAAGAATGCAACGTTCGTAGCGGGACACCTTCAAGAGCCGTAAAGGTGATCGTTGTTTTGGTCGTCGACTGTTAGCGTCAAGGACAACACACAGCTCTAGCTAATAGCTCATTTATGGTAATTAGGTGAAGGGAAGCTGATGTTGTCTTTGTAAAGTCATCTGCTCTATGCACACTAGTGCTGTACAGGTAATATGAAGATACTTATTTATTTATTTATTTTTAGAGAAATTTTACCCTTTTTCGCCGTTTAAAGAGTTGGAGGGTGAGCTTGTTGTGAGTCTATCCGAGAACAGTTTTGTAAGTGAGCAACAGCAGGTGGACAGAATCGTACAGTTTTCTTTGTTGTCGTACAAGTGTTTTAGTTTATCACCTCTCAACTTTGAAATAAGACCTTAAGGACTTAGGTCTTTACTTCGAAGCATCTTTTCTTTTCAGGGATGCTAACTTTAGTGTAAGCTCAGCTAGATGAATGCAAAATGCTATCATTTGCTAATTTACATATACAGTGTATGATGTAATTAAACAACAAATTGCATCGAGAATTCAACATATATTAATTTTTTAAATGCACAAAATGAAATTAAAACATAACCGACTAGCTAAGTAGCTTCATATTTAGGTATAATGACTTCTCAAGCTAATATTTATTCAATATGCATCTCAAGCTAACATGTAACACACCCACTTTTTATAGAACGCTTTGTAAATCCTTGTAAATACAACAGTTAATTAAGTGATGGTAGCTACAGATGGATTAAGAAATATTGGCAAATCTTTTGAAGAGAAAAGGGCTAATATTCCCCAAAAAGTCTACTAGGTGCTAAAAAAAGGAAAGAAAAAAGTACATCAAAGTGTATCTTGTTTTATTATGTAGAAATGCAGGCCTAGTGTTTTTAAATAGCAATGTGAGTCATAGTCTTTAAATGATTTTCAGTTGATTTTACACAAAGAGAGACGAGGGGAGGCAAGAGGGGAGGCAAGAGGGGAGAGAAGAGCGAGACGCAGAGCAGCAGGGAGATGGGCCTGATAATGACTGAAGAATGTGTTCTTAATTGACCTGCCTTGTTAAATAAAGGTTAAAGGAAAATAAATACAATGTCATTCCCTAAATGACTCTTGGCTGCTGCTCTGAAGTTACACACACACACACACACACACACACACACACACGCACACACACGCGCACACACGCAAACTCTCTTTTTCTCTTGCTCCGGTCTCCCCACCTGGCACAGGCTCTCATCTCTCATTTAGGTATCTGCACTTTGTGTCGATACACCTGGAATGAAAATGCATCCGTGGCATACTCGAAAGTGGATTTCTCTTTCTCTTGCCAAGCGTAGATTGATGACGGTTTTGCAACCCCCTCTAATGTTTACATCATTTTAAAGTATCCTAAAATGAGAATACATTGTCTGTCTTTCCTTCTTTCTTTGGAGATGAGGTGAACATATCTCCTCTCCAAAAAAGATTTGAAAAGGGGGGAAAGTGAAGTCTAAATATAAGATATAATAGGATCAAATATAAGGACAAAATGGAAACCAGAACAGAAAGAGAGCCAAAAGTGTTTGTGTCTCCAAAGTGTCTTGTGTACGTCCATATGGTCTCCTGTGTGCATTTAATTTGTGCAACTAACCACGGACATTAAGAAAGCAGCCCAACAATGCTTTACGTGAACTAGATGGACAAAGAGCTGCATTCAAACTCGTGTTCCTCTGTGAAGAACACTTCCCGGGCCACAAGAGTTCAAAACTCACGAAACTACAAATTATTTCCATAACCTTAAGTTCCTGACTCGCGTTAGGAGCAACTCATATTAAAGAGAATGAAGTGCACTTGTTCGCTTTCATTCCCTTCCATGCCACCATCCTTCCCCACTAGACCCCCGGCCCCTCATTTGCTGCCTTCCCACCTTCCTCTTGTCTGCTTATTACTTCTTCCTCTTCCATCCCTTTCTTTACTCGTCTCTCACCCCCAGACACCGGCGCCTCTTGGCCCTTTCCATTCCCCCGCCACCACCAACATCCCTTTTCTTGCCCCTCTCTTGTTCATCAAGCCTATTTATTGCCTGCTCTCTGCTCCTGGCCCTGAATATATCTGCATAGTAATAAGCCGTTAATTAGCTCTAGCCGGGGTGCCTGTGTGGCGATCGTCTTAATGGAGTGGGCTTGAAGAGAGAGAGAGAGCTCACCTGGGCCACTTCTCAGGGCCTCCAGGCCTTGCGCAGTGGCTTTGATTCATTTTGTGAATGTGTGTGTGTGTGTGTGTGTGTGTGGTTTTCTGTTTGTTCCCTGTGAGCTAGAGAGCATACAGGATGTGTCAAAGTAAATGCACCGTCGTGGATATTTATGCATATTTTTGTGGATGCACAAAGTGTTTTTCTCGTTTGTGTGCGAAAGCGTGTGTGTGTGTGTGTGTTCATGCCCTGCTCCCCTGATTAACACACCCACCTCGCCCTCCTCTCTCTGCTGCATAAACAGGCGTGCTGCTGTTTAAGCCTTTGATGTTGGCTCCGCTGGCCCCCCACAGGACTCTGCAGGACTGTAAGGCTACAGTGCAGTTATTACCACAGCAGCTGTAACGTAAACCCACATATTATAGTCTCCTCCCCCTTCTCCTCCCCCCTTAGCCGTCACCTTTCGCCTCTGAATCTTTGACTCCGCCCTGCAGGAAGCCCTGCTCGCTGTGGGGGTGGAGGGCATTTAATGGGAGTTCTGCTCATGGGCGGGTTAAAAGTGCAACACGGCATCGGCACTGATACACAAGCAGAGTAGCCCGCAGACGAGCGCCGGTGGTGGTGGTGGTGGGGGGGGCTATTACGCAACTTCACGCGGCCCCCGCTCAACCTGCTCAAAAAAATGCAGCACCTGCATCAACCAGCCCCACGCGCTCTCACGCAAACAGGTGCACGCACAGTCAGAAGGAACACACAGACGGCACAGCAAATACAGCTGCAAGCTAGTTACATACTGCACGCTGTTATATTAGAACATTAGCATTTTTAAAAAAAAAACACCACCAAACTGAGGTTTGGGATAGTTTAATTGAGCATGCGGGAGGAGGAATAATGCATCTTTTAAAGAGAGACAAATGGGAGCTAGAGGGAAGAGTAGTGAGGGACAAGACAACCGAGGAGGAGGAGGAGGAAGAGGAGAAAGAGGAGGAGGAGGCATGAAAAGAGGAAGAGAGATGTAAAGCAGCGATTGTGTCCATTGTGTCAGGAATAATGCGTCCCACGCAGCTAAAAGGTTAGCGCCGCAGCCTCGGGCCGCCGTGACCATTACAATATGAAAGGGGGTCGGAAATCTATGCGGTGGCAAGAGGCACTTAAAGGAGGGAGCCGGCCCACGCTCTGGCCCCCAGCAAGGGCTCTCACTTCCCAGGCAGACCGTTCGCTTTTTGCTCGCCGCTCAGAGACACATAGTTACGTATCTCATTGGAAACAGTTGATTTACGTCACAATTGTTTTTTTAGGGCAAAAGTCGCCGGTTCCATTTTTTCAGAGCGGCTTTGATTAAACTGTGGGTTGAGACTCACCGCGAAACAAGATGCAATCATAATGTATCGTGGGTCTAATTCCCCGGTTGAGAATCGAAACCTCTCATTTGGTTCCTGTTCCGGATAACTTAACGACGTACACCTCATTTTATGGCCGCTCACTGCGGAGCTTTATTGGACAAAACACAAAGAGGCCTATTTATAGATCACACAGCACTGCCGGTCGTATAATACCAAGTATAACTTTATTTATGTAGCACCTTTTAAAAACAACAGAGTTTACAAAGTGCGAGCTCAGTAGATAACTATTAGATACTTCATTTGGATCGGCCCCACGTTGTCGCGCTTCGGCGAGCCTCAGATCCTCCCTCGTTAAGAACCGATTGCAGCTTCATCCGCGACTTCCTCCACATTGACCGGAACAAAGCGACGCGCCGTCACATTCGCTTCGCATATCCGCAGCTTTGTTCCATCGATCCGGCCGCGCCAGAAACAAAAGCTCGGAGAAGATGAAAAAGGTGTTTGACCCGGCTCTGTTGCAAAGGCATTGTTAAATAGCGGGTGGGTTGGGTGTTATTGACCACATTGCAGCAGTGCAGCCACTTACCCGAGCCAGCGGCCCGGGCATTGACAGCTCTGCCGTGGGACAGGCCTCCACTGCCCAGGTGACCCAGAGGAACGCTACCATGTCAACACTGGCGGCAGCTTGCTTGTGTGCGCGTGTGTGTGTGTGTGTGTGTGTGTGTGTACAGTCTCAATCTATGAGTGTGTGTGTGGCATTATCACACACACACACACACTCACACAAGGCTGTAAATGTGTGGGCAAACGTCGCTGCAACAAGAAATCGATGAACCCCGGGGTTAATAGTGAGGAGGAACTGGCTCACCAGCTCCACTAATAAACAGCAGACTGTTAGCATAACCTCGGTCCACCCGGCTCCCCGCGGAAATCCACTGGCATTGATTATAAAGCTCACACTGCAGTTCAGTCCAGTCTCACCAGCTTATCGCCTGGCTCTACGAAGCCCCCAGTCGGCCTGCCCCTCCAACGCAGGCCACTTAGGAGTTAACCCTCTGAAATCTGAATAAACCCAGAGGACAGAGGGACGGAGACGCAACGTGGATTAGACTGAAATCCAATTCAAAGTCTTTCTGGAGCATTGTCCTTCAGTTTTGAGGAAACAACCTCTGTGATGGCTCATTACTATGGTGCTTTTGCTCAAGACTTGACAGAGAACACTTGTCAGTCAAACAATGAAAGGCAATTTATTTTTCGTTTCACTTTGCTGTGAAAACGTTTGCAATTTCTTTCCTTTGTTAACATAACGGGACAGTATTTGTGAACTGGATGTAAACTGGATCAGTCTTGTGTTGTGTCTGTCACCAGCTAGAGTTTGCTACGAACCCTAACGCAAACGTGGTGTTAAAAAGAGACTCCCTAGAGCTTCAAATCTGAGTCCGTCGTTTTAAAGGTCGACCCCCGACCTCCACACCGCCTGACTTCATCGCTCTGTAGACTGTGACCCCCGACCCCGGCTCACCAGTACGTTAAATTCACAGTGCATTACTTGCAACAAAAATGTATAATAGTTTGTCTCTGTAAGCAGTCTCTTTTCTTTGTCATTTTAAAATCTCAACGCATGGCTTTAACATTAACGATGAAGTTTCACATTTTGGCAAAGATGTATTTTTTTTTTGGGCTGTCCTTCCAAAAGTAAAATACCGCCCTTGCCTCAGCTTTAGTACGGGTTCAGCAAATGTGAGGTAACTCGTTTAAAGGTTCTTTCAGGCATATTTAGTTTTTATTATTTTATAACAGAGTCCAGCTCTGTTTGTCAGCCGCTGGCCGTTAGCTTAGCAATAAGAGCAGTGTCGATCGAGAAGATCTCCCACGGTGACAAACACCTCAAAAGACCTTCAGTCGAATGCGGCATCGGAAGCTCCGCATCGGTGCGTAGAGGGATAACCGGCCGACGGGTGAAGGGCCTCCTGAGGCTCCCGGTCCTTTCCCGAGCCGAGCTCGCGGAGATCCGAGTGTGTGGGTTGAGTTGTGGGAGCGCCTGCTTGAGCACAGACGGCGTCGGCATACAGAGGACTGACGTAACGTGTAATTTGAGCTCGCCGCTTCTGAAGCCAGTCGAGTGAAATTTAGTTCAGGAGAGGTACACAGACTACAAAGAGAACGTGAGGGGTTTTGTTTTTCGTTGTTGTTGTTGTTTTGTTTTTTAAGAGCTACTGAAAATCGACTTCTGTCAGCCTCTGTAATTATTGTTCATTTACCTTTGAACTTGTCATCGCTTTTCATCACATGTCTCTGCGAGCGAAGACTTTGAACAGAAATGAATTAAGTCATGCACCTGCAGAACATGTTGAGGCGCCAACTCAGAAAAGAATTGCTTAAATTATTAATTTCATCAGGAAAATGAAGCGTTGCCAAATTGAATCACTGTTGACTTAACTTCCAATAATAATTGTAGAGCAAAATCCAAAACTAACCTTTTGTGTGTGTGTGTTTTTTGTTCAAACCTTTTTTTCTGTTTGTCATGATAGCCTTGTTTTTGTGCGGTAATCCTTGTTGCGTGTATATTCCTTTTGCTCAACTCTGAAGACGAAGAAGACAGGGGGGAAAAAAACACAAGTGTTATATAAAAACAGGCTTATCTTGGTCTGCCAGCTTAGTTCCCTGTAAAGCCCTCCGAGCATGGAGAATAAGAAGAGAGGAGTGGATCGCCAAGGATTCTCTCCTGCTCTCTGTCAGCGTCCGACAGACGGAATAAAGTCGTAGCGCACGGGAGCCGCGGCGACGCTCGTCATTCCAAACGCGATTTCCGCAGATTTGGCCGTAACCGTTTGATGTCGCGGCGTCGATGTGTCGATGCGTGTCCGCGCCGTGTCTGTCAGTGTGTGATATGAGGCCCGCTCGTGATGAAAGGCTTCAATCAGTGGGATTTCTCTTCTTTTTTTTTTTTTTAGGCGAAACATGAGGAGCAATTTAGAAATTGTGAATGGAACAAAAGCCTTTGGCAGTACAATTCTCCGATTGGCTTCCATGTGTTGTTTTTTTTCTTCCCTCAAACAATTTCTTTGTCCTAAATTTACACATTAAATTTTGTTATAATTTGTTCTCAGGTGAAAGCGTTCAACACGGTTGACACTGCAGAATAATTATGTACAATATATTCTAATTGAGGAAAATGTATTTTGTGTTTTATTCCCGACTTTCTCCTGGCAAAACTGAATTATTTTCAATGTTTGTTTTATAGCCTGAATGAGGCCAATACATAAATAAATATCAATACAAAATATCAATATTTTTGGCTTTAATTAAATTAAGAACATTTTTATTGTATTTAAATAACACATAACAGAATCACACAACCCTGATTCACAACCTGGATTCTTTAATTAAAAAAATATATATTTTTAACGTTTAATTTTAATTTTATTTTTCTTGACATATTTACTCGTCAGTGTCTCTTGTGGATAAATTTGGTGACACCATTTCATCTCTAGCAGCAGCACACTGTAGCAAAAAAAGATATAAGCGAAAAGTGGAGAAATGGAAATAACATTCAAGCAACTATAACATTTTTTGAGGTCTTTTCACAAAAACCATTAACCCCTCGTGGCCTTCCTCTCCTCGCTCCAGGTGCCTCTCCTGCGTCAACGGGAACTTCCCCTGCCACTGGTGCAAGTACCGCCACATGTGCACGCAGGACGCCAGCGACTGCTCCTTCCAGGAGGGACGAGTCAACAGCTCGGAGGTGAGGATGCACGCAGACACACACACGCCGCACCCAAAGATCAAGCTGCGCAGACACAAACGCAGAACAGGCGTAGTGCAGCTGGGGCCTGAGCATCATCTGAGTGTGTGCGTGTGCACGTGTGAATGAGTGCTGCTGTGAGTGGCCCAGCAGCAGCTGTTGTACTCCAAGCGGCGCTGGATTTATTCGCTTATAAACAGGTCGGGGTGAACGAGTATGCAAATGGTGGCGCACGACACTGTCCCGAATGTTTCATCTGCAAAAAAAAAAAAGAAGGAAAAAAAACTCATCTATCCAGGAGCCGCGTCGCTTCTGCAGGAATTATCACCGTCTCTCTGGCAAAAGCAGAAATTCACACCGCTAAAAGAGTAAACTTTATGATATTTTCATAGTATTTTGATCTTATTCTGTCATCCGTCTGTTCCTACATGTGCTGTCTGACGACAGACCTTATTTCATCCTCTCCGGCTCACATTTTATGTGTTGCATGGACACAAAGCTCAAGCTGTCACAAGTTTCTCCGTCTCTGTCTCTCTCTCCTTGTGGGCAGAACAATCCCAGCTCTCTATATAATGAGGCATCAGTGTCCTAAGGCACAAGTGTAAAGTGATAATATGGCCCTAAAGCTGAAAAATGTAAGCTCGGTTCTTCAAATCTTCAAATCTCTTGTGAAAGCATAACTTTACTCATGTGGATGAACTGTTTTGGTGATGGAAATTGGTTTACCAAAGGTCTTAGTTTCAAAAAAGCAGTGGAATATATGAATCCAATGGTAGACACATGTACATAAATGTCTAATACCAGATTGTGTATTATTGTTCTGTGTGTGTGTGTGTGTGTGTGTGTGTGTGTGTGTGTGTGTGTGACATCCATCCTCACCTGTTTTAGTTATTTCCTATTTTGCCTTTTGATGTACTCAATCTTCTTTTGGTGCAGGCATCGCCATGGTTACCAAGACATTATAAATGTCAGAGGGGGAATTTTGATAGACACACACACACACACACACACGCACACACACACACACACACACACACACACACACTGCCATCACTACATCCTTGCACGGACTCTTGTTGTTAACGCCGCAGTGGCGAGCTCTCGTGACGGATGCGCGCGTGCCGTCTCGTGGTTATGACATCGTGAAGCAATGCATATGCGCACTTGAGCCAACAGCGGCAGGTTTGTCATCACACATTTATCTCCTCATAGCCTCGGTTTTGTTCCAATTTGCCAGTTCGTAGCCCCTGCCGAAAGCAATATCGCCCATCTCCGCTGCCTGGAAAAGTTCCCCCCTGTGTCATTAGCAGTAGGTTGCCAGAGTGATTGAATTCACACTAGACTGGTTATCTTCCCGAAGGCATTTGTCATATTTCTTCACTTCATATCTGATACAAACTCCTAGCATCTGTGAATCCGTGCCTCATCACAAAAATCTTTCTTTTTTTTCCTTCTTCATCCTGTGCATTAACTGAAAAACCTGCTAATGTATAGGTTTCTTTCTCCCCTCCCTATTGAAGTGAATTTAATCCGTCGATGTCACTTCCTGGATATGTAAATATGTATATAAATCAGCTGTGTTGTGACAGCGGATAAACAGAGAGGCACATTAGGGGCGACCAGGCAGAAAATTGCCTGACTATGGGAAACACTTGAGAAGGCCGTGAACGGAAAAGTATACCAATGCAAACAAAAGGGAGAAACAAACAAACGGCGGGAGAAACAAATTTGCTCCGCTCCAACGAGTCCCGGCATTGGCGACTTTGCGGCCGCCACGCCACAAAGCCGGTTCTGGTGACGTCCAATCCAGATTCAGGACAATAATAAAAAGCAGAAAGAAAAAAGAAAAGGAGTTTGTTTGCATTCACGAGCCTTCTCGTAAATGCCTCCTGCTCAATCATTCGCTATGAAATGGATTAATGCCGCACGTAAATGACAGCAGAGACCCAAAATGGCTGCCAAGTAGCAACCCAAGATGGGGCGCTTCGACCGGAAGTGACTCAAACTTCCCAACCCATGTGTCCGATTTGTTCCAGCATGCGTGACGTATTTCCATGGTGTCCTCAGTGTCCATTTCAGTAGAGCGACAGTTATTTGGATACTCTCTGCTCGTGTTCTGGGGGAAAGTGTGACCTTGTTCGGGTCTGATGATGTATTCGTCAAGACTTGAGGGAAGTTACCCGAGCCCGTCGGAGGATGTGCGCATTACGAGCCGGCGCTTGTTCCGCATCTGCCACTCCGAAACAGTTTATTTAACTATTGAGGCACTGACCTTTTCAACATGTGATGCTGCGACCCATCAGCTCTGACTTGCTGTGATCTTTTCTGTCTTTTTTTTTTCTCTGCTCCCTTCCTGCATTTCCTCAGCTCCTTTCCTCCTCTTCTCAGTCCTCCCTTTCCTTCCCAGCTTTTCCCCCATTCATCCTTTCTGTCGTGTTTCTCCCCTCCTTCCTCTTATCCGCTACCCCCCTCCCCTCCCATCCTCCCAGAAGCCTGACCTCCTTACGCTCAGTGCAGTACAGTAGGTCCATGATGCATTGCTGCTGCAGCCGTGCCTCATTGATAATCATTAGCAGGCTGCGTTGGGCTCCCGGTGAACAGAAGGTGACTATAGATACGGGGATCGGTGTTGGCCTTTCGCGTCGCTCATTAGCGGGCGGATCGCCACGATGAGTGAGTTGCTTGGACAGCCATACCTTTCTGTCAAGTCACCGCGCTGCGGCGGGAATGCAACGCCAGTGAGTGTGCCCCCGGCTCAAAGCCGGCTGCCCACCTTCGCCGGCCAGCCGTCTCCTGTTTGATCTCCAACCCAATGAGCGCTCCCCTCTTGTTCGCCCACTCCCTCATTCCTTCAACAAGTCAATTAGCCAGAGCCTTGACAACCCTTTCTCTCTCTCTCTCTCTCTCTCTCTCTCTCTCTCTCTCTCTCTCTCTCTCTCTCTCTCTCTCTCTTAGTCTCTCAGCTAAGTTACATCTGTCTTCCCGTTGCCGCTGGAGCACAGGCTGCTACGCGGCTCCGAGTTGCCCAGCTCCGAGGCTCCGGGGGGCCGGGTTGCTGGCACAGAGCAAGCTTCCCTTCTCCCTCTAGGTCCCTATGTCTGGGGGAGGGGGAGCTGCCTGCCACTGATCAACACAGCTCTGTGTGTGTGTGTGTGTGTGTGTGTGTGTGTGTGTGTGTGTGTGTGTGTGTGTGTGTGTGTGTGTGTGTTAATTATTCAAAGTGTATTAAAGCTTAAAGATGCATCTCCAGATGCCTCTCTGATCGCTGCCGTGTTTAATGGAGAGAGACAGATGAGATGAGAAGGGAGAGGTGGAGCATCCTCAGTAAAAACACAAGGGGAGGAGTGTGGCAGTGGCCTAGTTGCTAACAGGAGAACTGAGCTTGCTAATACAGCCAGGGGCCTCATTTGTGAAAATACAGCATGTGCACACTGCACATAAAAAAAGAACGATGAAATGCCGTCTGCGATTAAGACTACACTTTCTATTATGCAGGTTTCCTTTTCACACATTTACTTTTTTTTTTTATAGCCAGTCTGTAATTTTGCACGCTGGCCTCACATCTGACCCTTTCAGTTCCACAGTTAACATACATGGTTAATTAAAAGGCAAAATGTGTTGAATACACTGATGCTGCTTCTAATGATGCCTCTGAAAGCTTAGGTTTAATAAACAGAGTGTAAACGATGAGATCCTTGAGTTTGATGCGTTGTCATCTGAGGCCAAAGGTCGCTAACAGCGCCTCTCATTATGCTTTGTGTCAGGGAGCTCATTTTTAATTGTCTCATTATTCCAGAAAGATGATCAAATTGAGAAATTGCCCAAATAACCAATTTGTCAACTTGCTTCGTGGAGTTAGGATTGATTAAAAGTGTATTTTTAAGGGTTTTCTTACTTCAATGAGACTTGGGAGGGTGAAATATATATAATAGAGTAGAGATGTTAGAAGATGTGCATTATAGAAGGAATGAAGAAAGCGAGTACAGAAGGAAAAGGGGAGGAAGAGGCAGACCGAGAAGGATAAGAGAAAGATATCAGAGTTGGAGCGAGTAACATCACCAGAAGGAGAAGGGAGAGAGCGAGCGAGTTAGTGGATGAAAGGAGGAGTGGGAGGAGGACGCGGGTGACGTTCAACCATTCGCGAGGCGAAAGGGAACTGGAGGGTCGTGACACTAGCCGTGCCTCGTGTGTCCTCAGCCATTTCCACGTCATTTGGTTCACGCTATCTGCCCTACTTTGCCTGTCTTCTCTGGAAGCTCGGCAGCTGTTTTAAATCACGTGGTGTGTTTGCAAAACTTACTTTTGTCTGCGGTGCATGAATTGGAAACATGCACGTCACTGATGATGAAGTCAAGGGCCAGTTTCATTCACACATCCTCGTTTGTTGCCTTGTTCCCGCTCCACACACGTTTTTCTGAAGTATCAAGTGAGGACGCGACTCGCATCCTCGGTCCTAATGGCGTGTTGTTTCTCGTCTGACCCCACTTCTCCCTCGCGCTAAAGGCTTAATAAACTTCACTCCACTGTCCCCCCTGTCCCCACCTCCCTCCCTTCCCCCCAACATGAGTAATCATATGTGGGAAATTAGTTTTGAAAGTGTTCTGATGGTGCTCTCTGTCTCAGTGGATACATTAAATGGCCATCAGACTGTTGAATGGTGCACTGAGGCAGAGGGACGGGGGAATTAAGTCGGGTATCACTGCTCTTCCCTCCATTGTTCCATGTTAACAGGCTAGATTAACCATAATATGCGAAACAGAGGACGAGCTCTGATTATTTTAAGCCTTAATGCATTCATTAAACACCGAAAGTGTCGGAAAAAGGTTGGTGGGGTTGGCCCTGTTGCCGCAACTCTTTTGAAAAGGGCGCTCCACCAACATTACTCCACACGATATTCACAAGGTTTGATTAACCCGTGGCATGCAGCGGCCTCCTGCTCAGCCTGGTCTTTCTTGAGCTACGTTCACACCGTAACGCTTTTTCACCTGAGTTTACTTGCTCGACTTTATGTGGTTATTCCGCTTCTTTGTGGCGTAAAGGGGGCACGCTTATCTTTCTTTAAAAACAGTTACTATTTCCACCATCCGCCATTGAAACAACCACTCGTTCTGCTTTGCACTTGTTGTGGAAGTCCCTCGAACGTCGGAACATCGAAGGCCCTCGTGTCTGGGTTCATAATATGCTGGTATGCTTCTTACTGAGAAGCACATGAATGCTGTTCTGTCCAAGAAACTGAAGGGTTAAAGCCCGGGTTATTGCGATGTGACGGGTTCCAGGACGTAAAAGATTATGTTTAAGTCTAACCATGCTAAATTGAGGCTGGGTCTTGTTTGGATCCGGGCTTCCAATGAGCATACTTGACTTTTGAATTTTTCAAAAAAAAAAAAAAAAAAGGTAAAGAAATGGCAACGTTGTGACACTAAATCTGGAAATGTCTGATCAAAGAACGCGTAAAGACCCGACAAAGCATTCGGGGTTTTAGAACACAGACAGATGTGGATCCAGATCTCAATCTCAATTCAAAACATATTCCGGGTCGATACCTGGCCCCGCCGTTCAATTGGTTTCACCTGCGACAGATCAAACATGTCTAAAAATGAAACACTTTGAACACAGTCGTGGTTTAGGAGCGGGAATCCCGCCCAAGGGGCACTCCAATTCAGCCAGTTCAAAGCATAATAATTGTGACTGCATCAGTCGGTCAACATTTGATCTGATAGGTCCGAGGAGAGAGGATGGATGTTGTGTGCTGTGCTGATAGCAAGGACCCTTTGAAGGAGATTCGTAATCTCAGGCTCTGTGAGTCAAATTGACCGACTTGTCATTTTTTTGGGGGGGATTGCATGAGTCACACAGTCCAGGTAAAGAAAGGCAGCATGACCACCGCTCTGCTCTCGACGTAAGCCTGTTTCGCAGCCTGAGTCTTTGTTCAAGTGCAGAAAGTGCAAAGTGCCAACCGGCCGTTTCATAGATTTCCCGGTGTGTGTCGCCGATGTCAACCGCAGTTCCCTTTTCTTCTCAGTCTTGGCTTTGTGGTTCGTGAAGTCGAGCGGTGGCGTAAATTCCTTTGAGTTCCCGGCAGTATCGCTCCCCTCGAGACACGAAGGGAAGGAAGGATAAGTCGCTTTGATTAAAAATGATGAGGGTAAAAACAATCGAGTTTTGCTCAAGTTATCAAAAGCAGGTACATTTGCTCCTTGACTTCCCGTCGAGCTTTAATGAAGTCAAGGCTTTTTATGCTCATGCATTTATTTTAAGTGTCAGAAACCTCAAGTTCGTAACGGCGTCAACTCTCCCACTGTGTTTTATCTGTACCGCATCTTCCGCCTCGCTCCGTATCCCCTACAGTGAGAGTTGGAAAGAGTGGGTGGACAAAGGCTTCTAACGCAGTTCAAAGTGTCTTTTATTGAACAGACGAGCGCCGAGTCTATTGCGTTGGGAGGGGGTTGCCTGCCCTCCTTCCACCTGAGACTACGACGAAGGAACTCGGGTCATTTGTGCAAAAAAGATAAAACGTTCTCTCGTTGAAATGGAGCACGGGGAGGGATGAGTCACGAATCCGGAATAAAACATGAAACGGGTCTCTTGGAGAGCGAAGCGATCGCTTTCAAAAAAGTTTTTTTTTTTTTTTTTCCGGCCCCAGTGAATTCGCATTGCGAGATAAATTGCCGCGTCTTCTGTTGTGAAGTCGGCCGCGTTGTGCGTTAACTTTTAACTTTTCCGACCAAGGACCTTTGGGACCGAGAGGCTCATTATTTTGTCCCAAGACTGATGGAGGGAACGAGTCCAAATGCGCGGAGGCGGATGACGCGGAAGCCAGCGCATTTTATTGTGGGCTTTTTTTCTACCGACCTTGAAAGGTTGTCTGATTCTGAGGTGGGTCACAGAAAATCTCTCTCATTATTCCCTAGGTCACGGTCTAAACTGGGTTGTGAGCCTGTTTTGCGGTTCCCACATGACACGGAGCACTGTCATTTTTTTCATCCGCAAGATGAAACAAAATTCATCAAGTTTTGATCCTGCGGGCTTGTAAAAAAAAGAAAAAGGAAAGTAAAAGAGTACACGGGGCTGAGCTTCTCGCTATCTGCACTGTATCTTCTGTGTCACCCTCCGAAATACACACACACACACTCACAAACGGATGTGTGTATTTTTAGAGGCTCCCATCGATCCACCGGCCGATGCTTATCAGCGACATCCTCCTCTTTGACCACCCGGACCAGATAGCACCCAGATAGACACACAATCACACTCGGTCATCAGAGATACCGCACACAGGGCAATGCTATTCTAATGGAGACCTGAGGGATGGAGCGCTCCGGAGAGCCAAAGGAGGTCTTTTCCCAGTGGGCACGGTATCTTTTCCATTGCTTGATCGCTTACTTAAGTCCATCGCGCTGTTTTGAAACGCCATCTGGCAACGGGTTTGTGAGAGAAAGTTCGAGAGACCCACTGACACCGACACAGACAGACACAGTTAGCGACTGGCTGGTGAACAAAGTGAAGTATTTAGCAGCTAAAGAGACAGATGTGTCCCTCGGGAGTCGGCATGGAACCACAAAAACTCGACAGATCGCCATCAATTTAACAGGTTGATGGTATGTCATCCTTCACAACTCTTTTTCATTGCCCCCACGCGGCCGGAAAGATGAGCTATCGCCGGGTTCAGGGACGGCACGGACCTTGAAAGTCAAACCCTCCCGGCTTTAACGGAGCCGCTCGGTGCTGCGCCACTGCTGCTGGCGCATTAACACCAAGTTTCAAAGTTTCAAAAGCCATCAGAGCCGTTTATTCTGAACTTGCTTTTTCGTATTTCTTGTTTTCACGCGTTTTTTTTTCTGAGAAAACCGACTTCCCGATGCATTTTTTTGATAAAGGATGTCTGGCAAAGACCCCCTCCCCCGATATTGAATCAATATCCGGACAAGAGAATCTTTTATTGAAATTGGCCTGCGTCATCGGGCTGAAGAGGGCCGTGCGGTTCTCATGCTCACGTTCATCCTAAACAAGTCTGCGAGCCGCCGACAATCCACATATCAGACATTATCGCTCTGCAGCTGCGAGGCCCACAAGAGTATCGCAGCACAACCCGCCTCGCCTTGTTGATTGATATCAGTTTTGCGTCCGGCCTTCGTTTGACCTCTCCTATTTTCCATGTAAAAAGAGAGCTGCAGCATTTGGTGCATATAGGGCAGCCACAAAGGAGAAGTTGTCTCATTGTACAGCGTGTGTTTTGGTAACGTTCACGATGCATCGGCTGATAAAGCTCCCTCCGCTTTGGTTGTTTTTTCTACTTCTTCTACGTGGTTATACGAGACCGACGTGGAGGGATCAAGAGAAAGAGTCGTTAATGCGGTGGGAGAGAAATACTCTGAGATGGAAAGATAGGGAATGTTTGAGGGAATCTGTATAGATACAACCTTATGGGCCTGTCCGTGTGTTGATTGATGGCGGGATCTACTGGGATTACAAGCATGACCCACTGCCCATTATTGTGGTATTCTCTGCTGTGTGTGTGTGTGTGTGTGTGTGTGTGTGTGTGTGTGTGTGTGAGTGAGTGAGTGTGTGTTTCACTCAGTTAGATTTATTCTCTAAGGGCATAACTATATTAGCGTCTACAACCGAGACATTGCTCAACAGATGACGCTTCCTCTGTCTCTCCTGGGAGATGTGGTCATCATATCGGGTCCTGTTCTTTCTTACCGTGTGTGTGTGTGTGTGTGTGTGTGTGTGTGTGTGTGTGTAAGTGTGTAACCACGCTGGTCGATGAGGTCTTCCCCTCCCCCCGTTCTGAAATGGTTCATTGGACTGTAACGCTAATCCGTGGGGACCCTCTGCTCCGCGGTGACGCTCGCACACATAGACAAACACACACGGACTCCCTCATCCATCATACTCGGGACTCTGTCAGCGCCTCAGTGAGGCGGCCTCATGGGTGACGGTCGGCAGCCAATCGAGGCCCTCGCCTCATCTCTGACATCACCGTGGTTATGATGTCTCCATCCTGAGAGAAAGTGATTAAAAGTGAGGGAGAGGACAGTAAAGAGGTAACACGATGATATGTTGCCAGACGTGCGTAGAAATGAAGCAACCGTTTTGGTTTCTTTCCATCTCGAACATACAAGCAACATTACACTCCCAGCTCCACACATCTCACGATCCCGCCGCGTTTTCAATGTCGTCATCGTGTTTCAGCATGAAGAAATGCGAGGGGTGGAAAACTAGCGCGGGGCTGTGGGAGAGGACAAGTGAACTGGAAAGGCGCGGTGGAGCGTCCCGGCCGGCGGCCGCGAGCATCCAGCTCAATAAAGCGCAGAGCAGGTTGGAAGAGGCAGCGGGTGGGAGGGAGGATCCGATGAGAGAGCGCCGAAGAACGGATGAGGGCGCGGCGGTTGAGTCGTAGGAAATGAACGTGACCTCGGATGCAACCGCTCTATCTAAAAAGCGTGTGCTTTTTTGTTACGTGGCAGTTTATGGATTGACATCACCCGAAAGGTAATAAGATCCAACATCCGTGAATGTTGAGTCTCCGTATCCACAACCCTGCATTTCCGTGAAGTGAGGAGAAAAATACAAACGACACGTTGCACTTCAGACGGAACTGGTATTAGTTACTCACTTTGCTGATTTGAAGCATCACTGTTCAAATGTCTGTTAGAAATCACTCCCTGTTTAGCGTATAGGTCACGCCATTGGCCTTTATTTCCCAGCAGGCTGTTTCTAAAGGGAGCCGGTGAATGCTGTTAACAAGTTGCTCCGGCCCATTTCACTCATTTCGATAAGCCGATGCTCGCGAGCCCGGCATGTCCAATAACTGGACCCCTGGAACTGGTGCCTCGTGGTGGTCATCGATCACAGCTGTGCCTCTTCTGCTTCGGTGTAACCGGTGAAAAGGTCCCAACGAGGGACGGCGATGCCCGACGAGCACGCACTGGAGATCTCAATGTGCATATCTGTGTTTCCCTTCCTCCAATCTGATCAAACTATCGTCACGTTCTTGTTTTCTTCTTCAAAAATACCCACCATCTAAAAAACACGCACAAACACACACTTTGGGAAAATTTCAATCTGCTCCAAAAAATAGAAAAACAGTAGCCTAGGGGCTCTGACACTGACCTGGAGAGTTTCGATGGTAGTGTGGCAGACAAACTAATTTTTTAAATATTTTTTTTATCTGGTCTTACCTTCCCACCTTTGATCACAGTGTCTGTGTGTTTGGCCTCAAGGCTCCTGTAAAACATCCACAGGCTAAGACGCCACTAGCTCACCGCACAGAGCCAGAGGGCAAGATTTTGCTTTTGCTCTGCGTGTGTGTGTGTGTGTGTGGATACGAAGTCGTGTAGTTAAGAGCTATCTGTAATGTTTTGTGTGTGTGTGTTTGTGTCTGTATTGCCCATCGAGGGAACATTCAGGATATGTGTGTGCGTGTATACATACATATATTAGAGCTGGGCAAGTTAACGAGTCAATATCGCGTTAACTTTTTAATCGATTAACGGCGTTAATTATTTGATCATGCGTTAACTACATTTTTTTTTTAAATAAAAAGATTTTGGGGCTTGTACTTCGAAGGCGAATAATTTTGGTCCGCCTTTGCGCTTCCGTAGCATTACCGGACTATTTGCTGACTTAAGCCCTTAAGTAAAAGCACGTGTTGTTCTGTAGTTTCTGTCCTCAACGAGCATCGCGCGAGTGAGTCGCCTCTCAAAGCGGTCAGACTACCTGCAGCCTCGCGCTACAAGCTCAGCGTCCCCGGATTGAACATGAATCGCGCAAAGCCGCCGCTGATACCTGTCAGCTGTCCTTCACATCTCCACCTCGTTCAACCAGACGTCAGTGCACTTGTTCAAGTCAACACAGACTGGACTTTTCTCACTGAGGAAGAAAAACTGAACTGAAGACATGAAAAGCACTTATTGCTTTTGTATAAAGTTAATTAACTGCTGGTCTTGAACATCTTTAAGGAAAGCAACAAACTGAACATGGCCAAAATAAGGAGTGGCTTGTCCCTCACAGGGACCCTTACTACTGAACAGTACCTGTTCAGAAAAAAAATATTATTTTTTTATCAATTATATATGTATGTATGTGAACTTGTTGTTGCTCCAGAGTGCTGTTATATTGTTCTGATAACATTACTTTAAAATAAAAGCGTGCAATACACTAGTTTATACTTCATTATTGAATTTGGCGCATAATGCGATTAATCGCATTATGCATATATATATATATATATATATATATATATATATATATATATATATATATATATATATATATATATATATATATATATATATATATATATATATATATATATATATATATATAAGCATGCATACACACATGTCTCCCAGGTTGCAGAGCTCCGACCCTGTCTTGCTCTGTTGGGAACTTGACCTCCTTGACTCTCGTCCCCCACTTTAATAAATGAGTGTATATGGCTCCCAAGACCTCACCTCGTCTCCTCCCCTCTCTGCGTCTTGCTTCACCTCACCTCACCCTTTTTCTTTTTATCCATGTTTATCTCCGCTCGTTCCCGACTCGCACCGCAGTAAATTTCAAATCCCAACAAGGCATTTGTGTGTAGACAGTGTGTGCCGGCAGCTGCTGCTGCTGCTGCTGCTGGGAAACTTGCAGTGGTCAGAACTGGTTAACTCTCATCCCCAGTTAAACAGAAAGGATAAAAAAAACAAGAGGAAAATGAGTGAGGAAAAGATAAAGAGAATGTTAAAAACAGATCAAGTGCAAGCGAGAGCAAAAGCGATAGGATTAGAGGAATCCCCGAAGTAAAAGAGATTGTTGTGTCTCATTGTGTAGAAACTGCGTCGCTATCTGATGCAGACGCAGCTCTGACACCTGTCACCACTTCTAATGAAACAGCTCCCACAATCCTCTGCTCCCACATCTTTTGTTCCCTCCCTACCTCCCTCTGCTGTATGCGTGTGTGTCGCCCTCTTTTACCATTCTGTGTTATCGCGAGTCTTTGTACTGTATGTATATATATATGCACGATGTGGGGAATGTCTTTGTGTGTGTGTGTGTGTTGCTGCGTGTTATCGTGTGCCTCTTTTAAATGTGACACCATGCTTTTTATCCCGACACTGATGCATCAGTAATAAGGAACAGACCTTAGAGAGAGAGAGAGAGAGAGAGAGAGCGCGAGAGAGCGAGAGCTGTTGAAGCAATAGGGACCAGAATGTGCAGCAGAGGTGCAGATATGGAACATAGAGTCTTGAACCCAGCCTCCAACGTTGACACCCACCAGCTACCTCAGACGAGAAACTCCACCATCGACACTCTCCCCTCACACACACACACATACACGCTTCTCTTCTTCCTTCCTGAGCTTCTTTAGTCCTGTTTTCCATTTTATTAGCGGCTAGAAGCAGTTCATTAGCGGCCTGTCGCCATCTGTGAATACTTTAAACTTTAACAGTCAGCCTCACTAATTGACAATCTGCTTCACTGGGCTCGCTGGCATTGATTTGATCTCTTCTCTGTCTCTCTTCTCCTCAGTTCTGTCCTCCTCCTCCTCTCCCTCCTCATCCTCTTCCTCCTCTTCGGCAGGCACATTCACATCATGTAAAAATATGAGCCGCTAACCGGGTAAAAACCTTTTCCTCCCGGCCTCCTCCTGATCATTACTAGGAGCAGCTTTCACATTACTTAACAGTGGTCATAAAATGGGCCGAGACAGTTGGTAGACATCTACAACTGTAGTAAAACAAGCCAATCAATATTTGTCCCTTCAGTTCGTGGATAGTTTTAAAGGTGCATTGAATAGTTTCCACACTTTTTCTTTTTTGGCCACTTGGAGGCAGCAGAACAAATCCAAAACATTGACGTACTATCATCCAATTATCACCTCATTTGGGGACCGGCCAGCAGATCAAGGTTTTTGTCGGCGCTTTTTACTAAAAGTGTCAAACCGCTACAGCTTCAGAGATGACGTTGATGAGGATGGAGTGTGTGGGTCCGGAAAATCATAAGCTAAAGCCTTGCATTAACTGGGCCCTTTGACCTGTTGCTAATCGAAAGAATGTTAATTAGTGCTGCTTTGAGATAAAAAAAAAATAACAAAGTACCTCCCTCTTTGTTAGTGTCAATCATTCTGTATTGTTCTCGTACTGAGCCATCTTAGTGCGCTACAAATATACTAAATTATACTCAGTGTCACACAATCTCCCAAATATCCACAACTTCTGACTTCTCCACCATTTCCCTCCCCGTCAACGCTATCTGGCCCCGTGCTGTAATCACGGTGGGGCCGGAGGTGCGTCTCCCGGTGCCATTATGCCCAAACCTCTTCTTCGCTCCTCTCCACATCTTCTCCCCCGCCGTTCCCGGGCCCAATCTGCAAGTCATTACCGATGCTCCATTAGACAGCACCTCTGAGCAAACTCATATTGAGATCACCCTGCAGATCATGAGGGCTGCTGCTGCGGCGGCTTGACTTTAGGTATTCACTCCTGATTAAATAGAATGCGGTTCCCACTGATTTATCGTCGCAGATAGAAACGTTTGCTATCCTAATAGGAAAATTATAGTTTGCCTAATGGCGCCGAAAGTGGAAGACAACTTCATTTATAAATTCTAGTTGGGTTTGTGTATGACCTGTATGATTGTTTAGAGCATCTCCAGAGGAATGCCAAACACAGATTAGCCGAGACGACTTGTTAAGTAGTAATTACAGCTTTTATGATATTGCAAAGGCTCTTTTGATCCACTTACGCTGCAGAAGATGTCTTAACTAGTCACCACCTTTTAGTCAGACTCAATATGGATTAAAAAGCAGTAACTTGTGCAACTTTGAATAATGAATAAAAGGCAAAATTACAGGCGTTTAAATCACATGAAACAAGTATTTTTTTTTAAATTTTTTGGAAAGTTAATATGCTTGATAGTTGTGATGCATTCTTTTTAAATTCAACATTGTGTCGTATCAATGCTGCACAGGAACATGTTAAAATGACATTTTATTGGTTAATTGAAGCAGTTGAAAAGTAAAACGCAAATTAATCCGAGAGCATGTATTCCAGCTGACAGCTGCATGCTCTTTTTGGATTTACTTCAGGCTGTGAAAAAAAGATTTCAATTACATTTATCAATTAATATGGTGCAATGCTACCGTTCCCACTGCTTTTCATTTATTGATTTAAGAGCAGCAGGAAACCGCTGGATGGAGGCGCTGACCCCTCACTCATCCTCTCTCTAATCCCTCAGACTGTAGCTGTTCCACAGGGGAGAGTTAACACCGTCCGTGTTCCTCAGAGACGCCGCCTCAGGCTCTCATTTTTGTCCACCCAAAAAGAATTACAATATCCTTTAGTGCAATGATTTAGGCAACGACGGAAGAAAAAAAACACTCGTAATAACCATAACAGCCTCGATAATGCTGGGAAGGGTTTTATTCCTGAAGTGGCGTGTACTCGTAACTCCCTCATTCAATATGCAGTGGCTCATAAATAGGACAAGAGTTGATCCTCAAGAGTGTTGATAGTATGTAAGTGGAGGTTTTAGGCTGCTTCAATCATCAAACAAGCTCCTCCACGAGAACAAAAGAACGCTGGAACGCATCGAGGAGTATACGTGGTTGGAAAGGAAAAAGAAACTTAGGCGATTGTGCACATGAGCGAGTTCTGCAAAGCCATTTCTAATACGCAACACATTACCTGTCAATTAGGGAGGAGAAAATAGCCATTCTCTGCTCTCAGATCCCACTCCCTTTTTCTCCTTTTCCAGTCAACGTCTCAATCCCTTTCTTCATGTGCTTCCCATCTCCAGGAGTGCCCTCAGATCCTGCCCTCCACCCAGATCTATATGCCCGCCGGAGTCATGAGGCCCATCACGCTGCTGGCCCAGAACCTGCCCCAGCCGCAGTCCGGACAGAGGAACTACGAGTGCATCTTCCACATCCAGGGCAGCACGCACAGCGTCCCGGCTCTGAGGTTCAACAGCACCAGCATCCAGTGTCAGAAGACCACGGTAAGGCTTGAAGAAGAAATAAATCAAATGCACTTGATACATGCATGTGTTGTGTGCTGCCTGAAGGGGGATTTTTTTACCATCTCAGCCTCACTGCTCCGACCAGCAACAGCATAAGTTTACGGGTTAGCTGCAGTGCGAGGCAGAGAGACGAGCAGCGATGGACCGGTGCAAAGCCTTGAAACCAAAGCGCGTGGCCACATGGAGCGATTGTCGCCAAGCCACATCTCTCTCTCTCTCTCTCTCTCTCTCTCTTCACCCCCATGCCTCTCAGCCTTCCGTCAAGCTGTCAACGCTAATAGGGAGCGACCGTTTCAGCAATGTTAATTTCCTCAGCTCCAATCAGGGCGCGAGGCGGAGGGAAGGCAATTCAACGACGCCAATTATGACTTACTTAGCGCTAGACGTGTGATTAACAGCCGAGCCGCAGCGCTCTCGCTCTCGGTGACGGGTCCGACGGCGATGCCTCCGCGAGAGCCCGGCGTGTGGCCGTGTGCGGGCTCTACCTTGAGCATGTCACGCGCGCACGCGCGCGGTGGCTCGGGGTCATTCATCCAGCTGCCCGCCAAGCCGCCCGTGTACGATGATTCGCTGTCAGTCGCTCTGATGGCGGACGCTGACACGTAAAGTAGTTCTGGGGCACATTACCGAAGTTGATCTCCAGCTCGTAATGATGGCTCCAACAGCTCTTTTGTGTTTTTGGAAAGGTAATTTGTGCATATTTAGTCACTTGTGTTTCTTTAATTGCTCCATGCAAGCGAGGGTTTTTTTTTTTGAGAATCTTTTTAGTTTTTTTGTCAGATTTGTCCCGAGTGGCCTGACTTCTTGAAAGCTTATTGAATACAGGGTGAGCTGCTAAAACAAAACAAAAAAAAAAACGTAATTGCTGCACAGCAAGGTGAACTTATTCAACACACAATTCTTTTGCTGAAGCAATTCTAGCTTTCTTCATTTACCTTCAGCATGCATGGGGAGATCCTTTCTCAGAATAAGTAAGAAACACCAGTGTTTCTCATAATGTAGTTAAACCACATATTGCTTAAATACCCAGCTGGATGCTTGTTGTTTTGTTTACTCTCCGGGTGCATTTAAAGTATTGATACACACACACACACACACGTGCACATCCGTTCATTCCTTCATTCCCCGGTGGACTTCAATGTTTTGTAAAACCCAGCGTTCTCTCTGCAGAGAGCAGGAAAAGCAGTAAATAAACCGGCCTCGACAACAACTTTGCAGCAGCTTGTGAAGCTAGATAAGGGGGTGGGGGGGTGCCGGGCGGGGGTGCCGGGTGGGGGGGCACCGGCGGTTGGAAGCTGGAAGTTGGTGTGCGCGAGTAGATCCACGTGGAGTGAGCCTCCGTCTCTCCCCGCCCCTCTCACCCCCCGTCAGGTGGGAATGTGATAGGATCCAATTAAGGGAGCTGTAGATAAAATGATGATGAATTGCAGCGCTGTGGTAGACTGACGCACACACAAACACACACACGCACACACACACACACACACACAAATACATGCCTGGCAAACCACTAAAATGGAAAAGAAGGAAGCAAAAAGACAAAGAAAGAGAGAGAGAGAGAGAGAGACAAAAAGGGTGGGTGGGAGGATTTAGGAGCAAACAATGTAACAAAGGGTGTGATGGAGGAAGTAGAAAGAGGCAAGAGAGAATGGGAAGAATAGAAGAGAGGCAGAGGGGAGGAAGGAAAGGCGAAGCTCAGCAGGCCGACTTCGGCAGGGGGGGGCAACAAACAAACGGAGGGAGAGGGACCGCGGAGTATAAAAAGATGTGCACATTTGAGAAAGTCCCGCTGAAATGAAAAGAAAATCATGATCCGTGCAAAAGTGAAACTGCTGAGAACCGCAGAGGGCGAAAGGACAGCTGGGGACAACGGGGGACGTTTTACAGATAAACCTATTCGGCCGCACGATGCCGAAGTTCTCGACGAGGCCCTGCTCGTTTCCACCCGACAGCCTGCGCTCAAGATGCCTGTGAGCAATAAAACAACCATGCCGGTGCTTGTAAGCGATGCATGAAGCCCACGTGTGACAACGGCTAAAAAGAGTCTGACTTGTGCCAGCATGACATTACTGTCGCAGGGTAATGCGGTTTGAGTGCTGATCGATCAGGGACAGAAATCTGCATTGCTTGACCTACTCAGCTTTGACAAAAGATGAATGCTGACTCGAGGTTCACTGTGACAAATTGAGCAGGGTTTCGACTGAAATGATGCACCAAGTTCCACGCATTAAATGTGCAGAAAACCTGCAAAGGTAGGCTGTAGAACTCCTTACCATTCAACCCTCATACAGTGATATCCTAGATAAAGTTACTCCTCATATTGTGTGCGTTTCACCACGAAAGCCTCCAACCCTTCTGCTCGTTACACACATGCGGCCTTTTCAAAAGAAACCAGTGTCTTCACCGGTGAAACTTTAGGCAACAAAAAAACCACCTTTGTTGGGTTGAGGGACAGATCCTCGTTTGGGTTAAACTAACTACTGAAGTGCCATTACTGCGGTACGCCAGTTGCTGTGACAAAAACATCAACGTTGACTTGTCGCTGACAGGTCAGCCGTGAGGTGAATCCATCCACTTCCCCCGAAACAAACAGAATTTAAAAAGTGGGCAAAAATGGGCGCATCCTCCCGGGGCATCTCGCTTTCAGAGCAGCCGACTGGAGTTGGTGCCGATAAATTGCTCCCAGGAGTGAATGTCCACTGTAACCTTTCCAGCCAAAGACAAAAGCCAGACGTTTGTGGGCGTTGGAGGGTTTGGTCCAATGGAAAAAGGACCCAAAATAAAGATTTGAGCTGAAAGATGCTAAGACATCCCACAGGGTTGAGAGAGCTGCAGTTTGTCACCGCCAAAGACTAAGTACTTTACGAGTAACTAGGCTCTCATCAGGAATAATAAGTGTGTTCACAGCAAAATGAAAGAGTTAATAGCGAGCATGAGCACAGGAAAGATCTCTGTCTGTGATTGAGAGCCTGTGTACTTTGCTCCCATTGTACTCAGTATTCTCAGTAGGATGTGTGTGTACATGTATCACAGCTGGCTGCGACTGGGACAGTCGAGTGTAATAAATCACAGATAAAATTAGCCAGCAGTAGATGTATACGCGTCCCTTCCATCTTACTGTCTCTCTGTGCATTATTTAGCCCCTCGACAAACACTCAAACATTGAACTTGCACACACTCGAATACACCGGGGAGCCGCGAGTATGCATGAGCGCACACAGGGACGCTCACAGGAGAGCTCACGCTGGCGCCGATAGGATGCCTGCAAGCTGAGTGGCTACCCACGAGTTTGTACACACACACACCCACCCACACACACATATCCTCCCCAGGGGTTTGGAAGCCCAACGTGAAGCAGACATATGGAGATTCTCCACATGATCTTCTTCCTAATCATGTGGAGCAGACGGAGACTGTAGCATCAGCAACAACCAGCAACCTGCTTTACATGATTTATTACACTGACACACGTAGGCTATCAAGCACTGTGTGTGTGTGTGTGTGTGTGTGTGTGTGTGTGTGTGTGTGGGTGTGTGGGTGTGTGTGTGTGTGTGTGGGTGGGTGGGTGGGTGGGTGCGCATGTGTGTGTGCTGGGATGAACTTCCCAATGTAAGTCTATGCTTCTGGCACTGGTGTGAGCAGCATAGTGCACTGTGGGAGGGTGACACTGTGTGTGTGTGTGTGTGTGTGTGTGTGTGTGTGTGTCTAGACTTTTCCCAAACTTCCCAAATAGTACACACGTAGCAGTGATGCAGTGTAGCACATGTATAGTACACACACGTTGTTCTGTACCAACGTCCCTGACAAAATAAATGTCTCTATGGCGCCTATTTATAAAGCATAACTTACCATCAGGCTTTACAGCAATAATCTTTAGAAACACACAATAAAGTATTTTGAAATGACTTGTGGGTCAAGTATCAAAATACTTTATATAATATAATAAAAAATATTATTTTTATAAAGTGAACTATAATGCATTTAGAAAAGGCAAAACAATTTCAGCGAGTGATGAGTAAATACAACATACTATGAAATAATTGGCTTTAGAAGTCAATATGAAATGCTTTATGAAGTTGTTTTTTTAAGCATTGTTGGATATTTACGATAACTACACATTGCTTTAAGCAGAAGATTCTGACACATTTAACACATAAAAGTGCAGGGCTTCTGGTCTATGCTGTACTACAGGCTGCTAAACTGTGCACTTATAGTGAGGGAAAGCTCATTTTGATTCATTATTAAATACATCCCCGTCAGCATAGACTTATTTGAACATGTAAACGAGAAAACCCTTTGCCGATATGTTGGAGACAAAGGTCTCAGGTGACATCGGTGGAAATAAAAAATGCAATCGGGGCAGAAAACGTTTCCTACAAACTGCATTTGCTCACGCTAATATCATTGGCTCACACGCACACATCACATGCACGACGTCTGCGCCTCACTTGCTTTGTTATGATCCCATTACAGTAAATCAGTCGGAGCACATAACAGTGAAAAGCCCAGAGGGACAGAGCACAGCCACGGAAACAAAGTGGAAAACTGAAGTGACAGCTGAGGTGGGAAGAAGAAAAAACATTTACATTTTGTTAAACCTTGGGCAGATTTGTCAAAATGTGGCACCAACGCCCACTTGGACCTGATGATGAACTGATCCGGCTTTATTATGTATTTAATTAGAGCAAAAACAAATTGGCATTAAACACATGCAAAATGTTTTTGAACTGAACTGCAATAGGGAACGTGTGTGTGTGTGTGTGTGTGTGTGTGTGTGTGTGTGTGTGTGTGTGTGTGTGTGCGCGCGCGGTGTATGTTTAACACACTCAGGTATCCTTCAACATGACTAATTGCATACGGGTGACCTGCACATATATATGCACACCTCTCGTTTTCCCCCTCCTCACAAGCCAGCTGCTCTGTTTTGTTAACATCAGCAAGTTTTCAGCCCGTCTGACGCTCTCACACACACAGACACACACACACGCACATGCACAGGGCCATATCTATTCATGCAATCCACGGGGACACGCAGTCCATGGAGACGATTCATGTTCAGAGAGAATAAACGAGTGCGGGAGCAGATAACGAATGAACCCGAGCCAGGCTGCTGTGTTACTGTAATGAGGCCAGGGACGGCTTTGTGCTCACCTTGTAGTTTTGTACACCTCCTCCCCTCCCTCTCCTTTTTTTCCCCTCCCCGTGTCACTTTGCTTCCCTCGCCCCCTCGCAGTGCCCCTCCCCTTCCCTGTACCTCTCTCGTTCCTCACCGCCTAGTTTAAATCTCTTCTTCCCCCCCTCTGTGCTGTACTCTTTTTCGCGCCCTCTTTCTGTCCCCCCTCTTTTCCTCATGGCCTCTCCTCTTGTTCCCTTCTTCTAATCTCCTCTCCTCCTTTTCACTTCTCTCACTCCCCTATATATCTGTTCTCTAGCTGTCCTCCGGTTGCATCCGCCCAACTTTTCGCTCCCTTTTCCCTCCTACCCTTCGCTCTACGTAACTTCCCCCTCTACTCTCCTCTCTTTTCCCTTGGGAGGCGGGGCTATACCATGAGTTGGCGCAGGTAGATTAATTACATGCAGTGACATGGAGGAGCTGGCCAGAGGCTTCAGTAATGAGTCTGATTACTCATCTCCAGCAGCTCTGGGCGCTCAGGGGAGGGAAGTCAGGACGCCAGGCCAGCAGAGAGACCGCTCCGCGGGGGGTGGCATCAATTTTTACCCAGAGGCTGCCACTACTTTTCATTCAAAGCTCTGCTTAAGAGTCAGTGAAATCCAATCGTTAATAGCAGTTCAATACGTTAATAAAAATACCTGTCGTAAATACCTTTCACATGTATGTTCATAGCTGTGATCAATTAAGGTGAAGGTCGGCTGAAGATCCAAACATCTTCAACAGCAGTAGGAAAAATTGCAGACAGAAAAATTGCAGACAGAAAAATTGCAGACGGAAGAAATCCACACGGTGGCTAAAGAGATACCCCAGAGTAGGACGGCTAAGGGACAAAAGAAAACATAATTAGATGCAGGAAATGTGGGTAAACATGGGCATGGATAATAAATCACACAAACAAAAGAGAGCAAAACCGTTTCTCATTAAGCCAAAGAAAGATGGATTTAAGGTGCGACGCGTCCGGTTGCTTTTCAGGCCGTGAGTCAAAGCAACGGAGAGGTGGAAATGGAAAGGATTTTTTGGAGCAGGGTCAGACATTAGACACTGTATTCGGAAAACTAACGCTCATTAGTTACAGTTAGATAACACGTGTCAGCGTGTTGGTCGAACCCTGTGGAGCTACAGAAATACAGGAAGTACAGCACATCATCATCACACTGCACTTTCACGCACACGGGCAGAGACATTTATGGAAGTGAAGCGTTAAGGAAGAATATACGCCTCGATTCAGTTTACTGTATTAACTGCACTTCTGGATTCAAAGTGTCTCAGAGTTAGTCCTCACTTGATATTCACACACAGGTTCTTCGACGATGTCGCCATTTGGTAAAGACAGTTTAAGATGAGGTAATGGCTTCGGCACCGGTCCATAATTAGATGTGCTTTCATGCCACACTTCATGTTTTTCTAAAGGTGACTGTCGAACTGAGACAGAAACGCAGAGCTTCTTTCCAAATTCAGACTCCTCTCCGTCAAAAACAAAGTGCACGATGCTTTGTCCGTGTTAACCGAACCTTTTAAAGTCGAGTCTAAATCTCATTAGAGAATAATTATTCCTTTATTTTTTTTTATTTCAGAGGTCAGAGTAGAGTAATAACCGGTGACTGACAAGACCAGTGTGATACATTATTAAAGTGTCGGCTTAAAGTGACACTCCCCGGAAGTGGCTTTAACACGGCCGCAGATGGCGAGGACGGTCTGGAAACATGCAGCCACATGGAAGCGCTCGCCGTGATCTACGGACACTCATAAAGCCACTCCGCCCCAAACGCTGAAGTCATTGGACTCTGGGGATCCCTTGACTTTTCCTTTAGCGTCACCATGAGGTTGATGTTTCTGGTTTCGAGGGAAAATATCTCGACCGCTATCGGAGGGATTGCCCTAAAACTCACACGTGGAACAACTTTCTTGAATTTTTCCAGACTTCACGCCGAGCGCCATGGCCAGGTTGAAATGTCAGCTGAAATGCACCTCAGCGTTTTACCGTGCTATTTGGCAAATGTTAGCACGCTACCAAACGTAGCTGATCAATGACAACCTTCAGCTACGTCTCCTCCGCCTCGGATTGTGATGCCCTCCTGAAGTTCTTTCTCCTTCGGCTGCCTCTCCTCTCCCCGAGTCCCTTTTCCTCGTGTTTGCCTTATTTTCAGCGGTAAAACGGCCTGAAAACGTTGTCTTTTTGTCCCCTGGAGGCGAGACTGGGCAGCGGTGTCGCAGTGTGGTTTCGGGGTCGGCACTTCAAGCCATGTGACAGCATGAATAAAGCATGATGTGGCGAACAGCAGGGTGGGCAGAGGACTGACAAGAGAACAAGCTCACCCAGTGTCTTGGTGACGGCAAACAAGTCAGAACCCTTAAAGTTTAATGGGGGCCACGCCGCAGAGAGACAAGTGTGTGTGTGTGTGTGTGTAACAGCCCCTGTGGTTTCACTGGGGCTGGTAGCAGTGGGACGTAATGGTGATGCTAATAAAGTCAGCAGCCCAACCTCACGTGTGATGGATCAGGGTCACGCTGAACTAGTGGGTGGGGAATAAGCCCGTTCAGCCTTTCCTTTGTGGCAGAACAGCGTTTTGGTGGGATCCCTGTGCTGCTGACCTCCCAGAATCCTGTGGTTTTCGATGGTCTGCGCTCCTCTCAGCCTCTGAACAGGCTCAGTCGAGATCCAGACTTCCCACATTCCTTCTCTCCGTGGCCGCTTACAATGTCTCCTATTTTTCTTCCCCCCCGTGTTTGTGTTCTTCTCGTTCTTCTGTGCGGCCCTTTTATTTCATATACTTCTCCTCCTGGACTGAAATCTTTACCGGTCTGAAATAACGTGGTAATTGTGGGTTTTTTTTTGCTCTGAGAACATCGATATCAGTAGCTCATCTGCTGTGCTGGTATGCAGGAAACCCGTGCGGCTCATAACGGGGCGTTATTTCTGCTGCCATAAAGGTTTTGATGGTTTCACTTTCTTTCTTTTTTGTTACCTCAAGCTCCAGGAATGAGCAGGATCTTTGGGCTTTTATCTGCAACATCGTCGCTATTTGCCGCCGGGACGTCTTACACACTGCGTCTTTAACTTGTGTGTGGCGATACAACAACACACATACTGACATCAGGTGCGAATACCTATTCACGTTTTGGTCATGGTAGTAAATCTTCTTCAGAGGGGAGAAAAGTTTTGACGGTATTCTGTGTGTGTGTGTGTGTGTGTGTGTGTGTGTGCGTGCGTGTGTGTGCACGTGTCTCAGGCCTCATTGCCCATATGGGATGGTCGAGTCCCGTCTATCAAATCCAGTGTGTCAGGGAGCAAATTGGAAATGCCAATTTCACTTTACACGGCTCCGCATCTTATCTCTCCCTCACCCTCATCCCACCACTTAGCTCACGGGTAAATGAATAAGGTCCTCTCACACGTCTACCACTGTCTGATTCCTGTCCGCCTTCAACCTCTCTAACCGTTCCTCCTCCTGCTCCTCCTCCTCCGCCTCTCCCTCATATCTCATCTCCTCTCCCTCCCTTCTTTTCCCACTCTTCCCCATCCCTGTCTCCCCCCTCGCCGGTGCCCGCTCAGCTGTAACCCATCCGTTATTTCCCTGTGTGTATTTATGAAAGGATCCGTGTTGTGGCGAATACGGATCTGTGCCCGCTCCCCGCATGTATCACTGTCTGCGCGGCGAGCGAGCCGAGGGCCAATCACTTTGCACATAACAATGACGCCTCACACAATTCCCCGCTTGCGTGGGATTTATTATCAATACATGACTCCTCACACCCCGACCCTCTGTTTCTCTCTCTCAGTACGACTACGAGGGCGCCGACATCAGTGACCTACCGGTCGACCTCTCCGTGGTGTGGAATGGAAACTTCGTGATCGACAACCCGTTCAACATTCAAGGTAGAGCCTCTTCTCTCTCTCTTTTACTCTCTAACACTCATTTTGATGTCGCAAAGAAGAAAAAAAAGAACAATAATTTGACTCGACCCCGCTTGTTTATCTGGCTGTAATGAATTTTGTGAAGCAACAACAGTTTCCCTCCCTCTCCCTTCATCAGAAATCTGTAATTTCATTTTTGACAGCCATCAGGGGAGTAAGGTGTAAAAAGTGTAACAAAATAACACACTGTACTTCTTGTCTCGGGGACAAAAGACAGGCAGAAGGAGTGATTGATGGACGTCGATGATAACAAACAAACATCCAACGAGGAAATTAATAGGGATGGATGTTAGAGGGGAAGATAAACAAATGGCAAAACCAATTGGCAGAAGAAGAGAAGAACGATGGATGACAGGTTGATAAATGCAGCATGTAATGAATGGAGGGAGTGGGGGGGGGGTGTTAGAATAAAGGGATTGATAAAAAAGAACAGAAAGCGACACGAAGGGATGGCATTTATTATTTTTAATCGCTATTTGTGCATGAAGTGGAAAACAATTACCAATTGTGAATTCTTTATCAAGTGTAATGTGTTGGGTGGTGGAGGCTAATGATTTTAGACGTCCCATTACACAAGATAATGTGAGTCTTATTCTCGAATGTGTCGTACACTGTTTTTTAGGTCCCCATCCGCCCCCTGTATTCTCTTCTGGGATGTTTTTTTCTCCTTGAGCCTTTCGCGCGACACGTGTTAATCTCGCGTCCTTTGTGTTCCATGTGACCTCGTTTTGATAAATGTCAGGCGCGCGGCTGCTTTTTACTTGCAGATTGCTTTGGAAATTAGTCGCTTATCGGTCACGGCCCAGTTCTCCTCCCTGTGTTATTTGGTTTGAGGTGCGCTCCTTTTAATGTGTTCAGTCTGTCTGTCCACGCTGAACCGTGCCGTCTGGGGATTAAAGTTGATATATTTGCCCACAACGAAACAAATAATACCATTTTTGTGCAATCGAGTTGATGGACCGTCGTTTCGAACTGCAGGGCCTGCGACCTTTCCTCATCAGAAAAAGCACTCAACCGATCAATATTTGTTTGTATCAGTACTATATTAGCATATATTTTGAGAGCAAAGTCTGTACATTCTTTTTCAGCCAGAAACATTCATCAAACAAATACACATATATATTGTGTACTGTCATTGTGTTCTGCTCAACATTTTTTGGATTCCGTTTAATTTCGGTAAGTTTGATAAAAAAAAAATCCTCCAAACTGAGTTGCACTTTGTCCTTTGAGGCGCCTTTTTATAGTAAAGCGGAACAACTTCATACAAATCGTAACGTCAAACAACCTGATGGAGGTAGCTTGGGCTCCCGATCCGCTTCCAAGTAAACTGTTGCAACGACTTGTTGCTGTCAAGCTGTCAAAGCTGACACCCAAACTGTCCGACAAAGAAGTCACCTGTCCGTCCATACCACTTGTCACGATTGCTCCTCCTTTGTGCGCGTCAGAGCGGTGTAACTGAAAGGCGATAACGGATCCCTTTGGCTGCCTGGATGACTGTCGGCTGGTCGGTCCGACTCTTTAATTAAGGCTGAAATATCTCACAGATTACTTTGTCGGTCGCCTTGCAAGTCGGTGCAGACGTCCACGTTCTCCAGAGGATGACTCCTAATGACTTTGGTAACTTTGCCCTAACTTCGAGAGCCTGCGTCATTTTTTATTCGTCCAGTACTTTTGCTCGTGTCCCAAATCCTGCATTAGCATCGGCCTCAGCTGTACCCGTTAAGCCTCTGACCACTTTGACAAGCGACGTTCTCAGAGCTCCTCAAAGTCTCTTTTTTTTCCCACAAATCCTCCAATTTCCTCCCAGCTCACTGGTAAATAAATGGGAATAAATAAAGTTCACAGTTCACAGTTTAAGACCCTGAGCTGGTGGGGAATCCTAGTGAGAACCTTATGAAGAGCTTTTTTTTGTTTTTTTTCTCCATCTCAAAGATCATAGTGTTAAACATGAACTGAGGATGCCTCTTGGCAGTGCAGAGGCTTCTATCCGGATGTCTTCAAATTAAACGAGAAGAAAGGGCTTTTGAGTTGTTGTTGGAAACTCTAGAAACAGAGTGAGCGCTCTGCACGTGACCAGCAGTGGTGTTGAGAATTTGGTAGTGTGAAATGATCTTAGAGGCGCCATGTGTGTGAACTTGACAAGTTTGTTCCTGTTGTTCCGAGCATGACCGAGCAATCCTCGCTATTCGACTTTCTAGGCGGCGGAGAACGTATGCGAGCAGCAGCCGAAGCCAAAGACGGACTTAAACCAAAGTTTCAATCAACAACGCGATCAAACACCCCCACCCTTTAGATATCCTATGAGTCTGGCGCTGAAGCCTCACAGAATACCGATTAGGATTGACTTCAATGCGATGCTTTGTGTTTAAAAAAGGTGCATTATGAAACCCTCCTCACTCATATAAATCTCATAAAGACCTTCTCCTCCTTTTTTCCCTCTCTATCCCCTATTAATCCCTCTCGGCTCCATCCCCGTCTTTCTCTCCTCGAGTCGGGGGCCGCATTATCCGTCTGAGGCAGAGCCGCCCGGCGCCGGCCCGTCTTTCCCCCGTCTTTGCCCCGGTGTAAAGTGGAGATGTTAATGTTAATTAAATCATTCATTTGGTTCAGATTAATTAGCGCCGCCGCTACTTTTAAGCCGAGCCATGGCTAATCAGATTAGGCCCGAGCGGCGGGCCGAGGCGGGCAGACGGATACGTGAGAAGCTTTGAAGTCCGGCCGCCGTCTGTCTGCCGACGAGCAGCAGGAGGAGGAGAGGGGATTCTTTCATGCTTTTATTCTTTTAAATTTTTTAGCTGTTTGTGTTTCCAGCTCAGTTCATTTAAAATCTGTTTAACCGGTGCGACAGCAAAGAAACCAGCCTGCAGGTTCTGGCATTATAGTATCAACTGAGATTATGATGAGAGAGATTAACAGATGTACAAATGGACCAAAAGCAAACAGAAGACACCTGTCCATTTACCTGTAGTTCATCTCTCTCTCTCTCTCTCTCTCTCTCTCTCTCTCTCTCTCTCTCCTCTGTTTGTTTTCACTCATCACACGGATTTTTTCGGGTCTGGTGCCTCTCCACCCCTCTCACTCTCTCTCTGGCTCTCTAATCCGTTTCTCTGCTCCTCTCGGCCTCGCGGGGCTTCGCCATCTTCAAATTCATAACAATTTGTGTTGCTGTTTTGTTAACAAGCGCAGCTAAAATGTAGCCTTCCCCTCCTCCCCCACTGCCTTTCATCTCGTCTCTCTTCTCAGGTGTTTGAGTGTTGAATATTTATTTATTTAGTTATGTATTCATTTCTTTTTCTTTTTTTTTTTTTAACTTTTAATTACTTTTTCCACTCCACAGAGTTGAGGGAATATATTTTTTTACACCACAAATTATCAATTCCCTTTTGGCGTTAGAAGACATTACCTGTTGAATTAATAATTTCTGTAATATCCCTTTAGGTTGCTTGTTAATTTTTCTCTTCTGTTGTTTATCTGTGGGAACAGTTATTTTCTCACCGTCACAGACTCGTAATGGTAACAATCAACTACTGTAGGTTTTAGGCATTTAACATGTATTAATGCTGTTCCTTCTCTCTCTCTTTCTCTCTCTCTCTCTCTCTCTCTCTCTCTCTCTCTCTCTCTCTCTCTCTCTCTCTCTCTTTCTCTCTCTCAAACTCCTGATTACTTATTCTGGCTTTTTTTAGTTTGGCCCCTTGCTTTCTTTTAAATTAACAGTTCGAAGAACTTTCTGTTCATCAAACAAACATTTCTCAAACAGTCTGCAAAATTAAGACTTTCCAAAAAGGTTAGCCTGGCTTTGTGCAAAGGTTAAAATACATGTCTTTAGTCAACCAACACCTGTAGAGCTCACAAGCTCTCGTCATTTTAAACGAGGTACATGAAATACCCAGTACTTTTTGGTTGCTAACAAATGAAGCTCAAATATCACAAGTTAAGTCAATATCAATTTTCCCAGTGAATGTGGGTGGAAATCCCAAATGTTGTGATTCAGCTTTTCAGACACATAAATACAAAACACCTAATGGAAAGCAGCATAAACGTTCAGTAAAACCTTGAACAGTGCAAAATGAGAAACAAGAGCGCTACTGTGAAATGGCAGTTGAGTTAGCCGCCGTTCCGCTAGTTTCTGTTTTCATGTATTTTCTTAAAGAGGGATTCATTCTTTTTGAAATGTTAAAACATAAAATAATGATGAAAAAAATAAACTCCATTTCAGCAGAACAATGGTGTGGCTTTCATTTTCCTCTGTAATATTCCTTTGTGTCCTAATGCCGTCTTCTTGCTAACTGAAAATGTTTTATTAAATTAGCTGCGTTAGCTAGCTGGTTAGCTGTTTGTTGCACACTAACATTTCTGACATCATAAAGGCCATGGTCATATAAAAGTAAACGTCATGGCTGTTTCTGTGAATTCATGTATCGATCAGAGTCACAAGTTTGATGAAGTGCGCAGTGAAAATGTGCTGTTCATGGAAGTGTTTGTGTGAATACAACCTCAGTCACATCAATGGTGTCTCTCTCGCCAGCCCACCTCTACAAGTGCCGAGCGTTGCGGGACAGCTGTGGCATGTGCCTGAAGGCCGACCCCAGGTTCGAATGCGGTTGGTGCGTCCAGGACAGGAAGTGCTCCCTCCGGCAGGAGTGCAACGGTGGAGGAAATTTCCACCTCCCGCTGCAGCTGGCGGAGGGCGGTGGATGGATGCACGCCACCCGTGGGAACAGCCGCTGCACCCACCCCAAGATCACCAAGGTAGGTGGCGCGTCTGTGTTTCTTGGTAGGTTCACACATATACGGGCCATTCTACCGAATTGGTTCAAAGGCAGGTTGGAAATAATTAAAATATTTTAAAATACTATAGTAAAACAGTAATATATTAAAATAACCCTATCCCTAATGGTTTTGATGAATAGTTTTTCTGGTTGGGGGACAGCACTTTGAACGAATTCGGTGGAATGGCCTATGCACCGCGTATTGACCAGGATGCGAGTGTGTGTATTTTGAGAGGAACGCTCATCTATTTCTGGGCTACTTTTAAGTGCTTTTTCTTCTGCTTAATGAGGAACGCTCGCCAGGTGGACTAAGAGGGAATGCTGGCTTATTTTCAGACAGAGAACGTGCTCCAAATCAGGGAAGAGTTCAACTTGTCAAGAACTTTAAAAAATATATATATATATTTTTCTGAGCCCACTGCTCAAAGCGTGGAGTTTAATGCTACATTGGCAAAAAACAGAATGGGCTGTGGCCTGTTACTACTATTATACAACACCAACAAATACAATAACTTATTTTCACTGCTTTTGTTGTTGTCTAGTGTCCACTCTACCAATCAGTTTGGTAGTGATAGCAGGTTCTAGTGGGGCCGTCATTTGGCGTACCATGAGGTAGAAAACCAATTGATGATGCCAAGTTTTACAAACATCAAAAGCAGAAGAAAGTGTATTTTCTCTCTTTTCATTATCAGGTTTGGGTGGCTTGGTAATTGCCCATAATTTAATGACTTGTAATCTCAAGCATCATAATATATCAGACATGTTTTAAATTTATAATGCGTCCATGTACCTTTTAACCGAGACAGTGTTACTAAACAGAAAGGAAGGAAGGAAAGAAAAGAACATCCGACTGCCACAATCGGCAACAACCAGAAGAAACTTCTCTCTCCTCTCATTAAAACTCCCTCCAACGTTACAGTTCTCAAATCAAGCAAAGAAAAGCAACAGGACTTCTTTCAGCACCACTCCGTAATCTCGTCAATTCGTGAAGGATGCAAAGTCACCTGCGGAGATCCAAAGCTGGTAGACCTTGATAGGCCATTGCGTCAGCTCTCGTTGTCGAAGCCCCCGTGGTCACGAAGGCCCTACGTGTCCTGAACCGAGAATGAAAAGCTCCATTTTAATGTGCCGCTATTAAGACACACACTTGTTGAGACCTTGTGCCTGCCCTTGGCACATAAATGGTATTATTACTCACTGTTACATCACACTGGTACTCCACAGAGAGAGAGAGGCACGTAGAGGTTTGTTTGGTTTGATTCTCTCTTGAGCTGTCTTTCGGGTTGTGTCATCTCTGTATGTCGCTGTCTCTCTGTACATTGATGTGTGTGTAAGGCTCAAAGAGTCCCAGCATTGGTCAGGTGCATTTTCAGAATCATTCATATCTGCTCTGTTTCTTTCCTTTTTGTTCGTGGATCTTCATCCTCCCGCCTTTCTTTCTGTCTTGACTTTCAGTAGGTATTAGTCACAGACGTGAGAAAAACATCCCTTTTCAGAAACATTGTCTAACAAAAGGCAATGGAAACTAATCCATTTCACAGCCATAGCGGCTACGCAATCTGTGAATAGAATGAGATATTGAAGCTTGATTTCAGCTCAAATGAACATTTAATGAATGAGATGATTATCTTGATACCAGTGGTGTAATCTGTGTCACTTAAGGACATTCCCCACTTGGTTTTATCTCTTCTCATTTGTTTTAAGAGCAATTAAAAACTGTCTATTGTACACATGTTAGCTGAATATCATGATGAAGTAGACTTTTTCGTGTACATTTTATAACTACTAATCTCAATGTTATGTTCAGACCCGACTGCTGGATCATGGCCATGTGATTTTGAATTACTCACTCTTGACCATGCAGGGCGTAGAAAGCCCCGCTGCAGGCGGCATGCTCGACTCTCGAGCACTGTCACTTGTTCATTCAAAGTTTATCAATATTGAACGTGTCCAGTGTTCAGATTGCACCAACAGTTCTTGAGACACGTGAAGGACACGCCCACACACTTACAGACGGAGATCAAGAGATCTGTTGCTTTATATCTTGGTCTGGATAAAAGGGTTACATAAATGTGTGCGAGGATGAGAGAATGATGTAAACATTCACGTGATGGTGGGGAACGCACGGCGAAGATCCAGGTTTCTGCAGTTCTTCTGGTTTTATTTCCTCACAACTTGTTCTCGTTACAAAGTGTTGCTGCTTAACGCTGTTTGGTGTCTTGACGGTGGTTCCGTACAGCGGCAAAACAACCATCTGTGAGAATTTGTGTGTTTGTTTATGCATCCCAAAAAGATTATGGACAAAGGTGAGGGCTGTGCATGAGTCTGCGTGTGTTTTTGCGTCACACACACAAGGGCGCGAGAAGAAGAAGGGAGCGTAAGAGTGATGTGGGTTTATATTGTGATAATAGTGCAACCAAAGCGAGGCTGGGAGTAATAAATGTCTGACGAGTTATGGTGGCAAAAAGTGAAAGACACCTTGATATCAATAACAGATGTGTCTATTCTCTTGATTCATGGATTCATTTTTGCCCTGTTTAGTTTATATTACCTTCCGGGGCGGTTTTATTGGTATTTTTTTTATTGCAGATCCGGTATTATGAGTACGGATCCAGCACATGAGCTGTTCACTTAACAGTCATTCTGTTGACTTCAACGAGCTTGTAAAGAAAATGAAAGGAAACAATGGCATCAATTATTTATTATGTGATAATGTGAGGCTTACATTTCTTCATCAGCACTCGTTGTGCGAACAGACCAGAACTTGTGCGTACAGCTGGTTGCTTTTCTATCCGTCCTCTCGCTTTTCAATGTTTGGTTGTCTGGACCTTTGTGCTCATACCCACCACTTGTCCATTGACCCTTCAACATCGACGTCTTGAAAATGTGGATCCCTCAAGTGACACCGACATCAGCTCGTCCATCATACCAACGTCCAGAGATGACCTCCAGTCTTGCCTTGATTCTGCTTTGACAGCTGACTCCCCCACAGCCGAAGAGACCGGGTGCATGTTTTGCTGTTTGCTGGCTTAGAAGGACATTAATTGGTTGCCCATTTTCACAACAGTTAATGACAACAATTTTAGTGTTGAAGCTTTTAATAACGTCATATTCTCGCTATTAATTCTATTCTAGAAAACGTAGTTCCCAATTTAACATCCCCAAGTTTTGATGAAACATCATAACTACAGATTTTTTATTTGTTTGAGGCAGTGTTTTTAAGAAAGAAGACCCCCCCCTCCCCCTTACGGCCCCGGAAATGTTTCCGCATTCCCTGTTTGATGAAAGCATTGCCACATAATCCCCAAACAGTTTACTGACCACATGGACAACTTTCCAAGTTTCAACAGCTGCTGCCCTTCCATGGCCCATGTGCTATTGGTTACCACTCAGACCACAGCGAGATTGCCATGTTTCAGCACACACACACACACACACACACGTGTGTATACAGGCTAGATGACAGGCTACTAGGAAACCACTGCTCTACAGCTGATGATCTGATGTGGCCACCCTGTGGTTAGGACTGCAATATGATTGCTGCACCACCACATAATGACACCACACTACTTTACCTCCAGTGGCTCCTTGGTCAGTCCATGTGTCAGTTCAGTCCTAGATCGGTTCGGCTGCTCCAGAGGAACAATTAAATCTGTGATCCTTTTGAATTACATCCTAAGTTTTGTCAGTCAGAGTTTGAACGTGGTTGTGTCGTATGAGATCAATATCCTACCAAAACCGCCCGAGGTCCATTTCAAGCTTTCAGGGCGTCTGTACTTTACATTCCCCAGAGGGTGGTGGTTATCCGCTCGAATGCTGTGTCAAATCACTGCAGCCTGAGTCTAAAGTTGCTTTGAGGTCCCATGTCGACACTGTGGCGTCTGCCTGCATGCCCACAGGCTCCGTGAGCACTGGTTATCTTGTTATGTGTTGCCATACTTTTATACTTCCAAGAGTTTCTGAGGTTCCAAGCGAGACCCACTCTCAGATATCGCATAAATAATGTAATGGCATGCAACCAATAGCTCGGAGGTGTAGTGGTCTGGCTCCATGTTCTATACCACAACGATCATGTTTCAAATACATTGCCAGAGATCAAAATGTAGCTCATTAGAGGCAATGCTTATTGCTTTTTTTAAGTCTCCTTGTTGAAGTATTTGAGGCCTCTGGTTGACTTAAAGTTTGTTAGCCAGGTTGCATCCAGCAGCTTTTTTTAAATTTATTTTTTGTTTGAAACAACGCCGGCGGCTCCTAAAATGGTTCACCTACGTGCAATTCTATTGCCATTGAAAGAAGATGTTACGCCCAGACCTCCTGGGTAGTTCTGTGTTCTCGTTGTCTTTCATCAACCTTGTCTCTCGTTCTTTCTCTCTTTTACCCCCCCCGCCCCCTCCCGCCCCCCTCCTCACCTTCCCATCCTCGACATTAATTGACAGATGTCTTTTTTCCAATAACCAACTAAGTACTTTTTCAAAGGTCTTGCCCTTTTTTCCAAAAATGTATCGGCAATGTCTTCTCTGTTAGAAACCATCTAGTGTCAGGTTACCAACCAACCCTTTTTTTTGGGAAAACGTCACCAATTCAATGAAATGCCCCCTCTCCCTCCTCCTCCCCTCCCCTCTCAGATGGTGGTAGTAATCCTTTTAAACAGATCCTCTTTCTCTGTTGCCTGTCTGTCTGTGGCTCTGCCAGTGTTTCTGTCCCACGGCTCGGTGGCGAGCTGATATTGTGTTTTTTGTGGTATCATTGCTTCAGTCTACTAAAACCCTCCGAACTCCCAATTTCCACACCCTGACATCTGTTGTCCATGTCGTACCCTAGAGCTCGATGGCTACTTGCGCTGGTCAGTGTTTACCAGCTATTGTGTTTGTGGTACCGATGGCTGAGGCTCTCCTGGCGCCTGAGCTTCCAACGTGAGTCAGCTTCCAAATAGTGGGCAGCATTATCCCGGACCAGACGGTTCTCCGTCTCCCTCGTGGTTTCTTAGTGCGGTACACTACAGTTCCGATGTTGTTTTATAGATTTTTTTTTTGGAAGGTATTAGTTTTCAAACCCCAGCTCTTCATATATTTAGACATTACTAGGATTATTATATTCATGTTCAACCCCTTCCTCCTGAACACATTCAGGCTGATATTGCCTGTTGGTCTGTGTTTGTGTATTTAAAGTAATGTCTGTACTTTGTATGATGCTGCCAAACGTATTAGGTTTTTGCTGAGAGCTTCCAAAATGTGCTGTGGCAGCCGATGACACTGTTAAAGCTAATTTAAGAAAATCGTTTGGTACTCGATCCACTACATAAAAAAAAAAGATTAAGTATTCATGTGCGGTTATTTATGTGATCATGGCAGATTAGATTATACTGATGACATACGTTTTGTTCGTAGAAATACAAAACGGTTAAAACCTCTTATGATTCAATGATGAGTGGGAGGTGATTAAATCACTCTCTTCGAAATATGTTGTGTCATTCACTGAGTTTGTTACAACTGGCTTTCAGGCATCATTTGTATATTTATATTTAAGCTTTTCAATTTTCATCACTTTCCATTTTTGTTTGTTACATTTTCCTTTATCATTCCCCATTGTCATTTTCATGCTAATCGCTCACGTTTAAACTTTAAATTTTAACATTTTCATTATGATTTCCATTCCATTTCCCCTCATTTAATATTTTTTTATTTTCACTTATAATTGTATTTTTGTGGAAGCGTTTGGCAATGCGTAGACAAAGAGTAGACAAAGGGTTGCTTGTGCAAACCTCGGACTATGTGGTTTCTTTTTTTGCGGAGCGAGTCGTTGCATATTGTTCTTCCGTTCATCCTCATTCAACCTCCAGCGGCTCCAGTGCGGCGGTACATTGGGCAACGACGTGGCTGTTGGTTGCCGAAAAGCTGACTTTCTCCGCATAAAAGTTTTGAGTTAGATTTTATGTGTCAGGCAAGACAAATATTTCATTCCCAAAACTAGTCCACACTGTAGAAATCACCATTTGTCAAGGTCTGTTGTTTGGTGCTGTCTGTGGTGTAATAATAACTCCATGCTGTCGGCACCTTAGTTTGCATTTCCACGCTGTCTGCTCAGCCGAGCACTGCAGGAGCAGGGCAACGGACAGATTACACATAATTACCTTGTGATGCTTGTTAGGGATTAGGTTTGTGTGTGTGTGTGTGTGTGTGTGTGTGTGTGTGTGTGTGTGCGTGTGTGTGTACTGCTGTGCCGTAGTCTGTGTGTGTTTGCGACAGCCACCGTCCATCAGTCACCGCATTTGTTTTGTCACACCACACCTGTCCGCGTTAGGCGCCATAATCTGGCAAGATAAATCACATTATGGTTGAGCGTTACACCGGCGATGCTCCACCGCCGAAGCCAAGCCGCCGTAATAAGTTTCAATTAAACCCCCAAGATGATGCTTTTGTTTGGTGCTGGTTTGGTTCCGTGTTTTTTTTTGTTTTTCGACCTTTTTTTTAATCTAATTTCCAGTGGTTTTCAAAGCCTAGAGGGTGATTTTTATTCATTAAAACTTAAATAAACCCAATATGGGCAATTCTGTGTGGTGTGCATGTGTGCGGCTCTGTGTGTTAAGTGTTTTTGTTATCCTCGTTATCCTGTTTGTTTGGGAGTGTCTGTGCTATGACATTTTCAGACTTTAAACTGGTGGAATGGGTCAGCATACATGTACACACGCTGTGCCCTCAATATGTATGTGTTCATGCTTGTGTGACTACAAATAGGTATTGTCTCTTTTTGCTTTTTAAATTGGGAACTAAATCTCTTTCTCCCCTTTTGCTCCTCCACCCATTCCGACCTCCGTCCTCTTGTCGGTCCAGTTGTTCCCGGAGACGGGGCCTCGCCAGGGGGGAACCAGGGTGACCATCCTGGGGGAGAACCTGGGTCTGCAGTTCAGTGACATCCAGATGGGGGTCCGGCTGGGCAAGGTACCCTGCGTGCCTATCGAGGAGGAGTACGTGAGCGCAGAGAGGTAAGCTGAGGAGCAGAGTCTCGCAAGCATTCAAGCACATGCACACCAATGCTGCATTAGCGCACTCCAATGCACACTTAAAGTTCACACTACATACTTCCTTAAATAGTGGCTATTGTGTCGAATGGAACATGGCTGTTTACTTATAAAATTCACCCAATAAACTATACTGATGGCTTTTAACCGACAACGATATCCTGGATCTTGACACATTTTACAGTGGTGCAGTGTTCACTGGAGCAACGGCAGACGCTGCTGGAATGTCCCATTCCGCTACTTCGCCAATATGGCTGCCGTCGAGGGTGGACAAGTGTCCAGCGGTCCACACTCAAACATTTTGACAGTTATGAGTACGCCATCCGGGTAATCATAGTGCACCGCGTTTTGCAGTACTTTGTCACTTAAGCACTGAAAATAGCAAGAGTAAGTAGAAAAGTACGCAAATTACGACAAAGCACAAAACTCAAACAAGGACAAAAAGACATTCACAAAATGTAAAAATGGCGCACACAGAAATTGTTTGCTTCACAAACACGCACACTATCTGAGGATACACACACGCACGCACTCAGCAGAGGCAGCAACCAGCCCCTCTCTCATCCTGGCCAATCGAGTGACAGAAAAAATGTTGACCAGATGACATGCAACTTCACCCACAGAGCCACCAACTCTCACGCTTTCGCCGTGTGACACTCGCTTTTTCATGTTTTCGCACGCTCACACGCCCCACAATCAATATCTCACGCCAAAATTTTTTTATAGATGGCGCTGAAGAGCGCCATCTATAAGCCTATTCACTGCATAGACATCCTGTTTACCCCAAACAGACAGTCGCGGGACTGTGTCCGCCGGCAGAGAGGAGCGGAGAGACGGAGGTATCGGGGCTCTCAAGTCTCGCATTGAACGTGACTGTCACTCAATGGTCTTAAATCACGCCCTCCCGACACACAGCTGTTCGCTGCGGCGCGTATTTCTCGTCGTCCCCCCACCCCCCGTCCGTCGACAAAATCTCACGCCAAGGTTTTTTTGAAAAGTTGACAGCTCTGCACTCAGCATCTAAAACGATACGTGTCATATTAGGGTATTTCTATGTGTGTGTGTGTGTTTGTGTCTGTGAATTCCATCTGTTGTTCCCCTCCATTACTCCCTACATATGCTCTATCCTTTATTTTTCTCATCCTGACATTTACTCCTCTGCAGGGTCCTACATGGCTCAGGAATTGAGTTCACGCAGATCAAGCAATCTCTCGGTAGTGCAGTTAGTCGGGAAACGATGCATATTGAGATGGAGGACATCATCTCTAGTCAAATATTACACACACGTTAATTTACACAACATCCCCGTCATCCATGCACCACTTCAAACATGCTGAGGATATTTATGTATTTTTTACGTGCAACTTTCCCTTCTTCCTTGTCACCGTCATTTTCCTGTTTTCTCTTTTCTTTCCGTCACCACTCCTGAAAGCCAGACCTTTGTGTCAGATATTGTATTGCCGTGTACAATGCGGTCATGTTACTGACCGCTCATTTCATCACACTTAGCCTTAAGCACATACTGACTGAGTGAAAACTGCACTTTCTCTTTGTAAACCTCTTGGTACTCATGGACTGAAGCAGCATTTGATAAGATGTCAGAGATCATGTCGTTGGTGTCAAAAGGGCAATTCACTTCCTCATCCCTGTAGTGCTATTTATCAGTCTCTGAGATTGTGGTGTGAGTTGCCGACTGTTGGAGACATTTGAAAAACTCCGCAGCAATGTCTCTTTCCAAGGAGCCGTGGTCCAGTTGCTCGAGACAATCCACAGACCTCGTTGTGAGAAGTTTCATGTGATACACTTATTTTCTGCCATTTTCACTACACAGAAAGAGGGGTACGGTCACTTAACGACAAGAGGCTCTTGCACGTGACGCCATGAGTCGTAAACATTTTTGGCCTCCTCTTTGGCGTGACTTCAACTGTGATCAGCAGCACGAGCCTCTCGTCCTTTAGCAGATGGGTACTTCCTTCTGCAGTTCGGTAGAAAGAAAAACTCAGTGTGACTCACAATGAAGATAGATGAATAGCACTACAGGGAACATATGTGTTTTAGATTTCGTGTACTGACCCTTTAAAAACCTTTTGGTCGACCCCTGACCCGTCTCCTTTCCGCCATCCCTTCAACTCTCCCTCCACAGGATAGTGTGCCTGCTGAATGACGCGACCAGCTACAGGGTCCAGGAAGCTCAGGTGGAGGTGTGTGTGAGGGACTGCGTCAACGACTACAGAGCCCTGTCTCCCAGGCCATTCACCTTTGTGGTAAGCATCATGCAAAGAGGCTTTGAGTTTATCTATATGGACGACGACGGCTCAAAAGAAGTCCGAAACATGTCTCCAGGGTTTGATACGAAATTGTCTTGAAGAAAATGGCCCTTAAAAGATCATTTCTATTAGTTTTTCTTTTGGTTGGTGTCGCAAAGTTGGCAAAGTTAGTAAGTCTTACCTACAAGAATAGCAAAATATTATATCGTAGACTCACCTCATTCATGTTTTTTTGTTGCAGGAATCTTAATTGTGTACCATGTGATTTGATTATTTTACACAGGGCATCTCAAAACAGCTTTCTGTCCTATTTCAATTTGATTCTTTTGCTGAAGAAATACAAATGTCCTCCTCCTCCCTGCTCCAGACTCCATACTTCAGCCGTATCCAGCCATCTCAGGGGCCAATTTCCGGGGGCACCCGGGTCACCATCGAAGGCAGCTACCTCAACGCGGGCAGCTACGTGTCTGTCAGCATAGGACCGCAACCATGCTACTTCAAAAAGTGAGGCACAATTATTTTGTGGTTTAATTTCTCGAATCTAAATGAAATTTTAATTATCCCTGTGGGGAAATTGGAAACATCCCAACAGAGGGGAATATAATTTCGATAAGAACGAGACAAAAACAGAGCACTTAAGATAGTAAAACAAATTTGTAACTGACTGAAGGTACTGTAGATAATATGGGAAATTAATGGATCAAGGAAATACGTGCATACATAAACAGGCTCTGTTTAAAAGATGTGTGTGTGCGTGTGTGTGTGCGTGTGTGTGTGTGTACTGTGAAAAGTCATAAAGATATTACATACCCATGTAAGCGTATAATCAGTATTTGTGTGTGCATGCAAGTTGCTTGCACACACTCAACATCTCTTTGTCTTCACTCGCACAGACTCTCTCTAATCTCATGCATGAAAAAAGAAATACAAAGCACCACCACAGCTGCATGCTTGTCAAATGCACAGATTAGCCTCTCCGAGCGCATCTCAATAGAAGCGACAACATGTTAGCTTTGATGTCGCAGCGCTCCTGCGCTGCAGCCTCCTGCGCTGCAGCCTCCTGCGCTGCAGCCTCCTGCGCTGCAGCCTCCTGCGCTGCAGCCTCCTGCGCTGCAGCCTCCTCGCAGTAATCCAACCCATTCCACTTCACTTAAACTGTCCGCTCAACTCAACGCCGTCTTCATTCGTCCCACCCGCAACCGCGCCACTGCATTTGTGGCGTCTCATGACGGTTGCCTGTGTTCTTTGTGAATGGGGTTGCTATGGTAACAGGCCAAGGGACGTTGGGAGAGGTGGATGGTGTAGGTTCTCTCTCCTTTTTCCCCTCTCTCACTCTTCTCCCTCCCTGTCTGACTGCCATGGCACATAGAGGCACGAAAAGCACGCACCAATATATTAAAGTGTACACACACACGCACGCACACACACACACATGTGCACGCGCACATGCACGCACGCACGCACACACACACTCTTGCGCGCGTTGCTTCTGTGAAGTCATGGCCCAGAAAAGCAGCCACCACTCAACTGTGCTAAATACATATTAGATAGTGTAGCTACTCGGGACTGCAATTGAAAATGTTATTTCGCCTATGGGACATGCACACACACTCACACACACACACACGCACACACACACTCTTGCCCTCCCCCAGTGTTTGTGACTGGTGCCGTTGATCCTTGTCGGTGCACCAATCATAGCAGTTACTAACGTCATTAAACATGACTTCACATGACTTGTTTCTACATTCTTCTCGTGCTCCCAACACTAATCGCAGCACATTTGTTTTAATCGGAAATAAATATTGTACAGGAAGGGCTATATCACACTATATATATATATATATATATATATATATATATATATATATATGCATGCATATGCATGCATGCATGCATATGCATGCATATGCATGCATGCATATATATATATATATATGCATGCATGCATATATATATATATATATATATATATATATATATATATATATATATATATATGTATATATATGTATATATATATATATATATATATATATATGCATGCATGCATGCATACCTCATTTGTAAATTATATATACATATATTATTTATCAGGAAAAATGCATGAAATTCATGGTGTAAATGCATTGGGATCCGATTACTATCAGATCATCCGGACCTTTTCCCAACGTGGAGGTTCTGGATCTAAGCCCGGTGTGAATGCAATCCTCACAGACTGAACACATTGAAAAGATCCCTGAACTCAGCCTCTTGCTGCTATTTTAAGCAAGTCCAGCAAGGAGCAGAGGAGCTTGCGTGCGCGAAAAATACCTGATGCCCAATCATGACAGTGCTCGCCTTCACCGGGGACCTGTCATATTTTGAGTCCCACGCCGAGCCTAATTCATTTGCATATTGAGATCTGATCCCAATGCAGACCGAAACTAGATAAAGGGGCATTTTTGCCTGTATTTTCCGGAGGACAGTGTAGAAATGATCCAACTGTCATTGCTGTGATCCATCAGGTCAGCAGAATGCGGCCATCTTGCAGGACTCGCTTGGACTGAAGTGTGTCAGTCACAAGCGGTATTATCTCATAAAATTTCAAAGAATGATTTTGCTTTTCCGGGCTGGACGCTGGTAATTACAAAAACATTTAGTGAGTCAATAAATATGTCAACGCCTCAGCCTGGACCTCAGTATTTAGGGAACTTCCTGGCACAAGAAAGTAATCATTGCCTCTTTATTATTATTATAATTCTCTGTTTAAAGTGATCAAACTGCGAGACAGCGTCTTCGTTGAGGGCTTCTCTCTGTTATTCTCTTGATTGATTTGTGCCTTGTTTCTTTCTCCAGGAGAAAATAATTTCACCATCTATATTCCCTCCGGCAATCTTGCATGTATTTGTATCCCGGGTTTCCTGTGAGACAGCAGGACCTCGATATCTTTCGGATATCAGTTCGCAACAGTTTCTATGCCTGTGAGGCGTCGCGTGGATATAGCATTTCGCTGAGCTGACACAGATTTTTGCTGCTGTCCATCAAATGCACATTGATTATTGGATCACCTTCATCCAACAACCTTTTTGTCTGTCCATCCAGGAGGAACGCCCGCGAGATAGTGTGCGTTACACCAGCCGGATTAGCGGCGGGCGGTGCGTCCCTCTTCGTGGACATCGATGACGCAGAGCTCCGAAACCCTGAGGTCAAGTTTAACTACACCGAAGACCCCACAGTGCTGAGGATCGAGCCTGACTGGAGCATTGCCAGGTAAGCGCTCGTGTTGTAGTTACCATTTACTTCGCTGGATTATGTATTTTTATTCTTGTATTGAGTCGATTGATGTCCACAATGGCTTCTAGGCAAGGCGGCTTGCAGTATCTTTTTCTGGCAACTTAACGTTTCACTAAATAACCGTTTTTTTGGTCGAGAGAGGCTTATTGAAAAGTTCTAGCAACAAATAGTTGTTGTTCTTGAAATATATCCAAGCAGCTTTGTCCCTGAAGGGAGCTCAATAAATGCACCAAACCGGAGGTGGATGTTCTGGAAGCATCGTGGCTTGAGGAAATCCGAGCCTGGACCTTGACTTTCTCGTGCCACTGCCTATGACGCGGCGGCATTAGGTGGACAAAATGTACGGAGGCGCTCTCGAAGCTATCCGTGCAGACTGAAATGCTGGCTGAGAGCTCTGACAGTGGATTTTGGATAGAAGGCAAACAACTGAAGGTGCCTCTGGATATTTTTCATCTGGCTTAAGCGAGACATGTTCAGTGGAGGAAATCATCAGAGATAGCTCGCCTGATCCCAAAAAGAATTGGACATTCTAACTCGTAAGATCCTACAGCTTGCTGATTGTTTGAATGTAGTCGGTGATTGAAGAGGCAGATAATGCTGATCAGATGTGTGAGACTGAAGTTCTCTGCCTGAACTAGTGCACGTCTCAGTTTGATACTCGGCACCAACTGTCATGCAGTACCGTACTGTACAACTCAAGCTGAATAAATAAAAACCCTCTTTCGCTCAGCTTTAAAGACGAGGAGGACACGCACATGCAAAGACTTTCACTTGAAAGTAAATTAACTGGCATGGAGGGCGGACGTGCACACACGCATGTTGGTTTTTATTATGCAGACTTGGGTTACTTGTGACCTGAGCCTTTAACTTGGTGGCATTTCTGCAGCCCCATTTGGCCTGGGTTTTTATTTCATAAGTTGTTTAGTTTGGGTGATTTTAATCTTGCTTGGATTACATAATGATTGTAATCGCTCTGGGGCACATATGTGTTTGATTTTCCAACCCACTACCCGGTATTTTTACAATCCTGTTGGTTTACAATCCTAACCTGTTAGTTGTCCTCTAATGTGTGTCCTGTCCATAGACCATATATAAGAAGAAGTAGTAACTGCGTGTCATCCAACCTAAGGAGTCGCCCCCTGCTGGCCATCAGAAATAATGCAAGTTTGAGGCACTTCACCATTAAAAAGAGGTCGCCGTCTGGTCCATTCTGTATTTTGGATCTTAAAGTAAATCTCTGAGAACTTGATGCCTGCTGGTGACAAAAGTCAAGAGTTTCCTGCAGAATGTTTTCCTCCATTAAACCCACCGCCTGTGATTTGGCAGTGCCTAACATCCTGCCCAGATTAATGAGTTCACAGTATTATGTTACCCACCTGTTTGAATAGGCCTATTCCATCTAACATATGTCAGGACACCTGCTGTACGCTTTTCCGTTCTGTATTCTCGCTGATACCCTGCATTTTTTTCATTCCGTATCTTCCTAATGTATATTCAAGCTATCTTGCTCTGTTTCCCCTCAGTTTACCTTCTTTCTTTGACTTCCTCCACTGTTGCTTTTTGTATGCCTTCTTCCCCATGGTGACTCATCACTAGATGGTGGCAGATAGATGCAGAGCTTGTTCGAGAAAAGAGCTTGATAAATCCAGCTTTTTTAGAACCAGCTAAGAAGCAGCTGAGGCCCAATCACGGCACACACACACCCACACTGCGAGGGTGTGTGTGCGCGTGTGTGTGTGTAAAACTGGGGTTTTACTTCAGGAAGCTCACTCAGGGGTGATGCCTCCACATAAAAGAAACGACACATGCACGCACACACCTCACTGATTCCCAGAGTCCCTGATGTTTGGCCCATGATCCCTGCTCCATCCGGCTGAGAACACCACAAAAAAACACAACACACACAGCTCACAAACAGCGACAACCCTGCGTGTGCTGCTTCCAGCCTGTGGAAGCTTTAATTTAGCCGACTCGTTTCAGTTGTTGCCCTTTGTCACAGTGTCACATGTTGGCTCCAGTAGAAATTATAACGAACCAGTGAGATGTGGTATCAAATCCGTTCATATCTGCCTCATTGTCTTCCTATGTGCCAATACCTGCATGCCTGCATAGCATTATCATAGTGCTCAGTTGATGATAGCGAGAGTGGATGAAAGACAGTGAGAAGAGGAAACAGCTTGGGAGTGTGGGGGGTAGAGTGCATTATCATTGTGGTTGGCTGATGATATTCCATTTAGGAAGAAGACTGAGCACTTCAAAAATAAATCAATGAGGAGTGCTCATTTGGGACACCGAGGAAAGATATTTGGGCAGCAGCAGAGGTTAGAGAAGCAATTTTGGACCTACATTTTCAAATCTCCTCCCAAACCGACTGGTTGAGTCCAGCAGATAGTGTTGGCCTTACCACTTCTTCAGCAAGTGAATCTACTTTATTTGTCACACATGTACACAGCACACGACACATGTTGGAATTTAGCATTTACATTTACTATTCTGGTATACTAACAGTTGTTGGGCAGCTACTACATGGTGGGGGTCTGGTGTCTTACTCAAGGGCACCTTACCACTCCAGTGCGGTTGCCTAATGATACCGATTCGAAAACTGGTTGCACCGGGTAGTCGACATATAGGTGGTGTAGTGACTACTAGCAGGGATAGTTGGTGAACGAATGTAGTTGGAGAGCTTATGACTAACATGCCAGCAAGCTGGGAACATGCTAGCACTAGTCAGTCACAGTAGTTCTCCAAATGTCTGTATTTTATCTGTAGCTACTGTGCTGTGTAGCTACTGCTTCCTGGTATTTTGTTTCCAGGTCATTCAGTAAAGAGGTATTGAAGTGGTTCAAAAAGCTCTTCATGCTAGCTAACTTGCAAACTGTTAATTACCTTGTTTCATGTAGCAAGCTTTGTTAGCCTGATTGCCAACGGGGCGTTTAGTTCACACTGTTTATTTAAAACATGTAGCGGGTGCATTATCGTTGATGATATTCCATTTAGAAAGAAGCCAGAGCACTTAAAACATAAATCAATGAGGAGCGCTCATCTGCACAAAGGAAAGATATTTTGGCAGCAGCAGAGGTTAGAGAAGCAATTTTGGACCTACATTTTAAAATCTCTAAAAGCGGCTGAACGAATAAAGCAGATAACTATTGGGTAGTCTAAATATAGGTGTGCGGCAACAAACAGGCAGCTCTCATAAAGTTCTGAATATGCGGATTTACTTAAACATAGTATTTATATTATTACAAGCATATCGGTCAAACCAGAAAGCAGTAAAAAATCTTTCACGCAATGGGTAATGGCACAATGTAGTTGGAGAGCTAACTACTGACATGCTAGCAAGCCAGGAACATGCTAGCACTAGTCAGTTATATGCAGTCTCTATAATGGGCCATTTACTGCCCCATGGTATTTTGTTTGCAATATTTTATATCATGCCTTTTAATAAAGAGTTATTGAAGTGTGTAAAATAATTACTCATGCTAGCTCGCCTGCTAATTGTTTATTATCTGCAATCCGTCAGCAAGCCTGTTAGTTTGGTCGCTTAAGGGGTCGTTTAGTTCACACTGTTTATTCAAAACATGTCCCATTTGTACTCCATTTTGGGTCCTCTGATTCTCCACCAGCATTATTAGGACGGTTACAATTTGCTAACAGTGCGAATTTGTTTTTCATTCATTTTAGCCACCACTATTTTTATTTTTTTATTCTGTTGAATGCTTAGCTAATCTTCCTCTTTTTGATGAAATTACAACTGGTGTTTTCAGCGTTACAGTATATTTGCTGGGAAGTTTAGGATATGACATGATTATGATGCAGTCAGTGGTTGGAGGATAAGAACCAAGAGAGGGTGTGAAGACGAAGAGCAGAGAGAGTTGTAAAACAGAAAGAAAGGACAGGGTTGGCCGGAGAAGAAAGAGGAAGGCAAACTGAGAGAAATACTGACAACACTGGTTGGATTTCCCCAGCTATCCCTAAGCATTCATCCTGATTGTCTTGTTGTCGGTTCCCTGAAGCATGTACCTGAGCTAAAGAGACTCACTTAGACAAAGAGAGGAGCAATGGGGACAGAGGGACTCAGCACAAATATACATCAAGCGGAGGAGGAGAAAGGAGGCAGAGGACAGGCAGCATCATACTGTAAGTGCAGTATGCCCAGTCCCATGATGCATTTGTGGCACAAACATTATTAAAAAACAGTTCATTTGAATGTGGCCTCAGCTCCATTGCTCCTTGGCTTTGTTAATCAGCCGCCTTTATCCCTCTTATAAAGAGCAGAGTGATGTAATGCTAGTGTATGAACAACCACAGTTTTCACTACATACAGCTTGTATGGGTATGGGCCTGATTAAGTGTGTGAATATATAGGAAAGATCCAGGTGTACATTCCCTTGCTTTGATACATCTAAGATATAATTTGCCTTCAAAGTTCAAATGTAAAAAAGTAATTTTGTTGTTCGAGTTCAATAATCAGTACAATTATACAACTTCTTCTTTAATTAGACTCTGCTCAACAGAATAGACTTTGTAGTAAATTAATTTATCCACATCATGGCACTCAGCCATAGTGAATTGAAGTGTCTCATTTCCAGTTGCTTAATCCAAAATTTGCCGCTTGAAAATAGTAGCGCAATAGTAGAAGTGACAAGAAGGCAGTTTCACAAAAAGTGAATTTTAATAGTAACCAATAAGTAGAAAAGTACTGCAACACCTACGTCAGCCGTCAAAATCTGCGTCAAAGACCTGATATGCCCAGTAACAGCGTCCATCACCTCTTACTCATCATGCTGTTCGCCAAAGAAATCTAAGATGAATGGCACCAAGCATATGCCAGTATTGAGGAACCTGCCAAAAGATAAAAGACAGTCTCGCTAAGAAGAATAGCCAGACTTGAATCCTTTTGTCTGCCAACAATGCCAGAGATGGTACGTCTATCTTTTTTATTTACCCCCTGTCCCTCCCCATTGTTCCCATTTGCTGTTATTGTAAGTCTTCCTGGATTAGAGTGAGAGATGATTGTCTAGCGTTAGCCAGCCAGACTCTCCATCCAAGATATTAGGAGGCTTTGTCTCTGCTTCGTATCACCATATCACTTACTCCGCCGTCTCTGCTATTACACAAAGTCCTTCTGGATAAGTGTCGGATTAATCTCTACGATGAAAAAGACACCTGTGTTTTTGCAGTAAATCAATGCTAACACATGGTAACTCACTAGAACAAATGTGGCGGGTTGAACAGGGTACTCTCTTATCTGCAAGCCAGGAACGAAAGCTCATCCATTGCCTCAATGAGTGGCATGAAGCTTTAACATAACGTATTTGTCACTGTCTGCACGTGTGACCTTTTATAAAGGCTTACAGACATGTCACCTGGATCACTTTCCTGATACTGCAAAGGGACCTAGAACTTGCCTTGAATAAGCTAAGACTCTGACTACCACAGGAAAGTCCTGCCTTCCTTTTCAGGCAGGACGTACGATGCCCCATCGTAAGCTTTGGGGTTCAGCTCCACAATACTAAAAACCAGCTATAAAAATAACATGGTAAGAGACGAAAGGCGAATCAGTCCACAGAATAGTTAACGGTCAAGGCAACAACATCGGGTCGCTCTCTACCTCGGCAGCAACCCATGCACAGAGCGCACATTGCTGAAAACATCCAAGCAACAGAGGAAGTAAATCTTAGAAACACTTGTCTTTAAGATCTCTGAGCAGCGAATTAGATGCGGTACATTCCACATCCAGCCTGCGAGATGCCTACGGAGATATCTGAACCGTGGGTGTCGGCCATAGGTGTTTGAACTTCAAACTTTACCAAGGCCCAAAATACCCATTCAGTGCCCACTGTATGCTTTCAGAAATGCTTTAGTGTGCAATGGGACTTCAGGGAGCTGCATATTGTTTATTACTTTTTTAAGATGCAATGTTTTATTTCATCCCTTTCCTTCAGACAGCAGTGTGAGAGACTACAGTATATCCCCCTTCAGGCAGTGAGAAACCTGCAGAAAAAGACACAAGATAGTTCAATTCAGTCACTTTATCGTCCCCAGATGGGAAACCTGAGTTGCAGTCAGGTGCACAAGATAACCAAACTGCAAAACAAAGAGATGGAAACAATTTGTATTTGTATATACACTATACTAACATACTGATCTCTTAAAATCATAGATTGCATGTGCAAATTAAGCGGTTTCTCCTCCTATCGTTTTGAAACCGGGTTACTATGAATCTACAGCGTGTGGAAATAGGGAATCTAACAACTCACATTTCTCAGAGGGCACACACAGTCAGGATAGCAGTGAACGCCTCCTAGCATAAAACAGAGTTGAGTACTCAGAGGTTGCAGCTGCCCCTGTAAAACAAGGTAGGCATCAAGAAAGTCAGGCATCTTTCATGAAAATGCCATAAATCCATTTTAAGTGTTGCAGTAAAACAAAAGGAAAGACTAACTCCATTTTTTTGTGTGTGTGTGTGTGTGTGTGTGTGTGTGTGTGTGTGTGTGTGTGTGTGTATGATCCAAATGTATCAGACCAACAGGGTATCCCAAACTATTTCCAAAACTCGACAAAATATTTGGCAATTTGCCAAAACCAATTAAGCTGTTTTTCAACTCAACAAGCGTTTGAAGTTTCAGCCAATGAGATAAATGATCCTCAAAGAATAGATCCAGCCAAATCAGCGTCGTTACACCAAGACCGAGCGAGTCTGCCTTCACACGGCTGCTCACCAACAAAATCAAACCTCGGCGGCTTCAGCCAAGTTCTTATGTTGTTATTTACCGAATTCAGTCCGCTGACCTTCACCGGCTCATGGCAAGCACATATTTACTGTGGACAGAGTCTTGATTAAAGCATGCAGAGTGTCTCTCAGGATCTTTCCCCTTCACTCAGTTTCTCACCGCCTCGCTCTCTTTTTGCTTTGCTCACACTGTTGCTCCCCCCCGCCGTGTCCTCATTCTCTCCTTGTTTTCTCTGTAAACTCCATTATATGGTGTTAATCCCTGAACCCCACCTGATGCCCTGAGCTCTCCACTATATACTTGGAGTTAAACTTTTTCTTTTAAAAAAAATCATGAAACTTTGTATTACACACATGGAGTGTTGACTTTTGGAGTGTTAACTTATTTTGCAAATGCAAAATAAGTTTTGGGTGAAATGGGTAAAGTTTTTCTCTGAACATAATAAGGAAATCTGGCAAAGGATGTACATGGCAAGTAGCAAAATAGTGTCTTGATACTGACGGCCCAGTGAACTGTTCACTAAAAAACATTGCCTGTTCAACATAATCCGGGCGGCTGTTGTGCCTGAGCCCGCCACCCAATACACCCTTTGTTAGCTCATACGGTATGCAGCCGAGCTAACAAAGATGCACATCAGCAGTACTGTCCATTCTACAGATACATTTTCGGCTGCTACCAATTTTACCGATATGCTTGTCCTTCTCCCGCCTCTCTTCGCCCCCTCTCAGCGGAGGGACTCTGCTGACGGTGAGCGGGACCAACCTCGCAACCATCCGAGAACCGAAGATCAGGGCCAAGTATGGCCAGGCGGAATCCTTTCATGTAAGTATTGATGCAAATGACACACACACACACACACACACACACACACACACAGACTAAACAACAAAGTTATGTTCAGCAGCAGCACAGGCAGCAACACACACACACTGTCAAACCTGCAAATTCACAAACACACCCTGGTCGTATACGCAGGATGCATTATTCATCTTTTCTCATACAGTACATACATTACCTGACCAATATATGCAGACATATCGCTCTGCATACACAAGAATGCTATAGCCGCAGTGCCTGTGAAGGCGGCAGACAGTTTGTGTCTGTGTGTCGCTCACGTCTGCACTCTCTGCAGCAACTGCTTCAGACATCTAACGCTACCTCGGGCCACACGGCTTTTCAAATGTCACCGCACCGCGTGAGTGTTTGTGTCACGAAAAGAAAACACATGAGAGACGTGTGAGAGAGAGAGAGAGAGAGAGAGAGAGAGAGAGAGAGAGAGAGAGAGAGAGAGAGAGAGAGAGAGAGAGAGAGAGAGAGAGAGAGAGAGAGAGGGGCGAGTGTTGAAGGGAATGATGATGATGAGAGGGCGGAAAAAATAAAACATCCATGCAAAACCCGAGGTCCCACTTCGGAAAGTTGAAGAGTGTCATCGGTTCTATAGATTCACAAAGCACTTCGCTGACTGTCACTTGTGAGTTGAAGCCTGTCAGTTGTCAAGGTTAAGAACTGAACTTCAAACAACAGCGGGACAATTCAACACGCAGATAAAGCCGTCGCTTATCGAGGCAAACAGCCGACGTGATGCGTCCCACGCAGCCCTGACTCAAAGTGCCGCTTCGCACTCAAAGGACCAACGTTGGTGTTTTTTGGTTTTTCTGTTGCCGCCCATTTATTACAAAACAAGAATACTGACATGTTTTCAAAGTGTACAGGGGTCATATAAATATGTCTGGTCCCTCCGGCGAGCCTTTCTTATTCATTTCATGACTGTGTGATACTTGCTTTTTGTCAAAGTGGCATCATTATTGTGTTGCAATGCAGTTGAATGCTTTGCTTGATTGGAAAGCAAAAGGGAATCAAGTTACTCACAAGCTTACATTCTGTAGGCAAAAACAACTACGTAAAATATGTTTAATGCTAAATGGTAATCGTGCACAGACACAAATAAAAAGTCCTGTAAATTGTTGCAAACATGGCCATGTCTTCATGTAAATATATATATATATATATATATATATATATATATATATATATATATATATATATATATATATATATATATATATATATATATATTCTCCAAAGTACTGGTGTAAAACAGTCTCAGCTACAAGCAGAGGCACAGAGCACATTGCCCATTAATAGCAGTTGATCATAAATTTGCAACCAATTTACATTTTCAATAGGTATAACAGCATCACAGTTTAACAGAGCATTGACTTAAATAAAGGCTGGGTTATTACACCCAACAGATCTGTTTTAAAAACACAATTATAGCCTGCAGGAGGTAGTGCTCAAAAAGCGGCTGTGGTGTTTTATGCAACGCATTCTCTTGTAAATTAGAAAAAAATCTTGATTATAACGAAAAGAAATCCGTCGCAATTTGTGTTCTCATTCAGTTTTTCATACAAAGGCGACTCAAGGGATTGTCTTTTTTGACTCACCCATAGATTTGACAACATCAACAGAAACATATTGTTCTCTCTCTTTCAGAACTGCACGGTGTACAACAACTCGGTCATGGTGTGCATGGCTCCGTCCGTGGCCGACTCGGAGCTGGGGTTCTCCGAGGCCGGCACGGGCCCGGACGAGATCGGGTTCTACATGGACAACGTGAACGCTCTGGTGGTGGTCAACGAGACCTTCAGCTACTATCCCGACCCCGTGTTCGAACCGCTCAGTCCCTCGGGGATACTAGAGCTCAAACCAACGTCGCCGCTCATTCTCAAGGTCAGAGAGGCACAAACAAGTGTTTGTTTTTGCTGTTTAATTGCTTGCTTGTGAAACAAAAAGTAAATCACTTTCTATCAACACCTCTCTGGAGCTGAAAGCTTATCCACTTATATGAAATTACTGTTTAATAATTACCAATTTTCTTTCAGTATATTCAGGGGGAGTCAGTTTCTTGGGTTGCCCACAACTCATCTGTAATGTCCTGTGTTTTGTTTTTACTATATTGATGTGATACTGTCAGTCTTTACAACATTCCAACAACAACAACAACAACAGAGCGTGTGCACACATTTTTAATATTTTATTCAAACCCAGGTTTTCAGGTAGAGGTGGTAGATGTTTTTCTCCCAAGGTCTTATATTTGCGGTACAAGAGTCTCAAATATATTGAACTTATCTTGTGTTAATAACAGCAAAGCATACATAAACCGACACGCACACACAAACACGCGCTCGCTCGCATTTTGATCCTCACACGAAGGAAGAACATCTCAAATGTGTTGACTCTTGATAGGGAGGTGCAGGGATCTCACAAATATATCATTGAAAAGCAAACGTCCACACACCTTCCCAAGGCCGATTTCTTTCCTTCAGTAACGAACAGAAACTTCTCAGACTGACGTCCTCCCCCGCAACCTGGAGCCCTCCTAAAGAACTTTAAAATTTGTGTAATTAATTTCCAGTTATCTGTTGTCTCTCGTGCCCCCCCGCCCCCACACACCTTCTATATGTGGTCATAAAGTTCTCGAGGAGGAACGTATACATGTGCTCTCACTGAGACAATATCCGGGTCGTCGTCTGCAACTGGGTGAAAAGGCCGTGTCTTAACCGCTGACAGTGTGTGAAACACATTGACCTCTTCGTGTTTCACGGGGCTACACTGTGCACAGGAAAGAGACAGCATTACGTTCCTTTTCCCTCAGATCAGTGTCACATCGACGTGCCGCATTGGCATTGAACTCCAGCGCGCAGTGCCTTTTTTTTTTAAAAAAAAAGGAAAAAAAATGTTATCGCCTGCTAGAATTCGCCTTGACTATCTCTCATGTTATCACGGGGGGAGGGTGTGTGTGTGTGTGTGTGTGTTTCTGCGCGTTCATATGCGCGAAGCGATTGAAAGCAGCATAACCGTTGTAATTTATTCCTTAAATGATAATTTATTAGCAAAGAGCCTCTCAGTAATTGCCAAATCTCCTGCTTGGCTTGTTGGTGGAACTGCCTACCCATTGGAAGCGCTGATGAGATGGACTAAAATGCAATTTGGCGGGGCGAGGGTGGGGGGTGGGGGCACTGAGGTGGAGGGAGGGGGGGTGCGCTTCTCTGAGATGCATGCGCTGAGCTCGACACGCAATTAATTTCTCATCTCAAGTGTCGGGTGTGTTTCTCTCGAGGTGTGTTAGCGCAATAGAGGGAGAGAGAGAGGAGGGGTGGGGGGGGGGGAGAAAAACATTTATCTGGTCTTGGTGTTTGGTAAGTGCCTTCCTGTGTGTGTTTGTGTGTTTTTGAGAGCATGTCCTCCGCATGATACTACTTGCCTGTAGTGTGTCTGTGTGTGCGTGTGTGTGTGTGTGTGTGTGTGTGTGTGTGTGTGTGTGTGGTGAAGGAGGGGGGGGGGGGGCAACAGCTCCGTGTGTGGCTTCAACTTGAATGCTTGTGTGTGTGTGTGAGATGGAATGGGATGCATGTTTACAGGGTTGCAGAGCGGGGCCGGGTGGCGGCCTGCAGAGACGATGGGATTGGAAAACGGAGTCTGTCTCTGCGTCCCACTGCTAAGCCAGCGGGAGACGCGGCAGCTATCTCCTCTCGCTCTCTCTCTCTATCTCGCCCGCTCCGCCAGCTCTGTTCGCCGCTCAGTCCCATTTTCTCTCTCCCTCCGCAGCGCGTTCCCTTTCATCGTTTTCTAACCTCTCCTGTAATCTCCTCTCTCCGCTCTCTCCACCCCTCCCCGCGTCTGCATCTCCAGATGTTTCCCTGTCTGTCTTGTTTTCTTTGTATTCTTCTTTCCCCTGTTGCTTTTTTTTTCCTCGCCGTTGCTCGAGTTCCATCTTCTTTTCCTCGCCACTAAGTGCCTCCCCTCCATCACGGACGTAGTGTGTGTCCAATTGGAGCGGACTTGATATTGAAATGAAAAATAGGGACAGAAATTGACAAATGTTCAAATTTACACACCTCGGGGGGGTTCAGCCTGTACGCGTGGAACTCAGTTTAGTGGACTGAAGACAAAATGTGTGCCTCCCATCCGCCTCTGTAGCATATACACAATATGCATTTTGTGCTCTATGTCTTCCTGTCGTACATTTCTTCGGTTTTCTTCAATTTTGGCTCCAGATTTATCACAAGTGCTTTGAACTGGAATACAAAACAGGAATGTCGGATCCTAAAGCACCATAACTCACTCCTTAAGCAACAATCAGATGCAAGCATTGGTCCTCTAAACAAGTAACATGTGTGTCTATCCAAAGCCTGATATTCCTCTGTACCGTAGGGCTCCATTGTTTTGCATCGTTTGCATGAAAACACATGCGTAAATGAGCCGAGTGCCACCTTCCTCAACACGTTTCTCTCCCTCTGTCTGTGTTTAGGGCCGTAACCTGATCCCAGCGGCTCCCGGTAACAGTCGCCTCAACTACACGGTGCTGATTGGCGAGACTCCCTGCGTCCTCACCCTGTCTGAGAGCCAGCTGCTGTGTGAATGGCCCAACCTCACCGGACAACACAAAGTCACGGTCAGATCATGTCTCTTCTTTTAGCTTTAATCTTTCCTAGTCATTAAATAAGTGGGTCAGGATTCAGTTAGCCCGATTTCCGTCAAAAAGGACCAAAAAAAGACCACCTGTTCTACTCGACCTATCTACACTGACCCATATTCTCTCAAATGACAACCGAAGCCCGTCACGCCCCTCTAACCTTGTTGCTTAGTTGTGTGAATAACCTCCCGACAAATCCAGACTTAATCAACATGTTGATCCTCATCGGCCTCGTCCTCCAGTCGGCGCGCTCCCGAAAATAAGTCGGTGGAAGTTTTCCAGGAGGCAGTGTCTCCAGTCGCATGTATTTGAGCGTACGTTCTCAATGCGAAGCACAGATCTGTAGACTTTGCATCAAACGGGGCCGCCTCTGATTTTCTTTTTTGATTAGCTTCACTTTACTTTGATGGCGTAGATCTTTGAAAGTCCACGCAATATAACCCCCCCCCCCCCCCCCCCCGCCCCCGTTAAATCGACAGGCCAACAAATCCACCGTACTCAACTCCAGAGGAATCATATTGTTGATTGCTCTTTCTATGACATGACGGTTAACAGCTGGAGATGCTCTCAACAGTTTCCCAGAACACAAATCCAAAGACATTCAGGTTGTGATGAATTGGTGATCAGTCTATTGACCGGCCGCTTGAAAGGCCTCAGCACTATGATTTAAGCACTTCAACATGATGCCGTCGACAATAGATTCAATAGTCTGTGTGCGCCAGGGATTGTGGCCATTGTCTATTTTTTTATTTTTGAAACGCCTTTATAAGACACCTGCAGCAGAAAACACATTTATTTTTCCATCTCAGAGAGCACCACCAAGCTTCTTCTACATCTTTAAATTGCCCTCTAGCATCCCGCTTTTTCCTACAGGAGCTGACTCAGGAGTGTTGATAGCTGCACACTGTTAAAGGCAAATATAGCACCTACATCATATAGATACTAGTGCTGTCAAGCCATTAAAATATGTAATCACGACTTATGCATTTAACTTTCGATTAATCACAATTTCGAGAGAGAAAGAGACTTTCAATCTGTTTTATTATTGTTATTATTTTTGTTTGTATTTTTGTTATCTGTATGATTTGTATATTACTATGTTTTTCTGATGTGTTTTAATTGTTTTTGCAATATTGTTGTTGCAACATTCTAATTGAATTTACAGAGAGAGAGAGAGAGAGAGAGAGAGAGAGAGAGATGAACATAGCAGTCAGGCTTCGTAGGTCCTGTCGTTGGATGTGATGTGTATTATATCAGCTAGATCCTCGTCCTCAACAACGCTAACAGGCTACACGCAGTAGCATCCATTTAGCTATGGCTGCAGTAACTTTGTTCTTCGTTGTGGTGTCCATGTGTTTCTGTCCCAAAAAATGAAAAAGTAAAAAGCGTTAAAATTGGTTTGTGTTAACGCCGTTAATAACGCGCTAATATGACAGCACTGATAGATACCTTCTCATACTTCTCAAGACTCAACAACAGGCCAACAATACCTCATTCACGAAAAAGAGAATGACGTTGGTAAGACGACAGCCGGATGCGGGCAAACAAAGAGTTAAATTACGACAATAAGTTAATAAGGAAACATAAAAGGTGGTATTAAGAACAGAATTGTTTCTCCAGGATGCCACTGATATGCAGACGCTAAGCTTGTCTCTAAGCTCTAATCCAGGAACCTCGTTTGCTGCATAAACCTTTGTGATGTGCAAATTGTGTCCAACTCTCAGCAAATCCGAGCGAGAGTTGCGTCCTCTGAAAGCCGTCGCCACATCACCGAGAACGAGTTCTACTTCCTGTTTTTCTATGTGAAGTGTCAGAAGCTTCAGCTTCTTTTTTTTTCATCACCACCCACAGCGGGAATGCCGTTGATGTTGCTTTCATTTTCCAGAGTTTTGTACGGTTCGAAATTACAACACCGCGCCAACTAGTGCTGGGGAGAGGGGCGGGGGAGTCAAGGAACAAGCTTGCGAGCGGTGTCCAGGGGCAACAGCTGGGCTTCGCTCATCCAGAGCTGTCAGCCGACTGCAGACCGAGATCCCTGATTCACTCCGACTGCAGCAGACTTTCAAAATCACCGCGCGGCTCCTGGAGCATCTGTATTGTAGAAGGTCAAACATCAGCCCGGCGACGCGGCGCTCACTCTGAATATATGTGTCTGAATAACCCGCCAGAACCCCCCCCCCCCCCCTCCCCCCACCCTACTTGTCCCCCCCACCCCCATTCCCCTACACACACACACACACCACCTCCTGCCCCCCTTTTAAACTTATCACCAATGTCCTTTCACAGTCCTTTCACTATATCTTTATGACATTTACTCCCCGCTAGCTACAGCCAATATACCTAGAAAGCCACTGACAGCGCATCCATGTAATTCAATATGATAGCTCTCAACTCAACCAGCCAGTTCCAAGGAGGAACTGGAATATTATATATATTTTCTTCTTCTTCTTTTTTTTCACAAAATGTCATGTTGAATATCGGAGCAACGTGTTGGCGGGGGTGGTGGAGTTAGTCCTTCGTCTGACAATAGCCACACAAAAAAATTAAGCTGTCTGTTCGGATCTCTTCTCCTGTGTGTGTGTGTGTGTGTGTGTGTGTGTGTGTGTGTGTGTGTGTGTGTGTGTGTGTGTGTGTGTTGTCGTATGTTCGTGTTTAACGTGCACATCTTTGTCTGTTGTGGAATTCTGCAGAAGGGCACATCTGTAACACAATAATATTCCCTGTGTAGAGTGACCTACATACAGGGGACCCTAATGGGTGCCCAGACATACCGGCCTTGTGTGTGTTTTTGTGAGTGGGTGTACGGAGAGAAACGCTGTGTGTGTGTTTGTCAGCGTGCCTTCACGTGTCCCTTCAGATGCTCAGCTGTGTGTTGGCAGCTGTACGCCTCCCTTGAGTTCTTCGAAGAAACTTGTTTGTTGTTTTGGCCTTCAGCTTTTTAAGTTCCCTCCGTCAGTCCTTCAGTCTGTCAGGAGAATAAAAATAGACAAATATGCCCAGAAAATGTGTCACCAACTTAATATCGCTCATCCTCGTGCTGCATTCAAGTCATCCGAGGATACGTGTCCCCCCGGATATCGGCACCAGATATAGCAGGGACCTCTTCTCAGATGATACACACTAAGCAGGATTTGCTTTATTGAAACATCGTACATGTCGGGCCTGCTGTACGTCCAGTGTACGAGCATAGATGTTTCATACACATCCTGATCTAACTGGTGCGCTATGAGTGGCACCATACAAAAGGCTGTGCTTTTTCAATTATACTAATAATAATAATATTTACAATTAGTGCCTTTTAGCATTTAAAGAAAAGGCTTAGAAACCCCAAAAATATACGTTTGATTGACTTTATGTTTTCACCATTCGTTATGCTTCTCTGCAGACATTATACCGCTGCACATTCATTGCGTTCACAACGGTGCCATTTCATCCAAGTGCACCAGTAAGCCGGTATGGATAACACCTGAAACTGAAGCAGTGGAGCTTCAGCAAGTGTTCATGAGAGAACTTACACCGGTGCTTTTCCCTGTTTCTCTGCCAAATGCCCAAATATCCTCTACCCTGTTTTGGTATCTGTTCCGCCACAAATTCCTTTCCCACACAGACACAAGACACAACGTTTCAGAGAAGAACCGCAGGCTGCTGTTTTTAAGTTTGGATTTCTAGTCGCCGCCACTGTGTAGCGAAGAAGGCGTGCTCTCATGCCGCTCAAGAGCAGAACGCCATGTTCCCTTCGTTGTTTCCAACAATGACATTGGCGTCTCGAAATGCAAAAGATATAACAGACGCCAGGATCCACTTCGCAGTGTTCCAGCTGACTCGGATATTTGGCCGCGTCCGTGCGCGTCTGCATCAGCCGACATAGCAGATGGGGACCTTGGACGCATTGCATCCTGGTACGTGCGGCCACTGTTTGACGCGTCTGCCGGAAGTAGAGCTCAGCTTTTCCCCGTCATCGCAGCACAATGTGAGAGCATCAATTATGTCAACACTGATTAGGCCTACACAAGTAAAGGTTTCCCCCTTCTGTGAAAACAAGAACGCGCCTGTACCAACCATTAATTGCACGTTAAGGATGAACAACAAACAGGTCCGGGTGAGTCTGAAACCCGTCAACCTGTCCTTATTGTCTCCTGAGGGAAATGTCCGGCTCTTTAGCAACATAATTCTCCATTTAATGAGGCGAAAGACGCTAGAAGGCTCAGTTGAGCTGAGGGGAGCGAAAGAGAGGGTCGACTTGGAAAGGCTTGGATCGGCTCTAGGAGAGATTCCAATGTTATATTCACTCTACACTACAGATGTACCGCTGTAACTTGAATGGACTGCATTGTAGCTACCGGTGGCGGGCCGTGCATTTCCTTCCTAGGCCTGCTATCTGATATCATATACATAAATATGCGCATGACGGGATGCTGTTCGACCCTAGCCTGCAGTCGGCTAATGTTTTGCCCACGAGTAGATTCAGTTTAACCTCCGTCTCTGCGGCCCCCATCGAGTCCACGCAGCTAATTGGCTGCTTAATCCAATACGAGCCAATCTGAGTGTCTCTACTGCTGCGGATTCAACTTGTAGGCGCTGCCTACATTGATATCGATGTCACAGCTTCTCTCTTTTATTTCTTTAAATCAGACTTTGATAGTGTTAATGTGCAAGTGCACTTAGGAGAGCTTCAAAGTGCATAATCACACCTCATTTTAATCGGTTATCAACCCCCCTTGTGGTTCACTTGATTTGATGGATTCCAGTGCTGTGAGTCTTTTCCTCTTTCTTTTTCTCGCCCTCTCCTTCTACGACGCAAAGCTCTTATGTAAATGTAGTTAGTCAGGAAAAAAGAAAGAAAAAAAAAAAAAACATTACATGTGTTTGACTTCCCATAATTACCAGGACTCCTTGGGGAGAGATTTAAATGCCACTGATTACTTTGTTTGATTACTTATACATGTGTGTGTACATGTGTGAGTTATATATATATATATGCCTGTGTGTGTGTGTGTGTGTGTGTGTGTGTGTGTGTGTGTGTGTGTGTGTGTGTGTGTGTTCAAGGTGTCGGCCGCGTGTTGTGTGCATACTCTATCCGTGTCCACCTACTCTTGCACAGCTTTAACCTTGGCCGGCGTTCCCTTCTCTGACCTAAATCAGTTTGTTAAAAGTTGACAGTGACAAACGAGGACATTAGCGGCAAACTGTCCGTCTGAATACCCCAAAAATATACCTGCGGAAAATGCAGAAGGAGCGGCGCCAAGTTGCTCAAAAGGACCGGGCAAGTTAACTCGTGTGGTCCTCCGCCACCAGAACCATCTGTAGCCGCCTGTCCTACAAGCAAAGGCTCACAGCGGCCGAGGCGACGTGAGGCTCCGCGGCGATCAACAGTTTTGTGTGACCGGATGAAAATGTAACGATGCTTGGGGTAGAAATCGAGTCAACATCTCGTCTGACTCCCCTCATCTGTTCTCAAACCACCTGCTGCTGGAGGGGTGACCGCTGCCTCAGAGGCGTTCACATTGTCAGACCGGCGGAGGAGAATCTGGTCCGGAGGATGTAAATACGCAGCAATGTCCTCTCCCTCATCGACTGGGGTGGAGCCTTCTCTGAGGCGAAGCGCTAAACCTAGACTTTTTTTTTACTGCAGTACATAAGCCGTACACATTAGTGGAAACAGCACAATCATGGCTGGAAGTAGGGAGAAAACCGACCACACATTTAAAACTTGAACTAACTTCTCGCCAGTTCAACCAGTATACCGCACAGCCCTTGTAACAAGTGTGTGTTTTTTTTCTCCCTTTATCACTGAAAACCAGTTGTGTGTTTCCAGATCCGTGCTGGTGGGTTCGAGTACTCCCCCGGGACTCTTCACATCTACTCGGACAGCCTGCTGACGCTTCCTGCCATTATCGGCATTGGCGGGGGTGGCGGCCTGCTTCTGTTGGTCATCATCGCCGTGCTGATCGCCTACAAGAGGAAGTCGAGGGACGCCGACCGCACTCTGAAACGTCTGCAGCTCCAGATGGACAACCTGGAGTCCAGAGTGGCGCTGGAGTGTAAAGAAGGTAAGGAACGGCATGCATGGACTTTTAATGACGAGAAAGTCGCTGGTATGAATGTGCCAGCTGAAAAAAATGTGACGGGACACTTCTTTAGACTCGACTGCCACACAGGAACGTTAAAGCCAAAGAAAACGTGGAGATGGAGAGATAGTTGAGAGAACTGCAGAGAGAATCGATCAGTCAAGCAGCGGGTTTCTGCAGGTTTACTGAGGCAGATGCATCACTGTGTCATGAGTCATAGTCAAGTACAAAAGTGTTTTATTTACAAAAATACCAGGCTGATATAAAATCACACTGTTAGTTATATTGCCTTCAACATGGAAATATACAGACTGGAGGCAAAGGAAATGATGTATATTCAGTGTGACGGTTCTACCCCGAGCAACTCTGACACATGCAACAGTGTGTTAAAACCATTGTAGGATTACAGAGCCGGGGGAGGCGGTCATTAATTACATTTTCTTCTTCTTTTTTTTAATTAAATAACAATTAAAAATGTGTTAATATTCTCTAAGATGACTATGGTAAATTTATGAGGAAAAAAAAGGCCTCACACATTTACAATAAAAAAAAAAAAGGCTTGAATGTTATCTGTGGTGACGGAACATGGCGGCAAAGGAGCGTGAGAGAGAGAGGGAGAGGGAGAGAGAGACTGACAGGTCAAAGTAACGAGGGGATTGTTTGCAGAGACATTAAAGGTATAATGAGCAAGAGGTAACAGGGAGAAACACGGGTAATAGACAGACCGGGCTGACAGGGAGCTGATGAGGTCGACATTTTAGCAGCTAAGTGTAGATGACTGATGTCAGGACAGCCCAGGTGTTTACACTCGATATAATGACACAGGCACACACAGCCGAGGTACGAGGCTATAATACGGCCGCAGCGCAGAGTCGGAGCCCCTTTAGCCAGAAGATCAGTTGGCGGACACAAAGCTACAACCGTTGTTGAATTAAAGTGCGACAGCTTCAGGGTGATTGGTGCATGATTTCTGACCTTTTCAGAAGAAGAAAAAAATAAGTGTTTTTACCTCGTGTCCTTTTTAACATTTGCACTTTTTTTAAGAAAGAACACAGCTAGAACACCACTGTTCCTCCCTTAAAGAGGCTGCAGACGGTATTTGAAGGGGAATAAAAGCGCTCCGTTTTCCAGGAAATGAAGCATGGCCGTGTTCCCACCCCGCCCCGCCTGCTGTACTCCCAGCTGGCCTATAGAGATGAGACAGTGTGTGTGGGCGGAGGAACAGATGAAGTAGGCGGTCCGTGTGTGTGTGTGTGTGTGTACGTGTGTTTGAGGGTTCGGCTACGCTCTGAGAGTCCTGGGGGGAAGAGACATGAGGGATGTTTGGTTCAGTCGCACTGTACACAAGGATCCAAACTAGCATATTAGCAGTCATGGATGATTAGTTCCACATCATGAATGACAACTGATGAATGGCCAGTGTCACTTTTTGATTCAGGGGAACTAACGCACTTTTTTCTTGAAGTGCTAAGAAGTTCCGAAACACATTTTATGCGCTGAGCACTGATTCCACCGTAATGTAAGTTCACTAGGAGCTGTGGCATTATTGTGTGTTCCTGTTTTTACCAACAGTGTAAATATTGGGGGAACACTTCGCTTGGGCCAGCTGTCTTTGCTAGTTTAAAAGACGCCACGTTTGTCATTTCCACGGCAAGTAAAACTTGCCGCGTTGGTGTGGTTGGTCAGGCTTGTTGTTGGCGCTTCAACGTCTTGCGGCAGTCGAAAGGGATTGCGCCATTGACCAAGAAAAACCTGGACTAAAGTCAACGACGCAGTACTGTATATGTTTGGTTGTAAATGTTGTCTATAGCTCAATACACCACTGATTTTAAATAGTGGCGGAAGTCTTGCCTTAATCAGGGAGAATGTAACACTTTAGAGAAGAAATAACACCTTAAAAATATAAAGTTGAAGTCGTAAGAGGTACACCGGCACTTTCGCTCAATGTGATTCACTCTGTGATTTTACTGCTACGGCCTCACGTGTGAGCTTATGACGGCTAATGCTAGCTCATTTTTCAAGCAAACTTTAGATTGATCTATCGCTGCAATCAACAAGTCTTATTTTTTTGCATTTGTTTGCGGGTTTTGTAGCTCACTCAAAAGAATCTTGAGAAAACGTGAAACTGCTCGTGGCCACAGTGAACCGCTCTGTGCTGTGAAAGTCAGAGACTCGCTATGTTGAGCTCTAAATGAGTGAATGATTAATGATGGAGGAGGAGTTTTGATGATGATGATGATGATGAAGTGAAAAGAGCAAGGTGCCTCTATGTCTTATTCTGCTTCTTCTGCTCTGCCTATTTCGTTTTTCTGTCCTTGTGTTCACCTCCCTGCTCTCCTCGCTGCTTCTCTCCAGGTCTTACCTTTACACGCTGATCTTTCTTTCTTCTGTCTTTTTGTCCTAATCACTTACATCCTCTGCATTTCCCCTACCACTCTCACTTTGTTACTTCCTGATCTTTATTTTTACTCCCCTCCCCTCTCCTTTTTCTCTCTTTTTTCCCCTTTATCTTTACCGCTTCCTCTCGTCTCCATCTCTCTAGTGGACCAAACAGTCCAATAACAGCTGGGAGAAATTATGCATGAAAACTCATCCGTCGCTCTCTTAATAATTATCCATTCATGCAATTAATTGACTTTCCTTTCCAGGAACTTTGTTTTCTGTCTCCTGGTTCTCTCTCTCTCTCTCTCTCTCTCTCTCTCTCTCTCTCTCTCTCTCTCTCTCTCTCTCTCTCTCTCTCTCTCCCCCTGAGCTAGCTTTCCCTTTTTTATTTCATTAAGTTTGGGTCTTTTTTTCTTTTTCTTCAGACAAGCAAAAATTGAATTTGTCGAGGCTCAGACACCAAGGAACAAATTCAGTTAACTAAATTCTTTCGCCCAGTCATTAAGTGTTATCAAAATAATTCTTTGTTAGTAAAATAAATTAAAGAGAAATTACACTGCCACCTTTTACGTTACATATCCTTCACTGAAATTAACTGAATGAATTTAAATCTACTTATCCTTGTATTCCCTCTTGTTTCATTCTTTCTCAACTTCTTACTTGTTGCCTTTGTGGGCTTCTTGCGTCGTCAGAGCTGAGCATCTTATGATTACTAAATGTCCCTCCAATCTCTGCTTTTTATCAAATAATGATATTGAGATTGCCATGTTAAAGATTGATAGCATCAAGCTGGTGGAACGTGGTTCTTGTAATTTAATAAAGAAAGTCATTTCTGGCAAAGCAGTGCTTTGTATGTCACAGGGAGTATCCTGCAGTGCTGAGGGAACTAATTATTCCATATCAGGGCTTGTAAGGACAACCTCACTTCCAGGGCAAGTTTCTGAAGTCCTGTAGATGACAAGCTAACGGTCAACACGCTAGCAAGCCTGAAGCACAAGACAAAATTATCTCTACGTCAAGCGTCTTTCTAATGTATCTGTTGTGTGCCGGCATTTCGTTGTCATGATTTGTGGGGGGGTTCAGCTCTCTGAACGTACTAACACTTAACGAGCACATAAGCTCAGTTGCTAAAACGACAATAAGCCAACATTGTTAATGCAATCAACGTATTTGTATTCTGTGCTCCGAGCCAGGGCTGCACGGTGGTGTAGTGGCTAGCACTGACGCCTCACAGCCAGAGGGGCCGGGGTTCAGATACTGGTCTGGCAGGTCCATCTGTGTGGAGTTTGCATGTTCTTCCCGTGCCAGCGTGGGTTCTCTCCGGGTTCTCCGGCTTCCTCCCACAGTCCAAAGACTAAATTGCCCAATTGCGAATAAGAGCATGATCGGTTGTTTGTCTATGTCTGCCCTGCGATGGACTGGCGACTTGTCCAGGGTGAACCCTGCCTTCGCCCATTGACGGCTGGGATCGGCTCCAGCGCCCCGCGATCCTAAACAGGATAAGCGGTTTGGATAATGGATGGATGGCTCTGACCTGTCGAAAGAAACATGCCCCTTTGGTGGAGCAGTTTATATTCTGGCCGAGGAAAGTTACATAAAACTAGATGGCTACGTTACATAGCTACGTTAGCTTCCTTGATCTGGGACTCTCCAGCTCGCTGTTCCTTCAAAAGTCAGCCCATGCCGGATCCTTTCGGGAAACAGTATGAGTCCAGTTTTTAAAGGTGTGTCCGAGCTTCTAGAACGAGACATAGTGTATTGGACCTTTTGGTCAAAATCAAACCTGGTTGCAGATTTCTGGATAAAATTATCTCATTGATAGATTAGATTCTCACATGTACATATTTTGTCTATTTTGATATATATATTTATTTCCATTTGGATCGGCCCATATCAACTCATTCAGAGATACCGTTGAGGAACCAGAAGGCAATACTCCGTGATTATTGTCATTTCACAAGCCGATAAGATGTTCAGCAGCAGCGCCGTTGCCACCGTTTGTCCATACAAAACCGTACGTGTTCACCATTCCTCATCCTGTCACCTTTTTTTTTTGTTGCCAAAACAGCTTTTGCGGAGCTTCAGACGGACATCCACGAGCTGACCCAGGAGCTGGACGGAGCTGGGATTCCCTTCCTGGACTATCGGACGTACGCAATGAGGGTCCTGTTCCCGGGGATTGAGGACCACCCTGTGCTAAAGGAGATGGAGGTACGGGTCAGTACACCACCAACCGAGCTTGAAACTAAAACAAACTCACCATAATTGGTCAGTTCCACTCGAACCAAGAACCAGGCCTTTGCACTAATGAAGTAAATTCAGCGGTAGAACAAGTACATTGAAGTTCTTGCAGCTGCTAAAACCTCAACTTTCCTCACTTCACATTGATCTCCTCCCTTCCCCAGTTTCATGCCTCCGTGAACACACTCATTCAATCTTTTAATGCTCGATGGGGTAGAAAGGAATTAGAAACTCTTGACATTATGTATCGCAAATGATTTATTTAATAACCACAAACATTTGTTTTGTTCCAAATTACAACTTAATTCATCAACAACAGTTGAACAGTTCACTCGCGTTTAGGAATTAACCTAAATTTAGTGACGACGTATCCAGCTTGACTCAATGAATGCAAATGGCTTCACAGAAGTCTCATCATCATTAGTTTGAACTCCTGGGACAGACACTCACCATATTCTCTAAATGTCTGGAAAGAGAAGTTTGTGAGTGAGGAATGCTTGAAATTGACTAAAATTAAATGTTATGTAAAGAAGTACAAGATAAAAGCGATAGGAAAAAAAAAGTGAAAGCAAAAATGAAGCAAAATATGATGGGAAAGAGTATTAAAGCAGAGAGGGAGGAATGAAATTCAGGGTCACCAGGATTCCTACTTGCATTATACATCACTGTTAAGTTATTAATTAAGCCAGTACATGCAACCACCTTACCAGCACAGCCGAATGGAGAGAGTGCACACAATTTATAAGGACATTCTACCACTGAGACCAAGGGAAGTACAATTAATAGTGTGTCAACATAAACTACTCTCTTTCAAAGCTGGAAACCAGAGAGCCAAGTTTGTAATCAGCAGTATCATTAAGATGTAGAATCTGGTGCTGCTCCATTGACTTTGATTGGAGTGCTGACTTTTTGGAGTCAAGGAATAATTTGTTTGACCTTTTACAGCTTCATTTAATCGCCCTAATCCAGAAAGTGGATTTATATTCCTAGAAGAAGAGGACGACGAAGAGAAGAAGAAAAAAAGCCCTCTGGGCGCTCTCATAGCGCCACTCTCTTCTTCTTTTGATTCATTCTAAATCATCTTATATTTGGCTCAACGAAACACTAGTGATTACTTAAATACAGTAAAATCATTGTTGGATGTAGGAACTAGTCCATAGCGGCTTCCAGCAGAGACTATAAAGCTAATATAGAGAAAACTATGGACAGTCAGTACAGAGTAAGTAAAAGGTTTTGAACAGGCATTTAGGAAATAATCCACTTAGGCTCCATATTTTCCCTCCTTTGTGTTTTGTTTGACCACTTTTGCAGACTTGCATAAAGTTGTGTGACATAATTCAATCTGGTGTCAAATCTGCTTATCAAATCTAAATCCTTCAGAAGCCCTTATTAAATCTAATTAGGTTTCAGCTTTCAACATTCATAAAGTTATAAATAACAAAAACTCAAAACTTAATTAAGTTTTTCATGGACATTTTATTGTTGGAGACACCAGAAACACTTCACCTAATGGATGTTTCCCAACCAGCAGATACAACCTGAAAATTAGATAATAAGCAGCGCAGAATATGAAATGTAGATTATTCGTGTGACCTAGGTGTCGCCTACTTTTCACATGTTTTTCTGCTACTTGTTCTGAATACTATTAATACGTGATGATGTTAAATATTGATATCATTATGGGAGTTTAACTGGGAGATTCCTGTATTTGTTTTATTTTTAAGGACCCGTTGGCAGTATTGACCCTTAATGTTACCATTTGTTATAGAAAGTTAGTTTTAAGCTAAAAAAAAAAAAAAGGTGTTTATTTCTTTCTGCAAGTTAAAGTGTTTTTGTTGTTAAAACTCCCATTCAAAGTATCCAGTGGTTTGCAGGAGACGTACAATGCCAACATTTATTTTTGGAGACTGTGTTGAGAGTACCATTTTTTTTCTTCAATAAATAAAACTAGCTTTGGGCGTGTACAGATACCAGCTAGCAGAGAGCACACGAAGCAGACGTCAGCCAGAACAGAAGTTTCCTTGCAGCTGTGAAGGAAATAGCGTTAATTGGCTTTTGCCAAAAAAAAAAAGCTCCCACCAGCAACGTTCGTTATTTCAGTTGGCAGAAGAGGTGGTCAACGCCAGGATGACCCCAAACTGTTAGGATATAAAGTTTTACATATTTTCCCCGCATCAACCCAGCTCAAGTTTTTGCTCACTACTTTGTGAAAGCAAGTCACGCTCAGTGTCTGGCATGAATATGCACAGCTGCTTTTACCGCCTATGAGGTCCTAAAATATCTGTTTTTCTCCGAGGGGGTGGGATCAAAATACACACAAGAAATATGACAGTGTGGGTATGATGTCCCCTGATACAAATACAGTTCACCTTTAATTTAAAGTGTCAGGCAGGCAGAGAGGTAGAGGGATCTTACCTATTTTATAGTTATGTCTAGACTTCCTTCCCTTTCCCTCTGTATTTCCCCCAGGGGTTGCCGGTGTAATCCAATGGCCTGTGTAAACTAACACTCCGAGCTTTATTGCTCTGTGTGACTGCTCTCTTCCCTAAGCTAGACAGCCACACTACTCACCGGTTATGCTTTCAGACACACACACACACACCACGCAGTACATGTATACACATTCACCGCTGTGCAGAAAGCTGGACGTACCCCATCCTAACACACTCTTTGAAATTCGGTGAAAACTGTCTGTGCATCTCTTTCCCTCTTTCTTGCTTTTGCGCTCTCTTTTCAAACACACATCACACATCACGCTCCCTTCCCACCCTGGAGGCCCGAGAATCTCATTTAGCACTTTAAAGAGAGGCACAGGCACTTTATTATGGCGCATCGGAGGCAGAAGTATAGATGTTGCAGTGGTACGAAAGGATGACGATAGCGAGAGAGATCGAGGGAGAGAATGGTGTGTGTGTGTACGTGTGTGTGTGTGTGTGTACAGACACAAAGACACAGAGCAGGATAAATTAATATGGGAAGAAAGCCAATGATGCGAAACAGTCGACGGCAAGCGCACGGGAGAGAATCAGAGCGGTGAGGAGGACGGAGCGAGTGAGCGACAGAGAGGCGTCTTCAGGGGGTTTAGCGTGTTGTTGATGAGAAGTGACAGGTGCCAGCCAGTGGAACAAGCAAGGCGCACCTCTGTCACCAAGCCTGACACACACACACACACACACACACACACACACACACACAATCCTGCCATGCCCCGGCGCGTCTTCCAACCCTTCCATCTCTTCCTCCCTCCTCCGTTTGACATAGGAATCTCTCTCATGCCGGGCTGGTCCGAGCCAGTCAGAAGCGCTATTAAAAGATTTAGTTTGAGGGCTTTCAAGTTATATAACCGACTCAGCAAAGTGACGAGTGCGACAGGAAATGTCTGAACTTTCTTTACGACCTGAGCGATCAATACAGGACAAGCAAGCGTCTAATGACAAATAACTCAAAGATAAAAAAAAAATCCTGGAGTCAAAGCAAAGACAGTGTCTGAGCACGCAGGGAGCTCAGACTGCTTATTACGAACAGGATTCTTGTCTTATCGTCGTTCAACGGGAGGATGCTTTGACCCATCCCCCTGATGTCGACAAGACAATTATTTCAAATGCCTGCAAAAATCGTTCGGAGAGCGACAACTGTGGAAACTCCCAGAAGGCGGTACCGAGCAGAGGAGCCAATCAGTCTTACTGCGCCGTTTACAAGCCAACTCAACACATCACATGGTAGCAAAAAACAACACACGGCTGTGTTTTATTTGAGCTTTTATATCCTAAATGCTATTTATCACAATCGATTGTGCACACGCCGCTTCCTCACAGATCTCTGTGACCGTTCAAACAATTTGACTTACATTAAGAAATGTAGTGTACAGTGCATTGGCAGTACGTATCTGCATCTCTCACTATTATTGAAAGTCACTGCCACAGGTTTGAGATTAAAGGAAAACAAGCCTCAAGGATTCCCTCCAGACATGTTTTAAAAGGATAGATCTTATTTAAAGTGTGGTTGTGTGAGGTACTTAAACATGGTGAGTGTATTGCCATACAGCAGATGACGGTGCCCCCCACACACACAAACACACACAATACAAAGAAAACATGCTCATTAACTAAGAACAGAAAGAAGCTCTCCACTGCTCCTCGCCTCTGATGCAACTGTCTGTCTGTGTGTCTTTCTTCAGGTGCAGGCGAACGTTGAGAAGGCTCTGACGCTGTTTGGCCAGCTGCTGACGAAGAAGCACTTCCTGTTGACGTTCATACGAACCCTGGAGGCACAGAGGTGTCTGCCTTCCTTCACGTCTTCCTTTATTGTTCGGATACAGGCTACGTTGTTTGTTTTCCAAAAGAGATTTCTGTTGTTTAATAAACTATGTCGAGCGGTTTTGGAAAATAACTTAAGGTAAATTCAAGCTCATCATTTCAGAGCTTTAGCATTTACCAGGATGATATTTCCAACCGTGAGAGTAAGATCATGTAAATACAGCACACTGTGTGCTTTATGCATTGTAGTACATTGAAAATATGATTAATAGATTTTAGACAAAAACTCTTCTAATGGGGCAAAAAGGAATACTCATCACCGGTTAAATTTGACTAATTTGACATAAAAGGCTGCTGTCTGTCTTTTTTATTCGGAAGAAAATTTGATAAACTGAGTAACAAACATTTTAGCAGCTAAAATTACCGTAAAGCACTTCACCAAATGGTCTTTGGCAAAACAGAGCTACAAACCTTTTGGTTACGATTAAATGTGGACTAATATTTAAACAAACTGCTATCATGTCACACATGTATTTTGAGGCACGGCTTTGGATTTTACTTGAACAAAATGGTGTATTTCCAGGTCCTTTTCCATGCGGGACCGAGGCAACGTGGCGTCTCTCATCATGACAGCCCTGCAGGGGGAGATGGAGTACGCCACCGGAGTCCTGAAACAGCTGCTGTCCGACCTGATAGACAGGAACCTGGAGAGCAAAAACCATCCCAAGCTGCTGCTCAGGAGGTGAGGGCGATGTGGAGAGACATGGGACAAATATAGACGACGTGGTGAAACACCATGCAGGGCACATTCAGTGGCACAAACCTAACTCAGTTTTATCCCTAACTTAATGTAAATGTACACAATGTACACAACACGTACATAATTGTACGCGTTGAACTAATGAACGCCACTTAGTTTATCTTAAGATCTTTTGACTTGAAACGGGTTAAATGAACAAGTTCTTGTTGACCAAGCGCATCAAATTAAGTTCCCAATGAAAGAGGGTCAGCGTAACAACACACTTCCCAGCATGCATTGTGTGTGGGTGAAAGCTCTTTTGCTCGGAGACCCTCCTGCTTGGTGGTATGAAGAAAAACGCACATGCTTCTTAAAATAAGTCTTCATTCAAAGTGTGTTGAAGTTGCTGAATTTGACAGCTGACAGCGCTAACAGTGCTAACAGAGTTCACCTGAGGGGGAGTTTAAAATAATGCATTAAGCCCAATGCCATCTAGTGCCGTTATATCTCCAGTGGCAGATCTCCAAACCCAGGCTCCTCACGCCGAAACATTCTCGGTTGATGAATAGCACGACTGGTAAAATACACTGTGCCTTTAATTTATAGTAGTTTCCTCAGATGATAATAAAAACAATGTGAACCACAATGAATGTTAGCACATCTAAAGTGCGCAGAAAGTACACATAAATGTTATTAGTTTGTTTATTGGGTGAAATCCAAAGGGGTAGCAGCAATATATTGTATTTTTTGCATTTAAAATCCTGGCTGAATCTCACACATTGCCCACTTTGAAGGACATTCTTCTGGAAACCAACAACTGCTACAACTGCTGCTTCTCAACTCAGCAAATTTTAAGTCCATTCCCCCCGCAAACAGTACAGCATCACGTGGCCCCAAAAGCCCGTCCACATGGCCTCTGGACTTATGCTTGTGTTCATAATCCTGTCTCTCTGCAGTGTGTTTCCAGCTTTCTCCTCTCATTGTCACTTTTTACCTTTCAGAACGGAGTCAGTCGCTGAGAAGATGCTGACCAACTGGTTTACGTTTCTGTTGTATAAGTTCCTCAAGGTAAGCCCAACAACAAGGCATGATCCAATAGTGTCCTTGTTAGATCTGTTTCTTTTCACACACGGATGAATACTCATCATCTTAAGTGGATTCATATCGTATTCATACTGCTTGTGTCATCGAGGGTTTTATTAAAACCTTTTTTTCTCCCTGTTGTAGTTATTAAAAGGGCTTTTTCTTTCCTCAGCCGTATATTCTTCCCTACCAGTGCAGCGTACAAACATTAGCTCATCAAAGCCTCCCAGCAGCTCTTCTCTGCTGTTTTAATGTCCTTTTTTCTTTTCTAAAGTCCACAGATCTTCCCTGCTCTCCTAATTTCACTCTTGTAGCCGACCCGTCGCTCCTCGCTGATCTCTATGTCGTTCTTTTGGCTCACATCTTCTCCCTCTGATCTCTCTTTCATCTGCATGGTTTCTGTTGTCATTATTCCACCGTAAGTCTCCCCTCTGCCTTAAGGTCATGTGCCCTACCGGGGGGCGCCACGTCGCTCACACTGTTCTTGCACGCCCCCGCCTCTCCCTTGTTGTCCTCTCTCTCTCTCTTGCTTTTACGGAGCCTGTCTGAAAAGAAGGCTCTCTCTCTCTCTCTCTGTCTCTCTCTGTGTCTCTCTGTGTCTCTCTCCCAATCGCATGTTGTGTACATAGCATGGTCATAGTGCAGGCATGTACTACATATTCTACGTCTCACATTTCTTGAATTGGTATATAATGAATACACAACGTCCCTGTGCAGATTTCCGATTGATTGTTAGCGATGCAGGAATCTGAGCCCCATTCCTCCTTCAGAACAGCGAGAGACAGCATTATGTCCCCGAAGTGTAAATGTCAGCATGCAATTAGGGAGCCTTAACGAAGCCGCGATGCGCAGCAAAGGCACATTTCTCCAAGACGAGCACGGGAGGCGAAAGCATAGCAGCCGTGATGTATGCTCGCGCTGTCTCGTTAGCAGCTGCCCACCTAATTGGCCCAGATGCTAACGAGGTTCTCGATGGGCGGCGGGACGGGGTAGGCGAGGAGGAGGGGTTAGAGGTGGGTGACAGAGGTGACGGGAGAGAGAAGAATAGAGGAGGGCATGGACCTGAAGAGGAGCAGAGGAAGAAGGTTTAGGGGGTAGGAAAGGAAGGAGGAGGTAGGCGGGTAAAGGAGAGAGAAAAAAGGAAACAGGATGGACTGAAAAAAGAACGATATATTAAAATGAGCGGTAGAAAGTATAAATAAAATACAAATAAAATAAAAACTTAGCTTGGGGTTTTTTTCACCTCGGCTTCGTTAGATGTCGGACATGTTGCTGCTCAGTGCTGCTCATGATGAAGTTAAGGAGGGGGGGGTGGATTGAAACAAAAAGACAAATATTAGGGAGTTATAACAGCTTATTCAATTAGCTTTATTTTGAATTCTAGAGACTGAGTACCCAAAGTTTGCACAGATATTTTTGCTCCTTCTCTTTTATCATTTTCAACCATTTAAGGGGATGTAGGGTGTTAAAACAAATGTGAATAAAGGGTAAAGGTCCTTGATTATCCAGGTTTATGCTTTCCTTGCATTTGTTAAAGAGATAATTGACTCATTGTTTTTTGGTGCAGGTAATTAAACATTTGAATCCCTCTTACAGCAGTGAGATGATGGAGATTTTGATGAAAAACACTCTCATACAGATTTTATTTTACATTCATTTGGCAACTAACTAGAGATAAACAAACAATTAACACGGGCACACAGGATTTAAACTAGGAAAATGTGTTTTAAACATGCTGACAAGAACAACCGTCTGGCATTACAACATCATATCAATATCGTAAGCGAATGTAAAAGAGGGGTAAAAAGGAGGGCGGAAGAATAAAGGAGTAAGATGAAATAGCAGTAATGCGCTGAGGATTGGTGTATTACAAGGGGAGGAAGGTGTGTGTGTTGTGTGTGTGTGTGTGTCTGAGAGAGAAAGAAAAAGCGATTTGTAGAGTGTGCTTGAAGGTGAGACAGATGAATTAGTACTTTCCCCTATTCTCCTCTGGACCTCATGCATCTCCGACACACACACACAGTCTGAAGTGTCTTCCTGAGCCCTGCACGGTCGATCATTAAGCTCTCGTCAGGATGAGTATTGGCCGCGATGTGTCCTCTCTCTCCCCTCTAAACTGCCACTACTTCAGTCGGTAGTGTTTTCCTTAGGCCCAAGTGATGCCTACCGACACTATTGATTGTCAAGTGTCTTAGATGGAGCGGAGAGCGGGTAAACATATTTATAACACCTGTGTCCGGTCGAATGAGCCCCAAGACGTAGACGACGGGAGAGAACTGAAAGGGGTTCACATTTACATAGCGCTGCTTTGAGGCGGACGGAGAGAGGTCTCTCGGGGTCGATTCGCTGTGAGAAATGCTGTATGTATTCAAATCTACATACTCGATAGCACTCTGAAGCTCCACTGGCTGGATTCTGACATATAAGCCTTTTAACCCTCAATCGGCGGCCGCCGCATGGGAGCGGTATGACAGTGCTCAGGTTTATTAAGTATTTATTTCTTCGTAATAATACATCGCAGAAATATGATTTGACGTCTAGCGGAAAGAGGAGACTTCCTGCTTCCACTGCCTTCGCCCTGCAATGTTTTACGGTGTGAAAGTCTTGCCTTTTACGGCTGTCAGCACCGCCGATATAAATGCTTTCATGAACTGGGTGGGAGTTGAATCGCTGTGCTCTGCAGTGAGTAGACACACTGTAGCTTAACCCCTCTTATGGTATGTGTGATGATTCACGGGATGGGACAGGAGAGGGAAAATCACAGCACAAAATGGCCTCACCTCCCCAGATATTTTGTTTTTTTCCCATGAAATTTCTCGACTTCTTTTCCCTCCTCTTAGCCATTACATTTTTTTTTTTTATTGAAATGAAAAGAAACCTGAGCAAAGTGAATCCCTCTCATTGGTCGATCTGCCGGCAACTCTGACATCTCTGTCTGCCTGCTCCCTCTCACCAGGAATGTGCCGGGGAGCCTCTGTTCATGCTCTACTGTGCCATGAAGCAGCAGATGGAGAAGGGGCCCATAGACGCCATCACAGGAGAAGCCCGCTACTCCCTCAGCGAGGACAAGCTCATCCGGCAACAGATAGACTACAAAACCTTGGTCAGTGGACTCACTGCGTGTCTCCAGGCTTGTCGGCATCCGTCTGAAATCACTCAAAGAGGCTGCAAAGTTTGCCGATGACAATTCATTTTTTTTAAAGCGAGCCCAAACTAATCAGCGGCTGAAATGCGGCGGCCACCACCGGCTTAATTGGTCTGGTGAAGGGGGAAAGGCTTCCTCCCAGCGTAAACACGGCCCCGCAGCATCAGCTTTGTTTTGGAAAGGGAGAGAACGCGATCTGGCCGTGAACCTGACCGGCTGCTGCCCGTCGTTGATCACGCTCTCTCTCCCTTGCAAACAAAGCACTCCAGGTTTGGATTGGAAAGACGGACCTACTTGTCGGCAGGCTCTGCTTCAGTGGTTATTGTATCCAACCAAACAAACTGAGAAAAATGTCCAGTTAAAAAAAAAAATCCCATCCCAACATCTAACTGGTGGCCGGTGTATCGCTGTGTCTCCGCTTCAGCTTCAAAATATTCTGTCTGTTTCCATTTTCATTCGTTTCCACCCGTTTATTTGTGTTTTCTCCCCCCACCCGTCCCCAGACGTTGCACTGTGTGAACCCAGAGAACGAGAACGCCCAGGAGGTGACGGTCAAGTGTCTGAACTGTGACACCATCACTCAGGTCAAAGAGAAGCTGCTCGACGCCGTGTACAAGGGCAGCCCCTATTCCCAGCGGCCCAAGGCTTCCGACATGGACCTGGGTAATGCACACGATGCTGCGTGCTGCACGTTCATAGAACTGTATGAGACACGTGTGGACAACCTGGTTTTAGCTTAGCTCAGCGACGCACTGCCACTGTTCTCCAGGGCCAAGTCACAAAAGGATTGTGTGTCTTTTTCGACCGTTAAACCTCCCTAAATAAGACAAAAAGAAACTCATTTTAACTCAATTAACTCTCAAAACTCTACACCGCAGAGGGTTCAAATTGTGCCTCCGTGCTATGTGCACGCGTTTGAGGTAACATACAGACAGCAGCAGTAACATCTTTCCAGTGCAATTGAGGACAAAAATAGTACATATCGCATAAATCAGCACAAATAAGATCAGCGCTAATAACCGTCGCGTGGTTACGGTGTAATTGTTAGCATCTTCAGAGAGCTGGTGGTGAGCGAAGAGCATTAATAAAGGGTGCGACAACCACACCCACACCTCCCAGTGTTAATGCCAGCAGGGATCCTATCCAGGCGACGGCGTCGTCACGCTCCACTCAAACTAATTTATTTTTGGGATGCGGTTATAGGATGCAGCAGCAGTCGTGTCAAAAGAAATGAACAAAGCTCCCAGACTTGAAATACACAAAAAGGGATTTGTGCTGTAATATCATTAGCGCAACACCTTTTGTCTGTTGTGGACCTCTTGCTGACGGGCCAGATAGCGGTCGCAAGTAATACGCACTTCGTGGGCTGCTTTCCATTCTTTATGAATTTAATGTCACATAACAACTCAAAACTCTTCACACTGCCGAGAGTTGATTTCTGTCTGTGTGATGTTGTGAGGGGCATTACCTATTGAAGGGAATGTGACATTGTCTTCTAATTCCAGGGAAATTTGTTTGTTTGTTTGTTTTGTTCTGGAGGACTTGTTTTATTTGGAAAAGAACAAACCGCTGAAGCTGCAATAAACGCTACACACCGGGACCAGAACCAATTAATAGTTTAAATAAACATTGTGTGTGTGTGTGCGTGTGGCAGCACACCAACCTGTAAACATAACACATGACATAATATTGGCCTTCGCTCATTTACATATCCTGCAGACATGACACAATAAAATAGTTTGTACCACATGTTGCCTGTAAATCCAATGTTTACTCTCCTTTTTCCTCTGTTTTCTTTTCATATATTATATATATATATAAAAGATTTGTTGCTAAATTCTACACGTTTGGCACCTGGTCGCTAACTTACATCCACCTGTTGAGCCGTGAAACTAAACAATTAACTAAAAGATTTAGATTTTAACACACACATGCGTTGTGTTCTTGGCTCTGAACGTCTGCTCCCTCTTCTCTGAAGAATGGCGCCAAGGTCGCATGGCCAGAATCATTCTGCAAGACGAAGATGTCACAACTAAGATCGACAATGACTGGAAACGACTCAACACGCTGGCTCACTATCAGGTAAAAAAAAACGTGCACATGCACAGGAACGTGCACATGCACGGTTGCATTCATGCCGGTGAATATTTGGGTGTTTGCCTCGGCGTGCAGGTGACAGACGGCTCCGTGATCGCCCTGGTGCCGAAGCAGAACTCTGCCTACAACATCTCCAACTCCTCCACCTTCACCAAGAGCCTCAGCAGATACGGTACGACTCCCTTTCCTCCTCTTGACTTCACTATTTAAAACAGTCCCGTCAGTGACTTCCATCCCGTCGCCCAATTCCTTTATACGCTCTTTGTCTTTGTTTATCGCGGCCATGATTGAGCTCCATTCTTTTTGAATGGCAATCCTTTTTATCCATCGCTGTCAGCCAGGCCAAGGCTATTCCACGGCTATTTCCAAGCAGCCCGTAAATGACAGGCATTAAAGTAGACACCTCCATTCCCAGCTGAGTGACGGAGAGAGAGTTAGAGAGACAGGGAGCACCTGGCAGTCAGCGACAGACAGATGCCTGGCATCAATATGGTATACTTCACCTGAAAATTAAACAATTTGGAAGATAAATTACTCTGTCGTAAAATAAAATAGGCAGTGCCCCATAGGCATGCACAGCTGTTATCATCGCTACTGATCTAAACTCACAACCAACCTGGATTTTCTCTAAAAGTACCCATTATACAGCGAGGTTGGAACGTTAATAATCTTTTTTCGCATGCGTACACAATGCTTTTCGGGGAGGATTCAACACTGTCGACATCTACAGGAAACGTACGGGGAGAGAGAGAGGAGGATGTGACATGCGACTAAAGGTCCTCAACGGGACGCAATTAATCTGAAATCATGTCGTAGTTATGCATTACACACATTAGCCACTGCACTCGAAACAGACGTGCCTCTAGCAGCGCTATTATCTAGTGAGGGTGGTTTGAGGGTAGCAGGAGAGTGAGACCTCTGCTCTTTTCTCTTACCCAGTCACCCAACAGTGGTGTAAGTGGGTCATTTTCCAAATGAATAATCTCTACCAACAGAAATCTGCAAAGTAATGCAGAAACTTTAGGCAATGGGAATAGATTTTGGCATCAAATGTTTTCTGGTTTCCTTTAGTTTTTTTTAGGGTGAAGGGGTTTGCCCAAGCTGTGTTGACCAATCACGTTTGAGCGGGCTTTGGTTGCGTGCGAGTAAACAGTAACGGCAAAAGAGGCTGAGCGCATTGGCCAAAATGCAATCTCGGATTTATTTGGAGACGTTTTTATTTTTACCTGATTTGGTTTATTACATTTCTGGCAAGGCTGATAATACATATTCTGTCACTTTAGCTCTCCGCCAATTCCTGAAAAAAATCTGTCTACCTCAGATGTTTACTGTTCCACCGCTTTCACCAGCGAGTCGCTATTTTACAGCTGCTGCCTGAAAACAACATTGATGAGATCTGTGAGAAGTGGAAGCGATGAACCTCAAAACCTCCGTGGCATTCAGGAAAAGTGCTCAGAGTCAAGTGATCGTTCTCTCTGTGGCTTCGTCACTAGAAATAAGTCATAAAAACAAATACCCTTAATGAAGTTGAGCCCTGTCTTTTCTGAGATTCTTTTGAAGGAAACGTGCGTTACAAATGAAGACGCATTATCTATGCAGAGGCGCTTTGACTTGAACAAAAATGGAAACATCTGAGGAAAAGCAATCACACAACACCTACACTGTTTGACTACTGGATTACTGGGCAGCAGCGTTTATGGAGAAAATTACATTTGCGCAATCAAAGGTTTTTCGTTTTTTTTTTATGAATCATCTCAACCTGCAAAACCTGCACATCTGCTGCTAATTCACATCAAAGCGAATAAACCTGTGTGTTTTTATTTGCTTTGCGCTTTAATAGTGGTCGTGTGTGTCTGTGTATGTACGCTCATACGTGTGCGTGTGAGTAGGAGGGTGTGTTTATGAGCGCGGGTGAATGTTGTCCACCAGTGGCCGCGATGGGTTTGGAATCAAAGCCACTCAGCACCCCGCTGACAAGAGCCACAACAGCACAAGGACACTCAGTCGCTTTCATTTTTCTATCTCCTATTACTACTCTTTCTCTCTCTCTCTCTCCCTGTCTCTCTCTCTCCTCGCGTTATTTGTTTATTTGTGTCTCTGTCTATTTAGCCAACCCACACGCTTTTCCTGTCATCTCCTCTCCCTCCTTTCACCGGACATAAAGGGGTTGCAGCATGCATCAAGCAGCTCTCTCCTTTACCTCTATCTCTCTTCTGTCCATCCCATACGCCCCCCTCTTCCCCAGGAGCAACAGCTTGTCAGGATAGAAGTCCCCCTCCCATCCTCCTCCTCCCCCCGCCTCCCCCACCTCGACCTCCCTGGTTGCCCGTCCCCTCTCCATTCCTAAATGGAACAGTCGTAGATATGCATCGCCTTGCTTCGCTCGCATCAACTTTGACACTCGTGTCGTGAATAATGAAACAGACACAGATGAAGGAGACGAGGGGAGGAGTGGTGTGAGTCAGTCTGTAAGCGAGAGAGTGAAGTGAGAATGAGAATCTACATGTTTTATAGTTGTACTTCATGGGCCATTCCACCGAATCGGTGCCTTCTACCCTCTCCAGGACATTACAGGCATAAATATGCATGAAAAGTATATCCCGTAAAGTCTCCAGCACATTGTCCTGAATGCAATTTGAAGATGCATCATGTAAAACCTGACGACCAAGATCACTGAAAAAATAAGGATGTCAGCCTGTCCCCACTTTGTAATGTTACACGCCATGAAATGTAATAATAAGAATCCTTTAGAAATGTTTTTTGTATTATTATTTCGTAGATTTGATTATGTTGTTGTTGTTTTTAATGGTATTTTTCACTCTGAAGATGCTAATTGAATATGCTAAGTGTTTTCACGCTTTTAGCAATCATGTCAGGTGGCCTCATTTCATATATTTGCTAATGCTATGCTAAACAAAACCTTGTGAAAAATAAATACATATAATCGCCTGAGATTGACATTACACATTTTGAATAGTTAATCATCTGGGTTTTTAGTTTCAGCGCCAAAGAAATATTTGAAAGAATTTACAAAAGTAAAAATAATAATAATAATAATAATAATAATAATAATCATCATAGGTGGAAATATTTGCTCTCAAAATGGAAATCTGCCTCTCTTTATTTATTTATTGTATCACTGAATCACAAGGTTTCCAAAGCTGATGTAGTTCTAAACCATTCTGTGTTGTGTTTCCGGCTTCAGAGAGTATGCTCAGGACGGCCAGTAGTCCAGACAGCCTACGATCACGAACGCCCATGATAACCCCTGACCTGGAGAGCGGGACTAAATTGTGGCATCTGGTGAAGAACCACGACCATTCGGACCAGAGGGAGGGCGACCGAGGCAGCAAGATGGTGTCTGAGATCTACCTGACACGGCTGCTCGCTACAAAAGTAAGACAAAGGACTGTTTTAAAAAGTACATCTCAAGTCAGGGTGAAACAAAAACTCTCAAACTGCACTTTGAACCATTGGGGAGCAGTAAAAGTTACCACTGAAACTCAGCCTAATGGGATATTTTTTTGCATTATCATCTCTTTAAAGAAAAGGGATCCACCTCACCTATTTGATGCTCCAAGAAACTATCAGTACGGAGAGTCTGCGAGTCATTGAGGAGTCTTAAAATATATCAAAACACGTCATCAAAATTCAAAGCATTCCTCTAAAAGCACACTTACATTTGCTTGTATTTGGTTGGCAGACTCTTTGGTCCAGTAGCGACACACAAATGCGTTACCATCCCAGGCGTAGTAGATCAAGGAGAAGCCAAGTCTGCAACGCTCAGTTCCCAGTGCAGGTTGCAGGTGCATAAGTTACACATTAGTGTATATCAGGAATGAGAGTTGTATTATCATTATTGATTGTCACCCCTTTACTTTTTATTTCACTTGCATTGCTACTTATTTACTGCACATTTACTGCATCTTACTTTTTACTTGTTTTTTATCCAAATTTTATACTTTCACTTGTACAGTTCCTTGTTGTTGCTGCTGTTGTTGTTGTGTTTTATGATGCACCTTCCGCCAGGACAAATTCCTCGTTTGTAATAACTTAGGTGGCAATAAAACGTTTCTGATTCTGATTCCCTAGAGAGAGTTATAGAAACAGGAAGGGAGGGAGGGAGAGAGAGAGAGAGAGAGAGAGAGAGAGAGAGAGAGAGAGAGAGGGAGAGGGAGAGAGGGGGAGAGAGAGAGAGGGAGAGAGGGAGAGAGAGAGCGCATGTTAAGCGAGCAGGGCACATGAAGGCTACCGTTGGATTGAGTTGAGTAATTCGTTCCATCACCAAGGGAGCACACAAGAGAAGAGGATTGGCATTTAATGCATTGAAATGAGGCTTGATTTGCACTTTGTGGTAAATCAGGGAGGTGTGTGTCCAACCGGTGACCACTTTATCGACGCGCATTGATGACTTGAACTCAAAGGATTTTCAACCTTGACCCTATTTTCCCTTTTTTTTATGTCTTAACTGTCTAATGGGGACAACAGTTTTTGATATTTTCCTCCAGTGTTGATGGGGGAACGCTGCAGACAGCGGGCTTCTCGAGGTCAATGGGCATCCACTAAAAATGTGACAGGCTTAGATTGTTATTATGTGTCATTTTATGTGTCATTATAGGAAGTAAAACAGAGGGATAAAAGGTTTTTGCTTAAGTTTCTTGACATGGACGCGTCATGAGATTAGAGAGAAGAGGACCAAGCACTGATCCCTGTGGTACCCCACAGAGTCAGCTGTTTCAATTGTATTTTAATACATAACCTAGCAGCTCAGGGAATATGTATAGATCTACCGAACCAAATTGGTTACCAATGTAAGAAAGGACCCATTGTACACACGCACACACACACACACACACACACACACACACACACACAGGGATAAGCAGGTCCATAACAATTCCTTCCATCTTGCATCCTTGCAGCATCCTTTCTTTTTTTCCCCTCGGTGTCTCTCAGTTCATTGTCTCTTACCTAATTGTGGCAGGGGGGAGGGAAATATAGCAATGGGCAGCGGTTACAAGAGAGCCGGCTTTTCAATTTCCACTGGTAATAAGAAAAAAAAACAGATTAATAAGAGGTGGGCTTGTGGTGCAGAGTGCAGGGAGGCAGATGCAGGAGGTGTCAGGAGACAGGTAATTTGTCGAGGGATTGAAGATTTGGCCATGCATGATGACAAAACAGAGAGGCAAATGCAATTGAGAAACTCATCTTGTCCTTGTCTCTCAATAGCTGTCTTTCTGCGTCCTGTCTATGCAGATCTCAGTACTTTGATCCGCGGCCGGGGCGGGAAATTCATTCCTGCTCCATTTCGCAATGGCTGACTAAATACGATCCCCAAACATCTCCTCGGTAATAGATTCTGCCAGATGGAGGAATCTAGGAAACAAATGTGTTGTTAGGAAAATTCATTCAGCTACATTTAATGCAATTATGTGGAGGCACTGCCATTGGAGGAGCGCGCCAATCCGAATCCGAGAGCCGGGGTTCCTGTTTGTGCATCCGCAGAGCTCAGTAGGCAGAGCGAAGCAGTCACGGAGCCGGAGTTATCGCTGTGTTTCCCACTGGGGCCGTTCACACTAGACACGCACACACTTATGGCCCGTTCAGGTGCTGCGGCTACAAGTGGCTGGAAATGGTGCAATACACGACACGGGGAAATTATGTCTATTTTCATTCTCCGCCTTCTCTCTGTGCTTTCACACGGCGGTCGTCTGCTCTTCTGATTAACAGGTGGAATTTAAACTTAGGTATGTAGGATCTTTTAGGAGGTTGTTTGTCAGGGTGTATGGATTAATTCATGAGCACCAGCGCAAAAGTGCTGAACACACAAATTAAATCAATACAAGTAATAAAACAAAACAGTAAAACCTCTGAAAACAAAGGTCAGATGGAGATCCCATAATAAGGCAATATAAGCTGTATTAAAACGTCGAAAAGAATCAGAGACAAACTACAGACTTAAAAAAGACATGCGATCCCGGCTCCTATTTTTAGATTACAATTTTAAAACTATAATGTTTTACTACAGAGCAACTCTTAAGCACCAATATGTGCATGAAAAATTCATACTTTTTTATTTTTTAAATTTACAGTATTAATTCCTCGTGTTTTCTCTCTGTCCTCGCCCGTTCATTCAGGGCACACTGCAGAAGTTCGTGGACGACCTGTTCGAGACCATCTTCAGCACGGCGCACAGAGGCAGCGCCCTGCCGCTGGCCATCAAGTACATGTTCGACTTCCTGGACGAGCAGGCCGACAAGCACTCCATCACAGACTACGACGTACGGCACACCTGGAAGAGCAACTGGTAAGCGCAAGAGTGTTTTTTTTTTACTTACGGTCTCGCGGTGTGATGGGAATCGGGTGCCGGTCCAAGAGGGTACCACAAAACGGCCAGATCGTCACCTTTTTTGTGACATTTGCATTCGAGTGCCTGCCTTGTTAAGCTGTCTTCTGCGCAAGTCAGGCCAAGTCGTGTGAAGATTGTTCAAGCAAAAACTTCAAGCATTGCCAGCTTCCAGCTTTTTCAAATCTGAGAATCTGTTGCTTGTCTTTGTCTTATGTGATAGTGAAATTAATATCTATGAGTGGTGGCGTTTTGGTCGGCCAAAACCAGCAATTTAATCACCTTAGGACCTTTTGATGGCCGATGTCCCTTTAAGACTTTAAAATTGTTCAAAATGTGATCATTTAAAGATTACTTTTTTAACGTTTCTAATAGTTTTACATTTGTTTCTCTTGTAAGCCATGTGACCTGCTGTTCCAAGTGTTGTTAATACCCCAAAATTGCTGTGCTCCTGGGTGCACTGTAATGTTATATACCCCATCTGCAAAGGTCAGGCAAGTAAATATCTGTGCGAACAACACTGCGAAACCCAAAGTATGATATTAAATCAATAAATCCAGGTCTGCAAAATGCAAAACAAATGAAAATAGTTGCTGTGTCGGCTGCTTGTTCATAATTTACTGAACGATTTAATAACATCTTCAGACCGGCATTGTAGTATTTGTTTGCGATTATTTCATTAACAGGTTTTGCTATATTCGCAAAGAATTTAGGTCACTGTTTTTTCTTCAAAGTTACGATCAATTAGATTGTTTTACCAGTTAGCTGCTCCACAGCCTGAGGGCCACAGCACCCACTGTGCAAGATTATTACAAACACAATATAAACCACTTGGAAAAAACAAGCTTTTAATGCACACAAGTTGTGCGATACGGAAAAATAATAAAATAAGCAGCCGAAGCGAAGCACTCAGTCACTTCAAATTTCCTCGGTCGCATTTAATTACGTGTTGTTAAATGTTTTCTTTCACAAAGTGGCCTCTTCTGTGTTGCCTCTCCAGTCTTCCTCTGCGGTTCTGGGTGAACGTCATCAAGAATCCCCAGTTTGTATTCGACATCCACAAGAACAGCATCACGGACGCCTGTCTGTCCGTGGTGGCCCAGACCTTCATGGACTCCTGTTCAACGTCAGAACACAAACTGGGAAAAGACTCGCCTTCGAATAAGCTTCTCTACGCGAAAGACATCCCCAACTACAAGAACTGGGTCGAGAGGTACGTCAAAGTGGAACCCAGGCCATCCATATTAAAGGAATTCTTTGGCCACAAAACGACCATTTGTGTACCGATTACTCACCATTTCAAGGTAACACAGGGAGAATAATTGGCATACAGGTGGTCATTTTCTGGGTGAATTATAGCACAGTTTTTAATGCTAAGTAAAAAAGACACCCGATGAGTTGTTGAAGCTGGGAAGGTTGACTAATCTGTAAAGTTGTTTTCAAAGAAAAGCGAGGTGGAGCGTTAAGATAAGGACTTATTTAAACAGCCGTAATATTAGGAGAGAGTTGCAGGTTGAACTTTGTCCGCCACGAGCTTTTGAAGCATTTAACGGTTCTATTAAATTAGCAAAAAAGAAGAGAAAAGGCGCTTTTTTCAGAAGTTCATTATGATATAATTAAAAAAGTTTATTTTATGTCTCTCTTTTTATGTTTAGTTTACGATCATTTTTAATATTTCATTTTTATCTTGTGCTGTTTCTGTGTTTTATGTGTGGCCTTGTGTGAAGCTACGCCGCCATCTTGGTCTTTGTACTTCACGTAAAAAGAGATCTTAAAAAATCAATGGGATTAACGGGGATAAATAAAGGTTTAATAAATAAAATAAATGACACGTTCATTCGGCATGGTCCCATCCCCCTCGGCTGCCACAGTGGAGCAGACGATTATCCTGGTACCGAGTCCATTTCTTTGTGTCGAGCGACACACTTGAGCGTGCTGCAGCGAGTCCTGAGGCTCTCGCAGAGTATCTGAAGGCAGTATGAGATACAGATTTATAGGCGATGGTTAATTGGGTGCAGTTAAACCTTGTTTCTATTATGCCTCTGAATCCATGCTCAACCCCAGGATGCTCCGCTGCTGTAAACCTTGAGATGGTTGATGGTGGATTCTGCAAACATGTCCGGGTACAGCTCAATATCGGGATGCATTCCTATTGTACGACTGCCTCACGGCCCGAGTCAATGCCAGTTAATGCTCAGTTATCATAATAAGGGACTGGATGAAAATGATTGGGATGGGAAAGGGGCAATAAGTGTAGTATTAACGCCCCAACCGAAATTCCAAATAGTAAAATCTCTAATGTGACTTATACTTGGCGATGCTGTCGCCCACTATGTGTCAGATCAGCTGGGCGGCTGTCGCCCAGGGGGAGAGAGCAGGTCATCCTTTAATCACAAAGTTGGTGAAGCGAAGCCCGGCTTCTCCTGCCAGCACGTCTTTGTGCGAGACGCTGAACTCCGAGTGGCTTCACAGCTTTCACAGCTCACACGGGAACATTCAAATACGATATGAATCTGGAGTGAAACAAAGTAAAAAAAAGACCTTTAATCTGCACGCCTCTCAGGAAAGAACTACAAAATAATAACTCCCCGTTCCCCTCTAATCATTGTCCCACACTCCCTTAAAAAGAGCTTCAACGCTGACATGCCACTGAACGCCACACGGTCCACCCTTCCTCGGCTGTCATGTGCCTCCTCGCGTCCATTGGTCCTGTCAAAGTGTCCCCGAGCGAGATACTGAAACATCAGCTAAATATTGAACGTGGAACTGTGAACTGCAACTCCGTCCTCCTCAGCGAGAAGCCCAGCAGCCAGCTGCCGCCGTTTGCGTTCGGAATATTTAATCACGACCCGTGAGCCGAAGCTTTCGGACGGAATACGAATGCTGCGGTGCATAAAACTCTTGTCCCTCCCCCAGGTATTACTCGGATATCTCCCGAATGCCGGCCATCAGTGATCAGGACATGAGTGCCTACCTTGCAGAGCAGTCCCGCCTGCACCTCAGCCAGTTCAACAGCATGTCGGCGCTGCACGAGATCTACTCCTACATCATCAAATACAAAGACGAGGTGAGCTCCCCGCGGGCGTGGAGGAGAATGGAGTGGGAGGGGAAACGGCGCGTTGGAAGCGCTCGGTAGCGGGGTGGGCCTCTGTCACTTTACTTGTGTTGACTAACACCAAGAGGTCATTTGAATTCAATTACGCTGATACCCAGACCACATTGGTGGGAGCTGGAAGGTATTATCGCCGTTAGGGTGAACAATTAAGGCGTGAGCTTAACACATTCTGGAGCTAATGGCGCTTCATTAGGAGAGACCTGCGTGCACAGTATCCTACAGCTGCTACTGGTTGATTAAAACTCAATTTCTGTACAAAACCAGGAGTGTGTGTGTGTGTGTGTGTGTGTGTGTGTGTGTGTGTGAATTGTTGCGTGCCTACAGGTTTCATCTTTTAGAAACCTGTTTTTTTTTTTAAAAAAGGGCCCTGATTTGCTTTTTTTCTTCTGAAAATTAGATGAGAAGATCAATACCATGCCCCTTTCTCAAGGCTAAAAATGAAGCTACAGCCAGAAAGGACAGTGTGGTTGCCAGGCAACCAGCCTCGGCTCCAGGAAGTAAATAAGAGCGTAACGGCGCTGTTCAAATGATTTCAGCCGTCGCATGCCGTAAACATTTCTAACACACTGCCCTGGAGTCACGCACGTGTGATCGCTTCCTTGCCGAAGCCTCTTTCACACTTGCAGTGGACCCTCGTCGTGTCCAGGAACTTTCCCTGCACGGGCTCAAGTGCGGACGGGAGCAGAATGAAAGCAGTACCGTTGAGCGACGGCCGCGTAGAGGGTCACGTCCGTCCGCCGCTTATGACGCATTTAAATCCGGGTCTTTGACCTCCCGCTTACTCATAGACATGCACATGTCTCCGTCAACCTCTAATTTCCCCCAACTTCATCAAGCTTTTATGCAGTAAAAAGATAAGCAGCCCCCTCCCCCGCCCCCCTCCTTCCCCCCACCACTCAATAGCAACAGTATTACTGTAGTTATGCTGGCTGGTTGCAGCTGGCTCCATTCAAACCAACTGCTCCCCTTCATTACAGCCTATTATCCAGATGTATGCAGCTGCAGGGTCCTCATCGCCTCTAACACATGCCCTGACCTCACGCACACACAAACACACGGACGTGCTCGACACACTCTCACACACACACACACGCTAATGTATATGCACAGTGAACGGAATGACGCACCACAAAAACAAAAGCACACATAAATAGTCTTTTTTTTTCTTTCTTTCTCTCCCTTGTTCAGACCCCGGCACACACGCTCCTCCGCGAGCCTTTTGGAGACATTGTTTGCCCCTCCCCCCAGCTCGCTCCCCCCACCAACCTCGTCCATGCTGTCAGCATCAGTTTGAAATGTAATCACTAACAGGAGAGCTGAAATCAAAGAGTTTTTTTTACTTAGTTCTTTGCCAAAAAACCTGCTGTATCTTCGCACCGACAAGTTAAGGTTTAAAAAGCGCAATATAATGCAGCCATAGGATTGAAATAAGCGATTCAGGTGTGACGATGTAGTTTAATGTGCCTCGGCATCCGTTTTCCAGATCCTGTCGGCGTTGCAGAAGGACGAGCAGTCGCGCAGACAGCGGCTACGCGGCAAGCTGGAGCAGGTCATCGACACCATGGCGCTGGCCAGCTGAGGACCGGACAAACCGCGCCCCTCGGCTCGGGGAGAGCTGGCCAACCGAACACGCCTTCCCACGACAAACCTCCGACATTTTTAACCCTTCGACGCTTGAAGTCTGTCCGTTGTCACCCTCGCGAACAGCATTGAACAGCGGCGGAAAAGACTGCAAGGACACAAGCGCCCAGCAGCAGCACACAGGAGAGACAGCAGAGTTTGGAACTAAGGCCACGCCGGGCCGGGCTGGCTTTTTTCTTCTTCTTTTTTTTTGTCTCTGAGCCACCACCAACCCAGCCCCCGACAACCAAATCAAGTGCACCCTCAGCCGATATGGACCTTAGCTCAGGAGAGTGTTTATCTTCATCGAGGCCCTCGTCACGTGTAGACTCCTACGGGTACAGGAGTTGGGTACTTTGGCCACGATCAGGACCGGCACATGCACACCGGTGACCAAAAAGCTCATCGAGCTGGATGCAGAGCTGAAATGCAACTGGAAAGGTGTTCGCCGCCAGCTCGTTGCTCTCCACGGCCACGGCCACAGTTCAAACTGCAAGCCAATAAGAATCCAGGATCTTTTACCGCGATACTCGATCCCTGTAAGGAATTTTCTGTTGCCGTTCTCCACACGGAGGTCAGAGGTCGGGGTCAGCTACAGTGCAGCAGCCTCGGAGCTGGTGAGGATTCAGTGTGTTGCTCAAAGACACTACGGCAGGGTGGATGCTTGGCAACACGTGGACTGCCACCACTGCAGGGACGACCAGGAGGAAGGACTTTGCAGGGAAACTCTTCCTCCAGAACCGACTCTGCAACAGCATTTTCAGTTTCATAACTCTGCTTATGATTTGTTAACGCATTGTTTTGTTTTATTTTCCTCCCTTAACTGCGTACTCTCCCCCCCGTGCTGTGCCACTTGTGTTACTGCTGAATTTGCACAACAAAGCTAAATCAAAAGAGTGAAGAGGATATATGAAAATATATATATATATAGATATATAAATACAAACCTTTTGTTTTTAAAAACAAATTTAAAGTTGAAAAAAAAAGATGTTTTCCATAGTAGTGTATAAAAAAAAAGTTTGAGAAGAGGATTTGATATTTCCATGATGACAAATTATGAAAACAAGGAAAAAGTCGTCCTGTGCCATGTTTTACTTTGAATGTTGTTTAGTGCAAAGAGACTTCTTTTTGTTAGACGAGATGTGCTTTGAAATGTTGCTTAGTGACTAAAAGTGAGAAGTTAATTATATACATTTCTGTAATATATATATATATATATATATATATATATATATATATATATATATATTACACCGACCTACAGTGCTTTTGTGTTTGTTTTAGAGAAACCAAATACATGGAGACCTGGTCAGCTGATTTAGATGACACAAGAGACATTCCTGTCTAAAGAGGCACGAGCCGGTCATTTGGACATTTGGCACTCCGTGCTCTGAGACTCCTTCTTCTAGTTTTCTAGACTCCTTCTCTTGCCTGGGAAAAAAAGATGCGCGCCAGAATGAAGGCCGGCTCGGGCGTGCAGAAGGTGAAACCGCATCGACTCAGGCCTCCGCTTCTTTTCTGGTCTGCAGTAAAGGACGCTCGAGCTAAAGGTTCCCACTTTTGAAACGTGAATGTGGTTTATGAAAAGAAGATGAAATGTAGCCTGATTTATGTTCAGTGATTTTGTACCAGTGGAAGGCCTTTCTCTTTTTTTTTTCTTTTTTTTTTCTTTTGTTTTATAGGGTTAAAAAAAGAAGAAAAAAAAACAGGTTAAATGTTTCCTTTCCAGTCCGTGCTGCTCCGCATTATCTTGCAGTGCTTCGGGAAAAAAAACAAAAAAAAACATGCATTCACAAACGACACATTCCTTTTCTTCTGTGAGTGTAAAACAAAAAATTCAACACGGTTAATAACGAAGGCTAAAAAATACAGAGAAAAAAAAAGATTGAAATGCGTTAAACAAAACCAGGGTAATGTGTATTGTCATCCATCTTAAAAGAGCTTGTTGTGAAATGTGGAGCACTAAACGAGGCTTATCAGCAACCGGATCAGATGGATGGGGTTAAGATCAAGTCCCTGTTTGTTTGGCTTGAAAGCAAATGATTGGAGAAAAAAAATTACAAAATAAAAAAGTAGGTTAAAATGCATCAAATGCAGCTTTTACACGTCTTCAAAGGAAATCGTTACAGATGCCTCAAAACCATTTTCTTTTTCTTCCTCTTCAACAGTGCTTCCCTCTAATCCCCCCTCCTCCCTGTCACAGAGAGGCAAGGCCTCTAATCAGCTGACACTTTCAGTTCGGATCAGACAGCACAGAACTTTTTCAGAACCCGGGAACTTCGCAGGCCGGAGCCGCTGTGAGCGGCCCCATGAGGTTTCTCTCTCAAATTAAAGGTTAATCGGGATGCTCCATCTTGGCGATAGACAGTCCTCAGTACATCCCAGTGGCTCTTCAGGAAACTCCCAAAACACTGTCAAGCACATGAAGAAGCCTCCTGCGATACGACCCGCTTCTTGTCCGCTTCCCATGGACCTTTAAAACGTGCCTATACTGGTGCAGATGCTTATTTAAAGATAGCTGACACAGCGAAGCGCTCATATTCTGATGGCACATTCACATGCTCACAAGAAGAAGAATAACATACGTGTACGTACATTTCTTAATTGTAATTATAAATAGGATAAGTCGCTTTTTTTTTTTACATAACATGCCTTATGTCACGGTTGCAAAAATGTTAACATGTCGCTCGTAAGTGCGTGAGCAAAGCAGCAGATGGTATTTGTTCAGCCACAGCTGTGACTTTTTTATTTCTTAGATCAGGGGGGTTTTAGTCACTTCTGAGTGTGGTACATTCAGGCCTTAGCCACTTTTCCTTGTCTTTGAGCAGCAATACCCCTCCAGTTCAAGCTTTAAAGAATTGGCAAATAATTGCCAAGTTCTGATAAGAAAAAGATTGAAATTACACAGAATTATCATTTTTTTCGAGACAATGTAACTCGGCGGTACTGCTAGGTACGAGCCACATGTTAGCTAATTTCAGTTGAGGCGGCTACAGAGCTAACATGCTAACATGCTAGTCTAAAAATGAATCCGATTGCACATTTGCAAGTTGTATCGCCATGGAAGTGTACAATATACAACATATATCACCTGCAGTTACTGGACATCTCTCCATGGTTTTCCAATGGACAATGGCCGACAATAACACTTCAAATTTTGACTTCTTTAGCAAATCTTCTTCCTCCCCATATCTTTGCTTTATATGGCGTTTTTTAAAGCTACTTACCAGACCTGCCACCGAATGCCACCGAACCAAACAGATGCTGTTGCTGTCAAGTGAAAACTCTTTGCATTGAAAAGAAGTGCGTTACCCTGGAGAGATTGAAGATGATTCAGAAACCCTTTAAAACATCCAGATCTTTAGACATTAGCCCGTAGTTGTCGTTAAGATGCCGTTTTTTTTAAAGGTTTTTTTTTTTTTTTTTTACAGCAGTGTCTGGATAGAGTAAAACGTACTGTACATGCTTCAATACTTGAACCACTGATTTACACAGGGTAAAACAACTCACAGGGGGCTGACCAAAGCTTTTTTTCATCCAGGTGAAAAAGCTCTGTGAAGGGAGATTATCTCGGATCCATCTGCTTTTCAGTTCTTTCACACAAGGAGTCAGCCATTTAAATACTCCCTCATTGAAGGTATTCAGTGTTTGTATTTCCGCTTCATAAATGGTGAATTTGAGGTAATGTTACTTTCGCAGGCTCCTTAATGCATTCTGTTCAATTTGATTGAATGACTGACCCAGCCTGATGTATTTATGTCTGACCGCTATTCACTGGCTCAATTGTTCTGTTGCTGGAGATTTGTGAAGATCATTTTAAGTGATGTGGAAATAGTGATGAGACTTAGTTAGTGAAGAAAAATAGAAGGAAAAAAAAATTAAAAAAATCAGCAAGATGGCGGGAGAAGGCACACATGGTCTCTGGTGCTTTTGTTTCTTAGTTTTCCGCTTCTTGTTTTCTGCTTCCCCACTTGTTGGGGTAAAAGATGAAACGACTTGAGCAAGGCAGAGGAAGCGCTTTGAAGACCACGGTACCGCTTCATTCTCCATTCTGTTGCATCTGTGGCGCTCGACTTCCACATGGATATACACAGTGAGGAAGGAGGCAGGAGGAGTGTGGAGAGCGAGAAGGGATGAGATTCTCTCGACAATTGGCCGACGCAGAACCGTTCACCGTGCCTTGTCTGGCTCTGCCCATACTGAAAATGGTGAATTCCTTTTTCGTGTACTTGAAAGGCATGATTCAGGGTACATGTCCAACAAGTAAAATATGCATTTTTACCACATCATTCACCATGTATTTTGAAGTGCAATAGTTCTGCAATAGAAGTTTGATGGCCAACTAATCAGATGTCAGCATATTTTTAGGCTAGCTTAGCATAAAAAAGTAAAGCGCTAGCCTGCCTCTGTTCATAGTGAAAAAATATGCCTACTGACACCTCTAAAGCTGGCTAAGAGAACTAATTGTAGCTTTTGGTGCGTTATGTTCTTCCACTACGCTTCACCCTTGTTTTTAGTCTTTACACTAAGCTGAGCTAAGCTTAACTACTTCCTGACTCCAGCTCTGCACTTAACATCTACACATAAGACTGATATTGCTATCATTTTGCTGCTGTAAAACAAATGAAGTCTCCTGTTTCTCAACAAAAAAAAAGGAATTGTACTTATTTGCTTTCTTGGAGAAGAGTTAGAGAGAAGATCAATAACACTCGCATATCGGTCCGCTTCGTGTGAAGCTGGGCAGAGAATACAGTCAGCATAGCTTAGCATTAAGGCAGGAGGCAGAGAAAGGCTTGCTTAGCTCTGCCCAGAGATAAATGAATACAAAAAATTCACCAACAAGCATCGCTAAGCTCGCTAATTGACTCTTTTGAACATAGCAAGGCTAGCCGCTTCTTTTTCTCTGCTAAGCTAAGCTAACCGTATCCTGGCTCGAGCTTGATATTTAACATAAGGCTTCAGATCTGAAATCTGTGTCAATTGTTTTCATGTAACTCTCAGCAAAACAGTGAATAAGGGCACTTACCAAAATGTCAAACTATTGATGTTTTTCAACAATAAAACACCCTAATAATTTAGGAACCACTTATTTTTCTTCAGAAAGCCACCTCTAAATGTATTCTTAGTGTTGGTGAAATTTACTCATTTTCAGTATGGTCTGCACCGTCCAGCATGGCTGCTACTGAAACGCACAACCTTAATACTTAATGTGCCATTTTTTTTGTCCTTTCCCTCTCCAACAGCGACACTCAAAGTTCCCACAAGTTTCTCATCCCTCCAGTTCTCTCCAGCTTCCACACCTGCTGAGTTCACTTTGATTAAAGTACATTTCGGAGAAGGAGCATATGATGTAAAAAAAAAAAAACCTTCACACACAGATTAAAGAAGAGAGCATTATAAAGAAGAAAAAATATCTTAAAGAGTTTTAATACGTTATGAATTCTGATACCTTTTTAAGAGTTTCAGACTTGAAGCTGCTGTGACAGGTTTTGGCTGTTTCACGCCCGTGTAAATATCCTGCTCTTTCCTATTTTGCAGATTTATTACGTGTAAATAGACACGCATCAAGGAAAGATTAAACATGTTTTTTGCTAAATCTGTCTCGTCTGATGTTTTCATCCTCCTTCCCCATCCCACATAGCCTCCCCTCTAAGTTGTGGACTTGAAAGTTGTGAGAAGTTTTAGGTTTATCTCAAGTGCACGTCACCACAAAAAGACTTGAAAGATCAAAAGCAGCACATATGAGACTAAAATATTATTGTACTCTATGCATTCTGGCAGAGCAGAATATACTGCTTCTGTTTGATTTCCACACTTTCACCACAATGCTGGTGATGAGGACGTTGACAAAGATATAAAAAAAAAAGCAAATGATAATGAGCCCTTTGCAGACTTGACTGTCAGAAATCCCTTCTGGAAGCGACCAGGAAGATGCAGAGCATGGTTTTCAGGAGCACAACCACCCATCCATACCCACTCACTTTCCCACCCTTGTCAAACGACTGAAATTGTCCCAGTGAGTGTGAGGCCAGTGAATCCTTAAATGACGCTGTCAGAGAATCCACAGTTATGTGATAGATGAGCTTCAGGTGCTCCGTGTTCCATTTATCTTCCATTTACTGTAAATCTTTCAAAAGAGATCATAAATAATATAAATCTGAAAATACAATATGTTAACACTGAGCTTCACTGGGTTGAGAAAAAAATACAGGGATATTTATATATATATATATATACATACATACATACATACATACATACATACATATACGCACACACACAGACATACGCGTCCTTTCTTTAGTCCACCAAAATATCAACTGCTGGATGGATTGCCATGAAATCTTATACAAACATTCAATGTTCCCAGAGGATAGATCCCGAGCACTTGGATGATTTGTTGACATTTTATCTCGTGCCACCATGAAGTTTCTTTTCATGAATTTCTTGAATGGATTGGCTTGAAGTCCCCAAATGACAAATCCTATTAAAAACATGTCATTTACCATTTATCTAGCACCACCAGCAGGTCAAAGTTTTCATTTTCATGGAGTGAAATATCTTAAACATTGACTCGATGGATTGGCACAACATTTTGTGCCGACCTCCATGGTGTCCAGAGGATGAACTCTAAACACTCTGGTAGTATTTTAGTAGAATTTCTTAAAGACTACAGACTGGATTGCCATGGCATGTGGTCCAGACATTCAATTTCCCCTCAAGATGAATTGTAAAAGTGAGCACCTGACTTTTCATCCAACAGTTGAAATTCTAGATGTGTACTAGTTCATGAACCACATCCCTGAAAAACTGACATCCCCATCAGCTGATAGCATAATTAACATAGCATACTTAGCAAATGTTAGCATGCTCGCTCCCTAAGTATGAGATGGTGGAACTACTACCTGCTAAACATCAAAATGCTAATGTTATGATGTTATCGTACGTACAAGTTTCTAACTGGTAGGTGGCTTGCACTTTAACGTCAAATTCACAACTATGGCTGGGAACCAATACAACCAAGTTGGGGCTTAATGATTTTGAAAGTTCCTGAACAGAAAGCCAAAGCAATTCTTGCGCTGTCTCGTGCCCTCAAAGATTCCTACATGGGACCAAAGCATCATCTCCAGGGGCACGTTCGTCTCTTCAGGACACGTACGCCGCATTGTGATGACAATCAGACAAGATTAATCAATCAAACACTGTCACATTTCATAGATGCTAAAAATGACTGTTGCGTGACTCTCCATCCGTCAGCAATGACACAAAATGACAATGAGTCTCCACGCTACGGAGCCAACGGCAGAGTGTCCATTTTGATTTCAGGGCGCTGCTTTGGTGCGTTATTTATGTCGGTTGCTCTCTCTTCATCGCTCTCTCCCTTCATCTGTCCTTCTCGGAGCAAATGGTACTCAAACAGATCAAGTCCTGTTTCTCTCTTCACGTCGCTCCGACTGTCCATTACCAGTTGGAAAATGTAACATTTAAAATGTGTCGAGCCCGCCCCCTCGGGGACCAGGCGGTTTGACAGGCAACCCGTCAATCAAATTAAAAAGCCCATTACGAAAACATAAAGAGGAGAGATTCAGACCTCCGGAGAGAATCTGACCTGGATATCACAGACACCTCGTCTTTGCTCTCAATGGGATTGACCTCTCTTTATTACCCTAAGTGATTTTTTTTTGTTCTGTCTTCCCTCCACCTGTGGGGCCATCTCAGACTCGTATTTCTTCCTCTGCATGGGGAGGTTTCAAGCTGAGCGTGCACTGAATCTAGATGGTAGCATTTGTAATTATTTCTCTTCTTTTTCCCCCTATACGTATACGTCTTGCCTGCCTCTGATCTTTTTATTTTTTCTCATTTCCCCTCTCTCTCTCTACCTACTGTGGCCCTTCGGAGAGGCAGCGTTTCCACAGGAGTTTCCCCTCCCGTTCCTCTTCATCCACTCCTTTATTTGCCTCTTGCATGTTATTTTGGATTGCCTGCTGTAGCACTTGTCACAGTGGGTAGAGCACAGCAGTGCGTAGATAACGCCACGGGTTGCACGCACTCTCACAGACAGGCAGACAGACCCTCCTGCCGCCCGCAGCCCGAATGTCTCGCTATGTCTTCAAGTATCTCAGGGCATAAGATTCCCATGTTTGAATTGCGCTTGTTGCGATAATGTCCCTCTCTCTCTCGCTCTCTCGTTTTATTTGGGCCTGGAGGGTTCTCTGGCAATTCAATCACCCCAACCACTCTCAACACTAACACTCGGCCGTCCTCAGAGATGCCCCGACGCATTATAAACGAAGTGACATTGGCTTGGGCCCCCCACCGCCGACTCTCAGCTGGAGATTACACTGGAATAAAACCCCTCTGAGTGGAGAAGAGCATAACAAGAGAGATAGAGAAAAAGATAGGCGAGGAAAAAAAGCAACAAGAGGTACGAAGGACAGAGGGGACAAGTGTAAACTTTGGTTGCCTCGGAGGACGCGGGAGGTTAATACTGCCTCTCTCGCTCCGTCTTCACATGAAGCTGCAATAAAGGACGAGCGGCAGGGGAAATAAGACCGTGGCGCAGAATCAGGGCGGCAGACAGAGTCACGTCCGGCCCCTCGCTGCTTCCTCTCCGTCAAAGCCGAATTAAGTGCGCTGCTATGTTGCGACTGTGTGGGCGCATGGCTGGATGCGGCAACAGAAAGTACGTGAGCTTGCATGATTTAAACTAATCACTGATCACGTCGGGGGGAAAAACTAGTTCATGTGTTCTGAGGGCTTGACATCGGATAGATCTGTCAGGTGAAAAGGGAACCAATGGGTTTTGGTGATTCTGATGTGCTTTGGGAGAAAGGCAAGAGTAGACTGTGAGCACGACCTGAGACTTTAACTGAAATGTTTTTGCTTGATTGACAGGTCTGTCACCATTTAAACTTTTTTTATAAGTTAGATCTTTTACAATTTCTGTAAGTGTCGATATAAGTATTTGTTAATTGTGAATGTTACATAAAAAAACTGAAAAAAGCCAACATAGATTGTCGACCTATCGAGGGATCGTGAACTCTGCACCACCTCCTTGTCCGAGGCTCTCCGCCTTGCTTGACAAAGGACACATCGCTCGACGCCTTGGGGCTCAATGGAATTGGATGTAAATCACAAAATTGCAGGCTTGTCCACTCAAACCGAATACCGCAATACTGCGCCGGTTTGGACCCATTTTCCAAATACCCCCAATTTCACACTTGTCTATTAAATCAGCTGTGAATTACTTGAGGGGGGGAGAGAGGTGGAGACGTCCCATTAGAAACAGCAAGAAAAAGGTGTGATACTACTTTATTTTTTTAGACATACCGGTGCCGTGACTCTCGGGGATTGCAATGTGGGCCAGTCGTGTTTTTTTGGTCCACAGACTTTAGTCCACACAGAAATGTTTCAACAACTTGGATGTATTGCCATGAAGTTTTGTACAGATGTCCGTGCTGCCCAGAGGACAAGTTCTAATGACTTTGGTGATCTAATGACTCTTCATGAAGTGCCACTAGGAGGTCGACTAAACTCGAGTGACATCGAGGGAAATGTCTCAAAAACTTCTTGGATTGCCATGAAATTTGGTACAGACATGTATAGCCCCCTCAGGAGGAATTTGTAATAACTTTGGTGATCCCAGACCTTCTCATCAGGTCGACTTTTTAACTGGTCCAATACTTTGTGTCGTTGCTATCAGTCTCAGTTGCACTTTGTGTTTGGTGCTGATTATTGGCACCAAACAATTCTGCTTACATGCTGAGATAATACTTAACATTAAACCCTCAAAATATTGCAAAGTTAGCGTTGTAATTGTGAACAGGGCGGACCGCTGGAGACGATGAAGAAGCAAATGTGGCATTAGGAATTCAGCCTGTAGTTCAGCTCAGGCTATTTTCACCAACTGCAACCCCCACCGCTTCACTCCTCGCCGTCCCCGCAGGAGCTCACTTCACCTTTCCTCTCACTAGCCGTCGAAGCTATCCTCACGCTTTCATCTCTCTCTGTCTCAGCAGGCAGGGACGGATGCTCAAACAAACTAGTCATCTTAGACCCCCACCACCCCCACCCCACTGCGCTCTCTCTCTCTCGCCTTTCCATCCTCCTCTGTCACTCTTCCACTTCCCCTGTCTTCCTTTTATCTCTTCCGACCTCTCATCTACCCCCTCCCTCTCACGCCGCCTCTCCTCTCCTGGCGCCCCATGCTTTTCTCTCTCTGTATCACTTGGCTTGGCTGCAGGCAATGCTGCGGTACTGGAAGCAGCATGGGGCTTGAGGAGTCATCTGGTACTAAGCAGAGCTAAGCCCGGCTTCCGAAAAGCATCTTAGCACTTTGGTTTGGAGAGGTTCACAAAGACTATCAGATGGCAGAGGGGTAAGCTGAGCACTTGGCCTCGGACACCTCGAGATTGGGTCTAATTGTGAAAATTTGGCGTCAGATTTGCCGCTATGCATTTCTCTAGTTTCGGAAGCCTACCTTTGCAAAAGTGCGCTGTATGTTTCTGCAAGCCAAGGGCAATAAAACAACACATTTTAGTCATTTAATTCGGAGGACTCTGGAGGTGATCCTCCCATTAGAAAAGTGGAAATTTAAATTGTTTCATTTGTTAGTTGACACATTAGCACAGCAAATGTTAGAAGTTAAATGTGACAATGCAGGCTTGCTATATCTGTGTTATCTGTGTCTTTTGACCTTTTTTGCCTTCTTGTGTTTCATTTTCTGAGCAGTGCAGTTTGTTGCCAGTTTATTAGGTACGCCTAGCTAAAACTAGAGTGGTCTAATACACTGCCCTATGATAAATCCTACTTTAATGACAAATATAATGTGCCGTTTTTATTAAAACTATTTTGTGTTGATTAAACTTTATGACCATTTTGGAGGCTGGGCCCTGTTGTGATTGCATGGCATAATGTCAAAATACCTTTCTATTATTTTGTGTATATTTGATATAAATGGGCTGGAAAAAATCTATGGGCTGTTGTATTAGATTGCATTAGTTTAGCCAGGCTGACATAATAAAGTGGCAAGCGGTTATTAATTGGACCTGTGGTTTGACTGCAGAGCAGTTAGCTCTATCAACACCCTTTCTATCAAATGTACACGGTACCACGCTTTGACTTGGGATTGAATAAAAAATTTGGGGAGTAAAAGAAGCAGAAAGATCAAGTGTGGTGCTCCCCCACGTTGTCTTGCGCTCTAATCCCAAATGCTCGCATTAGTATGAAACACCGGAGCTTTCATACTGTTTCTGACCTCCTATGGAAAGGAAAGTTTTTTGAATCTTGCCGTTTCCTTTCCAATCTAGTCCTAATCAGATCCCTGTGTGCACTCTTACACGTTTCAGCCAACCTCCTCTTGCCTGAGGATGATCCCTCCGCTGATACATAAGGTCACACCAGCATAGTCTTTTACTTAACAGACATTTTACCATGCAGGTGTAACGTGTGCTGCAGGTTTGCATCATCTCTGCACACAGCGCAGGCTGCTGGGAGTCAAGGTCAAGGAAATACAGGGCATTATGTGCCATTGTAATTAACATAATTAAACTTTTAGGTGAGGGACCCCCGAAGCGCTCTAATATCATCAAGACTACTTTAACTGTTCTTTAATATTAGGAAGAACATTTTCATACTGTCGTTGATACAGTATCAAGAGCCACTTACATGAAGCTGAGGGGTAGCAGACGGCTGGTGAGAGCAACTTTCTCTGCATACGTAACTTATTTGATCACGTCAAACAAACTGAGATGTTTTTGACACTGTGATACAATGCAAACATGTTAAGACCCAGTTGAACCAGACTCCCCATGTTAATCATTGTAAAGAGGTCAGTTCATAGATATCAAACATCAACCCTGGACATACATTTAATTAGTCTATCGTTAGGTGAGTTAGCTTTCTGAGAAAATATCAGGTGGAAACTGAAGAATTAATGTCCAAAATCCCAGGTGGTTGTGAGGAAAGAAGCTCCGTTATCACTAAGTTATAATAAAAATATTTAATAAAAACAGGTGATGAAATTCGACAGATACAATACTTCATCAAGGCTCTCTAAATCTTGAACGACAGACTGTGAACATTTTGCTATTGTCCCAGCGGTCGAGGAAGAAGAGAGAACGTGACCAGTTCTGCACCGTGTTACATACACAACTCATTCGCTTGGCTTAAGGCCACCATTGGTTAGTCATAATTTCACACCTTAAACATTGCCCTCACTTGCAGTTGGCTCTACGCTGTTTTCAGGGCGGGTTTATCTTCAGCCGGTCTTCAAAAATCAATCCGGTCACCGAAGTCCCACCTCCAATGTCCACCTCGGCTTCCTGACCAACAGTCTGCAAGCACTAGCTCTTAAAGCTACAGTAACACAATTCCAACACAACACTATTGAAAAAACAGAAATACGATGTGTGGCGGGAGGGCGTGACTTAAGACTGAAATGTGTGACAGTCACACTCAATGCGTGACACTTGAGAGCCCTGATAATTGTACGGCTATAAACAAAAAAGTAAATTATCATCAACATTTATTGCCGCTGCTGTACACACAGAGTTACGTTTAGGAGGAAAACGGGTCTCGCACTTTTATGGTAAAGAAGAAGAACTCGACGGCTGCTACAAAACACAGAGGAGATCTATGAAAGCACAAACTTCAAAGACAAATCGTGGGATGAAAACAGGGAATTACCCGCAGTAAAAATTACAATGGCCTATGGTCTAGGCTAATATTGACGTTAGCTAGCACCGCAGCCGACAGGGTGAGCGTTATTAGACAGGCGTCACCCGCTAGCTCAACTGCTGCTCCTGTGTCTTTATCATATGGGGCAGATATAGCGGACCTGTCCAGTGACCCGGGTTTTGGTCTGCCGGTGGATGCTTCCACAGCAACAAACACATTGTTAAAGCTAAGACCACACGCTGTGTAAAAGCCTATTTATTGCTGGTCTAGTGAGCACTGCTGCGGTGCTTTTATGCTTTGCTAATTGGTAAGCTAATGCTGGAAGCGCCGTGCACTGTGTGACTCCGTGGGCCACAGCTAACGTGAGTGTACGTCTTAACTAATTAGTTTTTGTGATGATTTCTCAGAAAAGGTGACCAACAGGTGTGTGAGTTGCCGCTGTGAGTCTTTTGTAGCTATTTTACTGTTGTTGATATTATTTACATATGTGCACAGTGCATATAGTTATGGGGCTCCGTTTTATATACTAGCCAAGTTTAGATCGGCAAAAAGTCTGCTATGAAAAACGCAAGTCTATGTTTCATTCGCCCACTCAAATATATATCATTTTTTTATTTTCTGTTAAAAGTTTTGCAATTTAATAGGCTTGCATCTCCTAAGAGTTGTAGTATTTTGTCTGATTTTGTACATCTCTAAAACTTCAGACAGATTACTATTGAAAAGTGTCATCAAAAGCTTCATGCTCTATGAAAGATTGTGACTTTGGTCTTCATTTTAATAACTGTGATTTATTCGGTACTAGTTTTGCTTGTCTATTAGCTCAGTGTCTTATTGAAGACTTTCAATGTTATTTCTGCTATATTCTCTTAAATCTTAAGTTAAATTGTCTGTGTTCAACTGTGCAAGTTTGATTCTGTTTAGCCGGCACTCTGAATTACCAACTAGGCCACGGCCGAGGTAGTAAAAAAAAGAAACTTGGTGCTGCTACTGTAGTCTTGTGTCGTCTCTTCCTTTTCACCCTTCATTGCAGAGGTAGCAGCCGTTTTACTAGCTTTTTGATGTCATGAATATTAAAAGCATTCCTGGGGAATTTACATTATTACAAGTCACGTATGGCATTGTTTACTGCAGATGGAAATACAAGTAAGTAAAAGGGTTTGGTCCATATCTCATCAGGTGACCTTTTTTGTGAAACATGGAACTCATCCCTAATTATATTATACAATATATTGCCACAACGTTAGACTCACGGTCCCTTACTCATACTCACTAGTTCTAACCTGGTGTCAGCCTGCGCATCTGGAAAGCTAGTGGAGAAGTTGCTTTAATCTGCATTCTTTCAAAAGCCAGCAGGTTGCAAAAATAAGTCTGATTGTATAGACGTCTATGAAAAAAATGACCCTACTCCTCACGTCATTTATTTCTTCTGTAAACTTCAGTGTATGTTCTCAATGTTTCATTTTTATTTTTTTCTTCAATACAGCGAGATGTTGATTTTGTGAAATATGGTTGACTAGAGTAAATGCTTTAGGGCGTGGCTACCTTGCCATTGAGGGTTCACTACCACGGCATTGTCCGGTCTGAGGGTACTCCACGTTTTTGTGTAACAACTTCAACCCTTTCACTGTGTTTTTGTTTATGAAAGTTAATTGTTAATCGATTGTACTTAATGGACTTACTTCAATTGTACTTAGCTCCACCCTCTTGTGTCACTTTGGGTTCAAAAAGCAAGATGGTGACTGCAACAATGTCAAACCCAAGGCTTGAAATCTGTAGTAAACAAACCAATGGGTGACATCACAGTGACTTTGTTCATTTCTCAAATACAATCTATGGTCTTCCAACCTTGGAATAGTTAGTATATCACATAACTTAATGCTGGCCTCTGTGTTTCCATATAAGGTCACTTGCTCTAATGAAAGCTGTGTGCCTTACGGACATAAAGTTACAATAAATCTGACATTAAATGCTTCTGGGACGCAAAATAAATTAATTACTCATTCAGCTTGAAGTTTGTAGACTCAAGTGTTAAGCCTGCTCCTAGAAATCTGGGTGATATTAGATCACATCTGGTTATGAACTCATTCTTCGAAACATGTCCTTGTTTGCTCTATTTTAGCCTGTCTGCTTTTAGAAGTAATTTAGCAGAATAGCTTTGAGGCATGTGTTGGACGAGCACCAAATTACATCTGCGAGTTCTCACTTCCTTATGAGCCCGACGGCAGACAGGAATCCTTGGGCAGCGTTCTGTTTAGCATGTAAAAAATCCTGGCTGAAGACAGGGTCGATGAAATCTTCACTGTGCGGGTCCATCGGCAATGTTTAAAAGGCCGCCTGAGGAGTGCCGCAGTAGCCGTCACAGCCTTTTCTTTCTTGAAGTCGGTCGGACACAATCTTGTCTTTTCCTACAAGCTGCAACCATTGCCTTGCCGCAGTATTTGCAGCTCTTGACATCTGAAAAAGATAAGTGAATACACGTCTTCCACAGAAATACATTCAGTGCTGGAGTAAAAACGAACGACTCATTTTGGACGTGCCACTTTTTGTCTTTCTTACACACAAAATAACTTTGTTTGTGGCCAAGAAGGCAATGTAACGTGTTAACTTTGCTTACGGACGGATCCTGGTCAGTTGTGTCCCCATGAATCTTGTCTTGATGCTAACATGATCAAGTCTGTGGGATTGAACAAAGCGTGTATTTTGAGGCTCCCCGATTAAATTAAAAAAGTCCATATGTGCTTTGGAAAGCTTGAATCTTTCTCCCACGGCTCCCTTATCCACAGGACGAGGCAGGGCTGAAGAGAATCTTGTTTGAGATGACTTCACTACACCAGACAAGGTCGAGGCACCGAGGGTCCGCATGTGTCGCATTGATTATCAGACACGCGGCGCAAGCGGCTCAGCCGACAAGCTTTACAGGCTCGGAGACTGCAAACTACACAAATGGAGACGGACAGGAGAAACACTGCTTAGTACTTAGCAGACAGGTGTGGCTGTCAAGTAACATGACAGTGATGCACTAAGACAGTGAGTCTGGCAGACACAATGCAAGCCAGGCAAACTAAACATAGGACCGGTAGACAATCTGTCCTCGCAATAGGCTCAAGAAAGTGCAGACAGAGGTAGGTACACAGGAGGGGAGAAAAGATGGAGGGGGAAAAAAGGACTGACAGTCAGGCTGACAGGTAGGTAGACTACTGATATTTCGCGAAGGAATAATGAAACATTGTTTGGAAATTGCCTTGGAGGGTTGAAGATAATAAGATGGGCCAGCCAGGCATAGCAAGATATGTGGTAAAGAGAGATGTGGATTGAAACACTTTTGCACACAGAAGCTATCACTGTCCTGGCAAATGGAATAAAAATATTTAGACTGTTGGGAATATATTGCGACATCGCAGTCTCCTCCCACTGCACTCCTCAGGTCAGAGGTCGAGCAGCCGCGGCCTTCATCTGAGAGTGATTAAGCTTCTGTCCTGATTCCACCTCCCGAGAGAATTCAAGTCACTTTTGAAAACTAATTGGTTTGGTCCGTTTTTGTCACAGCAGCGATGTCATTTCAGCGTCATTAAAAAAAGCTGCACTACAAATGTATCCATCTACTAACGATGAATTCTTTTCAGGAAGCGATCTTGTGGTGGACTTATGCAACTCAACACGTTATCACTTCATCTAGTTGATAGGTTAAAAGCTGTGAAAGCTGCCATGCTTTCATCTGACTCTGTGCACTGTGTCGGTGCATTGAGTCCATTAAACAGGTGTGACAGCGACCAACAGCAAAGCTGAATCAAACAAGGTGCCTCATCCTTGACATCCAGTCAACTGAGAGCGCACAAAGGGGCTTTCATACAGTCCTGTCTCTAGTTAGTCCTTCATATTTCATTTTGATTTACTGTTATTTTATATGTACATTATTATTTTTCAACTACGGCCAAAATGGGAATGACATTACACCTGAATAACTTTGGATCTGAAGAAACCGAAAGTGTCAACTTCTTAACCCGCATGCAGAGACCGGTGTTACGCCCCCTTTCATTTAGTCACACTGTGTGTGAGACTTGTGGCTTCGACTGGTGTGTTGCAGTTTGCAGCCGTCTGCTCACCGCTCCCTTTCCAAGCGTGCTGGAGAACTACGGTGGCCTTGAGGTAAAAGAGAGTTATCTTGAGGACTTTAGTACAACTAGGAGCTACTCTTATCAATGCTACGTGACGAAATAATTGTTTTTAAATAATTACATGAATTATTTTAAAAACAAATTCAGAACAGGGTTATAATTTATATGTAATCTAGATATATCTAAATGTCGGTTATAAAGCAGCAATGTTTTCCCACTGGAAACAAAATGTACAATGCTGATAAAGTAAGTCATATTTCCCAAACTGTGGGTACAGTCTGAAAATGTGATAACATGGAACCCAATTCATCCTCAAAGATATGTTTGGGCCAAAGATGGTCACTATACTTATTAAAATAGATACGTAGGGCTGCAGGACATATTAAATGTAATTTGTTATTTAAAAACCTGCAAGCTCCTGAGGGTCATTATTCAGAGTCAAAAGATTATCCGCTTAATTTATTGATATGCTTTTCATTGTGAGTAATATGCTCGTTCTGTTGCGTCCTGTAGTGGCTTTGCCACTGGTCTAGGTCATGTGATGTAGCAGTTAGCGATCATCGCATAAATCCAACTACCTGATAAGTATGAAATATATTAAGCACCACCTGAATGCACCATTAAACACTTGATCAGGATGTAATGAAGTTTGTGAACTGGAAGACCCCAGTTCACAAACTTCAGAAGAGCGTTTGCATGTCCACGTTCTAAAGTATTCTGTTTTTAGACGTCTTGGTCTGACTGTGGAACCATACTCATACATACATATACATATATATATATATATATATATATATATATATATATATATATATATATATATATATATACATATATATATATATATATACACATATATACACACACATACACATATATACACATATATACATATACACATATATATATATATATATATATATATATATATATATATACACATACATATACACATACATACATACATACAGTAACCTTTATATACACAGTATCATATCACAATTGAAGTTGATTCACTTTCTGTTTAAACGTTAAAATCGCGATCACTATGGATTCTTCTGACAGAAAGGTGTTTTCATAATCTAGACACAATATGTGTCGGGGGTTTCCGTGGCCTTCCAGGTGCTTAACCTCTGTGTGCTTTATAATACTGGGAAGCTTCACGTATTTCAGGTAAAGGTTTGTGATATTTACCATTTAAGTGTTATGCAGAGTCAACATGCTGCATCAGCGGCCTGTTTTATGTTAGACTCTAAGTAGCCCGGCTCCGTTTGAGACCGTCTCATCCACCGTGTCATTGGCCCAACTGGACTATAAGTAGCCACAGTATCCACCACTCTTTGCGTTTAATGTCGCACATAATGGTAAGGTAAACATGGCTGACTCACATCGTAATCCTGCTATTTCCACTCCCACTGAAATATAAAAATATAAGTATAACCAAGCAAAAAGACGTCGCTCTCTCTTTGACCTTGAATTCGCCTCAAAATCAGGGTTCAATCCCGAGATTTGAAGTGACGGAATAATTAAAACATTTTGTAGAAGTAGGGCAGGAACTCGCTTATGTATTCATTAGCCTCCTGCGCACACACATCGGAAGAGAGAAACCCACGCCACAGTTTTAAAGTAACATCTAAAAAATAAAGATGTTTGGGCAGCAAACACACAGGATATGCATATGCATCCAGCTTAAAGCTTTCCCTGTGACATGTACAGAGCGTGCGGAGAGGCACTGACGCAAAGCCGGGGCTCCTCTCTCGCCCGGAGACAAATATTGTATGCTGGCAACGCACAGCAGACGAACAGAGCAGAACGGGAATCAAACAGCAGCGCTCGTCGGCTGCCAAAGGTCAGGCAGATGAGCGGTGACCTAAAAGGCGACTCAACCACTGGTGGGAAGCGAGAAAAACACACGAGCATTGGCGGTTAAGGGTTTTGTTTTGACGCAAAGTATAGCCTGCTGGCATCTGGCCAGACCTCCATGGGAAGACTGTGATTTCGTCTCTGGCTTTCGAGGCGCACGGACTGCACGATTACGTGGACGTGGCCGAGTGAATGAGAGCATGCAGCCTCTCCAACAGCCGCGTGCTTAATTATTCATCGCGCCGCACATCTCATTGATGATGTTTTACACACAAAGTCCATTAAGCTCGGATGTCTCGACAAGCGCGCCAAAGCTTTCTTAATGTATACCGAGTCCACGAAGACAGAAAGGGCTTGCTGTCTGTCTTTGATGCTTGAAGCAGGAGGCAACTGCAACCTTGGTTGACGGCATCTCTGGCATTTTGGAATTTAAAAATTGAATCAGTCGTGGGTGGGAGGTAGACTCCCGAAGAGTGTAATTTGCAGCAAAACAAGGTTAGGTTTTTTAGTGATATGGCAAATGAGGAGAAAGGCTTTTCATTTCACTTGGTTTAGCGTTGTGAGCTGGGTAATCAGGGATGTCTGTGGATGTGTGTGGCCCCAGAGACTGAGATCTGACAAGGCTTGCTGGGACCACGAGGGTTGTGGATCAAGAACTGGTTTTGGAGTTCCGCCCGGACTGAACCCCAAAACCAGAAGGACCCAGTCAGACATTACTCGTTATCGGGCGGGATGGACGGCGCAGCGCTGCAACGTGTCTCTCATGGCTTTAAGGCAACCATCTTTGAGGATTCTGTTACTCGTTGTTTGTATTGTTATTTGTGGTCGAATAAAAAGCAATTTACCTGGAGTGGTGAGTTTTATGCATCCGCATCACCCTAAGCAGTGAGTCAATGACCTTTTATATGATTTTTTTCAGATTCAGCACAAAAGTTAAGTGTCGACCGACCGAATCTTGGTGGTGAAAGGTCAAGGTGACTTCACAAAACGCGTTTCTATACATATCATGTATGCTAATTATGATACGTTTAGGGTAGGAGTCACTCTTTTAGCTTCCGCCGTGCAAAAACAGTCGTGTCACTTATATGTTGGTCCATCTATGTCTTTTATGATTTCTTCCTCGTCATCATCGGACTCGGACCGCATCAGCATTGTGTCTTTTATTGTGTTGGTGTCTCCTCGGCGTGCTGCAGGCTCTTCTCCAACTAAACGGTCGGTCGCTGGTGCAGATGTTAAGCCAGGCGGACGACCTTAAAATGAAAAAGCATTTCATTAGTCGAATATGCTGAAGTGCGTGTCTTGAGCAGTGGACCCCTGAACACCGCTCTGCTTCCTGTGAGAAAAGCATTCAGTATTTTGGCTTTGAATTGGCCTGATTAGCAATCGCCCTGCTCTTGCCTATGTTCTATCTTGCCTCCATGATGTATCCCAACCCTTAAAGACACTGTATATTTCATTAAATAGGCAAACATATTCACCTTTTTCCAAGTATATCTCAGACAAAAATGACAGTAAACCTCTTAAAATGTGTAGATGTATGCAGTGCACATCATTACCATCAGAAGGACCAATGTTATGTATCCTGAGGTAATGCAATCATTACTGAGGTGGTTCATTTTCCTCCTGATTTCCCTCAAAACAACAACTGTAGCCCGAGGAGAAAAATATGACTATAAGCTAAGTTCACTCTCAAGGTTGAAACCTCTCCTTGTGTACTATTTATATGTACGGTACACTCATACAGGTTTAATTAACGCAGGAACACAAAATCTGACTTTTAAATGTGACTGAGATCAAAACACGGGGAGTGAATGCACGATCAGATAACACGATAACATGTCATTTATCAGCTCATTCAGGCTAGACAGGAACAACAACAACAACAACAACAAAACGTGTCACTTTTTGCCAGATCTGTACATTCTGCCCAAACGGTCCTGCACATGCGCAAACCAGCACCACTCACCTGTTGTTAAACCTCGGGGCCCTCCTTCCCTGATACTGCTCTCAACATCAACTCCCTGTTCAAGCTAACAGCTACATAGCGTTAGCTGTTAGCAGCCAGTGGCTAAATACCGCAGATAACAGCCAGCCTTAAACGGAGGTTGCATTGAGTTGCATGATGACGCGTTCAAGCTTTCCATCCATCCATTATCTTAACCGCTTATCCTCATTAGGGTCGCGGGGCGCTGGAGCCGATCCCAGCTGTCAAGGGGCGAAGGCAGGGTACACCCTGGACAGGTCGCCAGTTCATCACAGGGCAGACATATAGACAAACAACCATTCACACTCACACCTACGGGCAATTTAGAGTCCAATTAACCTATGCAGCATGTCTTTGGACTGTGGGAGGAAGCCGGAGAACCCGGAGAGAACCCACGCTGCCACGGGGAGAACATGCAAACTCCACACAGAAGGACCTGCCAGACCAGTATCCGAACCCCGCCCCGCCCGGGATCCGAACCACAGACCCTCTTGCTGTGAGGCGTCAGTGCTAGCCACTACACCACCGTGCAGCCCGTTCAAGCTTTATTCAGTGAAAAATTGGACCGCCCCTCGAATATCTCTATAGAATATAGCATATTCCCATGCAGCGCTAACAGTACGGTGAAGCAAAGAAAGAAAGCTAACGTAGAGCTCGGGCGAGCAAGCGAGCGACGAGCAGGACTTGTGAAGCGTGGCAGCGTGTGAAAGGCCACGGGCTGGCCGGGTGAGTGAGAGTGCAGACAGCGAGAGCTGCGGAGTTCAGAAACCTCGTCTGTGCTCTTTTTCTCTGCAGCTTTCGCTCCAGCAAACTGACACCAACAACCTCCATGCATTTTTCATGACCCGTGTTGGCTGACAAGCTCCCTCCCTCTCTCTCACTCACTCACTTTTTCTCCTCTTCGCCTCTCACCTTTGCAGTAACACACACACACACACACACACACACGCACGCACGCACGCACACTCGCACATAAACAGGATCAAACACGCACCATCACACATTCTTTCACTCTCGACTAAGCTCTCGAACCGAGATCCTCAAAAACCATCGGTTTCACCAATTCACTCCCTAATGCAGAATGGCATTTCATTCTGAGACGACAGCCGAGGCAGAAAGACACTGAGGTGGATGAAAGAAAGTAGAAAATGAGGGAGGCGGGGTGGGGGGATGAATCTAAAGAGAATCTCCTCAGAGCATGACATTCTGTTAAGCTTATCAATAAGAGCTGCTGCAACTCCACCAGAGTAACACGGTGCCTGTAACGGGATTACAGTCACCAAAAATCGGTTTAAAGATACTTTAAATAATACTTCATTGAAAACTATCTGTAATCTGTCTTTTGTGGTTGGGTATTGGCTTGAATTAAACATGCAGAAAGGGGAAAAGAGGTTCATAATGGTTTATTGAAGAACTGTTAAAATTACAGTTCTTAAATTGAAATAAATTAGCCCTTCAACTTTGCACTCGATGGATTTCTGTGGCATGTAATCGTAAAACCAAAAAAAAAAAAGAAGCAGAGTGGCGAGCGACTGAATTACTGGTTGCTGCTGCATGCAGGTAATCAGTCATATTAATTAGATTAGCCCGTATTTGAAAGCTCATCCCAGAAGCCTGAAGCCGGCTGGTTATTGTCATCCACAGCATTGGTCACGGCAACACACCGAGGACGGACCCAGTCCGTTCAATTAATCTGTTAACAACTGTCCAGCAGCGTATTAAGGCCTAATTCAGTCCCGGGATAATTAGTTTGTTATACGAGGACCGTGTTTACCGTCTGCTTCTCAATGCACTGCTGCACCCACATTACCGCGGACATTATTGTTTACTTTCTAGGATCAGTTGCCCGTTGAGAGCGGTTTGATTTATGTGCACGGCGTTATTATTTCGTTGCCTTCTCCACTGGAAGTTGGCACTTTGTTTTCCAGGTCGACAACTTCCTAAATAACTTCCCCGAGGGGAGTAGATTCATAGCTGATCATTTGTGCCGATGTTTTTTTTGTTGTTGCTGAAAGAACGGTGACAATACGTTTTAAAATATCATTTAAAAATTATAAATTCACCTTAATGAAGACGACCCCACTAGCAACACATGGACTTATACATGATTTATCTGTGTGTTTTCATTACTTTCAGAGCAAAACTGGCATTGTGTTAGAAGAATGCACAGAACTTTTTCGCCGGGGGACTTTTTCGTTTTTTGACACGATCGCAGACATTTCGTTGACAATTAATTGACATACAAATAAATCAACAACTAAAATCTTTCTGTTCATTTTCTGCCGCACAGTGCCGCTGTTGCGTTTTGGCTTCGCGACTCTGGACATAAATCCATGTTATCCACTTCAATAGCTGCACATGCACATCATGAGGTCATTGGCAGAGGGTTGCAGTTTCACCTCTCACTCCGCTGCGCAGATTTCTTTTAAAAGGCCTGTTTTAAAACTGTTCTTTTCGGTACATTAGGCCGGTTTACTTGTGGTTCAAGTCATAAGAAGGACGCAGAGTTGATCTGCAATGTGGATACACAAAAGCCGGTTCAGTTTCCAGAATGTGGTTTGGACTCAGGGGAGACTTTCTTCTTCCTTCCCGGTCCCACTATGAGATGGCTCGACCTCATCCTTTCTATGCTCACACATTTATTTTATTTCTATGTGAATGATCAAATTAGGAAAGCTAGATAGAAGGGACATATCAAGTGATAACTTTTCCCAAAGCTGTCAAACACACTTCTGCACCTGTCGGGGGATCAAGAGAGCCGTTAATCGTGCCTCTCTGCAGTCATCCTGCTTCTGATATCAACAAACACGGTCTCATATGAACTGAAACCAATTTATATCACCATACATCAGAACCTTCTGCTCAGGTAGACATGTTATTTGCCCAACGGTATGAATACGCACCAGACCCAGTTACTGTTTGAGGAGACATTTTAAACGTTAAAATTCCCTCTGCCGTGGATGTGGAATCTAAAGATTATGCGAAAGGAACGCGGCCCCGCTCAAATGATTGCAATCAGGCGGATTTGTAATAATTGTGACAGGCCTAGTTATGATTGAGATAATGAAATCAGATGAAGGCCTCATGGACACTCCATGTAGCCGGGCACACTGCGGAAAGGATTTTACAACTCCCAGTGGAAATCAGTTCATCCTTTGACATGACGGTCAGCAGGCAAACAGCAGATATGCAGCACGTAGTTATGTTATTTCCAGCATAAACCCTAATGTTATAGTCATATGGCATATCACAATATTAACAGTGTCTTAACTTGAAGGTTAGGAGGTTAGGAGTATGATGCTTGTTCAACTGTAAAGGAACCAATCTCCTGATACGGTTTGAATGCCACATGCCCCTCCTCCCCCCCCCCCCCCACACACACATACACACTGTCTTGAAGAACACTTGAACACTGTGTCGGCCCCATGATTGACTGGCGACCTGTCACCCAACGTCCGCTGGGATCGGCTAACCGACCCTCTAAAAGATGAGCGTGAACAGCAAGTGGATGGGCGGCGATACGGATGACCTGTCGTCCTCGTACTTAAAGCTTCGTTTGACACTGAAGCACTATCGCACGTTTAAGCTTTCCCCTGCTGGTCCTCGTGGTCCTGCTCCTTCTGACAGTGATGGCCTTTCACTGCTCGGGCTGAGTTTCCCAACTAAAACTGATGCCATGCTCAAGTCTGCTCTCTTCTTCTTGCATTTCCTTTATTCAAGTGGAGCAGTTCTCATAAAAGTACAGCGAGTGTACAACAACAAGTGGCACTTGTGCAGCAGAACCACTTGAGTCTGTATACAGGAAAAGATGCAGTAATAGCACATTGGCAGTGAGAAGTTAATGGTGTACTTTTATTAAAAATATCTTCTCAATGATTTAATGACATGACAAGGGGCTTGTTAATGATCCTCTCTTCAAGAAGCAGCTGGTATTTTCAACCTGGATACACACTGCTCAGTGTTTCTTGTAGATGTGTAACTGAAAAACCCGCAGCGCTTCAGTGTTGTACAAAGCCAGGAAACTAAATGCAGAACATCAGAAACCATTTCAACTATAAAGTTACTTTAAACTATGATGATTAATGTATTTGTACATACAGGCATGTACATACATAAAGTCAGAAAAATCTGAGGGTAAAATTTGGCACTAACTTATAATAATAATATATTCACACTGATAATGACAAGGGGATCATTGACTCTGCCCCTTTAGGTTTAGACTTCAATCCGTTTTTATGTTTCCTTAATGTCTTATTTTTTGGTCTTTCCTTTATATCTATCTTTATATCTAGCTCTTGTATTGTAAACAAGTACGACACGCAGAATCCGGCGTCGTCCATGAATGTGTACATGTACATGGCCATTGAAACTGATTTTGATTCTGATTCTTCTGAATCTAATTAGCCGATTAGCTTGATAACATTTGCACTAGTTCCATCGGTTTATCTCATTTCAACACTACCGTTGACACGATGTGGAACATAGGACTCTATTAAACTGATATGTTAAATCATGTTTTGTTAGAGCCCTCCCACACAGACATGGCACCAATCAAAGTCAGCCAAGTTGTTGATCGTAGCAAAACTTTCACACTCCTTCTAGAACTAGACAACAAACAATCATTTCTTATTTTTTGGGAAGTTGCGCTGTAACCTGAGCTCCAAGTAAAACATTAAGTTTGATTTCTTTTGGTCTTTAAATGAAATAAATGTAATGAATGGTTGCACATATGTTACATTCACTCCCCCTGTTTTGCGTGTCCGAAAAACCAGACAAACTATGTCTTACTCATCGCCGTAAAAGACAAACCTTCTCAAGATCTAACCCAGGGGTCTTTGCTCTTTACCTCCTCTGTTGCGGCTCCCCGAGGCTTTGACAACAAACAAAAAAACGTGTTTATTTTAGGGTTTTTTTGCCCATTGGAAAAGGGAATTCTACTTAACCTGGAGTTGGAGGTGATATTGGGTCCCTAAAAAAAAAAAAGTTTAAATATTTCTTTGATTAAAATGTACTTCACATCCTGTAATGTCGCTGTCAGGTCTCTTCCCCTGCAGCTGGCTCATCGTGATCCACAGAGCCCCGCCCTAGCTGAACTAGCAACGGATAAATACATGAAAAGAAAAGTCACGTAGACCTGTAGGCTGATACGTGGCGAGAAGTTAGCAAACAACAAAACATTTCATGTTGAAAGACTTTCCCAGAACAAGCACACAGCATCTGGTGAAAAGCATCAAGAGCCTTTTCTGAACTGCTGCAGCAAACTGAGCAAAATAAATATACTTTCAGGAAATGGATCAAGTCTCCAAACTGAACTCCTGCTGCCGGTTCTGCAGCTCATGAGACAGTGAGGCGTCCGCTAGTAAAAACGTGTCCGTCCTCCGATGTGGTGATCTCAAAGTCTGGCATAGTGACACTCTGTCGACGTAGCAAATGATATGCGTCTGAAATAGAAAACTCACATGAAGAGGTGATTCATATTGTGATTACAGGATGAATACTCGACCACATGAGCCACAAATATTTACGGTATTCAAACTCTGCATGGTTGTGTTTTTAATGGACCTCCATGTAGCCGATACATGACTATTTCTCGTCTCCTCTTCATAAGAGTTTGAGAGTTATAAACAGGTGAAATAGCAAAACAATGTCAAAAATCATTTTATTCTTGTTCTATAATTTCATAAATACAACAAACTAATTTCTTGTATATAGAATATGACTGTATAAAACTTCAGAAGCTGTAATATCAAATAGCTTTTAAGGCTCCAGACAATTTGTTTTAGGTGTAAAAAAAAAAAAAAAGGCAAAATGTTTCTTTGAACATGGAAGCTTGCTGACCCCTGATCCAACCTCATCTACGAGTATTGCATTGCTATTACAGCTGAGGAATTGGCAGTGTGAGAGACGTATGTGATTACAAACCACAGAACAGGAAAGAATGCCTCGAGGCAAGATGATGCCCCGCACACGCACCATCAAGCTGAACTTGGAGACGTGCTGCAAAGTGAGCAGCGGCTCCACTCAATCTGTAACGGAGCAGCGAGCGTTTGTGGCGATATCAAGGTTAATGTTTCTGATGTTATCATCGTTTTCTCCTATTGCCAATAAAACGTCGGAGACTCAGTGATGTTTGGCAAACTCAGAGGCTCCCACTGCGCTCTCGTAGGATGCGTTTCATCTCAGAGAGACTGCTTCCTGTTGTTTTGAGTTTTATGTTCCGTTTTTGTACATGTGTTGCTCTCGTGCACTCTGTTGAATTGAACCAAATCCTGCTATCTATCGTTATCTCGCTGGTCTTAAATGCTGCATTACAGGGAAGTGATTTCATTTCCTGAACTCATCCGACTTGCCTTTTCTCAAGTTTTGAGAAAGAGCCGGTGGCCAACCCCGTGACGTCGCCACAATAACAATGTTGAGATATTTCATCTATTGATCACGTAACTAATGGTGTGGGTCACATTAGAGCTCACTGGATGAAAATCTATTTCATTATCACTTGGTATTTTCTAATCTGAGTTTATTTTGACTGCAATGTTGGCACGATGGTAGGTAGAACAAAGATGATGGATTTTTTTTTAAATATGAAACTTTTTTCAAGATGCTCCTCCACTATAAACAGCATCCAGCTGAAACTGGCATATGGAAAAATGGAAAATATGTATTTTAAAACAAGCCAGTAGTCGCTTAAACCATTCAATTATTTTAACTGAGTGACTCTTTGAAAGTTCTGACATAATCTCGACCCATCCCTAGAAAGTACTTGGGACAGTGTCCTGTATGTATTAACATGTAACAGTCTGACTCTGGACTTTGGGACGGTGGAAGTTTTCTGCTGAGTTGAATCCGTGGAAGGAGGATGGAAAAATGTTCAGAGCTTAGTTGGAAAAGAGAAAGTGGCTTGGGGGAAGTTGTGTGTCACGCAGTGTGTAAACAGTGTGTCCCTGTTCCCAAACTGTCACCTCGGAGTTCAGGGGAAACAACTTTTGCTCACTTGAAAACTTTTTCAGTTGTCAGGTCATTGTTGAAGGTGTCAGCTGGTACTCCTGTATGAGCTGGACAGGCACAACTATACCGGCCATGAACAACAGAAAACACAGATAAATAATCTGGCACATAAGTCAAAAATGATTCTTTCACTTCCCTTATAATTTAATCTTACCAATTTCAAATATATTTGAGTATTTATCTAAAGGTTTACATATTCTGACTTGTAATGACTTCACTGAATGATCCTTTTTGTGATTTCAACTCATATTTCTTTCAATATTTTTTAAAAGATGTTTGTACCTAATTTATTTTATAGTTTTTTTAAAACTTTTTCATACATTTTGAACCTCTTTGTGTCATTGCTACAGAGCATGAATGCAATGTTGTGTTTTGTTCCATATTTGTGCCAAATATTTCACAGCCGATACACAACATGTACAGGTTTGAAAACAGAAGCAGAACTATGACCACGACGGGCAAATCCTACAACTCAGTCTTTGACTGAGGTTAGATTTTGACATGAGATGATAATCTACGGCACTCGAAGGCTGAGTTTGTAGGATGGAGGTCTCTACTGGCATTCGTGGCAATACTTATGAAACATAATGAGCCGTACTTTATAGATATCTCACAAAATCAATGTGTATGTTCTCCATGTAATCAGGAATGAGGACGTTGAAGCACACGGGGAGGTGGATGGATCAAACTAACCTCCATCTGTAGCCGGGAGGCCGCCGCTCATTCCCTGTGTGAAACAGGGTTTTTTGGCAATTCAATTTTGTAGATAGTAGTTCGTCCGTTATTATTTTAACCCAAGCTATGATTACTTTGATCTAACTCTAACCCCTTTTGTTGTTATTTTGAAAAAGCTGTATGAATGTAGAGAGTGTAAATTGACATGTGGTGATGGCTTTTGAGGGAAAACGCAGGAAAACAAAAGGAGAAACTTTTCCGTGAGTTGTCATACGAGCCATGTTGCTGCAGTCTAATGTGCGTAACTCATGAATAGTGTCGCGCTGATGGTTCGAGGTGAGGTGTGACGTTACTAATTATCAATAATGTAATTCCTCAAGATATCTCCAGAGAAAAATAAATGAATCACAAGCAGATAATGTGGTCCATGGCGGTGACTCAATAATCAATTAAGGATTGGGTACACTGCTGGAAAAAAAAAGAGTAAATCAGCATAATCATAAAATGAAAGAGGAGTGAAGAGGATGAAGCATTAGTTTACTGAGCCTCCCCGACTAATCAACTATGGAGAGAGGTTAAACTCTTCATTGTTTTTTTTTTGAAAATCAAAGTGTGGGTTGCAGATACGGTTAAGGTGGGTGTGGTGTGAGGATCCAAATGCACGCTCACACAGCTACCTCAAAACAAAAGAGTGGACTTCATTTTGCAGAAGGCTGCACATGGCGCATAAACAAAATACAAAACAAACTACCGTCTCACGTCCAACAGAACAGTCAGGAAATCCCCTCAGCGTCGGGAGGGCAACGCGACCGAGCTGGTGTCCTCGAAACAGATCCCGAGTCGGGAGGGCAACGCAACCGAGCTCCTCACTGACCTTCTTCTCCAGAAGAACAAACGACGCGAACGCCGACTCGTCAGGGACAGCTGTGGTCCTTTTGACGACTGCCGGTGATTACCCTCAACGCCCCACAGCTGGGCCGGGGGAGGGGGCGTGGCAGTGGGCGGATAACCGGGCGTGGGCAACTGGAGGCTGAGGAAAGCATAACATGAGCACATGGCCAACAACAACAACAACAACAACAACAACAACACAGATAGGAGACACAGACCGAGCGGCACACACTGGATGCCAGCAGGAACCCTAACAGACACAGCTCTACATGCACAATCTTTATGTTGGAACCTCGCATGCCCCAATGATAGAAGAGGGATTATCGGCTCCCCATTTAAAAGCAGTGTTCTTCACGTTATTCCCTCCTCTCACTGTTCTCTCTCTCTCTCTCTCTCTCTCTCTCTCTCTCTCTCGCTCTCTCTCTCTCTCTGCGGTGTTGCCTCTTCTTCTGTGTGAATGAATATCAGCCCTGTTTGTCACTGCGGGGGGCTCTGACACACCCGGCATCCTCAACTCTCTTAAAGAACACACACACACACTCAGGAACAAACACTGCCTCGGCTCTTTCCTGACCCCTCTACCGCCACATTTGACGTGTTGCACACCAACACCAACACAAAGGCACCTTCCACCCCACTTCTCAGCCTCAATCTGCTCCACCTCATTCAGTGCACGTCCCCCCCCCCCCCTCTTTTCTCCCTGCTCTCCACTGATCAGGGGTCAGCCTGCAGTGTCTCCATTAGTCACGTCTCATTTCTTCCCTTCACTCGCCGGCTCTGATCCAGGGTCAGGTGCTGCCCAGGAGCCATTTCCCCTCCCCACCAGAGCGCAGGTCTCCGAGCTGACCCTGCCTCTTATCTCCGTTAAGTCAGACACTCACTGGCGGTGGTCCTCTCATCGCCTTCTCTCCTCCAGCGCACACACTCTGCGGGCACACAGATGTCGTGACATCACACACACACACACACACACATATATATATATGTATATATATATACACAGGTGCACATGGAAAAAGTGTAGTCTCCTGTTGGATAAGTTGGACTTAAATTGGAGCCGTCACTATGAACTAAGTAATGGAAGAAGAAAAAAAGACAAGATATATACAACATGTCTTTATTTCCCCTCTGTACACATGTATCCAAACGTATCATCATTGTTTTGAGAAAAGTTGGCAAATCCAAATATATTCTCGTTTCCGTCCACTAGTGATAATTCGGTTGGTTGGTTGGAGATCAGATTTGCGTTGAACTCGTTGAAGTCACATGTTTCGTGAACGTCATCAATCATGCGCAACATCTGTTCCATGTATCGATACACAAACTTATGAAAGATATAGACAGTACACTGATATGTGAATTTGCCCTTCAGTAGGAATTCTAACTGCAACGTGGAGTGTGTCACACGGCTTCACAGACAGTAATGCTGCATTCACGCACACACACACACACACACACACAGCGGCGAAGACATTATTGACACAATTTGCTGCAACGGTAAGTCCAAAAGAAGTCGTGGAGGAACCACCTCAAAAGCATTCGGAACAACTAACTTAATCAGACACTTATTACATTGTAATTCATTCCCATCTCGCTGCTCTGAGTAATCACAGTGGCCACCTTGTCTGCCGACAGCGCGGCGCTGAAAAGCAATATAAAAGTAAAAAGATAACATTGACTTTACATTACATTGACTTTGGGATGGTTGAATTTATGCATTAGCCATCCCAATGCTCTAAGCATTCATATTGACATTTCAGGAGAAACAAATACACAGGATATAAACCATTACCGTCCGTGCTTCAAAATTAAACAGTGATCTAATACGTTGGCCATACCGCCGAGCCCTTTTTTTTTCTCATTATTACAATTTTGTATTTTTTTTTATTTTCAGCATTTCCACAAAAGAGAAAACCTGTGGAAGGAAACAAACCTGGTGCCAATGAACTAAATGCATTTCAAGACATGACCCTAGAACCGGGGTCGCTATTAGATGGTATAAGTGACCCCTGCCTGGACCCATAGGCACCGTTGTATCTGGACCTGGACCTATATCCGGAGAGATAATTGAGAATTACTACGTTTTAACAGACTGCTTCCATTTTCCCCGGCATGGCTTCTTTAGCCTTTACGCCACTTGTTCAGTAGTTCAGGAAACACACCGACCAATTACATGCACCGTACATCGTATCACAGGGCTCCACTCAGCCACTCATATATGTGCATTCCGATAAGTGTTGCAACTCCAGTGAGATGCACACACATCCAAACACACACACACATAGACACACACACATAGACACACAGACAGGAGAGAGCCGTAACAGTTGGAGAATAGTATGTTAGTCAGAAGTCAGAAGTTTTTTTTATCACACAGCGTTCTCTCAAAAGAGAAAAGTGGACAGCGAGACCAGAGCCTTTAACCAAGAATGGACAGACTCTTAAACATTCTCCCCACGGACGGTTCAAAAGCAGAGTGTCTCATGTGTCCAGAGACCGTGACGGATATTAAAAGCGGCAATGTGAAGCTCCACTTTGAGACAAAGTTCAACTCTATTGAGAAAACGCACCCACTCACATTCAAAATGAAGGCTAAAAGAATCGTAAAACATTAATTTACTGTCCACCAATGATGTAAACAGAGAGGAGAATAGAGCGGACACAAGAGGTTTAATAGTCACAAGTGAAGTCCCTGCGCACACATTTCTCTTTCTCGAATAATATGGAGATCCCGGCTCTTTTGATTGACATCACTTCACACCTGAATGAACTGAATTTAAAGTTGCAGGGCAAAGACTATTCAGTTATATTTTCTAAAATGCATCACTTTGTCTCAAGATATTGTTCAATTGAACGTTCTGCATCTGGTTTGGGAGTCCGTTGTTGATTACGTGCAGATGTTGACACAACTGTCCGGCTGCTTCAACATCTATGGCACTAAATCGTAGCTCAAGTGAGACATTACTGTGACATTTGGCTCTTTGAATGAGGGAATTCTCTCTAACTGGACCTCATGAATATTAATTGAATACCCTTGCCCCAGGGCCTTTGGTGATGGATGATGTTCAGCATTTCACTTTACGTTCACGGACTAGATGAAGAATCGATGAACTGACAAAGTAATCAATGTCGATTCATCAATACTGAGCATTAGCTGCAATATGTGTGTCTGGTGCTGCTCTTGTACACAGGAAGTGGACGTGTTCCAGGGTTTGTGGATACGATCTCATGTCTTTAACCATACGGTTCCTCATTGCTCTCAGTCCTACCTGGTTCTCCTCCAGCCCGACTGGAGGCTAATCCTACGTTGCACAGCTTAATGCTCAATGCTGTGTGCGGCTTCTGAGGTGTTTGTGTGTGTCCGCGTGTGTGAGTTTTATGCGTTCCTTCCCTGACTCTTTCCTCTCCTCCATCCATCGCTTTGACTCACTTTGCCTCTCAGCCTCGAACTGGCCGACCTGTCGGGGGAAAAAACTAAAGTTGGAAAAGTCCGAGTTTAGTCGCAGACTGGAGCCAATAAGCTTTCATCCTCAACCGCAGCACAGTCTGCCTGGCGGAGAAATTGATTGTTTTCTTATACTGTTTGTCATTCTAAGGATTTACATCATGTAGATTCCGTGGACACGTCGGCAATTTCCACTCGTCAACCGAATTGCTCCCCCTGATTGCCAATTTGTTCTGACAAAAATAATCTTGTCTTCCTGCCACATGCCTTTCTGGCTATTTTTTATTTCTATTTTGACGGCATGTATCGTGTCATCGCTGCACTTCGTCTTCTTTAAATGATTTGTCGTCTACCCGGCTGGTTTGCGCCGACTTAATTATAATAATCTTCTCCTTTTTTTGTTTCAACCATTGCTCCCCCGGTAGCAATTTCAGCACAGCCGCTGTGTATTTTGTGGCTGGTTAACGAGTGCCTCTGCCATTTTTTTCATGCTTTGCATTCTGTGAATTTTGATATTATTTTTCTACGTGAAAGATGTCTTTCATCCGGAGTGGGTTTCATGCGAGCTCTTACGGAGCACGCACACTCTATGGGGCGAAACAAAGCCCAATCTATAGCGGCATCTGGAGCGAACAGCCAGTGTTTTGAGTTCCCTGATTTCAATCGATAGCCCCAGTCTTGGTTCATTTTAATCATTCATAATCTAATCTGAAATGTAACAGTGGCTTCAGGGCACGATAAGCCGAGCACCTGGTCTATAAATGATGGCACGATGACGGGGAAAATCGATACATCGAGGGCCCCATCTCAAACGCAAAAAAATATATATGTACATATATATATATATATATATATATATATATATATATATATATATATATATATATATATACTTCTAACACTTAAATTCAGTCGCAAAGATATTTTGTCCGTCTGCTATAATTAAGATTGCATTGACCACCGGCATCGGCACGCCATCGTGTTCTCCCTCTGTTCCCGTTTTCGACTTCCTTCATCATGTTTCTCCAGTCAGCGTGCGCCCTGCAGTATAGACGGTGCAGCAGTGTGCTTACAGAGCCCCACACACACACACACACACACACACACACACCCCCACACACACACTCCCGCGCAGAGTAGATCAGTACAGCCGAGGCAGAGACAACCACTGTGAAGCTGCAACCTTGAAATAAGCCTGTAACTATTCCCTCATCACCTCTCCCCCGCTCTAATGTATTGTGCATGCGGGGGAAAAAAAAAAAAGAAAGTCTTTCGATGTATTATGGAACAAAGCTATAGCTGCTGTTGTGGATGCGGTACAGTATCCATCCTCAGCCTGTGTGTGTGTGTGTGTGTGTGTGTGTAGTCGCTTGTGTCGATGCACTGCATGCCCGACACATTCATCAGGTCGTGTGCTATGTTCATGTCTGAGAGCAGAAATCGGGTTATTAAGCATTATTCCTGAACCATGGGTGCGTACGCGCGCACAAAAACGCACTTGACCAGTGTGTTTCTGTATCAGAGACACTCAACGGCTCCTCTCAGTAATTAGTCTCTGGATAGAGAAAGACAAAAGAGACAAAGAGACAAGTGGGATGGGATTGGTTTGGCAGAGGGAAACGTAATATTAATAACCGCAACATGCTTGACATTGCAGTCAGGTCCAAATGTTCTTTTTTTTGGGGATGTGTCGGTGATACTTTCTCTTCCTCGATTGTTGCCCAGTAAAAATAACCTCTGGTAAAGTCTGTCCTTCTTCTAAATGAAGGTTTGTTGCACTGTTGACACCAAATAACAGCTGAGGCGCTCGAGTCAGACTGTTACTTTTTTACAATCCATGTTATTGTCCCTGTGAATTGGACAGATCTCGTGCTTTGGTCCTGTACCTGAAAGAGCCCTCCCCAGACAGCTTGAAGGGCAATATTGTCTTTCATGTATTAATATGCTGAAGCATGCCCAGAAAACAAAACCAGTTTCGTACGATGGCCACACTCGAACGTGGTGTGAAAAGCCGGCTGTCATAGATGTGATAATCTTTCAGACGCGCGCTCTCCCAGACCCTCTTCAAAGAAACCAAAGGTGTTGAAATGGTGAGCGCACACACACAAGTAGTGGCGTGAATTGGAAAAAGACGGCGAGGGCGCTTCGAGTTGTCGAAAGATGAGAGAGGCGCTATATGAATGCAAGTCCATTGACCATGAGGAGATTTCAGGCGGCGTTTTAACGATCCAACGAGCACTTTGTTTGAGGCCTTCTGACCCCCTTACGGTTTCCCTTATTTCAAAGTCATGGGCCAGATTTCCATTGAAAAAAAGAGTATCTTGTCCATCATTTATGAGTCAATAGAAAAAAACTAAGTCGTTGGCATGATCGAGAATACCAAACATGGCCGTGCAGAGACGAGAGAGCGCAGGAAAAAGTCGGCATTGTCGAAATGTGACAACTCTTATGAGGAGGACCGCAAAGGAGCGCTGAGCCAGGATGCAAAATGCAATAGTTAGTTGGCGAATATAACAGACACAGCTAATTCAGCCACTTCATTTGCGTTACCGTGATTGTGTTCCCCATCTAAATTGTTACCTGTAGCTCTCCAGGCACTCCCACAGGACCAATAGGGAAAGCAGTTTCATCCAATAGCGGAATAACGACCGTTAGCACACTGCGAGTCTTTAAACGGCGATCATCAGCCAATTATCATCGCGTATCAGTTAAAACATGACGCTTCACTGACTAACACGACAAGCAAGACGATGAAATCTGTGCGAGTTTTCTTTTATGAAATGAGTCTTTGACAAAGGAGAACTGAATCGGGGAGATAAAGGACGATATCGCATCATAAGTCGGGAAATTCAATTCAGCATGGTGTGAGGGTGAGAGTAGATGAGAGTGGGCTGTACTTCAGCGTGCCCGATCTCCACATCAAAGAGATTTGTCTGAAAATGAATACACCCTAATGTGGCTAATGGGAAATTATGAGCGTGTCCTGTTAGGATTCAACAGTGGGCACGCCGCTTCAGGTAATGTGGGACTCGTGGAGGTCAAATTGTAAATTAAGCAAATACTTTCTCGCGGCTATAATGACAACTTTTATTCCCCTTGTAGCAAATAAAGAGGGACAAATTAGAAGCCTTGTAAAGACATTCAGGACATTGCCCAAGTACCCATTTTCACTCCCGACACGAGGTGGTGAGCAATTACAAAGGTGTTTATCGCTTTTCATTTATCACTATATAAAAAAATAAAATAAAAACACTCCTCTGTTTGGCCCACGCATAATCACATCTCCCCTTCGGAGCGGCTTTCATTCCATGCAGATTAGGGGTGGGAATCTCTCCGCGCCTTTCAATTCGATTCTGATTTAGAGGGCTGCGATGCGATTATAAAAAGGTTATTGATTCATTTTGATGCTTCAACATTTTTATATGATTTATTTTTTCTCACAGTGACTATCTGCAATTTGCTGTTAAGACACTGCGTATTTGTATTGATTCATGGTTAAAAAAAAAAGGTTCCATTATCTTTTATTATTTCTATATTGGTAACAAAATAAAGGAGATAGGTTACATTTCCCAGCATTGCCGAAACAATCAAAAGACATGGACATTCGATTCGCGCTTTCGACAAGAAATCTTGTGATTCGACAAGAAGAAGAAGCTAAATGCTTCCATGCGTTAGCTTTTAAGCCATGGGGGTCTATCCACATCGTTAGCTTGAGCTTTGCCGCTCTCACAAAAACTCTATGCTAGTATTTAGCCTAGCATAGAGGGGGCAGCAGTAAGGAACGAACAACACGATGTCCAAGAAGTGTTTCAGGTGATCGTAATGTTGAGAATAAGGTCTTTTTTCTCCCCTACTCTTAATGCAGATAACAAATTATGTTGTGTGGCTTTTTCTGAAGGTTGTGGACGGAGAAAAGCTGCGTGCAATCCAGCCGTCGACGCTCCTCCGCCTTAAGATGAGCACTGGCTTGTTTCTCACTTTCGTCGCACTCTTTTGTCGTCACATTTGATTTCAGGCTGAACTTTGGATGCAGCCATCACTAGACACTGTGTAAACATCTGACTTTTCTTTCCACAAAGAATTGTGCTTTTGTTTTTTGCGTGGGCTCGCTGTTTGCTGACACACACCGCAGCAATTAATTGTGAACTCTCCGTGTCCAATGCAGTTGTCGATTAGCTACGTACGAGATTTGCAGACGTGGCTCGCGTCTCCGGGGCTCGCGTGCGCACGCGGCCTGGTAAACAGGTCATGGAGTTAATTGGATGTAAAGCGCACAACCTGACGCGTGACGGCATTTTCATACACACAAACTGTCTGCCGCAGAAAGGTTAATTATGTCCGTAAATTGCTGCGAGAGCTCTCGATGCAAAATGCGAGGATGGAAATGGTTTCAGGGTGCATCATGGTAGCTCTAATGGAGATTGTCCACGTTGGCCATTTGTTGTAATTCTAAAAAAACAAAGAGTTCCTGGACAACATCCTCTTTCTGGCTGTGTGATTAATGACTCTCTGAAAGGGAAGTTGCCGCAAACATGGAAGCGGCGTAGACGGTTGTGTTGATGAAAACACGTGACGAGAGGGACCTTTGAGCCACGTCTTTACCGTGATGCCTCCACGTGGTTATACGTGGATTCCCGTCAAACTTACCCCAGAGAGTCCCCTGACTTTCCCCCGCAGGTCTTTTGCATTTGAAGTGAGGAGCACAATCCCTCACGTTTACGGTTGTGAAATCAGTTGTGATAACTTCCACCCCCAAATCACTTTATTATCCGGTCAAAACCTTTAATTCGGCTAAATGCCGGGCAGCTCATGATCATCAAACTGAAGTGCGGCCCTGCGTCTGACCCGCCGTGCAGCGGTGAGACACAAATCAGCTCCTCATTGTGACTGATTATCTCTACTCTCGCCACCTTGTAAAAACTCCTCCACGCTTTGCTGACATGGTGACCTGCTGCTTTGATTAATTGCTGCCAAGTGAGCGTCCACTGTCATCAATCAATCAACGACCCGCTGAGCTGAATCAGACGGATCCCAATGCAACCCATCCCAATGATTCTGAACGGGGCAAATTGACGACAGTTCAAACAATCACCTCCCTGAATGAACTTACTCCTACTGCATTATCATATTTATATTGAGAGACGTGTGAGGATGAAGAAGATGAGGATGGGACTGTAATGCTCTGTGATATCTCTGTATACAACCTGTGTTTTATGATTCAGAGTTTCATTCTTCCAAGAGCACAAAAGTGTTACCGCCATGAAAAGTTCTTCATAGATCTTCTTCATTTTGCTTTTCACGTTTTGTAATTTTTTTTTCTGCCAGTTCTACAGCAATTGAAATATGTATTATAGGTATTATTTGTAATAATAGTAGAGTTAGTACAAATATTATTGTTTTTATTATATTTATTTGTTTTTCATAACAAACGTATTGAAGGCTGGATATTTTGCAGTTTAACAATAAACTTTTCCAAAAGGACAAAAGTGGACCAAAACAGTAAACTAACCGAACTAACTGAGAATTAAATGACTATGAAGACCTCTGAATAGAGAGTAACAGTTTTTAAAATGGCAAGTTGTCAAAAATAAAAACAAATCGGGCTCTTTTGAAGAAGAGAGCAATGAGAGAAAATGAGAGTACGAGTTGACCGTTTCCTGACCTCTGGCGTCACAGAGGTCACGGTCGCTCTTATTAGGGCGGGCAGCGCTTCTTCTCCCTCACAGTGTTTTTCAACGCGTCAGTGATCCAGTGTGTTCCCCCGTGTGGCGCAGTCAGCACGCCGATGGAATCAAAGATCCGGCTGACACGGCTGAGGTGGCGTTAACGGGACTCATTTTCACGTATTCAAAGCTTTCACATGGGGCGTCATCGCAGGTGACACCGGGCGTCTGATCCCTGAATCCCGGCTGTTGCGAGTGGAAAAACAGTAGAGCGGCTCACTTTGATTTTCTTTCCTCTGGATTCCCCCCCCCCACCCCTGTGAGGTATTTCGGGAAAAAAAAGTTGAATACCTAAAATATCCCAGCTGTACGTAACACTTGTGAAACTCTTACAATACCACATGAGGAGCGATGATTAACATATTTCACCTCACTTGCAAGATGAAGTGTTCATTTTAAGGTGTGAACAAGTTGGTCATTCTGCTGCCGTCTAATTCCCTTCAGAAAATAATGATTAATATGCTTCATTCAGGCATTAACCAGCGTGCTGACACTGGGGTCTCGGTGTGTGTGTCTCTCTCTCTCTTCACACAGTGTATCGTTTAGGTCAAAGAAGGAAAGGAACTTTTTCAGGCACTGTGGTTTTAGGGGCTCCGTGGGGTCCTATACAGGTTTCATACTGGTTGACACTATTCCCAGTAAAGCTCATATTTCTGAATTTGGAACAGACAACCAACCAACCAGAGCATGCAGCTCATTAGAATAATGGAGTGAAAAGACTTAAAACTAAGTCGATCATTTACAAGGCAGATTTGGTGAAAGCGAAAACATTGAATTCTCCAAACAAAGTATTTGTTATTTGAAATAAGAGGCGTTTAATTCAACTATCTCATCCTCACTCGTCTGTCCCATGATTTGTTTGCATTGGTGTGGCCCTCCTCGCCGCCGTCAGAGCACGTGGGCTGCTTTTTAATTACAGCATCCGTGTTGACGGTAGACAAAAAAAGACAATGTTATTAATGTCTAGTCTAAAGTGGGGTAGATCCCAGGGCACAAACATGTCTCATGTGTGTTTTTATTGTTTAATTAATATACAGTACAGGAGCCCGGAAATGACTCAGTTTGAGCTGAGATGTTTAAATGAGTCTCCCCGGAGCTCCTGTTCATACATATAGTATATATTGTATATTATACAGTCTGGGTGCCGGTTCATGTCCTCTTAGGTGAGAGTGCAGTTTCTAATCATTTGAATTGTGTCTTTTTATGAAGAACAAAAACACTGACTTTTTGCAACGGTGGCAGAAAAATAAATATCCTGCAGCCTTTTAGACCAGCTGCTGTCGTCAAACAAAACCATACCGGGGTGTGTATCTACAATCATGAGGGATCTCTAAAATGTTCCTTTTTTTTTTCTTTCGTGCTGATCTGATCCGTGACTCTGACAATCCGTGATCCGATCTGAACCGTGAGTTTTTTTTCGCCACTTGTCCTCCACATGGCGGTGGGAGAGGGCTGGGCTTCAGCGTCAGCCTCCTGCAAGCGGTGCTGGTGTGGGATTGGTAGTGGGATTAGTAAGTAAGCTGTCGGAAATAGTTATTTGTATTAGCATTAATGAATATTGTCTCTCTTATACCAACGTTAATTGTTTTGTTGTTTTCCTTGCAAGTGGGTCAGAAACCTTAGTTCCCAGAGTACATATGTACCTGCTGGTATACAAAGTTGTGATTATTGGCAGTGAGGTAAAAATAATCCAAATCTCAAAAATGTTCACTAAGTTCCAAATTGCGTAGTTTAAAAAAAAAAAAAGTTTGTACATTTGCAGCAGCCCATTTTTTTTAAAGTATGTACTGTTGCTGCACGGAGTATACGTCATAACGCAGCCTTGACCTTTGACCCTCTTGCTCAGATAGGCCCTGTGCAGAGGATTGTGGGTCAGAAAAGCATGTCTGGCCTGTGAATGGATGCAAGATGTAGTTAACTCATATTGAAAAACAACAAAAAGTGGATCAAAGTGCTGCACAGTGTTTGCAAAATGTAAAGGAGGCGCACTTCTTCGCTACTTCCATCAGCAGCCTTATTGTTGAGTATTGGTACATACTTCAATGGAACCTTTCTGCTTCTAGAGTATTCCTTTAGATGTTTTCCTATTTGCATTTTATATCCATAAGAAACATCCCATTCTTCCAGGACTAAACAAGCACGGGCTTTGCGTTTCTGTTGGAGGCATAATGTTCCTACCTGTGTCTTGCACATGACGACTATATAAAAAAATGTAAATAAAAAAATATTACAATTAAATCGAGATATGAACCACCGGCCCGCCATGTTGGGATCGTACCTCGGATGACGGCAGGAGTCAAAATCCCTCTTTAGCTGTCTGCCCTTCATGGCTAAAACAGGTTTCAAAGTTAGTTCTGTTGTGGGTCAGACATCGCCCGGCTGGCCTCTCTAGCAGAGAAAGACCGGGTGTTTCTAATTTCTTCGTTCTCCGGCTCGCTGTGTATCCAAACTCCCAAGCAGGAGCACAAAAAAGAAAGAATCTGCACCTTACGGTAACAATCTTTCATGTGTGTGAGTCTGTGTGTGTGTGTGTTCTCTTGCATGTCTCTGAATCCCCCACACACACACACACAAAGACACACTTCTGGTGGATGGTGCTTGTTTGGACTCTGTTATTGTTTCTTTATGTAACGCTGCTGAGCCAGAGAGAGAATGGGCCGGCGTACAGCGCAACAATGCCGTGATGGATGAGTGTGGCTGCTGTAATTATATGAGGACCAACAGGTAACGGAGCACAGAGACACAGAGCAGCGGCCTGCCTGGGGATGATAGCGCGGATCGGCTCTGCTCTGTTTTGTTCTGCTGCTCGGGCCGGCGGGGGCACCGATATTGTGGTGAACACACACACACACACACACATACACACATAAATTCGCTGAGAGTCACCAGAGTGCTTGTGCAGACGCAGCATGCAGGCGCACACACACACACACACACACACACACACACACACACACATTTGCTCACGTATGTATCGTTGCTAAAATATCTCGCACGCTTGGTCCAGTTGCTTATTGTGCACTCCGCATCGGCAATATTGTCTCTAATAAAACAGTCCGGGGGAAATGAAGTCAGCGAAATACGCCAGCAAAGAGGAAAGACGCCACTTCCGAGGTTCTCCCGCTTGAGTGTATTACAGAATTATTGTCGCCGACGATAGCTAACAGAGACAGACAGATTGAGGTCGTTACACAAGAGAGGCAGAGAGAGAGAGAGAGAGAGAAAAAGAGAGAGAGAGAGAGAAACGGAGAGAAGATGAAAAGGCTTTGGGGGTGTGCCTCCCTGCTGTTTCAATACCGTGCTGCACTAAGAAGGAGATAGGAAGAAGACATGAGATAGAAGGGGAGGGGATGGGTAAGAGAAGTGTGTGTGTGTGTGTGTGTGTGTGTGTGTGTGTGGGTTGGAGGGGGGGGTGGGGGTTTCATAAGTAAGACAAACTGCTGTAAGATGTTTTGGACCAAAAGGTGGTGGTTTGAAGAGATGAAACATGAACATGTGAAAGGATAAGAGTCAATGTGGAGGAAGTAGTTTTATGGGTTTGAGTGAAATAAAGAGAAGGAACAATTATAAAGTCCTGGCGTCCCAGCTAAAATCCAACCAAAGTCTGGTGCACCGTGTGCCAGCGGGGGGACACGCTGTGCTGCTTTGCACGTGAATGAAGTTCTTCAGAGTGATGCTGTGCTCCACGGGAGCACTTCCTCCACTCTACAACTGACACGTGCTCACGTCTGCTCCACGCTGAATGATGGCTTGCTCAGCGAGCCTTTTAAAGTGCTTTTCACCGTGTTACGTAGAACACAGCCGGAGCATCTCTAAAGCCCGGATGGGGGCGGGAAGTCTCTTTGTCGAATCATCAATGCCAAAAGATAAACAACTGCTTTAGAAAAGATCAGTTTTGTTGATAAGAAGTGGAAGAAACATGAAAAAACTAAGAAAAGTTATCTATGTCTCACAAAGTGCATTTCTGCAAGAAACTCTCATTCTGCGGCGCGTGCTGCTATTGGCAGGTGTGCGTTTCCAGGGTTGAGAAACCTGCCAATACAGTCTGAAGCTTACATCAATGTGCTCTTGATTTGTTCACCAACTCAACGCAAAGCATTTTAATTACCTCTCTGATTCGCGCCTCTCACAGGCTCTCCAAATGTTTAAGAAGTTATGTATTTTGTTCCCCTTTCGTAGTCTTGGATGCTGCATGCATTGGCACAAATTCAAGGTTTTCATCTTGTGTCAGTCTGTAAAAGTTTTTGGTGATGGAAAAATGTTCACAAAGTTGATTTTTTTTTTAATGTTTTCAGCCTTCAATGCAGCTGGTTGTAATCAAAGTAGAAGGGGGATAGGAATATACATGTATTAACTACAGCTAATGTTAGTACTACTCCGTTAGCTAAGGTAACAAGGAGGCGTATCCGTCCTGTGACTGACAGTTGATTGACGAAAAAAATAAAAGCCTGCATGACCTCCAGGTGTGTGAGATCTATGGATCTGGTTTGGTATATCGATTCAGTGATCAACGATCCAGTACCGTCGATGCAAAGTGAAAAACTCACGACATGTGATCATCTCAAACACACGCCTTTATTTTGAAATTCTGTTACCGTTTCAGTTCAAGCAAACCTCATTCCCACACATTAACTTTCTGCGCGTCGACACCCGTGTTGCTGATCTATTGCGATCTCGTCTCATGTTGGTCGCAGGGCCCTGACATTGTGTTTATACCGGCGAATATCTCACCGTGGCCAAAAGCATCGGCGTAATATCGTATCGCGATGACACCCGTGCTTTGCGGCCCCTCCTCCACCATACCTCCTGCACTCCAGCTTCCTCTGACCGCAGAGCCGTTTGAAGTTTGGCTCACCGTCGTTTATTAGCCCATCCTTGTCGCCGCGTGCGACTTTGTGGTCCCGCAGAACAAGGTCGCCACTCTGGTGCGGCGCAGTTCATCATCATGCATATGTTCATGCGCTAATCCTACTGCACCATAACAAATGAGCTGATTATCCACACCTTGTCTGTGTGTGTGTGTGTGTGTGTGTGTGTATGTGGGTACGTGTGTGTGTGTGTGTGTGTGCGTGTGGCAGAGACAGAATAGGCAATGGGAACAGGTGTACAAGGGGATACCGACACTCCATACATCATATTGTTGCAGGTATACGCACTCTCCATCACCCCCACAACACCACCACTCACTGGAGAGCAGCACGTACCCAGCAGCACCCCCCGCCCCAAGTTCTTTGACACACATACACACACACACACACACACACAACATATATATCCACACATACACACGCCAGCAGACGACAACCCCTGGAGCTCGACCTACATTGTGCGTCCTCCTGCCTCAGATCTGACTATTCATCACCGCATGGCACCAGTCCCCCACTGGGAGAGAGGTAGTGCATTGTGGGAGAGAGAGAGAGAGAGTCCGAAGGGGAAACGGAGCGGGGAAACGGTGTGGTACGCTACGTAGTGTGTAGGACAGGGCGTCCTTTACACTTCCAGAACAATGGGACCTTCAACATCAGTGCTGCGAGGTAAAACTCTTCATGGACAAAACAGGACGAGAGACAAACTGGGACGGCAATGTTTTGTCTGTTGGCCCAGACTGAAATATCTGAGCAACTATTGGACAGACTTCATGGTCCCGAGAGGATAACTCGGGAATCTTCATCTAGCGCTCTGTAGGTCCTTCACTTCAGGGAATTTCTTTCAATTCGGCCCAAACTTGAGTCGAGGATGTATTGATTATATGTTGGTGGTCAAAGGTTGCTGTCTAGTGGCTCATTGGATAAAATGATAAAATGACATTTTGGAAGGACATGGGTGTTTACTGAATGAAGGGTTGGTGGCGACATACAAAGAGCCAGATATTACATTATTTTCATTTGTTTATTTGCGTGTCCCTGCGTAGAACTGTTTCTTTAGTTTTTGCTAATCCTTAAGCACTAGTCATTATCTCCCGCCTGCTGTCTCGGACACCATTCGTGGTTTATACATTTTTTTCTCCAAGGGAAGTCACAGAATCCCCGCTGGACTCAGTGACAAAGTTTAGGTGTAGTTTGTGAAGAAAAAGTTGCATATATTTGTAAGTTATCACTATTTTATTCATGGTTCGGTCCTGACATATGTGCCTATATAACAAGGCTGTGGGACATTAATTGGTCCGTCCACTCAGCCACCGTACGAATCTGTGATCCCAGCCGGGCTTCTCTGCACTGATTGGGGGAGTTTTAAAGTAAGTGGACAAGAGCGAACGACCGGAACCACAGAAAGAACCCAAACTTAAGGTTTTGGAAACACTCAGCAGATTGTATCTGAGCAATACTTTTCTCGCCCCGGTGCTTCAAATGCAGCAGCTCGGTCGGCGCTCCGAAGCTTTGACTCTGACTCTGGTCGCACCCCTCTGGCATCGGCTTTGGACACCATGCCAATACACGAGGGTTGCAGCGGATCATACAAGTTATGGTTTTAATTTTTTTTTGTTATACCTCAAACGCTCTGAAGTCAGAGTAAACCATTAAATATTCTAAATGTTATCCTTTTGCTTTGTTATAATCATCCATAGTGTTTTTTTTCTTCACAATTTAAATGATGAGGTTGATTTCAAAGTTTTAATGATGCATCGTAAGCTCCTTAGAGCTAGTGTAGGAAGTCAAACAGGTCATGATTCACTCCCCAATATGTATTCATGTTGCTGCTCCTACAAACTACTAGATGTATTCATATTTCCAAGATTATATTTGAACACATGATGATAACCTCAAAGTTAACATTCGCCCCATTACTCATTTTCCCCGAACAGAGCCTGAACGCATCATAATGTAATTGAATGGATCCTCCCTAATCGTTAGCGATGCTGCTAACCTTACAAGTCCTCCTGTTGATTTCAACACAGATTCTTTGCTCACATTGTAGCTTATTATCAGGGATTATTAACTAGAAAGCATTAATGTCGATCTCCTGATGGCGTCAGATGGCGTCAGTGCCACTATAGCACGACACAGCACTGACCATACGGTATTTGATGCATTGGGAGTGAGACCTGCTTGATCTTGGACACAGCATTTCTTTCCCAGAGAAACTCGCCCCTGTCAGTTGGCTAAAAATCAAGCAGTACTCAGTGGCCGAGAAGCAGTGTTTTTGGAGATATTGCATCTCCGTAGGACACTGACAATCTAAACCAATCATCTGAGCTCTATTTGTTGGGCACGCTGATTGCACTGGTCTTGACTGATTGCACTGATTGGAGAGTTTGAAGTTGATGGGATGATAGGACGGCGCTAGATAAGCATTCTGCAACAAAAAAAAAAAAAACTGATCCTGCTAGTTTGAAAAAAAGAAAGAAAGAAAGAAAATGAGTAGGTTTCATGTAAGTCCCAGCACAAGTAGTTTGATGATCTCATGTGATTTGTTTCCGAGCCATTTCTTTCATAAACAATCTTTGTGCAAACCTCGATGCGATGGGAAAAGACAAGCGATGCATTTGAATGCCTCTTCAAACTCACACACAACACGTTATTATATTTCAGGGATGCCCAATGAGTTTTCTTCCAAAAGAGCAAAAAAAAATTCTGTGTTCATTTTGTCTCATCATTAAGAATTGACGAGGAAGGCTAACACAGGTTGACGGGTGCAGTGCATTAGAGACACACGCTTTTTGCATTTGACTCCTTTTACCTTTGAACGGCGAGTCTCTGCTTCGTTCGTATCTTGTGTATCAGTAAGGACGTGGACGGCCTCCTGCGCACGTGCGTTCAAAACCCATCGCTACCAACGGTTTCATGTTATTCTGCTCATTGACAGTTGCTGGCAGGCCAACAAACAGCAGTGTGCCAACAAAGGCCGGGAAGAGGACGACTGCCAGGCTATGTAAACATGTGTAAACAATCCAGGTTACAAAATATTTTTAAAAAATAGTGTTCGCCAAGATTTTTATGATAACGGAAATGTATTTACTCATTTGTTGGTTTGGAAGATACTTTGTACATCAATATTTGTGTCATATTCTAACTTGATGAACAAATATTCGAGGGACCAGCACATGAATTGCATTATAATTAGCAATTAACACCCGGGAATTGACATTAATGCCACCACGGACTATCCCTGAATGTGATTTATTCAATCGTCTAACTATCAAAACTCCTAAAATGCCCCTACATGATCAGCATGGCACCACCTCTGCCCCACAGTGAGCCAGGAAAAGCCCTTAAGAGGGTAATGGCCGACTAACTGGAGGCATAATCTCTTACAGGTAGCGCTCGCTTGCACACGAGAAAAAAGAGTGTCCGAGGAGGACCAACTTCTCTTCTCCAGCGTCAGTCGCCTTTCACTCACTCACTCAGACAGTCGGTAAGACAAAGAGATCTCAGTCAGCTGGACAGCTGCTACAAACAGGTTTTTGTTGTCTCTCTTGGCAAGTGGTGTTTACGCGCATCCTGTTGCCCGGTAGCACAGAGTCCTCTGTCCCGTCTCTGTTCAGACAGCAGCGCCACACCAGGATGGACAGGATTTATTTTTTTCTCCCTTTGAATTTCATTTCATTTCATTCTTCCTTAAAAATCATCCTTTAATCAAGTTTTCTCTTTGTGTCTGTAATGAGAGATGAGGACAAATATGGGACTTCAAGGATTTTCCTCTCTATTGAAATATGCAATAATCACATTAAATAAATCTAGAGAAATAGCCCATAATAATGTAGGTCTGTAAAAAAATGAATTAATAACTCAACTGTAGCCTCTGTCTGCTTATAACATAAAAGAGCTGGCTTTGATGAGGCTATCGATCTCTGCTGCATTTCAGTGTAGTATACTGAATATTGTACGGAATAGTTGCATAATTCAATATCACTCTGCTATCCTGGACAATTACACAATTTTCTATGCATTTTCATTGTCAATTGCGAACAAGCAATACGGCGTTGAGTCAAAATGTGCTTATAGCGCCCAACCCTAATATGTGTGTCAGAAGTGAAGTGGTCCAGTATGTTGGGGTCTTTTTTTTGGGGGTGGGGTGTTTGTTTTTCTCCTTTTATTGCAACGCTATTCACAGCAGCCGGAGTGAATTTATTTGGCCACTTAACAAAAAGTGACATCAATGATCTCCTGTATTAAACAATCTCCCGCATTGCAATTCACAGAATGAGTCACATATGGCCTGCCCGCCACATGGGGATATTGTTTATTAGGTTGTAAATTTGTATCATTTGTTCCCCAAATATGTTTTTGTTAATATATATTCTCACATCTGTGCAGTAGATCTGTAGATCAGTAGATTGCTGACGTTTAAAAGTTTGAATGTAGCCAAATTTTCACGTGCCCCATTTTGTCTGTGCCAGTGTTTTGTCCTCAATAGGCCGACATGCCCTTGAATCTAAACGCGTGAGGTCCAATAAAAAGCCAATGGTTCTTTTGTCTTTATTCAGCCTTCAAAATAGGTTTCTTTGATTGAGATGAGATAGCTTTTTTTTTTTTAGCTTTTAGTGCCAGACACAATCTCTGTCTCCCCGTTTTCCCTCTGGATCCGGCGAGAAAAAAGGAGAGCAGAGACAATTTTAATTGCTCTCCTCTCATCCACATCTGCCCCACCACATTCATCAGCTCGTCTACCCCTCCACAGAAAAGGGGCTGGATGGTGCCAGGAGAGTAAGGCGGCAGGATTTGATTTTATTATTTTGGGGCGAGGAGGGATCCTCTCATGGGACGGGGCACATCTGGGAAAGGGATGGTGATTGAGGATAAAGGGATGAAGCCGAGAGATTGGTGTTTGTGTGTGCACGTATGGAGCTGTCTGTGCTTTTGTGTGCGTGTGTGTGTGTGTGTGTGTGTGTGTGTGAGGATTGTATGTGTGTATCTCATGGGGGCAGGCTGACTAGCGGGGGCCTCAAAACCTCAGGGAGTCTGTGATTGGGAGGGAAATGGGGAATTGGGACTCTGTGAGTAGGAGGAAGAGGTGGAGGAGGGGGGAAAAGACAAGCTGGAGGATGGTAGGTCAGAGAAGGTAGAAGAGGAGGAATGAAAAGGGCAAATTAATGTTGGGGTTGCAGCAAAACCGCACAATTAAGTGAATGGAAAGACTAGGCCAATTTGTCAAAGTCCTTGGCAGGAAGCTCTGCCTCCAGCAAGTAGCACAAAAGTCCTGGCAAAAAAGTGCTTTTATTCAAAATCATCCCACTAAACCTGTACTTTCACTTCTTTTTAATGAAAAGAGAACGTGGCCACAACATGCATGACACTTTTCTTTTAATAACAGGCTTTAAACCAGCACACGGTCAACAAGGGAGGCCTTTTCTGTCTTTCAAAGAACGTTTCCTCCCAAACACCAACATAGCCATTGATTCCAACCTCCAAACTATAATGATACTGTAATGATGCACATGGGCAAGCCAGAGCGCACATTTGATAACCGCCACAAGGTAGTTTTCATAAAGATATAGGCGGAAAGTCTTTGGTTGTTGAGCAACATTGGTTCGACTGATGGATTTTCTTCTCCTTGCTTGCGTGTATAGTCGTTTGTAACCTGGACAACAAACTGCAATATGACTTGAATTGTGTTTACAAAATATTAAATGTAGCCGGTGAATATTCAGATTTCCTAGGAATACATTTGTCCCATGTTGAGCTGCTCTCTGGCGCGTCTAGAACTAGAGATCATACTCCTTTGAGTAAAGCGACGCAAATATTTGTTATGCGTTTCACAGCATTTGAATATGACTACTAATGTGGATATATCAATATATCTATATATAGATATAGATATATAGATAGATATAGATATATTGTGAATGCAAGAATGAGATCGCACAAGTTTCCTTTACAGCGTGTGGAGCTCCAACACCCGGAGGGTAGTCGGAGAAGAGCTTTGTGTCTAAAGGGGGCAGCTGAGGTGTTTCCTAGAGTCCTAGACGACTTCCTCTAGAGGTTCTCCGGGCACGTCCAACTGGTAAAAGGCTGTTCACTCAGAACACACTGGAGGGATTATACAGCTCATCTGGCCTGGAGTCCTTCACAAAGAGATTGAAAACATTGCTTGTGAGACGGACGTCTGGAACACTCTGCCAAGCCGGCTGCCCCACGCGCCCCGGATTAGAGCAAAAGATAATGGATTGAAAGATTGACGTTTGGATGGATGGATAACCGGTGGTGTAATTTCATCACTTGCTTAGTCAGACAGCGACAGACTTCACTGGGCCGGCTGCTCGGTTCAGCCAAAACCAGACTTTTCTTTTCTTTCTTTCTTACAAATTAGTGTGCAATGCTTGTTAAAAACTCGTATTTTCCCTTTAGACAACCGTCCTGAGTTTTGTCGAGATCTGGAGGCGTGATTGAATTTAACGGAGGCGCCCACCTAATTATTCTCTATGCAGGAACCCCGTAATTTTATAATCCGCTGTGTTGTGTTTTAGCATCTGATGAATCGTCAAACTCGTAGATCTGCGACTCCGACTTGACTTCCTGCGTTCCTTATTTCATTGTTTCACCAAAGTTGGCAAACCCTTTTGAAGATGTTTGAAGGATTTGATAATACCACACGGTGTTTGATGTCCGACATTAATCTGAGAACAGAAATGAGAATTAGACCGAGCAACTTGGCCTTGGAAACGGTTTATTTTCAGGAGTAACGCATCACTCATTATTTAAATCGCAAATAGCTCACAGTTGTTATAATTTTAGAGCAGTAATCTCTAAGCTGCTCTTAAAAGATTTCTTTGGGCTGTTTAAAAAAGAGGGGGAGAAAAGAGCAGTGGGGAAGGGGTGGGACTCCCAAAGGTGGCGTCCTGAATGCGGAGGAGGCCTCTGAGGACCACGGGATGATTGTCTGTGACCTTCCTCTTCTCTTTGTACTGTCAAGGGCATAGTCTGCATGTGTGTGTGTCTGTGTGTGGATGTGTGTGTTTGGATGTGTGTGGATGATGTCTGAATGTGTGTGTCTGTACTGCAACAGTCGTGGCATGGCAAAGTGCATGTGTGCATTTGTCTGTTCGGTGTGGTAGTTTTGAGTTGTTGAGTGTGTGTGTGTGTGTGTGTGTGTGTGTCGTAATGGATTGTCGACAAGTGCTAATAATTTACCCCCGCTGGATTTAAGAGACACAAGGCTTCTTGTTCAAACAGCTTGTGCGGCTCTTTTCTAACCGATCTTCTTTATTTCAGTAAACCAACATCTCATGTATATTTCAGCAGCCGTACCTAGAGGCTGATGACTCAGCCAGCGAGGAGGGGCAGAGCAAAACACACATTAAAACACAGAGTGGAACAGTGGAGCACCAGATTAGTCCTCATTATGCAGAATTAATCATCTTTAATCTGCTCTTAATCCAATATCTTTACCTCACCTCATTAATGGGCCATGCATCAAGACTGGATGAGGCTCCAAATACTAAGAGGGGGGAAGGGAAGGAGGAGAAAACAAATGGGAGGGTCACAGAGAAGGTGGAACGATGGATGGATTTTGATTCAGGATGAACTATTAGAGCCACTGTTTGGACTCAAACCTGAGGACTAAAGGCTTTGGTCGTATAGTTTTAAATAAGCACCGCTTTTTTTAGGGCCCTATCAAATTACATTTTCTCCCCACATTCATTTTTTTTTTTCCATGTCTGGGCGCCGGTGACAGCCGTGACCGTAGGGCCTAATGTTTTTGGGTCGTCCCCTACGCCCTCTGTCAGTCCCTAAGTCTGTCCACCTTGTCCATTATTATAAACGCAATATCTCTGGAAAGCCTGGAGATATTTTGGCACAAACATTCACATGGACTCAAGGATGATGAGGATTCGGAGACCGAAGGTCAAGGTCCCTCTGAGCTCATGGTCCAACCCTTTCTCGTAAGCGCAATACAGTTGGTGTTTCACGAGTCATGAACATTATATTTAAGATGTCTAAACAAACAACACAATCTATTTAATCGATACATTTAACTTAATGAATTTCTAACGTTGACATTTCACACTACTATTATTATTAATGACTTACATAAACACTGTGCAGTCGTCCACCTTCTCTTCTCTCTGTCACACAGCGAGCGATGCAACGCTGCTCGAGCCTCTAATTATCCACCACCAGTCAAAAAGTTCAAACGTAGCAACACAGTTGCATTAAGTAGAGAGATGTTTCTTATGTTTTGTCCATGACATCATATTTATATGAACATCTGGCTGTAAATAATAACCATTATGTTATACAGTGTGAATGACACTCATCAGGCCATTCAGGAGACCTGCATGGCATTATATTGAAACACACATTTCATTCGTTAAATGTAATTTAAGCATAAATGTACGTAAATACATTCCTATGTATGAATATACTCATAAATCCTAAACATGATTTGTGGTTTTGATAGCAATAATTTAAACACGCTGCTGTAATCAGCGCTTGTCAAATCTCCGTGAAATGATGAAAATAGCAGAGTAAATTAAGTATTTGATTATCATTTTCTTCGGTGCCTTTATCCTTTTTATGGCCTTGAAATCTCTTTAATTTAGTCGGGAGATAATAGCTCATAGTAACACTTGTTTCAGTCTAGAACAATGGCAGGTCACTACATCATTATAGGCAATTACACAGGAAGAAAAGTGTTTTTTTTTCTTAATTGATATAGCTGGATATATTTCAAATCCCTTTTCTCAAATAAAGACCACAAACAAGAGAGCGGTGACACCCCGACAGAGAAAGCAACAAGGTTTTCTCACTGAATACAGCTTGTGGAAATGATTGAATCCTTTTCCGAGGAATGAACATTTGACTTGAAGTTGTGACCAAATTATCACTTTTGCAAAACTGCCCCGGTTTCTTCTTTTCCAGATGTGTTTGGTTGGGTTCAATTGATCCTCGGCGCATTCGGGCCGGTGTGAAAGCTGTCAATCAAGCTCTGGTGCGGACTAACAACCGGACGGGAGGCTCGGAAAGTAGGGTCCATGTCATCGTCCAAGCGGTCTGAAAGCAAACTGGGCAAATGCAGCATTTTGTATGCTTTATGTGGTTTTAACATGATTTCATGAGCTCGACGAGTCATCCATCTGTGATTGTAAGCTACTCAGTAAAAGATGTTACGAGCAATCTGTTCAGCATCAGCAATGTCTTTGAGATAAATCACTCAGTAACTGTGAGAGACGCTCCCGGTGATCGCATGCCATCCTTTCAACTCTTCTTCCATCTTGCACGTCGTATATTTTTTTTATTGCCGTTCTTTTGTCTTTAAGCGGGCAACAGGGGGCGCGAGAGAGTGCGTTGCTCTCACCAAATCGGCTGCCGTTCAAACGGACCTCTGACCTCATCTTTAATGACGTGTTTCAAATTAATTTGTGTTTATCAGAACATCTGGTTTGTTTTTCGGTGTCACACCTCTTTTTCACTTTGAAAACATTATGAAGGAATTGTCAACTTTATGTACTTAAATGTACTTAAGCCTTCTAGTTCAACTTAGTGTGTGTGTGTGTGTTATTTTTGTTTTTATGTCAGTTTTCCAATTTTCGTGAAATTGACATTACAATGGAGTGAATAATTACATAATTGACCCTTTATGAAGCCCCGCCCGTCTTCTGCTAATTTGTCGAGCTGTCAGATCAACCATGAAGTCCACACTCTCACTAACTGCACTCCCTGAGCAAATGTGAACTAATATATGATCTAACATCGGATCAGTGATTTAAAAAAGAAGCAGACTGAAGGCTCTGTGATATGACTCCATGATGTCAAACAGATTCAGCAGTGACAACCGGTTGAAAAGATAGACGCCACCGGGGGATCAAGTGAATCATTTGTTCCCTCATACTCGGTGCGAAAATAAGATTTTACGGGTAACCAAAGTTCACAAGAGGGAGGGACCTTTAGCTCTGCGGCGTTAGCGACAGGTCCTGAGGTTAGCGCTACGAGCTGATTGGCGTGAGAGTCAGTCACACTTTGTCGAGCACTTATATAACAATGGAGCTGAAAGACCCTTCCTGGGTTCCCCTCTTGCTTTTTTGCCTTTTTAGGGGTACTTTTCTTCTGATAAACACAGATATCGTCATGAATCGTAGATGATTGTCTTCCGATGTATCGCGAATCGCAGAATTGCTGATCATAAGTTATCATCGGCAACCAATCGTGAGTTACTCTGTAATTCCCACATCTGGTCTCTACTTGGTCACTATTCATGACATGCTGTCAATTTGCGGTCTAATGAGACTAACAGTGCGTATGTAACGTGAGCTCTTTGTGACACCAGAGCAGATCAGTTTGCTCTGGTGTGTCCGTGTAGCACTGTTGGCGCGGGACGACGAGTTAAACGCTCAGTTTGTATAATGGCCGTTGTGAAGAGAGCCTGCCCTCCCCTATGTGAATTTCACACCACGATGGTCATAAAACATTTTCTGTTTTGTCAAAAGGTCATATATTTTAATAAAGTCCGTTGTCAACTATGACCGTCTCTCCTCCAATGGAGTTCTAGCGTGCTGGTCTCTGCTTGAACGTCATCTCCTGTAGACTCCAAACAGGTTGGGATATCTCTGGATCCAGGGATAGGAGTCGAGCTTAAAAAAGGTTTTAGAAGAGGCTTTCACAATCGGGCCTAAAAGTATGAACAACAAAAGCAACATTGAGAATGTCGAGCTCAAAGACATCTGTCCGAACTTACTTGTAAAACATTTCCTTTGTTCAATATGTTAAAAGGCTAAACGCATAGCAGTAAGAAAACGCACAGCGTCCGTTCATGTTTTCACCACAATACCAGCAACAACGTGTAGTGTGTGTGCGTGTGTGTGTGTGTGTGTGTGTGTGTGTGTGTGTGTGTGTGTGTGTGTGCGCGCCTTTCAGAATTCTAAATGCAGCATCACCTTGAGAGTCGCTACCTGTGTTTCCATGGGAACCGGGTCATAGTAAATTCACCCGGCTGCTCCCGCTCTTTTTCATGCATTTATGGTTCAGAGGCAGAAACAGAGATAAGAGAGCGGCAGAAAGTAAACGGACGGGCACGGAAGAGCAGGATCAAAGGAGAGGAAGATGAAGAAATGGCTCAATCATTTCGACAGTTTTAAGCTCCGTCTATTTCTGCCAGTGTGTCTGTATATGTGTGTGTTAGTGTGTGTGTGTGTGTGTGTGTGTGTGTGTGTGTGTGTGTGTGTGTGTGTGTGTATGTTTGCTATATTGGGACAAAGGAACAAAACAGCAATGAGCGCTTTGGACCAAAGATGGAGAGAAAAGTAAAAAAAAAAAAAAAAAAAACCTTGTCAAGAAACCAAGTCACTTGTGGTATAAAATAACTGCTGAATAAATGCAGGCGATTGAAGGCCATCGCTCAAGCAGACGTGCGTGGCCGGGGGAATATATGCCTCTGCCGGTCTGTCCTCCGTCTTTCAGCTCCTCTGTCAACACTAAAGCGGCGTCTCATCCAGCCGCCAAATCACCTCGCCTGCTCCACAAAGGGCTGCGTTGGGGGGACAAAAAGCAGAAGTGAAGGAAAAGAGTGACAAAAGCACGAAGCAAAAGACAAATGGAGAGGCAAGGCGGAAAGTTCCTGATGGAAGTTATATTTAGCATAGTTCTACTTTTTGTTAGAGTTGTTTTTCGATACAGTTTCGGAAATGCCTCCGATAAAGCCAAAACGGCTGAATCGGGTGTGCAAATTATTGTACATTAATATGATATCCGGTTATCATACCATTTACTCGCTCATGCACACAGAGGAGCAACAACACATGTAACTCTCTACCCGATCTGTACCACAAAGGTTAAACACTGTCACACTCACCTTATTTTGTTCAATTGTGGTACTACCATGTGGACAGAAATACTGCGTTGTGATTGGCTGAAGAGCTCGTTAACGTTAGCTGTCAGCAGCTGTCCTACAATATGAATGACAGAGCTAACCGCTAACGGAGAGAGGTGGCATGGAGTTACATTATGGCTCGTTCAAGTTGTATTTAGGAAAAAGGTAAATTGTTTATTATAATAATAATAATAATAATTATTATTATTATTATTATTATTATTATTATTATTATTATTATTATTATTATTATTATTATTATTATTATTATGTGTTTTAATACAGCAATCATTCAATCACAGTTTAGGACTATTTGTGCACTATATATATCTATATATATATAGATATATATATATTTATATATATATATCTATATATATATATATATATATATAACTAGTAATACCAGGGGTCTTTGACTTTTTCAGTTATTTATTTGCTAAGTTTTTGTGTGATTTAAACCCATGGTTGGGTTTTCCCATGATGATTTCATGAATGTGCAAATGTCAAGTTTTTTTTTTTTTTTTTTTTTAACAAGTCACACATCTGACTCAAGGAAGCATTTGAAATAGTACAGCATATGTTTATTAGATCTCCTAATTTTGACTGCAAGGGAACGTCTGAGCAGCTGAACATTAGTGTTCAGAGTGATGATGGCTGCGTTCACCTCTACCGTTAATAACCACAGAGTATTTTTATTTGAGTTTTATTATGGTTGTCACCTTGACTTTAGGTGTCATATTATTCTAGCCGCGGGAAGGGGGTTGGGACAGGCTGTCCTGAGGAGCACAAAAAATAAAAAAAACCCAACATTTATGCCGTATTGTCCCATTCGGCTGCCAGAATGTCTGCAGCATACTTCTCAGCAGATCACGAGCAGCCGTTTGGTGGGTTAGTTACATTCATGCAACTAGCAGTGTGGCTCCCGCAAAGTCTGTCACTCGGTTTGGTCCAGCCAACAGTGTTGATAGACATGACGCCTTGTACAAACATTCATGGTCCCCAGAGGACCACTATGGCAATGCCGTCAGGTCATCAAAGTTTGAACTTATCAACAGAGCTATCTTAACATCTCCAGGATGCTGTCGCTGCACTATATTTTCTTCTTCTTGTTTTTTAACAATCCCTCCAACCCCTCCCTCCACCTACCTCCCCGCCTGCCTATCGAAATTGTAATCTTCTGACTCTACAGCCAGCATTGGGTCACAATTGTATTTTGTCCAATACTTAGTTGTATCATCATAATATCAGTTGTATCATCCATTTAAACAGTAAAATCGGAGACCGTTAATGTGCTTGGTGCAGATGGTGAACTTGCTAAACATTCTGTATGCTAAACATCTTTAAATTGTCTTTGAAATTCGATTTTTCAAATGACAGAAACATCTGCATCTGGTGAAGTATCCACTAATCCATTAGTATGTCCTGCAACCCTTTCAGCTCATTCAGAAACATGATGAAAATGTTCCCCCTCTGAGGAAAGAAAAAAACACCCTGGTAGCCATCGGAAAAAAAACACAGACAAAAGAGAACCGAGCCAAGGAAATTTTTTTTTTTTTTTAAGTGGAAAAAATGACAAACATGGGGCATGTGTACCCTTTTGAAAAAGAAACAATAAAATGTTAAAAAAGGATTGGGGGAGATCAGCGATGTCACTCACCATTACTCACTGCCTGACAGACCGGCTCTGCGTTGGAGGAGCTCTCCCTGGCTTCCCTGCGCCTCTCAGACAGAGTTCAGAGATTCACCCTTGGCAGCAGGCGAACTTATGAATTTCTTTTCCCAGAATCCCTTGCGCTTCTATTCATATGCCTGGCACCGTTTCAGGCAGCGTGTGACGATGTCGGAAGAGACATTTCCTCAAGTGGTGTGTTCTTTGAATCTTCTTCTCCCTCTGCCTTGCTCTTGCTCTCCCTCACTGTGTCGTCTCAGTGTCGGTCCTGACTTCCATACTTTGCAGCCGTATTTCCACAGCGGCTGTGTATATCAGTGTATGGGCGTTATGTGGCCAAAAGTATGTGGACACCAGATGCCAACCTCAGGATCTGAAAAGTTATGCCAATGTGGACGTGCCTTAAACATGCATTCTTTCTAATGGCCGTCAGGGGCGAGTCCTCTGGTTGAAGTCTGATTCGATAGACGTCCATGGGAAATTACTCAACTTTTCTCTTGATTTATTCACTCAGTAAACATTGTACACATGAGTTTATGTCTCAATCTCTAGTTTCAATTATTCTACTTCATGATGTTCATTTAGTAAATTATGATCCCATGTCGAGTTAAATAGACCGTAAGGCCAGCTACGCATTAGGGCGCGGCTACCTTGTGATTGACAGGCTGCTTCCAGGTGTCCCATCTGGGTTTGTTTGTGTTTTGAACCATGAGTATGCTTTGAGGGAGGGTCTCCATGAGAACCTTCATCCAGAAAGCTTCTTCCAATAAGAACATCCCAGTGGTATTGGCGGGAGGTTGAGGTCAGGTCCACGTCAAACTAGGAAACCATTTCTTTACAGTCAAAGACTCTGTTACTCTGACACACGAAGACAAGAACATTGAAAAGGGGGGGAGGGAATGTATGCAGCTTTGAAAACATATTTATCTCTTGTCTGTGAAGCATAGACGCCGCTTCAATTTCTGAGCGTACACAATCAGCACGCTAACCAGACGCAGGATGTGCAAATGCATAATTGAAAGCAGGTATATCTCCGGACTTTATGGTATTTACACATTCAGGAGGATGACATTGACACTTCAGTAATATGCATTATGTTGTAATGTTTGTCCTCTTCAGGGCTACGCAGTAATCCAGTGTATCCCCGCATGTTTACTACTGTACACACATGTATGGTCTTCACTTGTGGAAATACATCATTGATGTCACTCTCATGATTAAAAATATATATTGAATCACAGCTGAAAGGCAATGAGTTGACTCGACCTGAAATGTAATGTAATACTATAACAACGGTGTCGTTTTTGTATCAGATTAACGCTACCACGTCCGCTAATCAATATCCTGTATTTTCAGGTTAAAGAGAAACTGTTGCACCCGATGTCTTCAACAAGCGTTGGCATTTCCCTTCATGGTAACTGAAGGGGCCGAGCTCAAAACCGTGACAAGCAGCCCTCTCAATTGCGTCCTTTTGTCATTTTTTGGGAGGAAAAAACTCTCTCTCTAACTCGCCTTTCTGTTCTTTAAAAAACACTATTCATTCGTTTTCAGAATCCATTTTTTTTTTCAGCAGGAGTTTCCCGGCTCTCCCTGCGTCTGTTTAATTTTCTTTCCTTCCCTCGGTCTACTTCTGCCTCTTATTCTGCAGTGAACACTGCATTCACATCCTCCCTCTCTCCTGAGCCATCCATATCAGCTGTGTCTGCGTGTGTGTGTGTGTCTGCGTGTGTGTGTGTGTGTGTGTGCATGCACTGTACGTGTGTGCTTAAGCCCTATTGTATGAGTACATGTGTAAATGTTCCCAGTGCATCACTCTGGGCATGTGTTGATGCTCTACAGTATATGGCCCTAATCGCATCCTCTCACTCCTTTCTTCCAATCTCCCCCTCTCTCTCTCTCTCTCTCTCTCTCTCTCTCTCTCTCTCTCTCTCTCTCTCTCTCTCTCTCCCTCTATCCCTGCGTTGCTCTCTCTGCTCTGATTTGGTCTTAGGCGAGCCGTGGTGACCAGCAGAGCAGAGAAATTGCCTGTTATCCAGGGGGTCGATTCTTCATGGGGTCCCGTAAATTGCTTTGTATTGACACCCTGTCAGAATTGGGATCCTCACATTTACCCCAAGATCTGGCCTCAGGTGAGGTGACTCTCCCCAACACCAACCAAGGCCCATGCTGTCCTTCTCTGTGGGAGATATGCCCGATACCAACTGCTGGATTAATACCAGGATGAGGGGACGCCCGGTGGCTGCTTCAGAGGCTTCAGAGGGTGTCTCGCAGGATTCATCAACATAAATTCTGAATTTTGAAAACGCTTTTTTTAAAGCCAGTTGGAGTAAAACAGAGTGAAGGCTGTGGGTAATTCAGATGGAGGTCCACAGTGTATGACCCTTGACAGCTCCAGTACCTCTTCCTCATCTTGTGGGAGGCATTTCATCAAAATCCATCATATTAGGCTGACAGCTACGGTGGCCAGCAGGGCTCACACAACCCACAGAGGGTGTGATGGATGTGATTGTGAACCACCCACACGGTGATGGAAAGGAGACGTTTCTGGTTAGTTTCGCAACAGCATGCCATCTTTGACAGGCGTCACTTACATGTGTTGGATAGTTTCTTTTTTGTGTTTTTGTGCAGCGTCTCATAGCATTTGTCTTATCACATTGTCTGTTACAGTTCTGGGGGTGTGGACAATGGACCAGATGTAGTTCCATTAGTATCTGTACTTCTGAATACAATCATGGCTTTTATGGTTACTATTACGTTTCCAATCTGTGTGGGGAAATAAAGAATAAGGCCCTGTGAAATAGTTTTTATTTTTATCTTCTAATTTCCTTTTATTAATCGGCAGTTTGCCCCTGATCTAAAAACCGTAGTAGGAAAGCAGGGCTAAAGTCTCGTAGCGTGAACTACGCTAAACGGCTCAAGGGGCTTTTTAATAATTTATTGGTATTTACAAATAACCAATAGTTGTAAATTGTTTATAGTTATTTCCTACTTTTTTTGTGTGCTGTAGCCAGCCCACCACAGTGTTCATACAGAAGACTTTCAAGCACTCTTATGAAGCACATTGCCTTTGATTTCAATTTCTAAAGCCGTCATTATGTTTTAATAATTTCTCCGGAGAGAAAGTAACCGTTTATATTTCCAATTCTGGGATCAGTGTATCCAATAACGCCCATTTCAAAATGTACGACAACCTCTTTGTTGCTTTGAGTATCGCTGCTGGCTGTGTGAGAGCAGCCGGTCGGCATACAGACCGCCCATCATGACATTGTTGTTATAATTACTCTCAGGTTGCTCCGATTTGCACGTAGATGAACATATTTTTGTTGATTTCACCGCCCTGTACGTAACTCTGTCTATCCTTCTGTCAGTGTGCGTTCGTGGAGTCAGGTCGACAGGTGCTTCTGTGTTTTTGTAGTTCAGGAATTTTATTTTATTTCTAATTTAAAAAATGCAATATAAACGTTTAGATCATCGATCTCTTACTTTAAAAAAAAATGTAAAGACCTATAAAGAACAATAAATGTGTTAGCGCCATCTGATGGACAAAATCCTCAAGCCTCCCTGTAAAGACATGTCTTGGTGCTTATTGCCCGTCAATGCGATATCGCTGCAACATAATTTTTCACGCTAATGCATTACATCACCAAAAACCGTAAGTGAATTGTTGTGTGATCGCAGTTTGCTTGCAATCATCCATTTGCAAAAGAAAATGTGGTGAAACGCACTCACTGGAGTTTAATTTAGGATTATTATGAATTACAACCTCCACATACTATTTCCTTTCTGGAAAATAACACATATTCAGAAACAAACTCTTAATTAGCCGCTTTTTGAATTCGATTTCATCAAGCTATGACCGCCGAGCTTTCTCATTCTCCGTGTAGAACATTAAGAGGATGTCATGTGGGAGGTAGAGTGGGCCCAATGAGGCTCTCAGCGTCACTCCACCGCTGGCCCTCTCCCCAATAAAGACTGGGACAGCATCCAAACCTCCCACCGCACTTTGTCTTTGAATGTTACTCAGCTATAGAGCACAAGTCTCTCTGTGTGTGTGTGAGAGTGTGTGTGTTTGTGGTTTGGTTTGGTTTTGTATTCTGCAGTGAAGTGTGTGCGCATTAAGTGTGTATATGTACGAGAGAGTCTAAGAGGGATGGATTTAGGAGGTAGGTGAGCGCTAGAAAGTGTGTAATGTGTTGTGATAGGAAATCCACTGGGAAAGGCATGAGGAGCTCTGCATATCTCATAACACACACACACGCACACACACACACACACACACACACACACACACACACCAGCTGGCCAATTCCTCCCACTTTTTGTGCGTCTGCCTTTGTGTTTGTCTCCTGTGAAGTGCTGCACGTCCAGGTGGTTCACCCTAATCCAAAGGACACCCTGGAGAGGCGCCCGTTACCTTCCATCCCTCCTTCCCACTTTAGAGAAAGATGGAATGACTGAAGGTGTGCATGCGTATGTGCTCTCCTTTTTAACCACAGGAAGCAAAAAAAAAGAGAAATTGGGACGTAGTAGTTTAGAATTAAGAATGTGGTTACGTTGAGAATGATGCAAAGGTGAGAATCTCATCCCAATAGAGCATGTGACGGGATAGAAGAAGAAGAAGGAGAAGAAGAAGAAGAAGGAGAAGAAGAAGAAGAAGAAGAAGAAGAAGAAGAAGAAGAAGAAGAAGAAGAAGAAGAAGAAGAAGAAGAAGACTGGTTGGCAGGCAACCAGCAGGCTGTGAGAGGAGAAAATAAATAGAGAAAAACTTTCCGTCACACACTTTAGACTGTTAAACTATTTTCAAAAGTAATTTCGTCTCACATTAAGTGCTATTTTTGACTGTCATGGTACAACAACAAGAACCAAAACACTTGACTTGTCTTGAACAAAAACTCAAATGTCATGTTATTTAGTTTGGATTAGTTTTAAAAGTCGATGGATCACTGCACTTGCGGCGAGAGAAAAACGGTCTGATTAAAAACAATTTCTGCCGCTTCTAAAACAATAATTTTACTATAATACCAGGTTGTGAATATCGTGGTCGAATCACGGTCACACCAATTTGAGCGAGTTATTTAATATCAGCAAAGCAAGCATTGTTGGATTGAAATTGTTTTATTTTGGAGGGGTGAGGAGGAGTTGGGGGGGCAGTTTCTCAATGAAAAAATAGTGTTCCTCAAACTAGGCAGTAGGGTTGCCTGTGGGACTTTTGTTCACTATTTGCCAGCGCTTTCTGGTGTACCACTGTTATCTTCTGTATCAATTAGTCCATATCGTTTTCTGGGATGAACAAAAACAAAGAATGTGCATGGCCATTGATACAGCTGGGCGACCTGCCCAAGTGAAGTCAGTGTGGGGAAACAATGCATTTGTATGTCACATATCCCATCTTTTCACCCTTTTACATATTCCATATCTTCAGAAAACGCTCCCCCATGGGCATCAGTTGAGGAAGAAGTCACTCACTATTCTAAATAAATTCTTCGGAAAGAAACTAAAACAATTCTTGAGTCAATAAATGAAAGTAGTAGTAATGTTTTTGGGCTATTTCTGTGCGAAACCATTCATTTGTGTCCCTAGTCCATTCAAATGCGATATGAAACCTAGCTGGCAGTTGATTAAACTCATCTGACAAAACAGGAAAAAGTACAGGGAATATTTTGAAAGTATTCAGCTTTATTTGTTTGTTTGTTTATTTAATTAACTCTATTCATTTGGAAGCATGTAACAGTCTTCTGCCTGTATGAGAATAATACAAGTGCAATTTGCTGTCCAAAATCTACTGAAAAAAACGACAACTGAGACCTCCTGCTGACGTTACAGCTCCAACAATGGAGAATACTTTCTCTGTTGCAACAATAGCGACAGTAAAAGTCATCGTTATCCAAAACGCTGAAACAATGGGCTTTTCTTCATCCGACAAGAGTTAGTTGAAACCTTTGTCTGCTGCTGGCGGAGGCGATGATTCTTGACAAGTACATGCCAGATTGTCAAAGCGTTCTTAGTATATATGGCCGCTGGAGAGTGACTCCATGTTTCTGATGACCTGCTGACCCTTAGTTTTGCACCACGGCCGCTCAAAGCTTCCCCTCGACCAACACTTTGGTCCATGCCAAGCTAGCACAGGATATTTATCGGCCATAGAGGACTAATCCTAATGTGGCTGGTGACCGTGTGACTCAAAGACATGCAAGAAAAAATAAAAAAAATACTGGGCAATGCCATGAAACCTCGGAAGCACATTCATGCTCCCCAGAGGATGAAACCTTCTGTCTCAATGACTACGTTTACATGCACCAAATATTCCCAAATAGACGATATTCCAAATATGCCGTTAACCTGGCTTATGAAGATGAATATTCCACTGATGTTCCCGTTTACGTGCAGCCCATGCATGTCGGTTATCATCTCAAAATATGGAAAAGTGGAAAGGCAGGCTTGTGCCATCTAGTTTCCTTCCCTGTGAAAGGGTTTCACTTGCTTTATTTGAGGGAGTTTTTCCTGATCCGATGTGAGGTTGTGGGACAGGGATGTCATGTGTACAGATTGTAAAGCCCTCCGAGGAAAATCTTGTATTTGTGATTTTGGGCTATACAAAATAAACTGAATTGAATTGCATCAAAATATGTTTGATGTTTTTCCCCGGTGGGAGACTTGTTCGAGCGTGCGAGCACGGCCGCCCTCTGTCATTCCTTTAAGCACCTGCTTGAAAAGGTCAGCGGTGCGATATTTGATCATATCCCAAAACCTGTCTTTCATTATGCTTAAAAGTAGGTGTGTTTCTCCAGAAATGTGGGCTTTTCTTTGAGGGTAAAACACCCCTATTGAGGCACATACACCAAATTCAAAACCCAAATAATACCTGTATATCCCACGTGGCATGCATCAGGAAAGGCTCTATTTGAGATATCCAAATGGAATATGATGTTTACGTGAGTCATGTCAAATTCAGATTTTTTTCGTGTTAGGATCAGTACTGGAATATGAAGTTTGAAAGTTGTCACTGTTCTACCACGTCAAGTCCATAAATACACCATATAGATTTGTCTGTTTGATATCTCAAAAATAATGCTGACTTATGACTCCTCACTACAATATGCTCCATTTTAGAAGATGTGATTTCCAGCTGACCACAGAGTATCGAACATTCGTTAGCTAATTAGTTGCGCTGTTGTTAACGTTCATGTATTCATTGAACAGAGATCTGTTGATTCGAGTTTAAACCTTGGTACTACTTGAATACAGAAATATAAATATGTGTTTGTGATGTGAAAGAAAAGTGTAATGCTTTTGGAAGACACACTTCTATTGGCATTAAAAAGTTAATACCACAAAAACAATCGGATGTGACTTTCTCCCGTCGAGCTTCAGCCTCGGCATCAGGCAGATATTTACCAAAGCTATTCAGCTTCACACTGCGCAGAAGGCTTTTTCATGAAATTTCAAGCGCTGTTCAAGTGTTTTTCCATCATTCGGTGTTTACGTCGCAAAAAGGTTTCGAGCCCGTGTCATCAAACTTTCTCTGCCAATTTCCACCGCTCTCCAGAAATGGCCGGAAAAATAGAAGCTGATGGGGAAAAAAAAAAGAAAAAAAAACCCACAAAGAGCATGTGAACCCATTTAGTGTGCCTTCCCGAGGTACTTGTGGCATAAATGCGTTGTTCCCGTATGGTGATGCACAGATACTGAGCAGCGGCATTCTTGGCAGCGGTCCACCTCTATTTGTAAAGGTCAACGTCTTTACTTTAAAGAAAGGTCCCCCTGCGGTGAGCTGCAAAGGCCTTCGGAGAGCCAGAGAGAGGTGAGAGAAAGGAAGAAGAAAAAAAAACATCTCCCTTAGTACAAAGTGCTGCTATTATTCACGCGGAGTGTTGAAATACTCCCTGCAGACCCCGAGATGTGTGTCCTCGTGGGGGACTCGGTTGGAGTCAACTCCATTTTCAGCCTGGTGAAGAAAGTGTAGCGGCGCGGAGGCTCATGAGGCTCACGAGGTGAGGCCTGGCACACAGGTGTTAAACGCTAAACTGCTGGTGCCTGGCCAAGTACGCACGCAGAGGCAAACATGCACTGCAAATATGCGCGTGTGCTTGAATTTGGGAACACGTCCACGAGCTACACACACAAATTACTTTTGAGGATTTCTTCTGGAGATGATCGTGCTTGCAATTTTCATGGCCAATCCCGATTTTTCAAAAAGTCCAAATGTTATAAAGCAATCCCCACAACAGAGGACAATAGTGAAGTATAAGGGATAACATTTATTTCAATGTGTGACGGTGTACATTAACTTTTGTGTCACTTTTCAGTGAACCGTTGTAGTCTCACAGCCGGTCAGTCGGTGCTTCTCCAATTTCTTGACACAAGCATGAAAGTCCAGCATTAAAACACTGTTGAACTTTAAAAATAAACCTGTAGAGTTTGTAAAAAAAAAAAAAAAAAGAAGAAGAGGAAACGTTGGGAAGTCGAGATGAAGCTTAAATCCATATCGACACTTTCTGGTCGAGTGGTTCTTCATTTCTGCTCGTCAACAGTAAAGAACACCATGTGGTCAAACCCTGACCCGAAGATGATCACGACTTTGAGTGTGAACATATCAGAATTGACACATTTGATGTTTTTCCTTGAAATATAACTGTAGGCGAATCCACTTGCCACATCATACAACAGCTGTCATGCATTTTTGGTGGGGTTTTTTTGTTGTTTTTTTTAACACACAATCACCTCCCAGACTAATGGACACGCACATCAGCTGCATCACTCTCTCTCTCTCCCCTGTCCTTCACACAACTCTCCCATTGGGCCCTGACAAAAGAGGGACAAATGAGAGACGAGGAAGACAGAGAGGTGTGAACGTGCCGCCCGCTGCCTGCATTCTCGCCTACTGTTAAATCTTTCGCGTTCGGGTTTGTGTGGATACTTTGTCTCGGAGCCTGTCTGCTTGCTCAAATTGTCTGCCATCTTATTTATCCATGTTGGTGTGTGTGTGTGTGTGTGTGTGTGTGTGTTTGTGTACGTGTGTACTTGTCCTCGTTTTGACAGTGTCCTCGTTTGCTGGGGAAAACGTCTCTCCAGAGACCGACAGCAACGTCCCCACTCCTCTCCGAGGTGTCACAATGTCGTTTCCTCCAAACAAAGTGACGACATCCCGCCTGAGATTCCGGCCGCCCGCGCAGATTCACACCCGATAGAGCGGACGGCCTCGGCCCCCTCGCTCGAGAACAGGAGCACTCGGCAACGTTACTTTATTATCATCTTGACGACGCATGCGCGCAAACTCACGTCTTCGAATCGTGGAAGACGCCGAGGCCCCGGTGTGCGCGATTCGGTGCACGTGTACTGTACTTCTCCACGCGACTGACACCAGCGACTTCCACGGAAATGTCCTTTCTTGTCAGGCGAGCGCCGCAACACTCAGTGTGATGGAGCGGCGCGAGGTCCTACTTAAGTAGGACCATTAGAGATCCGCTGGAGGAGGACAAATATTGAGATGATGTCAGAGTAGAATTGCTGCCCCTCACCGCGACTTTTTTCCGTGTCGAAAAAGACATTTTGAAAGCCTCATTTGCTCGCTAATGCACTGCCAATCTGCGATGGATGTGTAATTTTGATTCAATCAATGTCAGTCCGTGGCCCCGGCTGATATTAACTGCCTCTGTCTCAAAGGCAGGTGTTCATCTCAGGGCTGCGCGGTCGTGATCACAGGATACGTAACTTTGATACGTAAAAAATGGGGATGAAACAAAATGTCTTTTTTTAACCCTTTCAGATCAGGTCTCTGGTCTTCTTGTGCACTAGTACCAACCAATTTCAACCAATAACATCATAGGGTGGCTATGCCCAATCAACGCCGTCGTCGTAGAACTGTAGCGCGAGCAATGAGCCGCTGGCCCACACGCCTCCATTCAATATAAACACTTTCAATCATTAAGTCCAAAATAAAACATTTCAGAGCTTTGACAGAGTGCATGCACACACACACACATCCACACACACACACAAAAGGAAAAGAGAAAGGATACTTCGCTTCACCAGCGTCAGTCGTCTCTCACGCTTCACGAAGTCAGTCGTTCAGTCAGTAAGAGAAACAGCGGAAGTTTGCCACCAGAAGAAAAAATATATAATTTCTGGCAGCTCAGATCTGCTGTTGTGTCTTTACGTGCAGATCGTAACAGCTTCAAACGGGCAATAATCATCTCAAATAAATTACAGCGATAGCCTAAAGAAACAAATTTGCTTATAAAGAAATGAAGAAAGAAATGTATAGATACACACACTGTAGTGTCGGCCTACAATAAAGTACCTGGCTTTGTCGAGACAGTCTATTGATCTCCTCTGCAGCGTTTCAACACCCTGCATAGCACACACACACACACACACCCTTTACACAAAAAACACTAGTGCTATCCTCGTGAGAATATCTCAAGGGTAGTAGAATTCACAGGCTGGCAAACGTTTTAATGGTTAGCATTAATGGTCTCGCAAGTCAGCTAGCCTGCTCAAAAATAACTAGTCAGCTAGCTCCTCCGGCGGCAAAGCAGTCCGCCAGAGTCAAAGACGCTGGTTAATTAGGATGACCAGATTTGAGTTTGTGAAAAAGAGGGCGCTTTGTCGCGGGGGTGCTGTTGTAAACAATGCAGCTATAACCCCGTTATCATCCCGCTCCACAGTCGAGCATCAACGCGATCTTTAGCTCATGCAAAAAGAACGAGTCCTGCTAAGCTACAAAAAAAAGTTTGTCGCTAAAATTCCAGTTGGTTATTTGTGCGTCGATGTTTAATGACAAACTAGTTTCTTCAGAGCGTAACAGGATATCCGTGTTGCCAGATTGGAATTGGAGAAGTGTCGTGCCAAAGGCTCAAAATGGTCGTATTTGGAGGATAATTATCGTGCATCTGGCAACGCTGAGATCGGTCGACCAATGACAGTTCTCTCTACGGTCGGAGCTCGCACAAGAAGGTGGATCGTAAGGGAGATACCGTTTCCAAAACTTGTAAGAGCGTAATAACTAGTTAGGGAAAGACCCAGAGAAACATGAATATCCAACGACGCAAAGTCCCAGACGTTTTGGAATCGCTGCCGGACGCATTTTTTAGGTCTCAAAAAGAGGACATGTCCGGCAAAAAGGGGACGTCTGGTCACCCTAAGTTAATATGATCCCACTGGTTCATGGTTACTTACTCAGGTTGCACGCTCGGTCGCAGAGAGAGTGACTGTACATACAAAAAGAAAAAAGAAATAGCAAGCTAAACTCGCCAGCTCGTGTTTAGCTAATTACTCTACTGCCCTGACAAACATGTGATGTTTGCTCACAAAAAAAGGGTTTATTGTTATAATCCCAGGTAATTCCTGTTATGAGATGTGCGGCAGCGGTGTGGACCCAACGTTTCACTCTGAGCCTTCAACAGAACATACCTGGCGACAGAAATCAGCTGTGTCACATGTGAATTCTGCCAAAATCAAACCACGTCTGTTGTTGACACACTGAGGCAAGTTGACTGGTTTCCCTCGGTTTGTGGATCACTTTTCACACAGTATGTTTGCTTATTCAATTATTGATAAGAAAGCCACAGAAAGTAAAGGCTGCATGCAGCTGGTGAATACGAAATGAAGGCAATGTTGTGGTTTCATACGAAACGCAAAGTGAAATATCAGTAATTACTGAAGTCAGACTTGTATCTTCTGGGAGCCAGAGGTAGCACACACACGCGCACGCACACAAACACATGCAGACACACACACACCCACGCTTGAAGAAGCCACTAGTAGAATCATACACTCTCCTCAAGATGCTCCAACACTGCAGATGAAGGTTTGAGCTGCTGCAGAGAGTAGTTTCCCCCCCAGAGTCGTCACAAAGAGAGCGACCTTCTGAAAGCTAGGAAGTGAGGGAAAATTGGACATTTGCTAGGTGGACGGACACACACACACACACACACACACACACACACACAACTCTGAATGTCCCTATATTGGGACAACAGATACAATATTGAGGTGTAAAAACTGAAAAGCTAACTTCAGGCCAATGGCAAAAGTGTTGCCGTCCATTGACATTCATCACAGGCTGACTTCCTGGTTCATCTTTGACCTAATCTGCACAGTTTTCTTGTATCACAAGGAATTATTACATTTTGGGTGCATTCTGTTTTTACCTCTAAATTAAGAGGTTTCGTCTCGCTAAACCATTTGCTTTAGTGTTTATAGATGAAATGAAGGTCTTTAGTTCTATACGACTTGGGTCTGAATATCATAGCTGATATTAAGTAATCTAAGTGGTTTCTTAATTTGGAGCTAATTTATATTGTCCATACTTTGGTTGATTTACCGTTTTCATTACATTTATTGAAACCCTAACCCTCTCAATCTTTGCTCCTCGGAATATATCCATTAGACATGAAATATACAAATTAATGAATACTGGAAAGAACCGCATCTCCTTCATGAGTTTATCATCATAAACAGAAGGAAAAAAAAAAAAGATTACCGCCTTACACTTACTTATGAAAGGCTTATTTTCTCCAAATCTTCAGTGGAAAAAACGGTTCTGTTTGAATTCCTTTGGAAAGATATCCGCAAGCGTGTTTCTCGCAGTGTTCCTGATCAAAGAAGCTCCCTGTGTCACATGTCTGGGAATAAAGCACCAACACCGGCTCCTCTCTAAAAAAGAGAAGAAAAAAAGCAAGTACGGAAAAAGACTTTCAGGGACGAGGACATGAGCATCAGATCTCATGCAGGTGTGTCCCTCCTCAAGGTGCTAAACAATATCCCAAAAATGTAAAGGGGTACTATATTAAAGGTGTTATTGCTTTTGGACAAATCTCATCAATAGGTACAGTGACATGGTACGTGTTTGCCTCAGCTGGTCTGATGGCAGGAGACTAAATAATATCAGCTGTGGACAGAAAAGCGCTTGTACCAGGAAATTGATGTTTCACATTTCAGTTGGTGTGAAAACAACGAGCATCACTTAAATTATTTTCCCTACAATGTTTGTGTTCACCGATACACTTTTGACAGATTCAAGACAACTATATTCTTTTAGTTTCTTGGATTTTAAAGCATATCAAACTAGTATTTTTTATTTGTTGTAATCACCAGGTTTAGAAGACCACTGCCGGAGTTTGCCATAAAGGTAAGTTTTTCTCACTTTAATAAAAGCCCAATTTGTCATATTTCTACTGTTCCTTTTTGGGCTGCAGTCTGGTCAGAACATTAAAACACAAAGATATGCTACTTTTGATTGCTGAAAGCAGACAGAGGGTCTTGTGCACTCACATCTCAATCTCACTTGACCTGGGATTTCATGCACTCAGGCCGTGACAGTCAGAAAGTGTTGTTTCTATATATAACAGGGTTTTAAGAGTATTTTTGGTTAATCTTGTTTATGTTTTTGGGGTTATGGTCCCATTTAGACTAAAATAGACCATAACGCAGGGTATGCTTCAGGAGCTGGCTACCATGTGATTGATAGGTCGCTACCAGAGCCGCCTCTGGCATCTCCACTTCACTCCTCCGCAGTCCAAATATGGTCACTTCCGCTCACGGAGACGGCAACGTCCAAAATGCCAAAATCCAAAATGGCGACGGCTAAAAGCCGTTAAAGCCTCAGGCCACAAACCAATGGGTGACATCGCTGTGACTCCGTACACTTCTCATAAACAGTCTATGAAGCGGAGAATCCTCAGAAAATATTGTCTAGCGGACTCTCTGAATAAAAACTGAAACTTCAACGGACGAGGACAAACACTCCTGAACGGCGCTGCGACGCGCTCGCCTGCCGGTATACATAAGTCATAAGCAGCACCGCCAACGTAACCACTACAGTCGATGCCAGAGGAAGTTAGACTATCCACTATATTCCTGGCCCCATGATGCTTCGCATGAATTATGACGACACAAGTCTTCCCTCTTTTCACAGAATTGGGGGATAAAATATGATGTGAAGAAACCTTGAGGTACACCACCACGAACGCTCACAGACGCCGGTTAAGTAGAGGGATGAAGAACGACGGGCAGATTGGAGCAGAAAAAGATGAAGCGTTGGTGGAGGTGCCGCTTGTTTGCTCCACGCCGCGATTGCAACCTCCCATTCTTTCTCGCATTACACACATATTTGAAAAAAAGGCAATAAATCATGGCCTTTGTTCGAAACGCAGCAGCCCCACATCACATTCGGACAGAATCGATGTGTGCCTGAACACAAGCGCCCTTTATGCAATATTCAGCGTTGGTGGAACTGCAATATCCACTTTGTTGCAAATGTAAATAGGAATGTTTAATTTATTTGAGTGTGTAACTGCGCCATAGCATTCATGCATGCAGCACTCATTCATATTTCATTCTTATGAATATGAGAATGCTTCCTCGCTTCTGATGTCGCGTTTGGTGCCATCACTGCTGGCTCGTGTGTGGTTGTGTGTGCGTGTTTGTGTGTGTGTGTGTGCGTGTGTGTGTGTGTGTGTGTATTAATAGTTGAGCTGTCCTCCAGCTCTGTGGTCACGACAATACAGAGAATGACAAAGACATAAAAATACATCATATGGGGTTTGGAACATGTATCTCTTTTTGTGCTGCTGATAGTGTTGTAACATCTCTGTGCTTCACAAGACAGTGGAGTAATTATTTAATCGTAAATTATATATAATATTCTGTCCAGTATTTATATATATATATATATATATATATATATATATATATATATATATATATATATATATATATATATATATGTATATATATATGTATATATATATATATATATATATATATATATATATATATATATATATATATATATATATATATATATATTAATCAATTGCTGGTCTTTAACATCTTTAAGGTCAGCAACAGACTGAACATGGACAAAATAAGGACTGGCTTGTCCCTCACAGGGACCCTTACTACTGAACAGTACATGTTCAGAAAAAAAAGATTATTTTTTTATAAATTCTATATGTATGTATGTGAACTTCCTGTTGCTCCAGAGTGCTGTTACACTATTTTGATAACATTACTTTAAAATAAAAGCGTGCAATACACTAGTTTTTCCTTCATTGTTGAATTTGGCGCAAAATGCGATTAATCGCAGAAAAATCATGCGATTAATCAGTTAATGTTTTTCAACTTTGCCCAGCCTTAATATATATCCATCTATCCATTCATTTTCAGCTGCTTATCCAGGCTCGGGTCGCGGTGGCAGCACGCCCAGCAGACCGACCCAGGCTTCCCTCTCACCCACATCATTTTCCAGCTCATTCTGGGGGACCCCGAGGCATTTCCAGGTCAGAGATATAATCCCTCCAGCGCGTCCTGGGTCTTCCCCGGGGCCTCCTACCAGTTGGACATGCCTGGAAAACCTCTAATGGGAGGCGTCCAGGAGGCATCGAATTAGATACCCAAACCACCTCAGCTGACTCTATTCGATACGAATATATATATATATATATATATATATATATATATATATATATATATATATATATATATATATATATATATATATATATGCAGTGTTATACTAAAACTACATTAAAAAGCACTATTAAAGCCACTATGCTTATTCATCTTTGTGTTTATTAAGCCATTGAAGGCAATTTTCTTAACTTCAAATGATCTCTTATGTCAAATATAAGGAATTACAAAACTGCTGGAGTTTCTGTCAGTGAATGATCCTCGTGTCTTTTTTTGTGCTACCGCCGTGCTATGTCAGAGTTTAACACTTCCCTCGGCCTACTCCCCTTTTCTAACACCGTTCGCTTCATGTGATATTTTCCACAAGACTCGTTTTGTCGAGTCTCTTAAAAGATAATCAGCGAGACGCTTCATTTCAAATGCCGAATGTCTCATTCCACAACGTAACTGGATATGATTAAATTCCAATATGTCACACTCGAACGGGAAATGACACAACTCAACCGCCAGCCGCTGCCTCAATATACACTTAACCTGACAAATGCGCAGCTCCACATGAGAAGTGTGAGATCAATACAAATTGATCACGTGTGTATGAAAATTCAATAACGTCGACGCTTCTCCCGGAATCTCCAAAACACAGTTTTTACTCTTTGCCTGGATTAATTGTATAGATTGCAGTCAGATTTGATGAGCAGACCTAGTCGTAACAACGGCGTCCCATTGAAGGTGCGCCGCATCACGTCCCAGTGTTGCAGTGGCTCCACAAACCTTTTGCTTTACGATCGCAGGTTCTCAGATGTACAGTAGAATATCACCCAGCGTGTGCTTGTACGTTATCGAGAGGCAAATGAGAACCAACAGCAGCTGCTGCCGAAGAAACATCTTCACCATTTGAATCTCATTCCTCCAGCAGATGTTTGTTTGTTTGTTACCACGCACGTCTCCATTCAAGCCTGTTTACTAGCTTCACCGAGACGATGGGAACTTTTTAATCTGCTGTGTCTCTTTTTAAAAGTTGGCCTGAATTTGGCTTGACAGCAGCTCCGGTTGGGTAAACCGTGCAGCTACGGCGCCAATAACTTCAGCTGCTATCAAAAGTTTCCCTCATGCTGGAGAGAGAACTTTTTCCTCCCCGATGATCTTTTGCCTTCTGCTGTCTCCATCCCTCTCTCTCTCTCTCTCTCTCTCTCTCTCTCTCTCTCTCCCTCTGCCACTGGTACAGGCCCGCTTGGCTGGCAGCAGCCAGGAATGCAACCTGAGTGGGCAGAGTAGAGGGAAGGGGCAGAGGCCAAGGCAACACAGAGCTGATCCGAGAACAGCTGCTGCCAAGGTAAACACACAGTGAGAGAGATGAGAGCTGCGGATGTAAATATAGAAAGATTATGGTGGTTTGACACGTATCCCTACCCATCTGATTCACATCCTGGAGCATTAACTATCTTGATCTGCTCGGTGGTAGTGTGGCTGAAAGAAAGAAAGAAAATAACAAAAATCCCACCAAAAGTTTTTCAGAGATATTAGATGCAACCTTCATTGAAATGGAACGTGTTCTATTTTCAGCAGTGCAAAGAATATGAAATGGAAATAATATAAAAAGAGTGAACTTGGAAGTCAAATCTGAGCTTTGAAAATGTCTCTTGCATCATTATCTGGTACAATAATATTCAAGCCTTGGAAAATCTCCAAAAACACTTTCTATAGCCCCATACGGACAAGATCAGCATCACAGAGGGAGGTGGGGGATGAAATAGCGACTGTGCTTCTCTGTCATTCAACTCCGGACGGCATTAACTACAAGATATGATCTGTAAAAGACACGGACGTTCTGCAGGACAAAGCGTCAGGAGAGAGTCTGGAGCACGTCAAAAGTCATATTCATTCAAACCCGAACACACAGAGAGAGGAAAGCTCACGATGTCATCGTCAGTAGCCATTGAAAATAAATGTCCTACATTCACTTAAAATACAGAAACTCATCACATCCGCCACTTTTCTTCAGTGCGAAGGTAAAACAGTAATTATGCTTTTCTTCAAAGGTTCCTGTGATGTCACGGTTCACCATCAGAGGGTGTGCAGGTGCAATGTGTTGTGTCCATGCAGCCGCTATGCTAATCGTGGTCGCGCAGCTATCTACCGCGCATGTGTGCGCAACAAATCTCTAATGCAGTATCTTTACTCACATGTACAATTTGAAGACAACAGGACAAGATTTTGGTTTTGTAAGCGCCCTGGTTTCTGTTTGTAGCCGGTGTCTTAAAGTTATGCTGGAAAATAATGTTTTTTGTGTAGTTATTTTGAAATCATAAGTTGCTCAGTGGCCATAATACTTACTTTAACAGTCAAGGCACTCAAATGTTACAAATAATAAATGCATAACTTATAGAAATGTCTGTAATGTAAATTGGATTCTGTGATTGTCCATTTCAAGACTCTGACGTGGTGTTAATTCATTAAGTTTTCAGGGGGTCTTGCTCTCCTGACGACTTGTTTTTGTTTCCATCATCAAATTGGTTCCCAAATAGTTTCATATGTTGGTGTTGGAGTCTTTGCAAAAACCTGAACATGTCCAGTCCCATTTCCCACTGAGCTGATAATTGAAAAGAAACAAGTACAGAAAAGCCAGCAGCTATTCACACGGAAACAACTCAAGAGGAAAAAAACAAAGACGTCGCTCCGCACGGGATTCAATTTACAAGAGGTCCAGCCAGTTCACAGAATAACGGTGTGTAGGTAATTATTAGGGGAGCCGGAGGATAAAATGACCCACAGAAGTGCTGCCGACAGGATTGAACTCACTGGCCAGACCGGGTAACGTTGAAGTGAACCCAGGTTGAATGGGACTTAAAGAGTTACGAGTACACGCAACACCGATGTATTATGGACTGCTTTGTAATTGAGTAATTCTTCTTTTAATTGTGCAGAAGAAAAGTTGTTTTTTCTATTTTGTTGCAATTATGTAAATTTCTCGATAACTAGCAAGTCTGAAGAAAGGTCAAAAACACAAATTGTTTTACCGCCCACGTGTTTTGACACTTCGTTAAACTTTTTTTTGTTCAGCAACAGTGAGAAAATTAACTTAGCAACACATACTGCAGTTTATTGTATGCATTAGTTTAGTTTGTGAGCAAAGTTTAGAGGATATTTATACACTTTGTTCGATATTCAGACGGTAGAAGTCGATACAGAGGCTGCTCTTCCACTTGACGGGAAACTTTTTTTCTCTTTCTCTCTCTCTCTGTTGATTTTATTCATCGTCTCGTTTTATGAAGTGTGACAGCTTCGATCGCCGAGGGGCTTTGTGTTCTTACTGTATCTGATTTGAGACAACACGAGGTCATCTACCCGGTGCAAACAAGACTCTCGAGGCGTCCGCCCACCACTATCATCAGCTGACAAGGTCAGTGCGTTCGGGCTGATGTAGAGTGTGTACAGATTACATAGAAAAGTTACGTCGGTCTAACCTCTCGGACCCCAGGGCCCTTTCAGCCTAATCAGAATCGCTATTTCACATTATTACAACATGAATTTCAAATTGTGGAAAGGGATCACATCATACAGCACTGATTTGAGTCAAACTGGCTGTGACACTTTTAGCCTGAAAAAAAATGTATATATATATATATATATATATATATATATATATATATATATATATATATATATATATATTTATGCACATACAAGCTATTGAATACAGATTTTAGTTCGGTAGTGCAATACAAATGAATATCCTAACCACGATCTTTTAAAGCAGCACAAGGTTCAATGCAGTGAGTCTGTTCATGTGTGAAGTGTGTGAGATAATTGTGTCGAGCTAAAATGTCTTCATATAATGCGTTCTTTGTTCACTGCAGAACTCATTTTCTTTATCAGAAACCCCAATGCCAAAATGTTCCATCTGCCGCGGGAAGACTTGAGCATGAGTTTACTTTTTTTTTTCTTTTTTAAAAGACATGGTCACAGTAGTGCACAGCCAACGCAGCAGCCGCCACTTGTTGCGCCTAAAGGGTTCGTTTGGGAAAGCCGTCAATCAAACTCTGATGAGCAACACGGCCTGGAGGCAGGCTTTAGACGGCTCTGGTCGTGTTCATTGAAGGTGTGAAAGCCAAACAGATCAACCACGGGACTGTGTGATTTAGACACGTGATTTCAGCGTCAACTCAAAGCCTAAGCTACCATTAAATGTTGATTGTGAGTTGTTAAGATACTGATCTCGACATCTATGTCCTACAGAGCCAAAGATGGACGCTGTATGGCTTAATAAAGACGACACTGAGTATGGTTTTAGTTTAGGCAAAGGCTGCTTCATTCACGCTTTACCATCAGTGGCTCATTCCTGTCTACCAAATGACTAGTTGTGTCAAGTCACAGCGGCTCTGGTCGCAACCTGTCCAGCACACCCCGCTGTATGTTCTATTTGACTCTAAATGGGACTATCTTATTAAATGAACATCTTGTATTGAAGAAGACAGTTTACAATGTTTAATGAGGTAATACATCAACTGAGAAGTAGGGTCATTTTCTCATCGAGCAATACATTCAGACTCCTTTTTTCAAACCAGAGGTTGCACGTTTTACACACTTCAGCGTGGGCTTCACTTTTCAGAATGACCTTTAAACATAAGAAATCCGCAGATTTCATCTTGTGTCAAATTATTTGGCTAATGTGCAAGGTGGAATATCCTGCTCACCTAAACAATATTTATCTAGTATTTACGCTGCTCGTGATGATCGCCGCCGCGACATCACCGCGACATGGGCACGTGTGAGAACATGGAATTATTCGGACAGGACGTCACCCGCTTTTGTGCTTTATTTCTAGCCTTCCAGCCTTAAACCCTGAAAATCAAATTAAATGTAGATGTATTTTTTATTTGTATCAAGAATAAAATGACAGTTGGATCTCACGGTTCATGTTGACTGATGCCCATTGTAAAGCACAGCAGCCCTGCCTGTAATGTATGCATGTTTTGTTGTGGTTCCAAGAAGCACCCCGTGATTTAAATCAATGCAGTCGACTTTGTACAATGTCTTTGCATGCGAGAGCCAATAACACTTCTTCCTGCTGTTTCGCCATTTGCGGCGCATTTCAAATTCAGCTGCATTTGTCCTTCCTCTGAGGCGGCTTTTCCTTTCGTGTAAAATAGACACTGTGGTTCCAAAGTGCTAATCGGCGAGCTGCAACAGTGAAATCTATTGTTAAAGCCTCGGCGCTGGATGGAGTGGGCTCATGTGCGATGATGGGTGGGCAGATGGACGCTCGGACAAGGCAGGCGGGGTGCTAGACGGACAGACTGGAGGGAGGGCCCCCGCGCCGCGGCCCACAATGCCTTGCCACAGTCCCTCGCGGGAATGCGATGCCACCTTTTTTTTTTTTTTCCCCTGCCCTCCATCCCCATGCTTCACCCACGTGTAAACAGACTCTTGCACGTACAAACACACAGCTCTTGATTTGGGTGGCAACTGCAAAAAAGACTGTCTGCCATCTGTTGTGTGCGCTTAAAGGTTTTACCTGCTAACGCTCAGTAGAAGTTTCCAAGAAAGACAGGAGAGTGACAGCAAGACCCTCCCACTCCCTCCACCCCACTTTTAAAAAGGATTCTCTTTTATCCTTTCATGGGGAGTAGTGCGTCAGGTTTAAGGTTCGCACTCCCAGTGGGACCACCTGTATTAAAAACAACTGCACTTCCAACACTGAGGCGGGACTCCGTGGCAGTTTTACTACCAGCTACCGGTATGAATAGAGAAACGCAGTCACGCAAAAGCAGCGCTGACAATAATTCTGGGCTCAGTGCTGATTCAAAAATACAGCTTTTACAGTAAGAGGGCTCCTGTGCAGCTCCCGGTGAGATGAATATTGAGGTACAGGCACTCTGCTTTGCCGAGGCTGTCATATTACCTCTGAATGTCATGATATTAAAGAAGAGTGCCGGTACAATATAGAATACAAGCTGGCTTTGTGTGGGTGTGTGTGTGTGCGTGTGTGTGTGTGTGTGTGTGTGTGTGTGTGTGGTAGTGTGAGAATGAGTGGGAAAAAAAGCTGAGTTGGCTTTCTGCAGAAGTGTGTTCACGGGACACAAACGCATCACAAGATACATTAAAGGTAGTTCATACAATTCAAACACTGTGTGAGTGTGAGTGTGCGTGCGTGTGTGTGTGTGTATGTGTGAGTTCATGCAAGGCACCAGCTCTTAAAAGCGAGTGTTAAAAGTGGTAGGGCTGCAGGCCAGGCCATCCATCAGAAACACAGGTAACTCCCACAACACTTTTTTTTCCCCGTCTCTTTGTTTCTTCTTGGGTTTTCTCTCATCTCCCATAACACTATTATTACTTTATTGAACTCGCCGTCAAAACGCCTGGCTGTGACTTCACGGTGACGGGGAAGCGGGAGCAAACGCCGAGAAACGGTCAGATGGCGAGAAGTAACATCGTGAGCGCGGCGATCAAGTCGCTCGAATCAATATTTCAATTAAACTGCGGAGCAAAATGACAATGTCGAATGTGAAAGTATCGGAACGCTTGCGACTAGTGGAACAATCTATTTTTATACAGAGAAATACTCACGTTGATCAGCTCTGGCGTAACACAACAGGTGGAATTCCAGTAGCTCTCGGTTAGTGAGAAATCAAACAGGTGTGTCTCTCCAGGGGGCCCCTGTACTCCTTCAGAAGTGCTTAAAGGGTCCGACACACACCCTTGTCTGTGTCCTTTACTCCTCCAGGGTATTAGTAACCTAAGCGCGAGCGAACCGTCAAAATACAGGTGAAAAAGGAACTGGACGTGAGCCTCACCGCTCCTGTCAGAAGCAACAAGTTCACTCATAACGAGCTGCGTCACCACAGGATCAGGAGTTATTGATAAGCTGCGGGGGATGATTAAACACAGACTCTGCTCGCCCGTTTGGGAATTAAACGAAGGCGAACGACGTGGTGCATTTTCAACCCAGAGCCGAGGGTCTGAATATCTAATCCAGGGCATTCGGTTCATATTGCAATCGGCCCAGTTACTAAGAACGGTCCTGAGCTCACCATGTCTGCCCCGTCCTTCAACCAACGGAGTCATACGCGCGACACGAAAACAATACAGTAGCTCTCCACAGGCTGCGTGGCCGAGTGCGTGATGGGAAACGCCTGGCTGTCGACACATCAGAGAGCTGATTGGCTCTGAGATCTGACAGCGAACACCACATGTTTCTACATAAATATATATTTATAAACACATGAATAAATCCAAACAGCATCTGTAAACTACAGATCGGAGCAAACGGGAAGTCGCTTTTTCAGTTTTCCTGTCAATACTTTGAAGTCAGCTGGAAACTGTTCAACTTGATTGTAGTTTTTGTCAAGGCCTCCCGTTGCGGCCGCCTGCTCTCGTCTGGATGCCAGGTGAGGCGCAGCTCTTTCGAACGAGCCTCTTAATTCATGCAGGTATTCAACGATTCCAAAGCTGTGTGTTATGGCCTCAACAGTGTGACTGTGCTGCAATTTAGTATCTGAAATGTTCACTCTGCTGCCTGCTTTTGTCCCACTTTACTGTGTGATGTCGTACCTCCCTGACATCACTCGCCACATGTATACAGTCACAGTGTGAGAATCACATCTTTGGTAACGTCTTGAAATTGTCTGTTTGTACTTGCTGCAAAACTGTTGTTTTGAGTTTATTGACTGGCATCATATGAGTTCTCTCAGCCCGAGTTAAAACAGTGGTGTATCTTTTTTATCCCCCCCCCCCCCCCTCAACAACAACTATTACGCTATTACACTGCTCTCAATTATTCCCCTAATTCACAGCAGCAACTTCCCACTGAACACCAGAAATGTCTCCTTTGTAGCACGGCGTCGATTCAATCCTCCACCATAGATGTTCCATTGATTCTGCTCCGAGTGATTTTCCTCCCTGTTTATGGATCCTTGGCAGGAATTTTCTTCCTCAAAGATGAGGGTTGCCAGGGCAACAGCCCCACGGTAAGATGGCTTCAAAACTCTGCTTTTGATTTCCTTGGTTTGATTCCACATGCATGTGTGCGTGCAGGCGCGCGTGTGTGTGTGTGTGTGTGTGTGTGTGAGACAGTGCCTGTCTGTGCAGGTGTCTCCACGCTCTCTGTGCACGAGGATGCATGTATTTTTAGTATATATATTATACTGCAGCCTTTTAGTAAATAAAGCAAATAGTGCCAGCAGTTCGGGCCGCCGCCTGGAGGAAGTTCTAATGTGACAAAAGACAGAATGGTATTAGCGTTCGCTAATAGGCTAATTTGCCAGAGCCGTTGGCCGTGAGCGAGCACCTGTGGAAGTGAGTGAGCGCTCAAGTTTTCCTGCCGTGTCTGTTTAAGGTGTGTTTACGTGAGTGATGGGAATAAGAAGAGAGTAACAAAATCTGCACCAACACAAGGGTCTCTTGTGCTCTATTATATGTATTTATTCATTTTTTGGTCACATATTCTTGTGAGGCTTTTTATTTACCCGTCCCGCCACACAAATCATTTCACATTGTACCCACCTCAATATGAAATCACTCCGTTCAGAACAAGTCTCACAAGTCTTACAATAGACCTAAGTGCAGGGAGGGAGGGGGGACATCAGAAGAAGAAGAGAAAAAAAAAATAATTGTTGGAGCTCTCTATCATTATGGCGTTTTTTATACCAAAAACCTATTATGATGTTTGCAGCATGATTACATGCTGCGGAGTAGGAATCTCTCCGCTTGTGTGTGAATGTGTGATATGCGTCTGTTTTTAGACGAGGTAATTAGAGGTAATTACAATGCGAGCGTATCCAGCGCCACACTCGGCCTCGATCCCATTCAGCCGCCGTGGCGGAAGAGGCAAGATTAACTACTTTTTTCCCCCGTGTTTGATCAGGTATGCCTTCATGGGCCCGCATCACGCTGACCCTTAAGTACACCACGGACGCCATCGGCGCAACTTTTTTTTTCTTCTCCCACTTGTTGTTTAGTAGGACGAGTTACAGCGACTCAGGTCCTTTTCAGGGAGGACAATTACAGTAATATGTTATTAAGAAAGACCTAGTTTCTGTCTTAATTTAGTGCGGTATTAAAAAAAGAAAAATAAGAGAAAAAAAATCTACCACACAATAACGCGCATGTTTTCCATCCTTTATGTCTTGTGTTATAAAACTATGTTTAATGGCGCTCCGAGTGAGAGCTATTGTGTAGTATAATGAGTTTACATGTTGAAGGGTCAAGACAAATACATAACTCTGTATGAATAATGCAATTATTTGTAAATGAATAACACTGAATGTATTCTACAATTGCATCAATTGAAATGATTGAAAGTAGTATGCGATTGTGGAGGGAAAGTCAGACAAAGGCGAGGGAGCAGTACGACGGTAGGATTGTTTGGCCTGAGGACTGTTGTTCATGCGGACAGGGGTTGGGTTGACCAACACCTAACATGGAGAGAGTGATGAAGAAGAAAAGAACGTGGTTTCGTCCTATCGATGGACTCTTTTAAGGGAACGAAGGTACAGACAGTCTGAAGACCAGCAGATCTCTTTGAGCGGGTACCTCCTACACCCGTCTTCCTGGCGAGGGGCATTGGATCTCTGTCCCATGAGATACATTTGATGTAGTTCTTAGTTTGATTCAATTTGTAATTGTGTTTTTATATCAATCATTTTTAATGCAACTGGAACCATCGATTCGGCTCAATGTTGCTGACGGACCTCTTCACTGGGGTAACTCGCCTGAGAGAAGGCCGGAGACACGACACTTGCGAAAGAACATTTTAAGATACTTGCAAAGTGGGGAGACATTTCCCACCCTCTGTCGACACTCCTGAGAGTTTCCTGCCTCCTCAGCTGCAAAGCTTGGCATCGGAGCCGACCCGTTACCTGCAATCACCGCTAAATCGCTTCGCTACCTGACAAGCAGGCTAATCAAATCTGCAGCGAGCTGGCTGCTGGGCAGTAGAGGTAAAAACTGCACGCTCACACAAAGTAGAGCTAAAGAAATATATATATATATATATATATATATATATATATATATATATCAAATCGCCATACCCATATTTTACTATTTTCTCCAATTGTGTAAATAACGTCATAAGACATTAATTTATTGTTTTTTTTATCTTTATGTGGAGGAAAGGAGCAGAACTGAAGGTTTTATATGATATTATTTTCTATATTGTAAAGCTTGCCGTCAGTAGACATGACAAAAAATTAAAGTCTACTTCTCAAAGTTGTATACTATATGCACAGGGTCGGCTTTCTGAACCCCAGAGCCCCCCAAAATGGAGGCTTCGACCTTTGTCAGACGTCTTCATCGATCTCCCGAGCCCCACCAGTCCATATATGGACCTCTGGTGTGATGAAGCAAAAAGAACATCCTGACCTTACAAGTCAAGAAGTAACTGTTTCATGTTTACGACACTATTCCACAATAAATATTAGTATAAACCATAAATATGACTCGAGGGGACTCGAGAGTGACTTGGGAGTGCACAGGATCACCATCCTGCAGCTCACGGCGAGAGTGAATCGAGGACCGTTCAAAGACCAGGGAGAGAGTTGGATTTTGAAGTGTTGGCCTAGTTGACACGATCGTTAAAAAAACTAAAATAATGATTAAAAATACCTAATTTCACTCAATCAAAAACGTTGCACATATACTCCAAACATATTTGTCTATGTTATATCAGAACCAGCATTTATTAATATAGTTACGATAAGAAAAAACTACTTTTAGTTTTTCTTTAGAATATATATATAAATATAATCCTTTTCTGTGTACTATCTTAAACTAATATACCACTAACACATATATGAACTTGTTATCGATGTTCACAAGGGTTTTCTGTACATTACAGCTTTTTATATTATTCAAATACCTTAGGGGTTAAGAAGATATTCAGTATTTAGTTGAATGCAAACCATTCTCAATTTTCGCCATTACATTGCTGACGTTAAAGAGGTCAGGTTTCACAGGAAAAAAAAATAAAAGAAATTATTCATGGGCAAGTACACATTATATATTTCAAAGCAAAGTGATGAGAGTTTAAGATCAAACCAGGGAGTCATGTATGGCATCGGCCTGTTTCCTCATCGTCATCTGAGAGCCCAGTTTACCGTCTCCAGCCTAATGCAGACTGCCAGGTGACGCCGGCACCGGCTCACTGAAGCCCTTTGTGTCTGAATCGCTTCTCGCTGCAGAGGGAAGACTCACATGCGTACGATGGAAGGCTTCTTCTAGCCCGCAGCACGCCTGTATACCTCTGATTGACTTGTAAAGAAATACTGTAAACAGCGCTGCATTTCAAATGAGTTTGCTTAATACATAATGTATCACAAACATCGGCGTTCACAAGTAATGAACCGCTGCAGCTTCTAACAACTCTTTTGAAGAGCTACGTTTTTTGTTTTTTTTCTATCTTCCTTCTCAAACTAAATGATTTAACCATTTTTCCTCCATTGATAGAGAGATAAATCAGTCCGGCACCAAGCACAGATACAGACGCTACTTCAATACTCTTGTAAATGACATTATGTTTACGTAAGGCAACCAAACAGATATTACAATAAATCGTGTGCACATAGGTCAAAATAATCAATGCAAAGGCAGAGACGTTGAGATACGAAATTATTGGAGGGCACTGACAAATGACCTGCCCTTTGAGCGTGTGGATTTGCACATGGTATCCCCCGGTGAACCCAGTACAATGTGAGATATCCATGTGCACAGGAATCCCTTACTACAGAAAAATGGGATTTTGCTGTAAAAAAAAAAAGGGATGAAAATGAGAAGCTCGCCTATGACTGATGCCGTTAAACACTCGTGAAACATCTCTACGAATCTGCAGCGCTGCTTAAGCCAATCAATCCCGTTTGATGATAACCGAACGATCGAGGCTGCCAGTTACCTCGATTATTTGTCATTCATTATCGGTGATAAACGCTGTAATATATCCACGCGCAGCGCGGAGGCGATGTGTCATGAAAGTGGTGTCTCTGTCGTGCGGCTGTGGGACGGATGCACAAGATGTCGATTCTACAAAGTGGTTGTACGAAAGGTTTGTTTTACAAATTGGGGATGTGGTTACTTTTGATGGTAAATGAAGGTTGCGGTGTTGTTTGGTACAGTTGTCGTAAAGCAGGTTGGCAGACAGGTATAAAGGGAAGGTGTTGTTGTTTTACTTTGATAAAACGCCGTCATGGATAAGAATAGATTTGATATAAATAGCCGGCCACTTTGGTAGTGTAATATGATTTAACATTATCAGTTAAATGACGTCTTCCACCTCTTCGTTAATGTTAACGCTCAACAGTTTTATGCATCGGTGCCGACACCAGAAGGGTTGTGTTTTGGGGCTGTTTGTCTAGTAGTGGTGCAAGGGATTGCATCAGGGTTTGGATCGGATCAGCACAAAAAAACACAGCAAATGCAAATTTCAGAAATCCCATATCACTTTTTTTTATCCCCCGGTTCTAATTGGCAATCATTGATGATCCATATTGGCAGATACACATTCCTTTGTTGTTTGATTATAGTCTACAACGCCCCAGGCTATTTATTTTATTTATCCCAAAAATCATTTCAACCACTTTGAAGTCAGTAAAAACCATAAGTAAGGATCATGGATAAAACAAAAACATGGCAGGCAGAGCGGGATGAGAGCACGGCAAAGAGACAGGGTGGTGGCAGGAAGACAGGGTGGTGGCAGGGAGACAAGCTGGTGGCTGGAAGACAGGGTGATGGCAGGGAGACAGGCTGGTGGCAGGGAGACAAGCTGGTGGCATGGAGACAGGGTGATGGCAGGAAGACAGGGTGGGGAGCTGGAGTTAATTCAAAATCCAGGACACCGGGAGACATATTGACGACATGTAAGATGAAAACGGTTCAGAAAAACTCTACATCAAGGCTGGAGAATTTAAAATCAAACCCAAGACAGTGACACTGTAGGTGTGTCCGTCCCATGTGTGCTATGTGTGCCGCGAGTAATCTCAGGAACACACATCAGGAAGGGGATTTCTTGAATTGTGACACAAACATTTATCGGTAAGAACTGATCATAATTTGGTAGTCAATGGCCACTGTGACCTCACTAAACACTTTTTTGGGGCGGCCGTAACAAAAAAAAAGAAATTGCTGAATATGTTATGACACAATGATCTAATCGTATAAGAGTGACGGGAAGTAATGCCTTTTTTCCGGCCTGAAGTTTTTGGTTTCTTTTGGAAAGTTTGTGATGTCCAGTTAATGTAACTGTTTTGTCTGCTCAGCATTTTGTCGGTAATGACTGTGCTACCAGTGGCCCGCTGCTTCTGAAGGGGTAAACCAAAGAAAACCTCAGAAATAGAAATAAACCTTTTCTGCCGCTTGAATTCTATTCATCACAACCTCAACATCGGTTAGACTCCTTTTTGGAAAACGCACGATAGAAAAACAACTGCTTTTATCTGGAACTAATTGTCCATGAAAGCTCCTCTATTGAATTAAACAAGCTCTGGCTCTGCTGGGTTAAAAGTAAGACAAACTAACTAAGCTTCAAAAAGCAAAACTTCAAAGAGGAAGGATAAAAAACTAAAAAATCTGACATAACACAACCTCTGGAGGTTGTGAATAGAAAAAGTTTTGTGGGCCCGGGGGCCTCCTCAAGCACATCAAGCGCTGGCGAAGTTGTCCTCACTCCTGTCAGTCGGCAGTGACCGTCCATAGAAGAGGAAAGGGGCTTATGTATTTATCACACAAAACTATCCTTTATGAAGTTACGTTAAATAATTAACAGCAATATCATTTATCTTCATCTGGGAAAACTCATCTGGGAAACTCTGAGGGTTGTGGATGTACACGTTAAACCACATGAAAATGGGCTGTGGCAGGCCAGTCAAAGACAAAGGGAATAGCAAATAGCAAAAAGTGGCTTCTCAAACACTTCCAGAGCACCGCATCTCCTTATGGCTCCGTGTTTTACTGAGGGAAGCTTTGAGAATCGCTGAAAATTAGGCGCACTATACTTTCCCGCGTTGGCAACATCTTGTCGCAACATCCGGATGTTAGGATCAGAAGTTGGAGGTCATCAATATGAATGCTGGGATGCATTTCCTAAATGTTGCAGTGAAATCATTTACATAAGTCGTAAATCTAATCGGTTCTCATATCCAAACAGAATGAAATTGGACTGGAAGCACTTTGAATGTTTGCTCGTTGCTTTAAAAAAAGGATGGTTTGACGTTTTGTGAAATACACATTAGCTATTTCACAGCACAAAAAAGGCAACAAATGTGACTTATTATGAACAAATAGACATCCCAAATGATCCTGGACTTAAATGGAAGTGAGTATAGGGGAGCGTGCAGTTTCCCTAACTGCCATTTCACAGTTTGACCAGGGCTTTTCTTTTGGTCACTTTGGCCAATGAACAGTGTCAACACTTGGACGCATGACGTTAGCTTGCGGACGTGGACATTTCCGGTGTCAGTGTCGCTACTGTTTCAGTGTTGGAATCAACATACGGCTGGCCTCCCCGGGGGTAGTCACTGTGTTCCTTCAGTCTTGTCTGCTCTCTTGTAACCTCCTGAACAGAAGTTAAGTGGACTCTTGCAGGGTTTCTGTTGCAGAGAACCAGTAGATTTCTGTTGTAGTGATCCAAAAATGGCATCTCCCAACAGCAGCCTAAATCGGGCTCACCCGGCTGCCAGAAGCGTAGCTGACTCCTGATAAATGAGGCAGCAGAACGGGTCCAGGTACACCGGTCCGATCCCAAGTGTCGACACTGCTGGAGACTGAGACTTCGGCCGTTTTCTATCCCAGTTCAGCCCGGGTCTGTACCATGAAGACCTTGCCAAATCCAGCCCTCCTCCTGGGCCTGAGCCTTTTCACCTCATGCCTCCCAGCGTCGTGGCAACACTCGATGGTTTCAGGTCACTTTCTGCAGCGCAGCTATTCTCTCTTTAACTTTTTTCTCCCGCCTAATGACACTTGGATCTGCAAGGTTATTAAGTTGGATGTTTCCTGTTCATTCGTCGGTGAACGAACGCTACAACTTCTCAAGACCTAAACCGAGCCCCTAGGTCTTTCTTACCAGACACCTACTGATTAAAGTGTGGACCCCGAATTTATTGAAAACCTCAGCTCAGATTCACTGAAGGTGGGCAGACTTTTAAAGTGGACTAGTCCCCTTTCAGTGAGGAGCTCTTTTCTCAGCTTTTTCAATTTATTTTTTTCGATAAAAATTCTTAATATCTGTCAAACGTCAAACGGTCAATCTTTCCCTTCATTTCATTACATTTAAAGGTTACAGAGTTTGTTCAACACATGGTGTTTATGTGTGGACTCAATTTGGCTACCCAGGTAAAGTGTGGACTTAGCACAAGATAGGTGGTCGTGCCTAAAAGCTGATCCTCACACGCACACACACACACAAACACACACACACACACACACACACAGACACAGAGAGCGAGAGAGAAAGAGAAAAGCACAACACATTGGGACAGCGGGAGCCTCTCCTCCTAATTAATTCCCATTTTCATCCTGAATCTGATTGCGGGAAGAAGAGGGATACGAGAAAAGGCTGCCCTCTTCAAAGCGCCTAATGAGCTTAATCGACCAAACTCTACAATCTGATTTAAGCCCGTCTCATCGCCCATGAATTAAACTACTACAAAAAACCTGCTTGAACTTAACTGGCGGCTGCTTAATCACAGCAAATCACTGTAATCCTGCGTGTCAGAAAAAGAGCCTGCAGAGGGCCGGTGGCCTTTTTATGATAGAAAGTCCAGGCCGATAAAGAGACGTGTGTGTTTACAAGCACCGTATGTCACGTGTATGTGAACTGTGCGCGTTGCTATGCGAGCTTTGCCCAGTATACGTGATAGCCGGGGAGTAAGGGCAAGGTTTTGAAATTGTCGTCACATCCTCATTTTCCCCGTTTTTCTTCATCCCCCTTTGGGTTACAGTGTTTATTGTCCCCCATTTCTCATCACCTCCCTCCCCCCCCATCGCCTTTGATGCACCTCAGCGAGCTTTGTTTCGACAAAGCCTGTTAGCCGATCGTTCAATTTTCTGCTCTTCTCCTCAAGCAACTGCACTCCTCAGCTCAGCGATCCTTCCTCGCAGCTACTGGGCAAGAGGAGACGAATGAAAGATGGTAACCGCTGGTTTGATGAAGATGAAGGCCAAACATTGAGACCCTTCTTTGTCGATGCCTTGTTCTAGCTGACTTCTTGTCAGTGATTCACTCACTGCGTTATTTGTCGCTGCACTCGTGTTTTTCTCCGTGTTGTGGGTTTGAGTGCTTCATCTTAAAAAAAAACATTAAAAAAAAACATAATAATTGGAACGTAGAGAGGCGCTGTTGACATTTCCATGCGAGTCTACCAAATGCTTAGCAGGAGGAGTGCTTAATGGCTTTCTCTTTAAAAAAAAAATAGAAAGCCAGAAACTCAAACTTCAGCAACATTTATTTCAAAGACAAAAGTCTCATTTGTGGACAGGATATTGTGCAAGTGATCTGTGGGAAGAGTAATGTGCAAAGATACTCGACGGCACTCTCGGATCACTTTTAATCCCTCAAACGATCACCGTGCATAATTGCCGCTGACATAATTTACGCACGTGAACAGACGAGGTTGCAAGATGGCAGGCAGAACTAATCCTCTGCACCCGATTGAGAGATTGAGCATCACAACTCCCTCACATGTTCATAACCCCGAGCCGGATGGGCTTGCTGCGGTAGTCGGTGCTACGCGGCCTTTGGGCAACTTGCTAATCACTAGGGAAACCCAAATATGATACCAACAATAAGGGATTAAACGATAGATTCAGGAAGTCAAACAGGTTATAGTAATACAGATTAGAGCGAATCATCTGCTAGTACGTCGGAAGGCTTTTTCCTTCTTTGAAATAAATGAATGAGTGAACTGTTCATCATCACGATTCAACGAAGAATTCAACGAAGAACTTTAATGAATAAAACCTCATTTAAAGGTTTTCTGAATCTGCTCTTTTGATGAGCTGAATCTTGCTTTTGGGGGGATATTCAATGTAATAACAGTGGTCCAAAATGATTCCTAAGCAGTTTTTAATTCGTAAAAACCTTTAACATTTCTTGCCGGAGGTCCTCCTGAAACAGGGACACGCCACAAGTCCAAGTAATTGTGTAAAAGTGCCATACGATATATTCAGTGATTATATTTCAGGGTAGCCTAAATTAGCCTGTCGATGAAGAGAATGGACCGCCATGGCATCACAGGACTTTAAAGGTTAAGGATGCTTTTATTTGAAAATTTTTGGACTCTGAATTGGTCTCGAGCTTCAAATTATTTGTCATTCCATCACGCTGCATTTTTCTGCGGCTGTACTGTCAAGGAACAACAAGCGCTAGCAGTTAAACCGCTCAATCCCCCCGAAACGCAATCTCTAGTCCACTGCGGCGGACGCAGCGAGTGCATAAGCTGACACTATTGATGTGAGCGAGGGAGAAGCGAGCGAGCGAGCACAAGCAGAGCATCAGAGGAGATGCTCACCGACGTGCCGCAGTTCCTCACGGCGTCTTTGTGAGGCGCTATCATTAGGGAGCTCCGGATCTAAGTCTAATTAGGCTGTTTAGTATTGAGCCGGGAGGACAAGGGGCCGGACTCTGAGTTCGGCTCGGCGGCTGCCGCCGCCGCCTCTGGACGCCTCCGACAGGCACTTTTTTAATGAGCTTCAGGCCGTGTGTTTTACCATGAGCTCTCGACTCCCTCCGTCTCTCACTCCCTCACTCATTTCCTCCTCGCCTTTTCGGAAAGATACACTTCGGCGAAAAGTCAAACTCGTAGACGAGATGCCACACAAAATAAAAGCGACGCATTTGCACTGTAATGTCATCTAAACCTTTGTGAAGTTCTATAATCATATTCTATGCGGACCAACCACCCAAAACTGTTGGGGGAAAAAAGAGTATAAACTCGTAGCACAGCTATTTAATTACACCCCTCCTCTCTATCTATGTGTATACGTTATGCATCAACACAGAAACAGTCTTTTTCCTTCTTTTCCCTGCAACACACAAACAGATACACACCCTTCAGGCTCTCCTTTCTCACGCACCACTGAACACACTCAGTCCACTTTTCAATGGACTTTAATTTCCAACCACGATCGACCACATTTCAGCACCGCAACGCTGCTTCTCTCTATTTTATAAGCGTGTGGGGAAAAAAAAAAAAGTCAACCGGGCTGTGAAGCGGCAAGCGAGGAAAACTAATCAACTCTGCAATAATTAATGATAGTGGAAGGGCTTTTTAGTGACTCTGGGTTTTGGGGCAAGAGAGGTTTTAAAGGAGCGCGGAGAGAAGATTCTCGAGAATAGTGGACTCTCTCTGGAGGGAAATCACAGGGAGGGAGTGTTGTGGAGTGGAGTCGGTCCGGCCATGGAGCTGGAGAGGATGCCTTATGATTTATCGTGTTATACTTGGGTTTACTTTCATGAGTTCACTTTTGTGGATACGTTGATGTAGTAAAGGTCAAAAGACCGATTGCTACTCAGTCAATGCGAGGACCTGTGGTGGAGTGGGAGACGCTGGTTCTAGTGCAAGTGAGGAGTCAAAATTAAATAGTTGAACCACGTAAGTCGGTGCATTTTCCACACCAACACTGTCCCGCATGTTTTTCAGAATAAAAGCATTGTGTGAACAGATTAAGTTCCTGTTTAGCCGGGCAAGGCATCTCGACTTTTCCCTTGAGAAACGTGATGTGTCATCTTTGATACGGTGTTGTTTCGATTATGCATGTTTTGCTTTAATGAGTGCAGCTGAATTCTAGTTTCAGGTACACTTGAGGATGTCGGTGGCTATTCTTCCTATCAAACGTCGCATTATCCTCCAGTCTTCATTGGAAAGTTTGTTGGGAAAGTGGAGAGGGAGCTAACCTGCTGACGGTCTTGTTCACCCTCTGGGTAATTCTGTCGACCTCCTCTTGGAAGTGTGCATCTTCAATTATATCAATGATACTGATGTCTGAATGTGGAAAAGGGGACGAAAATCAATATTAGCACCACACTTTCCATTGTTGTCGGCCCGACAGCAGAAGTGCCGTTCTATCTTCATTGAAAGAAGGACAACTCGCTCTTCTGACTCGCTTCGGTTAGGGTTTGATTGCCGGCCGGTCCATCCAATCACCTGTAAAGTTGTTGTGTTTTAAGTGTCTGCTCTGTTTCAAACAGTGTGCTACAACAATGGTGGCTTCACAGATGGTTTGATCAAATAGATGATCATAGCTCTTCTGCATACCTGATCACGATCAGGCCGATTAGACTCATACCAAGTTAGAGATAAAGGAGACCACGGTGGAGCCATCCACTCAGCTCACGAAAGCCACCGGTGGGTGATAACGCTGTCATTTGGTTTGTTCCATTGCCTGAGCACGAAAAGTCACCTTGCCATTTCAGAAGGTAGATGCCTTTGGGAGCTATAATATAATGACAGCCCCTCAAGCGAGCTGACCAGGTTTTTTTTTTTTTTAGCCCTCTCGCCCACCAACCCCTCATTCCGATACATTTTCTTTTGTCAATGTTGAAGAACACTTCCCCGAACACTCCCCCCTTTTACATTCTCACTTTCTCCTCCTTTGTCCTTTCCTTCCTCGCTCTTCCACACTTCATCCCCTTCCCCCTTCATTGAGTCCCTCCCCCCCCCGGCTCGTCTCCGGATTCCCCCAGCTCCTTGTTAGGGTCGGGCTCAGTTGGCTCGCCGGGGCGGAGATGGATGAGGTGTCGGCTTCAACGTCGACAACGGCGGTATCCTCAAAGAGAACATCCCGCCGGTCTGTCAGGTCTGACCAAGTCTGGTGACAGCCATGCGATGAAGTCCCTTCGCCTGGCGATCATACGGGCTGAACATCACAGATTTGCTCTTGAGGTGTGAGCCTTGACATTGAACTCGAGTTAAGTGGCTGCAGCACAGTTATCAGGCGGGCTGCTTTGGCCTGACCCAACGAAGCTTACTTACGTCCGTCAGTATGCGTGAGTCTCTCTGATAAAACTTCACAATGTGTAGCACCATTCTCATTGTCACAGCACAAAATGTGTTTGAGTGCTCTCTGCACAGGCTGGCTTTTACATGGATTGCAAGGTGAGCAATTACTTTGAAAAATCAATGCTCTCCCTGAGAATTCCCATCTTTGATGCATTCAAAGTGATAGATTAAAAGCCTTTATGTAAAAGTTTTAGTCAGCGCAACCTCTACTTTATCATTTAGATTGTCGAACCTCTTCCTCCCAGTTTGCCCGAATCAATTGCCTGCATTTTTATCCACCTCAATATTTTATAAAGCGCCTTGATGCAAACATAAATAAAATCAATGTTCCATTTTCCACTGAAGTGCTTTTAAGGAGGCGGGGTTGCATTTTATTGCTAATTAGCGGTAACAAAGAAAAAGAAAAAAAAGTTCCAGAATGAAGAACGGGGAGAAAAAAAAAACAACGCTGCCACCCTCACTTCTCGAATGATGATGTTTAACCTCCCTGGAAACCGCCAGCTCTAAACAGCTATTGATTTGTTAATTGCCTTCACTTTCAATTCCATTGTTCCTTAAGGTGGTATTTAACCTCGGTGACATGCCGTATTTACAGAGAAAAGAAACACTCAACGTGTCAGCCTCCAAACACCGGGGTGTTCGGTCCACAATCAGGACCGGACTGCAGGTCCGACCTAAAGTTTTAGCAGAAATAAAGGAATAAGTTTACAACATGTTTGTGTGTGCGTGTGTGTGTGTTTATGTGTGTGTGTCTCTGGTTGTTATTTAATTTTTTCTATACACACACCATAGAAAAAACATCATGTTGCGCAATAGCTCCCTGAGGTACGCCCTTTTTCTTTCTTGGTTGACCATGATTCAGTCATTTGTAGCTCAGTGATAAAGGGCCATGTATAACGTTGGGTTATCAGTTGAGTACAAGCAACTCCAGTTGATCATAAGAAGACCTTTTTTCTCGTAACAAACTCTTTTAATTTACTTTGAAACTAATCTCCATCTGATTTGTGTCGGTTTAAATATGGTTTTTACTAACAAACGGTAAACTGAATTTATAGACATCAAAGACCCTCCGAAAAAAGCTCAGGGATTAGTTCTTTATTTGTTTGAATTTTTAACAAGATTTACCAGGGTTGCATTATGCAAATATTAAGCATTTTATTTGTTCTTGTTCTTGTTAGAGGGATAAACTGTTGTACCTGATGTGTCAAATTTGTTCCGAACAAAGAAAATTACCAAACCCGAGCTCACGCTGATGAAGGTGCATGGGGGGGCAGTGTCTCCAGATAAAATGAAGATTGATCCTATTACAACAACTCATTTAGAAGCTAAGACTTAATCAATAGTAACTGTTTAGTATGAGGCGCTATTAGCCTCCAGGCAGTTCAGCGTCCTGTCCGGCACATCATTATATGTTTGCTGGCCCGCTTGTCTCATCGTACTTTGCAGTCGGGTCACACGTGCGATCGTTAAACATGAAGCATGGAGACTGAATATGAAAAGAAATAGAACTTAATGGTGTACTCATTAAACATATTCATTCCAAATATCCATTTGTTTATGCCTTGAAAAGTTTTAGTAGTTCTTGTGTAACTAACTTGTCCTAACTTGGTGGGTTGAGGAGCTCCGGGCCCAAAGGTAAAGGGTCAGATACGTTGAAGAGCTGACTATAGCTGTGACTTCAGTACTACAGGACCAAGATGGACCATTCTGGTCTCATCGAGGGTCATAAAACCTAAATGTGTGGTTGCCTTCTGATCACTGATTGATCGGCTACTAGGGTAAGTAAATGATCTGAGTACTTCTTCTACCACTGATTGTCGGGGCCCATCCCATCTTTATTGAATACGTATTATCATGAACAGTCTTTGTGAAATTCTGTAATCCCAGAAAGGCTCTTTTTCACATCAGTTTGGTCTCTCTGAAAGTGTTAGCTCGATATATTCTGTATCTGTCGAAGGGTGATTAATATGGGGGCCAGTTGGATCAATGCATCCATTAGCGACGTTTATATAATGTTTCTCGGAGATAATGTGTCTTCTTTTGTGTAAGCAAAGAGCAAAAGATTTTTTTTTTTTTTTAAAGCTTATTATGTCTACCTGTGCTTTAAAATGACGTTTTGCACACTCCTAACATTCAATTCAAACTCCTTTACTCCTGTCAATACAAACAAAATACTGGTGAAACCAGTCATCATATTTCATCATACGTTTTCAAAAAGTCCGTTCCTGACAATGCAACCTTGTACGCGGACTTCCTCATTAAATCCTACATGCCGCTGGAACTCTTGCGGGCCTCCCTCCAGCTGCCGGAACATCGATCCGTCACCACCTTTGACCCCTGCCAGACACGGCAGCGAGTGGGAGCTTAAAATGGGAGCGCCATTTTGCAATCACAGACCGGGCTTTCAACCCTACGTCTGCTTGATGCACAGTGTCTACCTCTTCTCCCTGTGGCCCGCATCAATATCTCATTCATGAACCCTGCAGCAGCCCGACAGCGCTGCAGCTAAAGGTATTGCTCACAGCCTCCTCCCGAGTGTGTGTGTGTGTGTGTGTGTGTGTGTTTGTGAGTGTGTGTGTGTGTGTGTGTTGTCATGAGAGGGAGCCTGCTGCTCTGATCCTGGCTTGAGATGGATCTGGAGCCTCATGCTACAGCTGGCGCGCTGGCAAGCTGTCTAGTGCCAGCCGCATGTGTGTCTTTGTGTGTCCGGGTGTGATCGGAGCTGCTCCACATCTAAATCCCCCCCAAAAAACAACCTACTGCTGTACAAGTGTGTGCTTTCACTACACACACTCTTGCCACAAAAGACAAAAACACCAACCACCAGCAGCACCGAGGGATTTATTTCACTATCAAATATTCAGGGCTTCAAACATTTGAGGCCTGCCATGTGAAAGTAACTCCGCCGTGCAGCGGCGCAAAGAAGGATATCAGCTTGCCGGCAGCCAGTTGGTTTCTCTCACTTCTCAATCAGAATGATGTCTGTTCAACGCGCATATTCTTTTGTAATTCAATTAGAGCATAATGGTAGAATAATCACTGGTAATGAAAGCTTGGATCTAAATAATAGTCTGCTTCTAAAAGTATGATCCTTCCACACGAATGCCTCCCGCTAGACTGGTTGTACTAAGAGATATAAATATGCATTTCCAAGATACATATTAGGTGTTGTGATGACTTGGCAAGGACAGAGAGATATTAGTGTTCAGCTGATCCATAATTCAACTTCATTGAGTGGGTATAATTTGGAGGTAGGAGCTTCTCGTCAATCACAGCTGTGATGGGAAGTTTTACAGTGATATAAAGATTAGTTAGCAGTGACTGGGTGAACCGTCTGTTGGGCTCAGCAGCCTGAGCTGTGACCAAATTATACTTCAAAACATTAATTATGTCATAAAATACTCAGTGCACTTCCTCAGCTGGATCCTTTTTTTTTTGGACACGATAGTTGAACAGCAGACAGTTTTTATTTCAGCCATTAAACATACCGGAGGCGAAGGCGACAGTATGTTTCACTGCTGCCTCACACGTGACCTTGATGGAGGTTTTGCTCATTTGAATTTGGTTCGTGGAATTTAACAAGGAACTTGTCAGAGAAACGCAGCGATGTCTTTTAATCCGTCACTTCTTTAACAACATTTTTATGTTGCAAACAAATAATTATTCGACCAGCAAAGGTATGACTCAACCCCCAAACTCACAATGTATCAGCACAACAGGCCAAAGGTGACTTGTGGCTCCCACCATGAGCTTTACAGTGACCCTGTGTGGTTGACCATGCTTTGTGGGTGTGACATTTCTGTTGCGTAATCCCCATTTATATCCATTCAACGATGTGATTGAGTTGTTTAGCGCAATGTTTTTTGTTGATCTGGTCTCTTCAATTTGCTTCAAAGTGCACCAGATTTACTTTGCTTCATTGTATTCATCTTTCAATAAAACTGTAATCTATCTATTATTATTTCAACCGTCAGAGACTTGAATTCTACTTATGACAAAAGACTTGAGACTTGACCTGTACCTGTGATCAAAGATTTGAAACTTGGCGTTTACTCGTGACCAAAGACTTGAGACTTCACTTCTACTAGTGACGAATGACTTGAGATGTGATTTCTACTCGTGACAAAAGACTTGACTTCAACTAGTGACCAAAGACTTGAGACGTGACTTCTACGAGTGACCAAAGACTTGAGACGTGACTTCTACGAGTGACCAAAGACTTGAGACGTGACTTCAACGAGTGACCAAAGACTTGAGACGTGACTTCTACTAGTGACCAAAGACTTGAGACGTGACTTCTACGAGTGACCAAAGACTTGAGACTTGACTTCAACTAGTGACCAAAGACTTGAGACGTGACTTCTACGAGTGACCAAAGACTTGAGACGTGACTTCTATGAGTGACCTAAGACTTGACTTCAACTAGTGACCAAAGACTTGAGACGGGACTTCTACGAGTGACCAAAGACTTGAGACTTGACTTCAACTAGTGACCAAAGACTTGAGACGTGACTTCTACGAGTGACCAAAGACTTGAGACGTGACTTCTATGAGTGACCTAAGACTTGACTTCAACTAGTGACCAAAGACTTGAGACGGGACTTCTACGAGTGACCAAAGACTTGAGACGTGACTTCTACTAGTAACCAGCAAGTTATCATTTTGATTCTAGCATTTAGCTGAAAGGGCGTATGTTCCTAAGTAAAGCTCACAGAGCTGCTAGCAAAGCTGTGGACCAATGACTTTCCTTCTAAATGCAACCTGTGTGCACAACACAAACATATCAAGACAGAGGACCAAAGACACACACATAACATCTCAAACCATATATTGTCCTTTATGAGGTTGTTGGGGTAGTTGCACGATGTTTGTCAAACAATATTGGATGTTGAGAAAGCAAATTGAAAAGACCTTCTAATAATTTAACTAGCTGTGATGTGGATGTATGTGTGAGGGTTCACAAGGAGCCACAATTTCAGTGTCAATACATGTCTTTGGATATTTATCAGACGAAAATTCGCACGAGGTGTGAAACTGCTTGTTGTCGTGTTCATTCAACATTTTTGAACTCATATTCTCAACATGCGAGAACTTCTCCCAGATACATAATATAATTAGCAAAAGGATGATGTGAATAAAGAAAAAGGAAACAAGGCTACAAATCAGATTAGGGATAGGACGTTCTCCAACACTAATAATAAAACCAAACAAATATATTGTGGTTCAATAACCAGCCTTGACCACGACCGATTTTCAGAAAGCAGTGGGATTCTGCAAGTGTCTCAATTGGCAGGCTTTTTTTTTTTTATTTTTATCTACAGTGCGAACAGCCCCAGATGGCCATTCTTTCTCATGTCTAGCCATAATCAGGGTGAAGGCCTTGGGGGAAACCCTGTTGATCTACAACCCTGGTTGTTCTACTCAGGCCGTCACCCACTTCCCACTAGCATTCAACTGGAAACCTCAATGCACCGGTGTAATTATGGCCAAACAAGTCCCATATGTACACACAGGACCAACCCAGTCAGACACAAACGGGCACACACAAACACACATGCTAGGATCCGTGAACACACGCTCACAGATGCACGCACATTAATACATCACACTCACTCGAGCATATGAAGGCACACACGCACACACACACACACACACACAGTAGTTTGTGTGACACACAAACACACACCATGTGAAGGGTGTAATGGCATGCTAATCAATGCAAAGCCCTTGATGTAGTGGAGCAGATGGCCTGAGGATGAGCAGCACAGGGCTGACAGGTACACTCCTCTCCTACTTAATACATTTTCTTCTTTCCCTTCTATTCTGTTTGGTCCTTCTGTCCAACATTGTCCTCACGTTGCCTTCATATTTCTCTTTTCTCCTGACTTTATTTTCTCTCTATCAATATTTTCTTCCTCTGGTCTAACTATTTCATCCTCTTTCATCACTGCGCCATCTCACTTGACTTTCTTCGTTCCTCATAGTTGATATGAATAATCAACAGCATGCAGAGAGCGGCTGAAACGCCGCGGTGCCTCTGAAGTAGTAAACAGTAAAAGAGATGCCTGATGTCTTGAGGTCAGCTCTTTGGAAATCCCCCCCCCCCCCCTCAAAAAGGCAAAGGCAACAAAACAGCATTTTTCTTTTTGAAAGAAAATAAATTATTCAAAAAGTCGAATGGTACTTGTAATCACGTTGAAATATTTGTCTGTTTTTCTAATTTTTTAAATGAATGAGGTTTCCATTAAAATAGTGCAGCTTTTTTTTTTCTCCACGAGTTTTCCAAGGCAACATTGTGGGCAGTTAAGAAGATTTTTTTATTATTTCACAGCCACCACATGACTCATATAACATAATAATCTTCCCCATTTGCCCTTCACAGCTATCACTTTTCCCTCCAATAGCATCACATTAGTAGCATTACACTATTGTGAAAAAGAACACATAATCTAGCGTGGAAACGCTGCTCAGACGCTTAACTTAACTGTCTGATTCACTTTCCCCTGATCACTGAAGGGGAACGTCAACCCCGACTTCTGTGATGAAACACGATGATGAATCACAGGCAGCTGTGAAACGAGGGCCACGTGAGTCATCTCTACATTTACACATGACACCAACACAATTAGGAATGTTTGGTGGCTTCTGGTCATTTTTTTTTTTTTTTTGTCGAAGGCTTAGTGCAGCAGAATCGGCATATCGTACACGCAGTCCACACAAAGCAAAAGATCTGCCACGGTGGTGAGATGCGTCAGAGAATCCGGCCTCCAGCGCTGTCCGATCATGCAGTAACGCTGCGAGCCTTCCTGAGGAGCCGGTGCAACATTAAACAACTATTTATTCAAAATCATGATGTAAAACATCCCCAAAAATAACTAGATTTTGAAAAATAAAATAGTGCAAGAAAAAAAAGATGTGTTATGCACTGAATCAATGTAAAAGTGAGTTGCACAAGTGATACGGTGTACGGTGCAAAGCTTCTCACCCAGTGAAACCAAGAGGGAAGACGTTACACAACCAATCCGTACAGCTCTGAAATGCATCAGGTTGGCATTGGTCAGACTTTTAGGCTTGTATACCTTGAGACTGTGTTTTACTGTATTTTACTACTCTACTGTATTTTATCTTGAGCCTGTATTTTAGTCCGTTATTCAAAGCCACAGTACACAAGGTTTTGCTTTAACTTATCATTGTGAAGTAAGGAGGACATTGTTGGCGTATAGATTGATGTCGTTTTAACCTCGCTGTCACTTTGCAGTTCTGTCTGCGAATACGAGCTCCCGGGGGAAAATTAAGGCTCAACACACGCCATGAAGAAAGTGCGTCCGCCATTGCCAAGCCAAAGTACGAAGAAGCGACAGCTTCTGTTCACCCGGCGGCGATCGGTCGCTTTGTCTGGTTACCAAAGAGTCTCAATGTGATTTCTTTCAAGCAAAGTTATAATCAATATATTTCAAAACAACGACGTATCAAACGGTCGTGCGAAAACAATGTGAAGATGTGAAAGTGGTTGAGCTGAATCTGCCGATCCCCTCGGTTTTCATTGAGCTTCGTTAACAATGGGGGTTAATAAAACAATCGCTTCCGGCGGTAAAGCAACTGTGTGTCTTTTGCGTCACGTGGATTTTCAACTTCATGACAATAGCATTGACGTGAGTGTGTGGTTGAGCCCACTTGGCACCGCCCACGTTAAGCACAAATATATCGCCTCGGCAGGTGATGGTCACTTACCCGCGTTCGCGCTTGCGTGACCGTGCCCTTATAGTGCGTCAGCTCTCTGTTGTCCGGCACGGTTAATACCGTTTTGGTTCACTCTCGCCTTGCTGCCGGTGAGAGCAGCGTTCAGCAGAAAACACAAAGCGCTCAACAACCAATCAGAAGACAGTTAGCCGCGAGCTGACCAACATAGCATTTAGCAGCCAAAGAGCCAGATATTCTATTCATAAGAAGTCGAATCAAAAATTGAATTAAAGATAATGTTGCTCTGTAAATGTGGTCAAAATGTGGTCGAAAACACAAAGGGCATCGCGGTTTGTTTGTACCAAACAGTTAACTATTCACACACATTCAGTTTATCAGTTTATATGGAGCGATATTAGGTGTTTTTTCTTCTTATTTTTGCCTACCTGACAAATATAAATTCAAAATGTGTTCACAATGTGCTGAAGGTTTTTGGCTCATGTTTTTGTGTATTTCTCCTCTATTCAGTTTAGCTGCATTGTAGTTGTTCCACTGCACCGCTGCTCTCTTAGCTGATAAATATTGCATGCCATGTATAGTTGCTCACAATGCCAGGAACACCGGGGCGTCTGCAGTTAACTAACCTGTAATATTGTAAAACGTGAGGGTTCATGGATCACCGCAGAGAGAGGTTGTTTACATTTGTCCAGTAGCTCGGAGTTATTCAGTGACCTGCGTGTGCACTCTGAAGCATTCTGGTGATACGAGAGTCCCACATCCACTTCATTAAACTCTGAAGTCTTCCTCAAGTGTGAGACCCCATTTGAGTCCAGAGGGCTCACATTTAGACCAATGGGACAGATTCTAGTGTGCCCTTAAGGCCAGAAACCAGGCGGTAGGTGCCAAGGTGTAGCATGTCTGACTTCTTGTGAATTGGGGGTTCACAGAGCAATTTACCCTCCACCACATCGGAGCTGCAGCGCACATGTTTTATGGATCGAAAAATGAAAATTAGAATTTCCAGTATTGATGTTCATGTCAGGTGATAGGGTTGTAATAAACCAGTAGATCCCGCTGCTGCATAACAAGGGAGTGATTTAAGGAAGCTTTAGAGCCCCACACATAAGGGACCTAATTTGATGGAAATGATGAACATGACATATGCATATTTCTTGCACTGATGGCATGGCAATTGATGCTGAAAACGCACCGAGTATTGGTGTGTTTTGACAGTGTAGCTCAATAATGTATTGGGGGTTCTTTTGGGGATCGGTGCCACTCATTGACTTTCCCTTTTCTCTCTCTTTTTTCTCTCTCAACTGGCTCTCTGCTCTCTGTTGTCTAAGGCAGTAGAGCAATATGTGTGTGTGTGTGTGTGTGTGTGTGTGTGTGTGTTATTAGGGGCATGTGAGCAGGTCGCTAGAGATTAGCTCCAGGACAACCCTCAGGCATCAACTCCACACACACACACACACACACACACGCACACCACCATCTACCACGCACACATGAATGTTTGCATGCTCGCAAAACCCACACACTCCGCCACACTCCATTATTCAGCAATCTGCCAACAGAGCAGGGAATGAAGGAGAGGGAGATGAAGAGATAGGCTAAGACAGGATGACAAGCAACTTGTTTGTTTGCCAAATAATTAAGGAGACATCAGTCTGTGCCGGCGCTCCGATTTAAAGAGTGGGAACAGAGGCAGGCAGACAGAGTTGTAACGACGCTGACGGCTGTGGGATTCTGTCACTCGTGGAAGATTTTCATGCTCACAGAGAATCCGAGGCCCGTCTCGTACAGGAAGCGCTTTTATTACAGGGCTTTAATGCCTCACATGTGTTCTGAATGAACGTGTGATTGGGATGCGGTACAGTGAATACATGTCCAGTCAAAGGGAACTATAGCAATTACCCTGTACCATTTTATGTTGAGTTACAGTGAAGGTCACATTTAGTGACCGTTAAAACCATTTATTAGTCATTTGAAATATTTCAAAACCATAACAACAGAACGGATTATTACTTTATTTTGTCTTTTATGATTTTCAAGGGTGTAATTTCCACTGGGGATGGGGGAGGACGTGTCCTCGACACTTCACTCCTCACAACTCTCTGAACATTAGTCCCTTTCTGTCCGGTAGGAGTGTCACGATTTTGATTAGAAATAGTAATCAAGACTCCACAGTCTTAACAATGGCATCGCCGTTAGTGCTGTCCACGTGGGAACATCTGGTTCTGCCTAGCAAAGCCGATGTGGAAGTGTTAATTAAAAGGTGCATTCTCTCTTCTGACCATCAGGGGGCGACAAGGAGTCTTTGAGAAATTGACCCTATTTATTTATTCCCTCAGTAAACATTGTAAACATGAGTGTATGGTCTCAAACTCTAGTTTTAAGTCTTCTTCAATACATCATGATGATCATTTAGTAAATGATTTTGAGTCAAACATACCAGCAGGGTATGCTTTAAGGAGGGTTTATTGTGATTGACCTGCGCTACCAGAGCTGTATAAATTGTCTCTACTGGGGTTATAATAATATCTTAAATCTCTTCTGAATTTTATCCGGATAGTACATATTTGAAATTTGAATACATCAATTATTACATCCATAGCTGACATCCTATACTTTTAGGGGAATAAAGCATTGGTAAGCAATCCTTAATGCTTTTCTCACCAAGTAAAAAAAGATGGTTTGGGAGCAGTTTCTTCAACGACTTTGAAATCCAGATGAGTGAAATTAAGTCTATTGAAACGTGTTCTACCACATTCAATGGAGCCCATTTCTCCACAATGATTTTTTAATCTTCCTGCACTTTCCCACCATAAAAAAAACAGCAAATCAGTACAATTATCAAAACCAGACTCTGTCGTTTAAATAATCTATTGCAACAAATGACCAAATACTTAATAATAATACTTCACTCCGGTTGGGCCATGTTACCCACACAGTCGTCTTGTGCCAAATGGAGAATTTGAAAAGACGAAAAGCAAGTAGCAGCGTGAATGGGAACGAAGGGACGACAGCGTGTGCTTCTTTATATCAAAGCCTCTATGCTAATCAGCTGGCTGGTAATGTGAGGGTGAGCTGCTCGGGGCTCTGTGGGTATTTGGACCACATTGCTCTGCTTCGCTGGCCAGGTAAGGCAGGCTGCCAACGCCGGGATCTCTGCCAGGCTGGATTGGAAATGCACTGCCAGCGTCCTGGCACTGGCTGCCGGCTCCGGTCACCGCATTAACCTGCGGATGCTACTGTGAAAGAACACCGAATATACAGGTAAGTGCCAAAATAACAACGGTTTCAAATCAAATCTCAAGCCTATAATGAAAAATCAACACTGAAATACAGGGAAGGAGAGAAGGCTGTGAACAGGAAATGAAAGACAATAGTCCCTATTAAAGCAGATCTCATGCTAATATGCTAACGGCCACAATGTGTGGTTCCCATTTAATTCCAGTGTGTTAGCATTCATGTTAAATAGACTGCACATGATGTGTCTGTCTTAATGACAAACTTGCATCTTTTTCACACACATTCACACGCTAATAGCGACGTAGCTGCCATACCAGGCACACTGGGCCTGCCCATCACACCTCATCGTGCAGTTATTAGCACGTACGTTTTTTGACAAATGAAATACTTTGCCTGATTGCTGCGCAAAATTAAAGGTTCACCAAAAGTCGCATTTGATTTCGAAAGGGCACATGGGTGTCTGTACCAAATGTGATCGTAATCCATCCATTAGTTGCTGAGATAGTTCACTAGAATGCAACCTGGGAGCACTGGGTTATTTGTGAAATATTCCTATTGTGCGTTGTCTCTTGACTCAAACTCTAGGTAATGCTGACTCTGCTTATCAGCCTGAAAACAATAAGCAGCCGAGAGATAAGGAAGTCTTGGCTCCGGATATCTACTCGCTACACGGAAACTTAACTCAGATCGAGAGCTGATGGGTGCCGTGTCGGCTTTTAAAAGATCATTGGGATTCTTGAGGGCCCTCTCTGTGCTGTAGCAAGTTCTCAGACCTCACTGAAAAAGAATAAACCTGCTATCATTGAGATCACGTTCTCTAGTATGCAGCAGTGGAAGCAGCGTCTTTTGGCCAGCACAGGATACTGAACGTCCCTTAGTGGCGTCACTCCTCATTGTTGAAATCGATGTGGCCGAAATAATGTGCGCAACAAACTGGAGGCCAGAATACAGTAAAAAAAAAATCAAGCATTATTGTAATATATTAAGTTATTATTAAAGGGTTGGTAGTCAAAGTATTTTTACATAATTTAACCAAGGCTACTCACATTATCACATCACCTGGGCTTTGATTGATTTCAGGATTATTAGACTTTAATTTAGTATTGGATTCTTTCCTCTCTGCATCCACACATTCTCTGACCTTCAGTCCCCCCTCTCGTTTTTAATGCTTCTCCTTTCCTCTCAAGCTTTCTGTCCCTTAACCAAACAGTCATAACTCTGTAATTGGATGTGCTGAGCTCCTTAACGAAGCATCTGACGGCCCTCGGGCTGTCCTGTTGCCGTCTTCTGCTATAAAGAAATGTGCTGACAGTGTAACATCAAAGTTATAGGGCAGCTTCTTGTGGCTGAGCGCAAAACTTGTGATGTAACTCTCCCAGCTGGCAAACTGCGAGTGCATGTCACAGGCTTTCGTTTCTGTCACTGCGTGAGCTGGACGCGTCAGCTCACGCTCATGCTGGATGCACATGTCTTGTGGTTAAAAACACTCTGTATCTTAAACTTTAGTAGTGATTACGTTTTCATATCTGGTCTTCATGGAATCTCTCACGCTCATACAAATCTGTCCAAAACCAATTACAAAAGCGTATTGTCATCGAGCCTCAAACTGCTCCCTGGGTGCCGACTTCATGGAGGCACGCGGTTTTCACCTGACGACCTCGATGTGCGAGTCTTGGCAAGTGAATTACAGTCAGTGGTACAGTTAATTAAAAATCTAATTAATGTGATCCTATTAAGCAGAAGTGGCAGCAGCCAGCCCTGTCAGCTCATTGAGATTTATTTACAGTCGGACTGCACACGTCCCGTCTTAAACTTTCTGGATGACTAATTGGTTGCTGCTGTAAAATGTATCCGCTCACAGGATCGGATGTAACGCTCCCTTCTGGTATTAAAGGAGAGCGCTTGTGATGCAACTCGGTCTGAAACGCAGGCAATGTGTCAGTAAGGTTATTATTAATAGTCTGACCACAATGCCGTCCCTCATACAGGCGCCGAGGTACAGCCTCCTACAGGCGCCTAGATTTTGTGTCTATAGTTCACATTGTTACATTTAAGGTTTGTACTTTTCATTCGAAACCTGATGCTTTTTTTTAACGTCGGCCACCATGAATATGTCCTATGTTAGATAAAAAAGGATGAACTGATTAGAATTTGGTCATCAAAGCTCACCTTAATGGCTCTCAACATGGCGTCAGGTGAGCCATTAGCTTGCAGCTAACGGTGCTGGCAGTGCTAACGGTGCCAACAACGACTAAAGTGCTGACAGAGCGAAAACGGTGTTTACCTGCAGGGGGACCCGCCGCTGGAGCTCAGTGCAGAGCGCCTGCCGTTAGCTAACCGGTGGGGCGCACTCACGTTCTCTGAAAGCAGCGCGGCCACGCCGGCGATGGCAACAAAGCAAGGAGAAGCTCAGATAACAACAAGCACAGAGGGAGAGCAACTCCATTCTCTTCACTGTGTCTTTACATCACAAATTGTTTTTTGCTGCTACAATAATGCTGTGAATATCAAATATGAGCGGAATATTCTTTCTGCTTTATCAAAGAAATCTCCCCACAGAGATCATTATATAGGCCAGTACAGGGACTCTGCCACACACCGAAAGATAAAGGGGAGCAAAATACAGTACAAAAAAAACTATTTTTTTCGTGGATGTCACCAAACCAGGACAGCACAATACAATTTGCATGCAATTTTAAATTCATTCTTTTTCAAGATTTTCTTTCTCTCTCAGAGACGAAAAGGAATTAAACTGCAGCGTGAACACATGAAATTATCTTTTTTCTGTGACAAAACACAGAGCTTATTAGTGTGATAAACACTTTCCAAGGAGTGAAGTGAGCAGAGGACAATCAAACACCCGGAACCTTCAGCGCGTCAACTTTTTGTCCTCTTAATTTGAAAAAAAAATCACTTCACCGACGCAAGCAAAGTCAAGTGGGCAGATAGCCGTGCAGTTCAGTGCAGTTGTCTCGCACAAAGGCAGGTATGCTCCTCCCGATTGCTTAATGATTCTGCTTAATGATTCTGATAATAGCGGGCAGGGGGTGGTGAATTGGAAAGAGAATTAGTACAAACAATTAGCTTGCAGAGAGAATGATGTGCGCTCATAGAAGTGTTGTTCTCTTCGATACAGTCTTTGCTTTTTTTCTCGTTGACAGCGAGAATAAACTAAACAACTGTGTCGTGCCTCGACCCGAGAACCACAGTAGTCAGCGCATTTACCATATTGTACTGATTAAAAAATACAGAAAAGTCAAAGCTGTTAGTTCATTAATGAAAGAAGTTCATAACAGTGTCAGTGGGCTGTTTTTTCTGCTTGTGTGTTGACTTTTCACAACTCACACCCCGCCTGAATATGACTGATTGCTTTAACATCTTATAATAACTCCAAAGGTTTTTCTTTTCCTGACAATTTGCTCCGATTTAATAGTCGGATATGCGTGTGGGACACAATTAAATATTGGCACCTGAACTGAATCAGACGATCCCGTGCAACGCCTCTGTTGCACTGTTTGCGGCGTCCATCTCCTAATTTTACCGCTTGTGTTGGTTACCCTGCATGCACCTGTCGGTGAGTGCAAAGTTATCATGGCCAATAGATACGATGGCTGGAGCTTATGCAAATAAAAGTTGCAAGGTGGTGATTCACTCCAAGCTCACGACTCAAACAGAAACCCTTTCCAGAGGACGCTAAAAAAGGTGACGCACTCGGCTGGGTGGGGCTTGTCGCCGCCACGGTTCGTTGCATGTGAAGTCATTGAAGGCGGCCGTCCGTCATCGTATGATTCAGATATTGTAATAACGGGCGAAAAGCTAAAGACGAGTCAACAGCAGGTATCTGAAATAATAGATGAATCATGCCATCGCAATAAGATGAAAATCTACCCGTGTGAGTACTTTCTTAGTGTCCCCCTGGAAACTTGTTTTGCTTTTTGTGTTGTGAGCTTCTTGCAGAAACAAAGGATGCTCAATGAATCAGATCGTGGCTGTCTTCTGACTACACATCAACTTGTTTCAGAGTTTTTTATGACGCAATTTTCTTCACAGTACCGCTGAAGCGCCTCACATAAAAAGTTAACACTCTAAATGTCTTCTGTGGGATTTGTTTTTTTAACAGCAAATGTTTTTTAACGTTTCTGTCAAGGATTCAGGTTCAAGGGCGCCTCCTCCGCTCACTCAACGCTCCTTAAAACCTCCTCATCCTCTTTTTCACCGTTTGCCAATTACAAATCTGACAAAACTCCTTGTCATTGATTTGTCCCTGTTCAAAGCATCCGCCCGAGGTCAGAGTCATAAGTGACCCTCCATGTGTACACAAAGAGCTGAGACGCGTTCGAAGGCCAACGGCGAGTGCAGTCTCTAGGGGGTCACATGATGTTCTGAAAAGACAACGTGTTTTGTTCTGCGTCGGCTGTCGGGGTGCCAAGGACGTGTGATGTTTTGGGTTGAATTTAAAGTGTCTGTTTGAATTGAAGCGCTTGCCTCGTCTAATATATCTTTACCGAGAAGCAGATTTATGACCAACAGTGCTTCTGAGATGCAATATTTTTAGTTATTGTAAACCTTGGGCAGCATTTGAATTCACGCTGCCTCCCCTCTGACCTGTGAGTGCTGCTTTCAGGGACTCATTGAAAGCGTTTGCATTCAGGCACATCGACACAGTGCATGGTTAGTCCCAAGTCAATTTAATCTAAAGTCAATGATTGTAAATACATCATAGTGGTAAAAACAGCACTGCTACCAGTTCATGCTACTTTTCTCCGGACAATAGGTAGGATTACCTTAAGTGGCACAGTGGTTTCATGTCTGCCAATGTTTTACAAGTCTCACTTCTACAATAGCTGTACAGTGTGGCAAAAGGTCATGGAAACTATGATTATAGTAAATAAACCGTGGTCAAGATATGCTTACATCGGGGCAAAGTTGGAAGTTTAAAGTTCAGCTGCGGGGTTTGAGACCACAAGTTGCGCCATCGAGCAATGGTTTTAAAAGTTGGGTTGGGAATCTTGTCCATGTCAACATGTTCCATCAATCTGACGTGGAAGAGACACAAACTGACAGACGGCTGACCGTCAGCTCGAGAACACAGCTCCTGGAGAATACAACCGAAAGGAAAAACACCACCAACATAGCAGGCATGGTTTTTCTTTTCTGTTTATTTAATTTAGGAGCTGAGAGCCAACAAATGGTCATGATTTCCATGAACTGCATCCCCATTTCTGCAAATTCCACCTCATGTCGCATTTTACGGTTCATTCTTTCAGTGTTAAATCCCGCAACTTTGTCTGTGTTTCCCACATCCTGGACACCTTAGGGCCCTGCTCCATACCTTTTAATTTCCACCTCGCCAAAATTGGCACAGACTTTAATTGAATGAAAATAATGAGGTGTCGAATTATGTGATGTATGCATAATTTCTCAGGATGCCAGGCTGTGGGATCGATGTTTGGGGGGGGTTGTCCCACAGGTGCCTCTCTACTCCCCATGACATTATGTATATCCCCTGATGTACAATTACCGTGTGTAGTTTTTGTGCTAAATTGGGTTATGTTAAGTGTCAACTGGACAGACGATGACTCAGTAGCAGCAGATTGGGAAGTTCAGCTAAATATATGATCACAATTAGACTTCTGGTGACATGTTCTATTCACAACTATACCACATCCCATGACATCTGCCCACAGGGATAATAGCTCTCAAAGAGTTAGCATTTTCTTAATTGTATTATTTCCAACAAGCTTCCCTTCGTCTGCCATCCCTTCCCTCTCCTCATCGCCTTCCTTTTTCTCCCCCCTCCCCAATGAGATGCCGTGATGGACTCCTCCATTACATGGAGGCTATCGAGGGAGTGGTTAATGAGACTGGATGAAGCGCCCACTATCACAGCTCTGACCGATTATCAGCCCTTATTGTGGCAAAATCTCATTTGACTGTGTTTTTAATTAAACAGCGTTAAAGGGCAAAAGGCCGCCTCACTGAACCCGGGGCACGGCAGCAACAATCACTTGGCACAGGTAACTTTTAATCGTTTTGCCAGCGCGACGCGGGGACTCGGCCTCCGCTGTGATATGTAGGCAGCTTATTAGAGGCCCCTTTCTGTTGGCTGCCCCCAATTGCTCTTTTCGAGGAACAGCAAGAAACAAAAAAAACCAAAAACAACTCCTGTTTCACAGACCGCTGTGTGAAGAAAAATAAACAGGGTGGAATGAAAGGCAAGGAAGAGTAAAAAAAAAAAAAAAGAAGAAGAGAGCTCAGCGAAGCAAACTAAGCTTTAATCACCCTCCCCCCCTCACAAACACACACACACACACACCTAAAAGTTTTCTATCGAGCACTGCCACCTCCGCTACCAACTGTCTGGCTGTGAATAAAGTTTTGCAAGTGTGCTGTGCACTTGTCCTCAGAGGACAAAAAGTTCTCCCGCGAAGAAAAAAATAAAAAATGTTGATTTCGAGATAAGAAAGTCCAGAGAGAGAGAGAGAGAGAGAGAGAGAGAGAGAGAGAGAGAGAGAGAGAGAGAGAGAGAGAGAGCAAAGGAAAGCAAGAAAAGGGGAGTAGAGAGGACACAGACAAACTATTAGATACATAGCAGAAAATGAAGGCAGAAAAGAAGAAGAGGAAAAAAAGGACTCCGGCAAGTGAGAGAGCAAGATACTGTACGATTGGAAAGAAGAAAAAAAGTGTCTCTCGTCTGCTCGGCCTGCTTATGCAGCCTGCCTGCTGCCTGACTGGCATGTACGCAGCCCAGGGGGGACAGTGGAGCTCCCCGAACGACACCAAAGCCAGAGAGCTACGACTGGGGATGAAGCCACTCGCATCGCACAACCTCCCGCTGCTCCGAATCAAGAGCTGCAAAGAGCGAGAAAAGCAGCTTTGATGTGCCCTCTCTTCTCTTTCTCTCTGTTTCTGCATTTTTCTCTATGTCTCTGAAACCCCCCTCCCCGACATCTTTCATGCGCCCTCTTTATCGCGCGCCCTTTTGTGTCCTTCCGTCAGCGGCCGTCGAGCTCGCTTCATCTGAACTTCCCCGAACGTGATGTTGTGATATAAGCTCTCATTGTTCTGATGATGTGCGTTGTTCGCGACGCATAAATTTAACACAGCAAACACATACACACACACACTTCAGTCACACTTTCCTTGAAGTGTGATATAATGCATAACAGATCAAAATTCCTCCACAAGGATGTTTTTTTACACCTTATCTTCAAGGTAAATATCTAATAAATGCATCTAATTAGATACATTACATTGTGTGTGTGTGTGTGTGTGTGTGTGTGTGTGTGTGTGTGTGTGTGTGTGTGTGTGTGTGTGTGTGTGTCGGAAGGAGGGAAGTGAATTATGCATCAGGTGTTTAGGGTTTGTCAAGCGAGAGCAGTGGTGGACTGGGTGCGAAATGGATTCATGGATGGACAGGGTAAAGGGAAGGTACAGATGGGGGGGTATTCATATTTAATACGCACCATCTCCTCCTCATCTCCCACCTCTTCAACGCTTCCTTCCGCAGTATCTCTCAGCTAAAACAGGTCATTAAAGTTCTGTCTCTGGGTCTGGCTCAGCAGACAAGTTGGGGTAGTAACCCAACTTCGAGTCCCAGTGAAGCGGAAGTCAGAGCTTATTGAGCTTCTGTACTGAGACACGTTCTCCAGTGGAATGGTACATTCGAGTAGTTTAGTTTATTTTTGCTTTACAGGACTAAAAGAAGATTAGATTTTAAACTAAGAAATATGAAGAATTGGATTTCTTTCAAATTTTCCTTACATATTGTGTTAGATAGGTTCCCACTGGGGTTGTTATTACAATATGGTTAAAAGGCCATTTAACGCTTAGCACACTTAGCTTAAAGGTGCTACATGCAGCAAACAACTTTCCACAAGATATATTGGAGTAATGTCGACGAGCTGAGCAGAGAGTGACGTCGCTCTCCCTCTGTGTGTCATGCTATCCGAGCTTCTCTGTGCTTTGTTTACAAGCCGTACTGACCTGCGTGTTAGCGCATGTTAGCGTGCGCCACAAGCTAGTTCATGGCCACTGCTCTCATACTGCAGTTACAGCCGATGACGCCATCTCGGCTGACGGCAGCGTCGTGAAAGCGTAGCACCCACCCAGCCGTTCACCCACTGTTAGCTCAGTTTGCACTATTAGCGCTGTTAGCCTTTAAAGGATGAATCTGTATTCTTTACAACTTGTGTGTTAAATATGTCATTTTATCAACATTGCACTCACATTAATTACAGTTCAGCCAGATTATATTAATCATTTACTTGGGTGAGACTGGCATATAAACTTTTTTTTTCTATTCCTGAAATTCCTTCCTTCATGTTTGTGATATTTTATAACTGTCATGTATCAGTATTTCTACAGAACTTTTGTGACGGGATAGGCAAAAACCAAAGTTTGTGATAAATTAAGGGTTTACCATTCTAAAACTCATCATCAGGACGGTGTGGGTGTGATTTAATTGGATTTCATTGACACTGCTGACATAAACAAACTGACTGATGCACAGCAATACCTCGCATTTATCCAAATGAGCCCCAGCGACAACCAAACCGGTGAGAATTGTCTCATGTGGGGATGGGTGCCCGAAGGACGTTGAACTGCAGAAGTCCCTTCAGTGGATCTGCATACAAAAATGCCAAAGAAAAATAAGTAATCACTCGCAATGAGATGCAGTGCGAGAGTAATGTTCAAGGTCTTGTAATAGTGGCAATCCATAAGATTTCAATCAGGGTTGATCAACAGCCAATGAGGTTCAATACAACAGGGCAGGGTTAGCTCCCAGAATACTGGGGAAAGAAAAACAAACTATTGTCATTTTAATAATGAAGTCCATCCTTGCTGCACATGGGATGAATCCACACACAGCAGAAGTGAAAGTAGTAGTTTACCTTGCTGAAAGGTTGGAGGTGTGCAGCCTGTCACCTGCAGCTCTCCATCTTAACAACTCTGGTTGTCGTGGCTTGGCGGCACATTTTTGATGAACGGTAGCGGCAAAGTGTCGAGCTTGCTGACATACACGTTGCATTTCCCGTGACTGCTTCACAATAAAAGTCATCTTGCGTATCCCCAGTGAAATGCTTTGAAAGGGAAGCTGCAGCAAAAGCCAATGTTTGGTTTTCATTAGCAGTAACTTATAACGGCTTCCTCCACCCCCTCCCCCGGGAATGTCACCACAGACATCCAGTTGGTAATACTGAATATATATATCAATATTGCAATACCTTCATCAGTGGGCTACAGGCTCTCGCATGACGAATTGATGTAATTTCTTGTTGCGTGGGAGTTGCCCGTCTTATACTGAAAATATCAATATCTGGAATGCCTTGCTAAGACATTTAGTGGTAAAAATCGTAAATAAATAAGGTGTACAAAGGTGTGTGTCTTGGGTTCAAATCCAGGTTTCTCTTTGGTCTTTGCACACTCGTGGATGCATGTGAAGGTCTGCCGCCATGTTTCTTTCCTCATCTGCAAAAAGCTTTTGATACCAATTTGGCAAAATCATCTTCCATCACCTTAAAAGCCGCTTTTTCTTCTGTGCAGTGTCGCATTCAGGCTTTTTGAACTCGAATGCGCATCCAAAATAATCATTGTGATCCGGCAGAGCACACAAAAGGATCAGAGGCGTTGACTAACTCACTCTGCTTCTCCTGTCAATGGGTTTATTAGCCCCCGCCACCGCGATGTCTCCGTCATTAGCCCCAGTGAAACGCCAATCACAGGGTGCGAGACTGTGTCTGCACATCGGTGCTAATCAGAAATATCTGTGAAGCTTTTGACACGCTGGGATTGATCAGTCACTGAGCGTCAGACATCAGATGAGCATTAATGATGGCGAGGGAGCGAATCAGCCCTCAGAGCATTGCATTAGTTAGTGGATAGGATTTTTTTTCTTTTAATGCTGTGTGTTTGCGTGAGAGAGAGAGAGAGAGAGAGAGAGAGAGAGAGAGAGAGAGTTTGTGCACTCGGATGTTTATATTCATGTGTGTTTTATGTACTAGATACCATTGTACTGATGATGGTGTTGAGCGGGCTTGGGGTGCAGTTCGGGAGATGCAATTTGCCTGTGACGTTGTACTTCTGACTCTGCTCCTTCTTCGAAGAATAAATGTTCCTGTTTCAATGATTTTACTCCAGGGCGTCGAGTGAATTGTTCTAACGGTGGGAAAAGGATCTTTTCGTGTTCCATTAGTGTTCCCAACAATACTCACTGCACGAGTATGTTTTTACCGCTGACATAGTGGCCCCTGCGTGACCTGGTCTTGCCGTTAAAGTCGGATAAGTCAGATTAAATGATGAGGAAATCACAATGTTGATATTCATTGTGATGAAAATAATAATACGCTGTTAACGCTAAGATAGGGCACTGGAACACAATGAAGTATACATGTAAAAGGAGATTAAAGTAGGTATTTGGATTAATTTGTCTTTTTGGTGGCATAATGTCTGAAGCCACCCGACTACTGCCTCCAATGTTTATTTTACCCGATAATATGACAATGTTGGGTCAGACAACCTACCGGCTGGCTAATTTTCTGGGATGTAGGGTCATGAACGTGCTCAGCAAATACATTTTGATGAGATATCCTCTGAGAAAATTTAGCATGAGAGTGCTTCAAGAATAAAGCTGACGAACTGTCCACAATGGAGGAGAGTTTTATTCTTTGCCAAGCGCGAATTTGCTCAGTGAAGGTCGGAAATGGGCAGTCTGCCAAATCATGCCCTTTGGATTTTGATGTGTCTTGTAGTATGGTGAAAGTAGGAAAGGTCACAGGGGGCACTGCAAACATTAGTATTCTTCCTCTGGGGGCCATGAATATCGACAGCGTATTCATAAGAAAAACTAGGAATTAGTTTTGACTTGATGGAGGCGCCGTCTCGAAAGTGGGTCAGCAAAATCAATCCCAATAGTTCACTGGGGACCAAAATTCAGAACCATTCAGTCTGCCGCTTTGGTTGAGAGCAAGGTATCTCAACAAGTGTTGGATGGATTGCCGTGGAATTGTGTAGACATCTGTGGGCCCCGGAGGAAGAATCACATTATTTCATGGAGTCATAACTTTGCTTTTGCTTTCTGACAAAAGTTTCAGTTGTACTTTGTCTCCATGCTAATTAGCTAATCATAGCTAAGCCAACATGTCAAACAGACAGACCAAACAGTGGCCTTTTCGCATTCTTACAAGTACTTCTTCCACCACTGCAGCCCAACTCTACGCTTCGTACTATGCCGACAACAAGCACAAACATATCACCACGCAAGCAGCAAGTAGGAGCTCTGCACTCAGACACGCGTTGGTACATTTTAGGTGAAAAGATTTCCATGAATTCCGCCTCCACTATTTTTTCCATACCATGTACAGGTGCTCATACTTGTACATTCAGTTCATTACACACCCTACAGTCCGAGCATCGCGGCAAAACCGCGAGGGAGAGGCGCCTCCTGCTGAGAGCGGAGTTGTGTGTCACGTCGCCCACTCGCTCGGTTTCACTGATCCCAAACGGCTGGTGTTGAGGTTGTAGCCTCACTGTTCAAGACACGGAACAGTAGGACTGCCTGTGCAGGCACGCACACTCAGGGAGCGTGGTTCACATTATCGAGAACAATGTTTCTCCTCCTCCTCCCTGGTGTTAGTAGTTATCTCCTTCCAGCAGAACATGAGTGTGAACACAAACCACGGCATGAGTTGGTGATAGAAAAAAGGTTGTGTGTGTGTGTGTGTGTGTGTTTCTGTGTGGGATAAGCGGAGGCAAAGTAAATTAAAGGCAGCAAAATGCCTCAAAAGATAATCAAATCTGATTGCATTCAGACATTGCGTTATCTCCCTTATTGCTGTTTATTGATCACATTTCGCTGCATTGGAGCGGTATTTTAGACATGTGCTAATTTATCGCTCATGCAAACTAAATGTGTTCTAGCTGCCGCCCCACGTTAAAGGTTTACCACTGACAAAACAGAAGGAGGCCTCATTGTGAAGAAACTATAGGAAATGCAATGTGTGTGTGTGTGTGTGTGTGTGTGTGTGTGTGTGTGTGTGTCACAGTCCATTAGTGGTTTTACTGGGTGCCATTTGGTCACGAGGTCAGTTCAATATTGTCTGGAGGGATGTTACTGGGAGAAAACACAGTAAGATGTAGCACCAGACTGAGCTGCGGCTTGTGTGTAAACAGAAACAGGTGAAACCTGATTGGATAAGAAATCTGCTTAACCATCTGCCAAGATGTGGCATGCTGAAGCTGAGGAACAGACAGGAGCTGCGCAATGAGAAAATAAGCTAATAGGGAAAAATACTTCTGATACATGTAGTGTATTTGTGAAAAACAATCACATTATAAAATGATACATTATAGCTATAACTTGTGATTATACAAATAACAATAATAAAATAGCTATAACTTTGTGATTCTGTTTAGGCCTTCAGAGAAGGCTTAGCAGGCCCTGACGGCCCACCACTGACACAAAAGGAACACATTTATAGACTCCTGCTGTGGTTAGAGATCACTTTTTGAAGGTCTCATTGTAAGCTATTGAAAACATAAAGATTCCTAGTTTCAGGTGTTACACAGTAATGAAAACATATTTATGAATATAATATTATAATATTCCATTTCTGCTATTAAAAGGCTAGAATCCTCATATAAACACTGAATCTATCGTCAGAATTCACTTTTTAGCAACCAAGTATTGCAGATAAAGGTGAAGAGTGGTGATTGCTCTGGTTCGGCGAGAGCTCCCTCTAAAAGCAGAGCCTCTTCCACCAAATTGAATCTGTAAGCACGTATAACGCTGTTGTATTTCAGAATAGTTTGCAAAAAGGTGTTTGGAATAAGCAGTGCATACATGGACAGGTAATTGTTCTCCAGGAGTGCTTGAGAACTTTCTTTGATTTGGTACTTTCTTATCAGTATAAAACTGGGTCACTGGCGACTGCAGCCGCTGCCCCCCCCAAAGTTACAGACCTTTGAAAGCCACAACGTTCGCTTGATATTAAAAAAAGACATTTTGGAGCTTTAAGTGCCGCCTAACCTGGCGGTTAATCATTTATGTCCGAGTCTCACGTTCGAGCCACGATGGCGTTTCTTGCATGTCATTCAGCGATAGATGGAGCGTGTTTTCAAAATGCCTTTTTTTGAGCAGAGGCGCTCCAAGTGCCTTTTTTGTTGTTGCCAGGCAACAAGGCAAAGTCATATGCTGTCAATCATTTTGCGAGTAAAGAAAAACAATAAGTAAAGTAATAAGCTAACTAAAGACTAAAAAGGCGAGACTTCGCATCTATTTCGGGCTCAGCCTGTTGCTCTTCATCATATTCTCCGTTATGGAAATAGTACGGATGGAGTACGGATAAAGGAGAATTCGCTTTTGTTCCCGGCTCAGATCAGACCTAGCGGATCTGTACAATTATCTGATTGGACGACAGTAGTTTAAGAAAAACTAACAAAAGAGCGGGGCCATTTTCTGCTGGGAGCCCATAAAAGAACGTCCGGTTTCCATTGGGAGTGCAGGTGCCTTGTAAATAAAAGCGGGGCGAAACAAGTGGTTAAATAAATGAGAGGCACCTGGAGCGCAAACCCAGAATGCAAAGTGCCTCCAACTCATTCAAAACAACTACAAAAGGCACCCCATGCTGCTAGAAATGCTGCTATATGATTACAGCCCCGAGGCACCGCATGCCAAATCAAACGCAATCATCGGAAAGAGGATATTCACGTCGGCGCGTTAAAGAAAACAAAAACAAGAATGGCCTTTTATTTAGGGACATTTTGACTTGTTGTTTTTGCACTTCAGGAGACGGAAAATCAATTGTTATCCTCGATTTATCCTTCGAGAAGTTTTTGCTGAGATCTGCTCGTTTTCAACAGCGACCTGCCTCTCATTCTTCAAGTTCGACACGCGGGGGGAAGCTCGTAAAAACCGGGGAGCAATTCTACTTGAGATGTCAAGGGTTCAAGGAGCAGAAAGAACAATTTCTAAAGCACTATCTCACAGTGCCAAATCCCCATCATACAGTATCCAGTAGCAGTGGTTCACGCTTTACCTAACCAGGAGTGGAGATTCTTGGCCTCTTTTTGATCTTTCCTTCCTTCTTTCTTCGGCTTTGGCAAAATGTTATGAAACACAGTGTCTCGGCGAAGTAGAAAAGGAATGTCGTGCTGAGCTGCCATCGTGACAATATTCTGGATTTAAAATGGCTCGAAACGCCGCGTTCACCTCGAATAAACGATGATCAATCTCGCGAATAACCCTGAGTGTCCCATATTATATCAAATAAATGCTCGGTCTTGACTTCCATACTTGTTTTCCCCAGCACCTTAAGCGCAGACGCGCCCATTTTCAGACAAGGATGAAAATAAAAACAGGATCTCCGAACCACAACGTTGATTAACTTCATTTAAATTGCTGAAATAAGGTAAAGCATTGTGGGAAGAGGTCTATCCGAACAGAAAAAAAATGAAACTTACCGTTAGGATTATGTAATTACATAAACCCCATAACCTCAAAGACCTTGCCAAAACTTTTTCGCACGGCTGTAACTTTTCACTATTTTGTTCATCAATACACTTTGCAATAACAAACAATTTTCCAAACACTGCAAAAAAATTTAAAAAAAACCTCTTCATTGTGATTTTTCTTGCAGATTCCGGTTCTTAAGTCATTATCTTTGCAAAGAGGGTGTAACAACTTTGTGGGTTGTTGTTTAGGCCTTGAACAGTGTTGGAAAAACTCAGGGGCGGCTCGAAAAGGCATCGTTGGCAAATTTTGCTCAGATCATGCTGGATGTTCATAGTAATGATCAAAATAGGATATACATTTTTTTATAAATAAACTGAATCAAATAAATTAATACAAATAATAGAAAATAACACAAGTATTAGGACTCATTTGTGGTTCATACGACTACTTAAACAGACCTCACTTAAGCCTCGGGGCTCAAAAGGTTAAAAAGGAGCCTCTTCATTCATCTCCACATCCCCTGCACGACGTCTGCATGGTCCGTCTGAGATGGGTGCTGTTGGTTGGCTCAATAATCTGCTGACCTTTCACCTGACATTCTCCTGTCAGCCTATAACATGGATGGGGGAATGTTTCGCCAAAGTTTTGCAGACTCAGTTTGCTGACATTTGACTGTGTGCTCAGGAAGCTTTAATAGGAATCTCACTGTTTCAAACCATCTCTGGGGTGAAGTTAGACGTGGATTTGATGTGATCTGAACAGCCCTTAGCAGCACTTGAACTCGTACCTCAGATGGACCCTCGTGAGAGAGAGCGGAGAAGATTGGCCTCACGCTCACTCGGCACTCAAGCACTGCATTTTTTTTTTTTCTTTCTTTTTCTTCTCTTTTTTTTTCTTTTTTTTTTCGCTCCAGCTGTAACAAGAAGCTTTTAAGGATGAGACACTGATTAGTGAGAGGTCGAGAAAGGGTAGAAAGAGAGAGATAGTGTACGGAGATGAAGATGGACAGAGCGGGGGGAGGAGGGGGGGGGGATACGTCTGAGCAGAGGCGGAGAGAGAAGAGGGCTTTAAGTAAGAGGAGCGTGGGCGGAGGTGGAGATCTGAGGCAGCGTATCAAAGTAGGGCTGAAGTGCAGGCATGATTAAGAAAGGGAGGATGAATTAAGAGCAGCGGTTAGGAGGATAAGAGAGGGGAGTTGAGTGAGGAAAGGCAACTGCACCGCTGCTTATTCTGCACTGAAAGTGCTTCAGAAGCACACACCTCTGAAACACAATAACACATTAATAAAACCTTCATCTATCCAGTTGACCAATAAGCGCCCTCCTACCAGGTAGCTCCTCTGTACTTGAACGGTCTTTTAATCTTCGCAAGTTGTTGTTTAAGTTTTTATATTTGGGTGATAATTGACTTGTCAATAACCTTTCAAGGACTTTGAATTGCAATAACTCGGCTGAAAGTTGCCTTTCAAATGACATTTCATTGATTGATCGTAAAGCCTGACGGATAGAGTTTGAGTGTTTCCCCCAAAGGCACTTAAACATTATCCATTATGGAAGTCCAGGTTTGCTAATATTAAATATGGTAATTTAATCAGATTGAATATAAAATGTTCCATTTGTGTGCACATGATTTATGCCAAAATAAAAACAAGTAATAAGTAATTAAGTAAACAGAGCATAACACTTATTAATGAAGTGAAAAGTGAAACAGACTGTCACATTAGCTGTCAGTATGTTTGTTTCTTTTGTTTTCAGTCTTTTTTTTGTAGTTGTTTACGTATGCCTACTGTAATTACGCATAAAAAGACTTTCGTGTAGTCATACATTATGTGCACACAAATGGGAAATTAAATATAAATCTGGTTTAATTGTTACATTTTCAAAAGACCTTTTTCACAGAAAACATTTCACAGCAAAAGCAAGGCACAGGTGTAACTAATGAAATGATTTCTGGGTTCCATTCAGCTGCCTCAGTCTCAGGCTCCTGGTCGGACCGTCATGGCTTCTGGGACATTTGAATAGAGAGGAGCCGTCGTTAATGGAATTGGTAACACCTGTGCTTTTCCTGTTGCGTCAAAATGGCTTGTGTGAAAAAGACCGATTGCATATAAACGGCCATTAAAACCAAATTTAAATGAACAACACAAATCTAATTTCCTCTTCTATTTTGGAAAACGCACATTTACTGCCAAATAAATCTCTGTTTATTTAAATTATTGCAAATACTCATTTTGGAATTGACAGCGTGACAATTCAAATGTCTTGATATTTATTTTCCAGGTTCTAGTTTCAAGTTTATCCCACGCTGTGTGCTGACTCAAAATAGAAAACTAACATTTCACATTGAAGTTATTACCATGGCAGGGTTGGCAATCCATTGAGTTTGTATCGAAATCTTCAACTTGGCAGTATTTATGCATTTTCAAATGATATTTGTGCTTTAAAATGTGTATTTTGTACATCTTAATAACATTGTATTTATGATGGTGTATATATATATATATTTATATATATATATATATATATATATATATATATATATATATATATATATATATATATATATATATTTTTTTTATCAGGACCCTAGATTTCTATAGTACCACTATGTCATTTATGCTTATACATTATTACATTTCCTGCAAATGGTATGTCCACAAAATTAATTATTATAAGAGCTAAAATAATTTGATGTGTGAGGGTGTGTGTGTGTGTGTGTGTACATGTGGTATTGTCTAACTTCTGTTTTCGCAATCGTTTCCTTGACTAAGCATCAAAAAAAGAATATTATAGTTGTATGACGCACATTAACTTCAATGATGGCCACTTAAAAGTCCATTTGAAATTTAAGCAGTCAGTCTGTTGTGACATAACTTAAACTCAACTCTACCTCGTTGATAGTAATTGGTTTTCCATATTTCACATTACCATGGGCACAAATGTCCATTTTATCCACCTGTACTTTTAAAAATAAAGATTATTGATGTTCTCCGGCTGCAGCATTATAATGATCTACATGTTATAATGTCCTTCCTTGTACTTTAATTGACGCCTCTAATGCTGATTCATATTTAAACCCCATTACCAATGAAACTAATCCAATACAGTATACGAGTGACACCTTGACCCCGTTGTTCCACTCTGCTTCTCTGCCTACCGCGACGTCAGGCTGTCACTCATAAACCAATCATAAGCTAACATCTCCCTCCTACGGTCTCCTGCCACCTCTGACCCCGCCCCTGAACTCAGGTCTCCTCCAATAAGGCTTGATGTCACAGCGAAGCACTCACCCATGGCCGCAGACAGAGCCGCCAATCATCTGGGATAATCAGAAATGGGCTGACCCTGAGGTGACCTGGCCTTGCAGAGGGCTGACAGGATGAGAGGCGCTGGAGTGAAACTTACAGGGTATTTTCACACTGTCTCTCTCTCTCATGCACACACACACACACACACACACACATTGTGCACGCTCATATACTGCATTGTGTACGAATAGGTATCAAAATCCACTTGATTGGACAGAAATTAGACTCTTCATCGCTCTAAACATATACCGTATGTGGTTTATACATAAGGTCAGCATAAAAAAGTTGCTTTAGTTTTCATGAATGTGTATGACAGGATTAGTATAATACTTCAAAAAGTATCTGACTTCATGATAAAGTTCACATGGTGTCCTAGCTGATCAACTCGCCCTTGAGAGACAGCAACCACAATGATCATCTGATATTTATTTATATGATGTGCAGCAGTGGATCCATCCTCGCTCTATTAACCTTTAACATGCTACAATATTCATCACTCACCCGTGGCACTGGAAGAGATCGTGTCCTTTCTTGTCATTATCCTTGAAGATACAATTTTATGATCTCCACTCGTCAAACGAGTGAGACAAACCGGCATCAAATGGGTGTAAGGAAGAGAAACCAACAAACACCCAATGCCTCTTTGTGTAGTGAGTGTAACTGCTCACTGACCAGCTGGAACTTTAGCTCGCTCCCTATACGGTTGGTGGTTTTAGTCCGGTAGAAATAAAATACTTCCCACATGTAACTACTTCCATTGAAGTCAGTTGATTATCCTCAGTAACCAATGAAATCGTGATTTTCAAAAGTACTGTCTTGAAGCTTTGAGCAACACAATCCGAGTGCCAATCTAGTTCCATAATATTCGAGAGAGGGCAGTCTTCTCGACGGCCAATATAGCCAACACTCAGCAACTAGATGAATGAATAGCAGTAAAGGTAGGAGGACAACATCTTGGGGGGTGAACTGTCCCTTTAAGGTTTCTTTGGTGTTGATAATCTCTGGTTGGGTCCACTTGCATCCTTCCATTGACCTCTGATGCAGTCAAACCGTTTATCAAATTCACTTAGTATTCTATCGGAGCACTTCAAAAATGAAATAGAGAGTGGATAAAGAAATATAGCATGAAGGACGCCGGTATTGTTTGCCAAAGTCTGCCTGCATGCAGTCGATTCCCTCTTCAACGCAATGCGGGACAGAAGGTTTTATATTATGTACCACAAAGCTCAAAAGCCCTCACAATTACTAGCAGATGAAAGAAGAGCCGAACTCTCAGTGTCTGGATGCACGCTTTTTAGATACATCGGTGGTTTCGTAGCAACCCGGGTGGGCACATCAAGCAGAGACGACCTGAACACAAATACTGTGTAAAACAGTTGGAGAAGAATAAAAGGATTAAAAAAAGATAAAGAAATGTTTGTAACAAGAGTGAAACAGAGAGGGTGGTTGAGGTCCCTGGTTTCTGGCATCACAGAGATGTCGACTGTAGCACACTTTCTCTTTTCAATTTAGCGGATTTATTTGCGTCGCTGCCAGATTGGATTAGCTGCAGCGAGCTAGCTGGTTCACATTTATCTTGTGAGTTAGTTGAAGACTATAAACTCCAAACACTAATAAGTTTGGGAATTTGTGTTTATTTATTTTTTCCTGTGTGCTATCATCAACTAGCAAACCCGTAACACATCTACTGCTGTGAACCTCTGAACTGGAAAGTGTTTCCTGTATCTTACAGCACTTGTGGTTGAGGAGATATTCTGTAGGCAAGCCATTCGGAATTTAAGCGAAAAATGGCTGGGGCTCAAGTGGGGTTATTATTATTAACGAGTTATTAAATACAGTCCACGGTTCACACAGTCAATGGCCACGCTCTTGTTGGAAAGACACAGCAAAATGTTGTAAAGTGCAATCATTTTTTTGCCTACAAACCGTAAAATGTAAACACAATTTAGGGATTTCATTTTACCTCTTAAATTGACTTACACCCACATTATGACTGCTGCTATCATGTCAATATTCTGAATTTAATATGGCTCCACCACCGCGGTCACCTTGAATGAACTACGTTAATTCTTGCAAATAACCCTGCTGTGTCCCATTTTGTATAAACTAAATGTTCTGTCTTTACCTCTTGAATTGACTTTGATCAAGCATCGATTGATAAATAGCCATTTAATTGCCGTGGATTGAACCATTATTAGAGCTAGTGTCCAATGGGTGTCTATGGTGGCACCTTAATTATATGTTTTTCCCTGGTTTTGTGATGCAACTTTAGATTCTCCATACACCTTTTTATAGCTTATAGAGTGGCAGTAATAAAGGAAAAGAGTGAGATGGGGAATGCAAACATGTTGAGATGAAAGTGGCAGAAGTGCAGAGGTGTGATGTTAGTATTCAACCTCTGTAGTCGTAGTTGGCCTCTTTGAGATATCCCATTTCCAATGCCCCATTTACCTGTTGCCTACTGACGCAAAGAGAGGGAGGAAAGCACGACAGAGAATGAAGATTGGCGAGTATAAAAAAAAAAGGAGGTGAGTAAGACTTGGATGGAAGAAGAATAACCGAAGGAAAGTCAAACTGAGAAGTTACTGATGCCACGTTAGAATCTCTGATCTGTCTTTGTTGGCTTTGCTTGTTAGGGGTAGGAATGAAGCGCCTGTCTCTGCGACTGTCAGAGTATCAGAGGTAACACTTGCAATAGCCTTTCATCTCGCTTTTTAAAAGGTGATTTTTGTGGCATTTTGATTTTCCGTTCTTCATTAACAGTGCCGAGAGAACGGGAACTTGTTGGAAGATCCTGACATGCAGTGGATCTCTAAAGCCGACACACAGACTTTGAAAAGTCCCAACCGTAGAAAAAGAAGGAGAATGGAACGGACATTTCCATTCAAATCAACACTGCAGCGTGGTGAGCGGCGGCCGCTGCAAAGAGCTGTGAGCGTTGTGGTGTGCCAACTTATTCAATTTCTATCTCTGTGGCTAATGTGAGTTTTGGGTGCCATTTTCCTTCAATGGTAAAATGACCACGACAACCAGTCCAATGAACTTTCCACTCATTCAATTTTTATGGTGATAGCTTATAAAACAGGAAATACTCGTCTGCAATGCCGTACTTGCTATTATTTGTTACGAACGCATTATTGTATTCTTTTCAGATTTGTGTGTTTATTTTATGAAACCTTACGAGGAATATGTTGTAAGCGTTTACAACAGCTGAAGGACGTTGTTAGTCACGACGCATTTCTTAAATGTACCTGCTGCTCATATCTGGCAACCCGAAGTTGGAGAGGCTGCGCAGATACGTCAAAGTCAGTTTTATTTGTCACTTCTCACATCTGTCCAAATATACAGAAGACTTAAAATTGTGTTTCTCTCTCTCTAACATAAATTGAGAAGTAATGTGATGAAGTAATAAAGTGCAAAAAAACTGTTAAAAAGTAAAACATACATACATGAATACATAATACATACATAAAATATACATACATTAACTATTGTTTCTAAAAAAATTATGGTGTGTCTTTTCCCCTTTCTATTAATGCATTGGTTAAACACAAGTGATGCAATGTGTAAATAGCACAAATTGTGGCTGTATATTTTATTAATTTGAACAAAGCCAGATTAGCTGGCTCCCTCTGCCTCCAGTCATTAGCTTAGCTCAGTTAACCTTGTCCTGAATGCACAGACATTCATATAAATCTTCTCATCTCGCTCTCTCAAAAAAGCAAGCGTTTCCAAAACTGTAAAAATATTCCTTTAAGCAGTCAAGAAATTACTTTCTTTAATGTCAGAATTGTAGCTTACAGCAATAAGATCCTTGATGGCTGCCCAACTCCTGTGCTCTTTTCCTTCCACTGGCATTCAAGCCCGCTGATATGAAAACTATATCGTTCGTGAGCGTGTTAGGATCCAGCCCCAAGAACTCTGACCTGGATACGAGTATTAAAAAAACAATCTTGTCAATAACTAATCTATGTTATGTTGCTTGTGACTTCCTCTCATACTTGAAATGTTCTCCAGTCTGATTCTCGCACGTTGCCAAACATGTGCAATTCCAGCAAAACGTTGAAATTGATTGTTCGTCATCGTAAATTTATTTGTGAATCGTAATTAATGTACGTAGGACGACACGCAACTGCGCCAGGCCAGTGGTGGTGATAGTATTTTGTGTCACATCAGCAACAGCAGTGAGCATAAGAAAGAGAAGGAGGGAGAGAGAGAGAGAGAGAGAGAGAGAGAGAGAGAGAGAGAGAGAGAGTGTGTCTGTTAATGACGACTATTATCTTCTCATCTTTTTGAGTGCTGTATTTGCAAAAAAACGTAAACTGAATTATTCATCCCATAGAAATAATAAATAACCATTGCAATTCTAATGGGAGTCTGTAACATCTATATTTTATGAACGAGCAAAAGATTTAAGACAAACGGGTTCATTAGAACACACACACACACACACACACACACACACACACACACACACACAGAAAGACACACACGGAGAGTAATTGGTATGATTGCTTCCCCAAACACCCACAGTCTAAACCTTCAAACAAGAGTCCACAGACGGTCTTATCCGAGGAAAATCGATGCCAGCTACGCAGACAATGTCTTTGTCTCCCTCCCTTTTTCCCTTACTGCCTATTGAAGTGATTTTTCTGCATATTCACAATAGCTAATTCTCTGGCGTTCACCCCGATGTGGCCTTGTGTGAATGTCTGCTTGTAGCAGGGGGCGCAGCTGCATGTGGTGAGATAACGGGAAGATGCGGAAAGCCTGATAGTGAACCACACAAAAGAGAGAGAAAGATATATCGAACTTCATACAGAAATGACTGGGACCGCTGGGTTGGCTGCTAGCTCGGATACCTAGTTGGGATTGATAATCTAATCTAACGTTGAGAAACGTTGAAGAAAAAAAGATCTGCCGGCATGGATGAGGTACAATCAGGAGTTATTTCACTGATAACAGGGAAGTCAGGTGACTTATTTAGTCACGGTTTGTCGTGGCACTGATGTTTGCCTCCAGTGGGAGTGTAACAGCAAGTTCCTGATCTGTATCTAAACATGTCACATTGATACAGGATGTGAATGTCGTTGACACGGGGAGGGGTCAGAAATGATCAGTGGCGGGAAAGTAGGAGACACCTGTTAGCTTTTTGGCGAAGTTTGACATTTTAAAATCTGAAATAAGTCACCCACGTGATCCGTGCAGGTGGGATGAGTCCTTGAAATTTTCCGAGGGAAGTCAGTTTTTTACTGCCTGAAAACCTTACCAGTAGAAATACTTTCTTACAGTAGCATCCTGCTAACCTTCATTTGCTTATATGACAACATGTTCACGTTTGGGACTGTTGATTAGCCGGATATAGTCGAGTTGTTTTGATGAATGCAAAAGCTGACTATCGCACTGTGGGTGTAACATGTTCATGTCTAACGCTAGCTAGCATACTTGTTATTCAAAATTCCACTTTTTAAAACGTTACCATTTTGCAGACGATTGAACTTTTCAGCCAAAGTCTACTGAACCAACTAACTCACATTATATTAAGCCCCTAACAGCAAGACTAATGCTGCTAGAAACACAATGTAAATCAACAATTTGCTTCATGGATTTGTTTTGGAACAGAAGAATTATTCACGAGACAACGGTGACATTTAGCTAAAATGGACGTAAGTTACTTATGTTGTAATTCTTGAACTGTCTTAGGGGTTCGCATCTTTGTCATCTTTGTCTAATGTATTGCACAATCAAGTTGTAGGTACTTGTACTTCATTTGAGTGCAGCTGAAGGTACTTTTCAGATTCAGGTTTCACAAACACAACATGATCAATTCATGTAATATTGTAGTTATAGGTTGAACTGTACAATACAGCACATACAGTAGTCAGAATGTGCTCCACTTCCATCAGCTGTAACATTAACTGTGGTGTAATGCCTCAGTAATGATATTAAAATATTATGATATTATGAAAATGAGGAAAAAGGCAACAATGATCATTCAGTCCTTTTACTTTTGATAGTCTCTGTACATCTGACTGATAACACTTTCAACTATCACTTGAATAAACTCTTATCACAACGTAGTAACACTACGAGTAAAAAAAAAGACTTCCTCAGAAGGGCAACAGTTTGGGCAAGAAAATGTAATTAGAGTTAGAGGTAAAAGAACTCATTAGGCGGCAGGCTACAATATTACAACATCGCATATCATCAGATTATCACTAATAACGATCTAAAGCACATTTAAATACTGTTGCAAGTCAAAGTTGTGATAATTGCATCTTCTTCGTATACTGTTGTGTAAATAAGTCTTTGAAAAGGATGTCTGTCAAAAAGTGTGAAATCCTCACCTTGAAAGTAATGAAGGTAATTATAGCTAGTTAAATTGTTGTTAACAATCGGTTGTGTTCAATTTAATTAACTCAGGATTTAAATGTTGACGACCCAAGATGATGATGATGATGATATTAACTAGTACTGGCAAAAATATTAACAAACAAATGTTTTCTTCTCAGACTTTTTTTCTTTTCATAATTGTTTTCATTCCGTCAGTAGCTATTTGCACCGGTACGCACTACTTTCAATAATTAGTCACAGCCTCTTGAGTCAGACGCTGGCGAAGGCTCTCACCTTCTCGGACAATTCTGTCTTTGTTTTCAATTTGAAAAGACTCACTGCTGCACTTTGATTAACAGTTTGCCTACTTGTGGTAGGCATTAGTGGTATACTTGTTTAGAGTTTGGATTTCAATACTAAAACATCATGCACCCTTGTTGCTGAAAAGGTGTGCAGCGTCTTAATATTCAGGACCCTTCATGGACTGATCAAGCTTCTCGACACAAATACAAACCTATACCTATCACATAAACTCTTCCTATTGCAGCTATAGTCTTCTATTGTGCACTATAGCTGCAATATAAATGTGCTTTTAACACAAAGACAAGCAATATGTGAGACGGTTTGTTTATGTCTAAGAGTACAAAGTCATTACAGATTTGCACTGAGAGCCATCCTTAAGTAATATGGCCTTCAAAATGTGCTGTCAGTCTTTCTCAGCATAATGGAGCGTACAGTACCATAATAAAAACAGATTATTCAGAAATCTTTTTTTCAGTAGTTGGCATAGCAACAAACTTATCAGGAAAGGTGGTGGGGAGCGCTCTGCATAGCTGCAACCTTCTACTTTAAATGAGGGCAGGAAGTACTTCTCCTGCAATACATTTTCAAATTATTTTCTTAACAAAGTGTTCTTGATAACTATTCATAAATGTACACACTCCCAGCTTGCACAACATCTGCATATTTCCCTCGGGATATCTATAATTGAGCCAATACAAACAGACTGAATTGAAACTAAATTATATTAGGTTTTGCTTTTTTCCTTAGAAAGTTTTCAGAGGGGGCAGAGCTGCTTGTGGGTTTAAATCTTACATTTTTGTGGTTGGAAGTGTGTGTGTGTGTGTGTGTGTGTGTGTGTGTGTGTGTGTGTGTGTGTGTACTGTGTGTTCACTGTGACTGCCTGAGCCACATCAGCATTTATTGCACCAATTTGGACAAAAGGGTGGAAAGAATGTTGCTTGGAGAGTGTAGGGTAAATTGATTAATAGAGGGTTCAAATCAGTAACAGTGGACTTTCCCGTTGTCCAACTTAATAATTATTTTATCCTGCCAAATAATGACAGTCATGTTTCTTTTTTTTTCAGAGATAATATGACACGGCTCTCTGACGGCAACATGGATTCTCTTGACGTTGTCTTCAGACTTGCATTGTCCCCAGAGGATGTAGCTAACGGACTGTGGTTTAACCTCGGAGTTTTCCTTTAATTTGATGTTTGACTTTAGTGGTTTTGAGTGAAACGTCTCGACAACTGTGGGATGGACTGAGATGGAACTTGATACAAGGATTGATGTTTTACCCAGTATATCTTTTCATTTTAGTGAGCCCTCAACTTTTTAATTCAACACAATTATCAGGTCAAAATTCATTACCAAATACTTGCGAACGTAATGACATATCAGCCTCAGATGTACGGATGATTTTTCCTGACTGATTTGCTAATGGTGAAAAAATGGTGAACATGGTAAACATTATAACGAATAGCCAACATCCGCATGTTTGCATTGTCAGGGTTTACATGTTGCAATGCTAGCATTTAGCTTAAATCACTGTCGTGCCTACACACAGCCTTACTGAGCAGCTAGCTTAGCTGTGGACTTTTGTTAAAAGCTGTTTCTGAAGGGCAAGTCAAAGTTTGAAACTTTAAAACACACAGCCGTCTTCAATGAAGCCACATTTTCACAGTTCAAACATCCCCCAATACTATTTTCAGTTATTGTGTACTCAAATAACTTAGTCATTTAACAAGGGGGAGACCATCATGACTGAGAAATGGAATTTGGATGGATAAACTAAGTCAATTTCAGAGGCACATGCTGTCACAAAAACACCGTAATGTGTGTGGGCTGTGCTTGAGTGGAACAAAGTCCAGCATTGGTGGCATACATTTGTGTGGCTCATAAAAGTGTTTAAGTTTCACAGCCAGCCTTGTTTTAAAACCTTGAGCAAGGATGAATGCTTCTTTGTTAAGAGTTTTCTGAATTGACAACATCAGGCCAGCCTTCTATCAATGTATTGATCCGACCCACCCGCCTCCTCACTGCACCTTAGTACTCCCAGGGCCTCGGCGGTATGAGTTGTGTTGACGAGCTACAATAAAAATGTTCTGCGTGGTTATGATGTCCTTGAAAAAGAGATATGTGTTGGCATAAGAATTCTGAAACTAACTTTCGCTGCGACAGAAAAGAAATAGTTCTGAGTGACAGTGACATCTAAATAGTAAAAAAAAAAAAAAGAGTCCACACAAAAGGAAATGTTTTGAAGAGAAAATAAAGGTTCTTTTATTCTTTTAAACGTTGGGAAAATGAAAAATCATTTCAGACGACCGAAGTAATTAATTTCAAAGAAAAGTCTTTTCCAAATGTCTCAAGTTCTCTTTGTCTATTTTTTTGTCACCCTCTTGATGCACACAGACACACACCACCACGCGCATACAAACACGTCACACGAACACTTGGAACAAATGCCGCATCCACATCTCTTCTATTGCAATTTTGATTCTAATTATCCATTTGTTTCATGGAAATTGTTATGATATTATGACAAATCTCAATGAAACTTAATTGTTTAACTTGTATAATGATTATGGTTTGAAAGTAAGTTACTGTTTTTGAATTGGAGCGTTAGTTTCTCTAGTTGTATCTCCACATTTTACCCCTCAATCTATTTCTCTTAATGTATTATATATTTATGAGAAAAATATGAACAAATATAGAACTACAAAATGTTGTGTACAGTGCAGCACACGGACTGTTCAGTTTGCTCCCAGCCAAACACACCGTCTATTCTCTCGGCTGTTACCTGGAGATGGACTCAGCTGCATCCCGGGCCCTGCATCCTGCCATGGTGGTCCTGCTGATGCCCCGCCTCTCTACCTCCTTCTGCTGACATGGACCGTGGTTATTTGGGTTGTGGGCCATGCCTACTACTCATATGAATACTTTTTGTCATGTTCATTGAATGTGCTGTAACTTTGTTACGTTGTTCATCCTGGTCACATGACATCTATTGCTTCTTTTCATTCGGGGAGAGGGATCCTCCTGTGTCGCTCTCCTGAAGGTGTCTTCCTTTTTTCCCCTGTGAAAGTGTTTGTTCAATGTTTCGGGGGAGTTTTTCCTGATCCGATGTGAGGTCTCGGGACAGGGATGTCACATGTGTACAGATTGTAAAGCCCTCGGAGGTAAATTTGTGATTCTGGGCTAAACCGAATAAACCGAATTTAATTGAATTGTATGATCACAGGCATTGCCAAGTGTCGTGAGTGAGAAGTCAACAAGCAGTCAATGGCAGAATAAAACACGCAATAAAAGGCTTTTTGAGAAAGTGTGAGTCACTGCAACCATGAGAGGTCCTTGAGCATGCATCCGTAACTGGCCACACAACAATGTTCAGTTTGCTGCAGCAGAATATGAGACTGGACATGTAAAGACACGAAGGTGCACACTACTAACCGGAACTAGTAGCATAATCCTCCTTGCAGAGACAATAAGGATAATAGTACAAGTACAGTTCTAATTGTCACATCTGGATGAACTCCAGATGAGATTGAACAGACGTGTGTGTATACCTAGCCACATATAGGCTTTTCTATTGAAACATTATTGTAGTTTTTGATTTAGATTCATGTAAAATCTTAGCGCTACTTCAGTCTCTGATGTGAAGCAATTGTGGCATAGCGGTCTCCTGGATTGTCAAATCCATTCAACTTCTGTGGTTCAATGTCACGAGAGTTGCCGAAAATTCATGCACTAGATATATTATTTCGAAGTAGTTGAAACAGAAATAAATTTATGTTAATTTTAACTTCAACCAGACTGCTTATTTTTGTTTTAGTTGACAATAACCACCCTGATTCACAGGCCAGAGGCCTGTCGCACGAAGCTGGATTTCAGCTTAGCGAGGTAACTTCTGGATTAATTTTGGGTTTTCCGTCTCACGAAGCTGGTTCGCTTCTTAGGGGTCCGTTTCCCCGGTAACTTACACTAAACGCCTAACCTGCTCCAGAGCAGGTTAAGTTACCGGATAAGATCTCAGCGGAGATGTAAGACGCCGACTGGCCAATCATTGTCTTGGAGAAATGGCCCGCCCATTTCTGCAGAATCCTGTTGAAGAAGGTGCACGGATAATAAGAGCAGCGTGTTTCGTGACCGGCAAACCCCGTTGGAGTTGTTGTGTAGACTATACATGTAGATTGTTCACGTCATACATGTAGCCTGGAAGAAATTATAATAAACTTACTGACTGCTTAGAATTATGTTCTAGTATTTCGTTTTAACTTGCTCCCATTGTTCTTTTAGCTCCACTGGGGTAGCATCTGAAATTAGGTTAAATTGTTCAAACGAAAAGATAATCAGAATAGGCACATATAACACCATCAGTAGCCGCATACAGCTTCCTGAATTTCACCAACCGACTTAACGAGTTGATAACCGGCTTTGTGAGACCAAAAAGCCAGACCGCGGACATCCGGTTAAGTGCAGCTGGATGACTGAGGGAAACCCCGAATATGTTAACCCAGCTTCATGAGACCGGCCTCTGATCACCAATCTGACCTTTTGGCAATCTGTCTAGGTTTTTTCTTTTAGCTCCATGCAGATCAGTGCACGTCCTTCTTCAGCATGGGCAGCTCCAGAGGCAGGCAAGTGAGTCTCAGTGGTTGCCCATATGAAAGAAGCTGCTACAGAGGTCTGAAGCTCCCAGTTCTGTCTGTCAGTTTCAAGTTTTTTGTTTTGAGCTTCTGTGTCTAAAAATGAACCGCTAATCAAGGCCTGCCAGCGTGAAATGCCGCACTGACAGGAACACCGGCGGCGGCCGGTGAACCCTGAAGTCTCCCTCGGCTGATTAACATACTTTTCATCGCTCGTGGCTCCTTGTTGTCAGACTACCTTAAATGCTTAGTTACTTTCACCGCTATGGTATGAGGCTGTACGCATTTGAACTTTTTTTCTAAAATTGGATAACTTGTTGAAGTCTGCACAGAAATCCCATTTAAACTCTCTGAAGGAATGCTTCAGAGAAACTGATGAACAGAACATACAGAGCTTTTTTTTATTATACCTAACTGTTTTATATATGTATTTAATGTATTGTGATTTAAATCAGGAATCTCTTTTTACCGTGTTGCTGCTGAACTGACTGAGTTGGTGACTTAATTTTGTTGTATATTGTAGAATGACAATAAACATCCTTATCCCATCTGGCATTTATCAAGTGCCTTTGGATTTATAATTTTGTCAACAAACCTGATAGAGGAAGTTAAAACTATTGTTAGGATCTTCCTTTCTGTGTTGCATTTGACTGTCCCTTATGGACAAAAAAGGTAGTGTTTCCACGTCCCTTGAGAAAAACACTCATTTCACGGCACCCTTCCCTTTAGCGGGCCTCGCTGTGGGGTCTGGGCCTCCAGTGGCAGATCTGGGTCTGTCCACGTTGGACTGGTTGCTTCCAGAGACCCATTGGTGATCTTTGGTGAAGCTCCATGATTTCATTTGATTTTGTGCAGAAGTCGATCCGGAGGCCAGAATGAGAAGCATTAAGAAAATCTATATATATTAATAACTATTCGTCTAGTTATTGCTAATAATATTAATATTTTAAAAACGTAAACACTTTCAAAACACACCCGAGCGTCGGCCATGTCAGAAGGACTAAACGTTTATTTTACGTCATTATGCTTTGTATTTGCACATTCGTTTGGGTCCGGTTAGATCTCATCAAAGTTCGACACAAACGTAAAAAAGCCCCACGGCACAGAGATGGACTAGAACTAGTGTTGGCCAGACACGTTATCATGTTTTTAAGCAGTCGCGTCTGCCTGAAGACTCTTTGCAATACAGATGTTTTTCTTTTCAGCCTTCGACAATGTATCAGGCTTTATTTTCTTTTCAAGGTTTTCAATCTCACGTTTGCTCTGCTTTTATATTGATGGAAAGTGCTTTAAAGTGTGAATTAAACTTGAAGAGAGGAACTTTTTTTTGTTTGCGTTATTATGGCTTGTCTGTCTCTCTGCCTTGCTGTCACACACACAAAAACGAAAAGTGTAGGGTGTATGACCCAGATCGTGAAAAGAAAAAGGAGAAAGAAATGTTGGAGATGAATAAGGAGCAGACGGGCGTTTTTTGGGGTAAATTGGTGCCAAAGAAATCAGTGAGCTGCACAAAAGTGGTTCACTGATGGGGAGGGAAGTGGACTGGGGGTTTCAAGAAAAAACTATGGTGGAGGTGAGTGGATGAACAGAGGATGACGGGGCTGCGGGATGGAAAAGGGAGGCAGGGAGGTGGGAATGATATGCGGCGAACAAAGACAAATTGTGGTGAGTCTAGAAGAGTAAGTTGTGAGAGAAGAGTGGGGGGGGGGAAGTGAATGTGATGAAGTAATGAGAGCCACAGGGAGAGAAGGATGGGAAGGAGCAGAGAGTAAGGAGGGTGTGAGTGAGGACAGTGGGTAAAGATGGAGGTGTAAAGGAAGCGGGACGGTGGGATAGCGGTAGAGGACAGAAGTGGGAAGAGAAAGTTAATAAATAAGGTTCAGCCTTCACACTGCACCCCTGATGTCTTTTTTTTTGTGTTTCTTCCTCAACTCTACAACCAGACTTCCTGTTATCCCATGCAAGTTTGTCTAATTTGCACTTTGAGAAACTTTGATTCCTCGGAGGTGCAACGCAACCAATGAGAAGGTCACTGCCTCCAGAGCTCTGGATAGAAATGTTTGTCAGACTCCATGTAGGCCTTGTTACATAAGCACACGTCCACCCACACATTTGTTTGCGTCTGTTCGTAAAAAATTTGCATTGACTTACAGTCATTCCCACGAACTATAACCACAACTTTACGCTCAACCACTACAGGCCCTCAACCCTTACCATGACCCTTATCGAGGCAGACGTGGGCCCATGTCACCCAAGGCGGTCACCTCTGCAGCTCCAAGTTATTTTATTTGTCCGGCTTTTCAGACAACAGCTACAGTAACTTAATAGTACATGTTTTTGAATAGTAGTATATGTTTTATTAAGTCAATCATTACATACAATACATCAAGTAAAGCCACGAATTTGCTTTGCTTTAGCTCTGTACATTGTCTGCATTATTTTAGACTACACCAAATCATTACATTTCATAACATGAGATCTGACATTATCACAATTTTTTTAAACATATAAAAGTCTGTGAAAGTGTGTTCTGTGGGGAGAAGGTTGGGTTGGATGAATGAGTCAAACAAACACAGGACTTTCATCCAGAAGGCTACTTACCATGTCACAAATGAGTCAAGGTTGACGTATTTTAAAGTATATTTTTTAATTTGTTTTGCTTTTTTTTTTGTTTTCGATTTACAACATTAATCTCTTTTTTAAAACTATGACCGTATGTCGGGAGAAAATAACTCCTGTCCCCCAGGAACCTTATGGGAACGTCATTTTTAAGAGACAGGGTTGCTATATTAATACATTTTCCAGGGCGTATGACAGATATTTTGATTCTCCAGAGGAGAGGACTCTCTGGGGGACTTTAAATCATAATAAAAATGTCCCCTCAGCTCTGATGGAGCAGAACTCATCCTGAGGACGCTGGCGTCAAACCGTTTGGCTGTATAAACTTTGTACAACGTCTTATATCTTATCAGCTGACGTACAGCGTATTCATTTGTGTTAGACCCTGAGCAATCCTGTCGCCATATGAGGAGATTCAAATGATTATGGAAGTTACCACTCGTGTGCCCTAATGCGTAACAAATGTGCACGGCCAATTTCTCTATTGAGAAACCGACGCAGCTGCTGTTGGATTGCAGCAGGTAATTTAATAAAGTGAAAGGACAGAGTCCTTCATAGGGTCCTGCATCAGGATTGATTTTGTTGTAAAAAGCCTTGATCACATTTTGGGATGTGTGAAGATTATCAATCGGACTCATTAATGCAGCCAATTACTGACTCATTATGAGCAAAACTTGGACATGAAAGGTGATTTTAGAGAGGTGTGTGCATTCTGTAGCTTTTTTCATTACCTGTAATCTTTATGGGCCGATCAATATCGGTGCTGAAACACGGAGGAAAGCCCGACGCTCAGACCTTGTTCTCTTTCATTTATACTAACCCGAACACGGCAGATGGTTTGTTGCACTGAACCCTCTGAAGAGGCGTCATTGGAAACTCTTTGAAGAGCAGGCACTTTCAAAAAAATACTTGGGAGGTGAATGTCAATCAATCTCGTTCCAAAGCGGGTCAAGAGGAGCGACAACATCTCCATCAAGAAAAGGGTCTTCAGTTAAAATAAAAAAAAAATACTCTCCAGTTCTGATGTAACTGATGTGATTGCCATCGTCGCTTTGAACGAACAGCTGCGCCCGTTTCTGCCAGTACCTGCTTACAGGGCTCTGATTGGTCCGTGCCGTCTTGACTTACTAACGTGACTTAAAGCTCGACGAGAGTGTTTGTATGATGAGTCGTCTCGTAGTCGCCTGTGATCCCGTGACACGGTGAACTTCATACAGCTATCTTTCATATTTGTGGACGCCCTTAAATTTGGCCGCCATACTTGTTTGACCAAGGTGGGAGACGGAGCCTGAAAAAGGACGTCTTGTGCCACAAGCGTAGCAACACGGTCTGATTGTGTGCCAAGAGTTTTGGTGGCAGATGAAGTGGGTGACCTTTGTGACCTTTGTCCCTCCTTTACAGGAAGAGATCAACTGGGAACTGTTTTTTGTGAGTCTCCTAAATGTGAACATTATTTTCCCTGCAATGTCATTGATATCGGCACACACACACACACACATGCGCGCGCGCGCACACACATCGCAGTGTGTGAACAGCACCGTGGAGCCCTAAGGCAAACATCAGTTGTGGGAGCAAGATACAAAGTGACATTTCGCTGATTACATTTTTATTCATAGATAGTAAAGTCACCTGGCGTATGCTGAGAATCTTATTTTGCCGCAGCACATAAGGAGCTAAAAAAAAAAACAACACACTTTGTTATTGGCCCGATCTCTCCTTGTGCAGCTGCACGCAGCTATCAAAGCAACAGTTAGTTTGACGTCTTCAAATGCGGTAGCCTGGGGTATCAGATGAATTAACTTGGTACGTGTTAAGACCAGGAACCTAGTCAGAGGAAATAAGCTGTGCTTAATACAGGGACACCTAAGATGTTTGCTTAGTTAAATAGATAAAAACAGAGCGCTTACTTTCAGCTCAGCTCCCGCCGCAGTGGCCTGGGGAGCACAGTTATAACAGGGAAGACACGCACCTGAACACAGGACACCTCCGAGTGACAGTATTTCACCTTGTTGTCGATCCGAAAATACCAGGCTCCCTTTGTCTTTCTGTCTCACCTTTCAAACGCTGAATGCATTAAATCCTGTTATGCATCAGGCTGTGAAGCTGCCACTCCTATCTGCCGTTCACTGTGTATAAACTGAACACACCTGTTATTATCAGCGTGTCTTAAATAGAAGTATTTATTGTTAATTCTTACATTTCCTGGGAAAATAAAATGTAATGTTGTGTATTTTCTAGCAAATAGTCTCAGGACCTTTTAAATTAGGCCTGTATTGCCTCATATCCACTGCAGGGTTCGGCAACTCCTTTTCTATATTGCAGGGTGAATGTAAAGACCCTGTTTCCTTTGTCGTTTGACACATTGTTCTGAGAACACTAAAAGATTTTAGCCGCTCAAAGGAGACGCTGTTAATGAGAAATGCAGTGCCGAAAACGGGGGGGAAAAAACAGAAAGACAAGGGACTCGCACAAACTGTAGTTATAGGAAATAAATTATATTCAACAGAAATTGACTAAATACACAAACCCCTCAACTGATGGATTACGGGTGTGGGAGTCCATCCATCCATTTTCAGCCGCTTACCCGGGGTCGGGTCGCGGTGGCAGCAGGCCCAGCTCCTTCTGTGGGACCCCGAGGCCTTCCCAGGCCAGCCGGGAGATATAATCCCTCCAGAGTGTCCTGGGTCTTCCCCGGGGCCTCTTCCCAGTTGGACGTGCCTCGAAAACCTCTAATGGGAGGCGTCCGGGAGGCATCGAATTAGTTGACCGAACAACTGAACTCCAAGCTCCAACCTCCAAGCTCCCTCCATGATGTCCGAGCTCCTTTCCCTATCTCTAAGGCTGAGCCCGGCCATCCTACGCAGGAAGCTCATTTTGGCCGCTTGTATCCGAAGACCTCGTTCATTTGGTCACAACCCAGAGTTCGTGACCACGAGCTTCAGCTGCATTGACTGCCTTGTCAGTTTGGAGATTGGGGAAACTCTGACTGTGGGAATGCTTCTCGTTTCTCTTCATGAGAAAATGACAATGAAATCTCTGTTTTGCCATCGGTAGTTAGTGGACTGTTTAGTGGACCATTAGTCTTCATGAAACCTGTTGTGACTGAGTTTTCCCTCTCAACTAACACTTTATTTCAGATTTAAAATGGGAGACATATTTAACAAATGTTTCCCATTCTTTGTCAATTAAGCAGGCCCAGACTTTATACTTGATGACATCATACGTTTGAGGCTGATGTCTCTGGAGACTGAAGCGAGAGAGTAGCTCACAAATATTAATTAAACTTTCCTTGAGCATGAAAATAACATATAGATTTGGTAATATAGGTGGTGTTTCCCTTTAAAGGCTCTCTTCCAATCATGTCGGATGTCTACAACTCCACAGCACCAACGATGGCTTCAAAGGGCTTCTTTAAAAAAAATTTAAAAAATTAATCATGATCTAATATGTAATCAAGTTGATAAAGTGATCTATTTTATTGGGAGCACATCTACCAAGCTAGTTTGCAATATGTCATATTTTTAAGTTCATTTTATATATATTTTTTCCCCTTCATTTTCAGGTTTTGCTCATTTGACTTTGGAAAGAAGCTAAATTTGAAACAGACAAGCAGGGCAATTACTTTGAATAAAAATCCCAATGTGGAGAAAAAAAAGAGAAAAAGAAGACTGAGCCCCCTCACGAAGGCACCGTCCATTAAAAGAAGTCTTATTTTACCCCCAATTGTTTTAATGAGTGGGAAGTAAAACTGACCAGCGAGGGATTGTTTTGACACAAGTATCTGTGTTTGACTCGACACCATTATGGCCTATATCCTCCTCTCTGACAGGGTCGGCCCAATTTGTCACATTACATCGCAAAACATTGTTAGGAGCGCTCCGTGAGCCGGATCGAAAGAGGAGGAAATGTTGTCATGTACCGCAACCTGAGCGGGAACCTGTGGCTAGCACGTGTGCATGCGGACGCTCACGCATGGAGGTTTAGAGCAGGAAAGGTCAAAGAGATACACCAATTACTGCCACTCATTACTCATAGAGGAGAGAGGGGAGCGCGTGGGGGGAATGAAACAGTGGACTGAGAGCCGGGAGAGGACAGCTGGTGGTGAAATGATAATAATAGTTGGATAAATAATCTGTCCTTCTCACCATTCGGCCCTCCCGCCTTTTCTTTTCTCACTTGATGCGTTTGGCTGGGTCCTCACGAGGCTTTTCCTGCCTTCGCCATCGCGGCCCTCTTCTCTCTGCCATCCTTCCCCTCTCCGACCAGAGGAGGAGCCGGGCGCTGGCATTGTCCCCGCGCCACCTTTTCTCCTCTCTCATTTATTTCAATTTGTCATGCTTTGCTCTCCTCCCTCGGTGCGGGGTGGATGGGTGGTAGGGGGGTGTGAGGGGAGAGGGGGCGGGGGGTGAAGAGGAGTGCGTCGGGAGAAGTGAGGAGAGATGGGCAAAGAAATTGGTATCTCCACTCTTGCTATAATGAAACATTTAGATGCGGACCCAGCTATGCCTCTGCATTAATGTCTCGCGATGAAGGAGAGGAGGGAGAGAGGGAAGGAGGCAGAGAAGAGGTGAGAGGAGAGGAGAGGAGGGGGGGAGGCCAGGCAGTCTGACCACTTCACCCTAATAACCCTTGAATCCAGGTCAGACAGGAATTTCTTCAGATAATCAGTGCTGCCTCCTTCCCTCAATGAGTCTCTATCGCGGCTTGAAAAGGGTGTGTGTGTGTGTGTGTGCGTGTGTGTGTGTGCGTGTGTGTGTGTGTGTGTGTGATACACTGTCAGAGTATGAGCAATGTCTGAGCTGAAAATGCTTGCGTGTCCCTCATTCCTCTCCTGGGAATCTCAGGTGTCATATATATTTCCTTGACAGGAATGAATATTGACATTTTTCATCTCGACCGAGATTAGACCGTTAGCAAACTCCCTTTGAATTGTTCCCCAGTTTAAATCATAGCAGAGATCCTCCAGTGATAAAGTGGCTGAGATATTACCTGAAAATATCTGATGATGATGATGATTGACTGGGCGGATGGCCACGCATTCATGTAGGAGTGAAAGAAAATTGAGACTCAACAAGACCGTCTTTGAGAATAACAGAGCGCCTCGTGAAAAAAGCCAGATTCTTTTAGAATAGATTTTTTTTCACTGCAAAGTGTAGAGTTTTTGCAACAACTTGTCAAAAATGTCTGCAACTCTGAACTTGTATTCGCGCCATTTATTTTCACAGCTCCGATGATTACATTTTTTAATAGAAATCATGAATAAATGATTAGCATTAATATCAGAACAAAATCAAAGCTGTCCGGGAGCTTTGTTCTCTTCTGAGACGTCTTCAGCAAACTTTCAAGTCTGTTAGTGAATTTCCAAACCAGCTCGCTTGCCTGTCACGGGAGTGTGTTTGCGATGAATCTGCCCTCAACACTTGTCACTTCAGATCTATCGGGTAATGTGCGCCGGTGCAGCTTCAAGGCTTTGTGCTATTATTTATCTCTGGCAAGTAAGTGAGTATGACACGCAGAGATAAAGGCACACCCATATGCAGGCGTGTAATCACACAGCAGGCCAGCTCATATAAAAGTTCACACGCCAGATATACACATGTGGAAGATGTTCAAATGCCCGAAAAGACAAAGTGAAGTACAAAACACGTTGCAAAAGGATTTTTTTTCTTCTTTGCACACATTCACTGGATCAGAATTAAATGGATTATTTAGCATTATCTTATTCTCCTCCCAACCCAGTGCTAATATGTTGTACATTTCTGAAAACCATTTTTTTAAACCCAAAACGCATTTTTAATGAACATTTCAAATCGACGTTGTGGTGTTTTAACAGCTAGTGGCGCTTTTGCTATTTTAAAACTGTACTGTTCCATTTAGGTAACGGGAACAACTTGGTAATGTTGATAAAAGATCATGTTTTGGATTAAATAAGTAGCCTATGTTACATTGGGTTCACAAAGAACAAAACCATTGAACTCCAAGTCCCGTGTTTGACCCATCCATCCACCCCGAGCTTCTTCCTGCCCAGACTGTAATCAAATGTATTTGTGAAACGTTCTGCGCCCTCATTAAGCTAAGAGACTGTACTGTACATCTTGTCAATCAGTCTCCTCGTGCAGAGTCTCTTGTACAGTACAGAATACGTCCGGATAAAAAGTCAGCGGAGCGGCGCCCGGACAAAGAGGTATACGGGTCAGAGGACCTCGTAGGTTGATCATTAAAATGAAATTTGTTAAACATGTTCGGGCTTCTTTTTTTAAATCCGCGAAACTTTGAGAGTGTTTAAATAAGAGAGAAATGTGAGAAAATGTTAATGCCTGTCTGAGAAAAGTGCATAAAGGTGTGTGGTTAGGGGTTTTACGGGCTTGAAACATGTATAATAATGGTAAAAAATAAAGCTGACTACTTTGCGGATTTCGTCTATCGTGGGTTATTTTTTTAACGTATCCCCCGCGATAAACGAGGGACCACTGTATAAACGAGAGACCATTGTATATATATATATATATATATATATATATATATATATATATAATAAACAAAATAAGCTAAAGTCTACAGATCGCAGAATAAACATTAGATCACCTGACAATTGAAAGTTCTTGTAAAGCCAGGCAGTTCATTATTTATTCTTGCGATTAAGTAAGGTTAAGCAAAAGCAGTATCCATATACGTATAATGCTCGTGAAGGATGTGCCGTTGTACTCGGCTACTGTTAGCTTCACATTCTTTTCCATAGAAACATCACGTTTAGAAACGCATATCCCCTTCCAATCCTTCTCCACTCAATGAGTATCATTATATCACAATGTTAAACTGTGACTGGCTCCAAATCCACAAAACCAGCCTGAAAATGCAACCGTGTAATTGTCCGAATCTGGTCGGAAATGGTCGCTACACTTTTGTTGGCTTCTGTTGCGAAGGAACATCATTTTTAGAGACGAGGTGACTCCTCCATTAAACCAATTGGTGAACACTGTAAGCTAAAGCTAGCTTTCCAAACACTAAAAAAGCTTAGCTGTAAACATCAATAATTGTGTCCAGTGTGTTTGTACAGCTTCCTGCAGTCCATCCCTCACAAATTAAGACAGTCAATCACGAATGTAATTAAACATACAGTCAATAGTAGAGTTCATGCAACCGCGTGGCCCACAGGCAACTGTTTTCTGGGCCGTTCACATGTTGCATCTAAAAATCTGTGGAAAGCGTCAGCCGTGGCGCTTTCCATCATTTTTTCCGAGGTCCCTGGACGGGTTTGCGCCACTCTGGCGTCTGGCAGTACTAAGCAACCAAAACCCGGTGATAATGAAGCTGCATTCATTTAGCAGTAAGCCTTTCTCTTCTTCCACTTGATGTTAATGTGGCAAAAGAAATATCGCCAGTTAACATCCGTTTTCTATTTAATTCTGACTCGGCAAATGCATCCGTGAAAAAAGGAAATACATACCATGTGTATCGAATTTCACTTCATTTCTTCATTGGATTTGTTTTGACTTTGACATTTGAAATATTCCATACCCAGCACATAGAAATATGCCGACAGTAAGTAGAATGGTATTTGTGCAGCAATACTGTTAAAATGTAATCTGCTTCGACTCATCAAGATAAAGGACCGTTTGATAAAGCCGGAAGCACATTTTCTTTCTGTCAAAAATCAGCCACAAAAACCGACACATTACACTTGATTTATCACAACCATGACTCATCAGAAATGAAACGACACCACGGAGCGTTTGTTTGAGATAAGAGCGCGCTCTGAACGGCTTTGAGTGAAAACTACCATTAAGACCGACAGCTCCGCCTTAAGATGCGCCTATGTTGGGTCGGGGAATTGGCTTTTTTTTCCTTTTTTTTTAATGAATGCCTTTTTAACTTGTCCTGCTTCTTCTTTTGTCATCTTCAGACACACACTATCTGTGAGCTAATGGCTGCCAGAGCCCAACGGCATGCATAACTCTTCACTGTCTGACACTGTACTGTCATATCCGGCCGAGGCTTCATTAATTCCCCATCCCAGAATCAATGACTTGCCTTTGTAAAGGATTTGCAGTCTCCGTCACTCTCTTTTTCTCTCCCCCACTCCCCGTCTTCCACTCTCTCTTCCTAATGTCCAGTCCAACCTCAAGGGAAGAGATATAAAGATGAATCAGAACAGGGTCATTTTATCACAAGCAAAAATGTCCTATGGATTATTAAAGTGTGAGGATATAAATGCTTGTGCACAAATTGTGCGTCAAGATGTATATGTGTACCCCTGTGTGTGTGTGTGTGTGTGTGTGTGTGCCCGTGTGTTTGCCTGAATCAAGAGTGACATCTCCGGCAAACAGCGCTGCGGCCTTTAACCCCTCGCTGACGCGTTACATTATAGTCACTGGTTGGAGCTCAGATAAGGACAGCGCTTTAAGAAAATGCTCGCTGACCTTTGTACTAAAATGTTGTTTAGTTTTGGGTCAGATGTTGCTTCGTGGCCTCAAATTTCTTTTTATTTTTCCTTTTTTTTTAATATACCTAGTAATTGTCGATGACTGATATTCAGACTTCAAATAAATGACTTCCATGACCCTAATATTGCTCAACCCTAATATTCAGCGGTATTCTATTAATTTAAAAGTTGAATGTTGACCCAGGTGGCCAATCAGTAAACCCCTTTTTAATAAAACTCTTACATTGATCCAAAATGTTCTGTTTTGATTCCTCAAGGACTGTCTGAAAGCACCAGACCAGCGATAACAAGAGCCAATGCGTTCGTATCCATACACAGGAAAACATTTTGAGAAGCATGTTGTTCATCCAGAGCACACGCTCAATAACATAAATTCCACCAGCAGTAATGCAGCTTATTTATAAAGCACTTAGCATCACAGAGTTTACGTAGATCTTCTCTCAGACATATGAAATAAATGAGACAAAGCCCCCGGAAGAGAGATACGATTTTTGTCATGTAATTCTACTCCAATTACGACGGAGCTGTGACGCTCTGAATTGTGATATTTATGTATATAGTTGTATCTCTATTTTGTTGCACTTTACAGAAGAAGTCTTTACGAAGAAGTCTCGCAGTTTCTTCCCGGCATAAAGGTTTCTTCATCTGCCTTTGAGTCTTCCCTTGAGTTTCTGAACCAAGAATGTGAGCAGGCGGCTCGTTATCTCCGAGTTTAATAAATCTGTTTGTTAACCATCAAACCCCTACTGGCGCCTGTCGTCGACCCCGGTATCTGACTTATCTGCTCCCACCGGTCACTGTGTATCTGTAACTAACGATGTGAAGCGATAATGAATAATCCCGCACTCCTCTTTCTGGGGTCATCTCAGACCAGAACAGAGCGGCAGGGCCTTATACCTCTCTCTCATTCGACAACCTCGTATTTGTCAGGAGACTCAATCAATGTGTAATTACCGTGGATGGCGACCATAAAAAACAACGCAGAGCGCCCTCTCAAGGTTATCCACCTAACTGTGTTATTTATAAATATGAAATGGTTGTAAATGCGGCTGGCACAACGGATGGGGCCAGCGTCTGATGAACACGATATATTTCCAATTTGCAGCGTGAGATCCATGTGGACAGGTCGATGCGGCTAAGAGCTTTTCTGACTGTGGCCAATAGCGCTGATAATATGAGGCTTATGCTTGAATTTGTCTCTCAAGCTAAACAGATAAGAACCTTAAATGCGTTCAACCAGGTGCTATGACAACTCATTCAGTGGTGTTATTGAAAACTCACATGGATAAGACTTGAATGAATGAAGCCAATCAAAACAAGTCATATTAAAAGGACACGATACGTTTCTGAGAGACCTTTGTTGAATGAATACAGCCCACACGGTTAACCCTGTCAAGACACCAATGGGCTGTAATGCGTTGAAAAGCACACTTTAGTCAACCCCCCCCCATAAAAAAAACCTCTCGAAGACGCCGTATGTCATGTCTTGTCATGCGATCAAAGCGAAGACAAAATTTAACTCATCGGAAAATGTTCATTTTTAGAGCATGTGGCTTCTTCCTCACGGATGAGAAAGCAGCTAACCGACAAACCAGGTCTAGTCAGAGAATAATGAAAAAAAAGATTCCCCTGTACCCATCATGCCTTTTAATCCATGTGTCTTTCCTCCTTTGACTACCAACGTTGCTCATCCTCTGGAACGGTCTCTTATTCCCAGGTATCCCCCCCAGCTGTCTCCTCCTCACTCAGTCAGTCTCAGTGAGTCATCCTCTCTCATCCACCGCTGCTCCTCCTTGTCGCTCACAGCCCGCCGCTTTGCTTCGCCACCTTCACCCCCACCCGCACCCGCACCACCAGCACCAGCACCCTATACCCCTAGGGGAACCATGTCAATCCCGAGCCTATAAGTGGGGGGCTTGACGTGGGCCTCGGAAGACAGCCAGCTCCCCTTTGCTCCCTCGCTCACTGGAGGATGAAATTAGCCTGCGGTGGACCGTCCATGGCGGTGGGTCACCCCAGACAACCGGGCAGCGGTGCTTGACCAGCACTTCACCCTCACAACAGACCACCACCACGAGCGTGCACCCACAGACGGTTTCCCACCTCCTTCCACACCCCCGGGCTCCTTGCACCTTCCAACTCACCTCACGTCCGTCCTGGCTTTTTTTTGCCCCTCGAGTTAAAGCCATTTAACCCCCAGCACGGGGCAGAAAAGCAGGGGCGCTTCCCGTTAGGGGTTGGAGAAACTCGCCGTTATAATCAAAAGCCTGTTTGCTATTCCAGAGAGGGTGAGCCTGCCGTGCTACCGTCACATTGCAGGACTGCCGGCGCCGTATTTAAACTCAGGAGAAAAACATTCAGGACATTTCAACAACTGTCTATCTGCCTCATCCACGCCAAACAATTTAACTAAACCTCTAAAGTCTGTATCAATTTCCTGGAGGATGCAGTTATGCGACAGCACTTGAAGGAAACTGGAAACCGTCGAGTAGTAAATGCAACACTGAGCTCCCCTCTTCTGCATATCATTATTAGAGCGGTTGAAAGCCCCAAAATAGTGTAACACTCCAATATCATCCAATCCCGCCGAAAACACAGGCCGCGTTCTCTCACGAGCATCCGTGCCAGAAGTTCCCAAAGTTAACGGCGCAATTACCGTGAGTGTCTATTAAAGGGGGCATAGAAGATGGCTGCGTGTGATTCACCACTACATCAGACACATAAAAGAACCGCCATGCGGAGGAAGAACTCCCATCTTGGAGCAAACGAGGACAATTACGCGGAGGTTTTAGAGGATGAGATAAGAGCTTGTCTTTGGAGTCTATCTGCCCCAGAATGAGCTGAGGAACAGTGAAGGGTTTGTTGTATGATAGCAAGGTTGAAGGTAAATTACTGTCATTCGCTCTTCCTAGGGAGCGTTGGCTCCCCTGTGCGGCTTATTCCTGGCAGACAGTGTGGATCGCCTGAATCCAGGATGCTCTGTGATTGATTTGGAGATGCCAAACGGTGCACCTGGGAGGAAGAAGAGAAAAGACCTGCTAGTCCAACCGTATCAGGACTTCTATCGTCATGATACGATATGGATGTAGGAATCTGTGAATGCATTTCTCTGGCTAAATTAAATGTTTTCCTGCCTAAAGACAGAACGTTTACTGAAACACACATGTCGCGTTGTGTCTTTCCGACGAAAATTTCCCTCGCAATCTCCACAAACGGCTCGAGCTCGGTGGACGACGACGGACAAAATCGCATAAAACCCGGCGAGGCCGGGAAATGTGAGCTGTTGTTGTCACTTTCGATAGACTTTACAATAAAGACGCCACCTTTTCAAAGAATGTTCCCTTGAAATGTCAGGGCCATCCTCAGGAGCCTTGAAGGACGGCGTCTCTTTAAAAGCAATATTGGCAGTAAACACACAAGGCGGAGGCCGTCTATCTGCTTCTGCCATCTGAGCGTGCTGGTGGATGATAATCACTGTGGAGGAACTGCACCTGCAGGAGTTGAACTTTACCTTTTTCACATTTATCGGATCTCCGGCAGCTTGGAGGTGCTGTGGTCCAAAGCAGTTATTTCTACCGGCAAAAAAAAGTGTTCCCTTCATCTTACATAAATATGCTACGCTCTTAATCTCTCTAGTTTTCACGCCGGATCCCACTTATCTTTGGAAACCTTTAAAAGGCCTCTCGAGTCTCGTGGCATCTCAGATTTGTGTTGTTTTTTTTTCTTCTTCTATGCTGTTGTTGTATTCTTTCTGTGTCATCAACCACCAAAATGATTCATCCAATTTATTACTGGGAACTGTGCTGCTGCAGAGTTGTTAACTAGATGTGGCATCGCGGGAGAGCACCAATCTCCGGCTACTTCCCCGTTGCCTGACATCCATCCTGAATATGATTTGGCTGCTGTGTTATTTCTGTTAAAAAAAATTTAAAAAATGCAAGTTATAGAACACGTAAAGTGTGCATCGTGGCAAGAAGGGCTAATTGTTTATACAAATTCTGTGCGACGAAAATACATCTGGAGGCACTGAACAGTAGCAAGGGGTCCTGAGTCGCATTGTCAGTGAAGATGCTCGTCTCTGCACTCAACGCGCGCTGCAGGGCCACCGATGCTAACGTGTTGCCATGGACACCATCCAACACATTTCGAGCGACACTTTTTTGTCCTCTCTTTCTTCTTCCTGTGGTTAAAATTTGTTTGTTTAATTGAGTTCATACCTGAAAAGAACATTTCCAACTAGCCCTCACATGACACCATTTAAATTAAAAGTACTTTCTTTAAGTCTGTCAGATATCTTCCACACCTTAGTGAGAGGCAAGGCACCAAGAGACAATAGAGTGAAGGAAAAAAAATCAAATGTGTCAGAAACCTCGGTCTCAACCACTCCTCGTGGCTGGTATTTTAAGCTGAATGAAACACCTCTGCGCTGGTTTCCACACTGTGAATAAAGGTGAACGTGTTTGCACTCGCGCATATTTCTCGCCTTCTTTCCGAAGTCTTTTTGTCATTACATAAAGAGAAAAGAGTTCAACTTGAAAGGATGTGGCTCAACAGAGGGCGCTCCATCAATCACACCTCCTTAAAACTACACATATTCATATTTGTGTACGTAAAGATAACATACGTTAGCCACTAGCTGGTGAACACAGCTGAGCATTTGGCAGCAGAGGAGTCAGACAACGATTGGTATTGTTGTCAATGTGTTTGGTGGATGTGTGAAAGGGCAAATACGTCAGTAATATCTACTTTCTAACAAGGTGTTTAACCCTGCAGCTGCACCTTTTGTGACTTTATGCAATCAGAATGTGTTTTATCATTTTTTTTATCTCATTGTGAGCTAAGTTAACATACACCTGGCGCAAACAGTGCATATAGTAAGGGGGAAAAAAATGCATTACTGTCTTAAAGGAGTACCGCACTGATGTGGAAACAGTTGCGTAATGTCTTCTGTGTGCTGAAGGATCTCTTGAACGGGACCCAGATGATGTCATCAGCTTATGTTGGTTAAGACTTGAGGCCGAAGCTTCTTCACCAGAAAGCCTGCGTTACGAATTAGGGCCCCAGAGTTTGAAAGAAGCGGGCAGGAAGAGTCAAAGGGAAAAGTTGCTATTGAGTTGCATCCAGTGTTTTTGGAGCTGGGCTCAGGGCCGTAAAGGCTGTGTATTCTGCAGGTGCATTTGATGGGACATCCAACTCAACGTTTGCTAGTAAAATGGCGCATGACCTGGGCACAAAGGGAGCGAGCCAGCTATATTTGTTCATTTAGTTAATCAGGTGGGTGTGTGGTGTGTGTTTTAAACCAATCACAGTGTGGCTTAGTAAACGGCGGATTTGGTGAATTAAAGACACAAAAAACATTGTTCCATTTATCTTTTTCTCAAGCAGTTAAGACTTTTAGACTTTTCCAACACTATGCAGACCACTGATGTAATCTCATTGTAAAAATAAATAGTGCATCCGCAACTTTCTGTCTGCAATCACAAAGAGGAGAACAGCGGATGAATGAGGAGAGGAGGTGCTCAGCGCAGCCGGAGGCGTAAAAAACGACACTCGCGGACTCGTCATGACACGTTGTGTCAGGAAAAAAAAAAAAACGTGGGCGAATCCTCTTGAGTGTGAGACAGAGGAGATCGCTGCTTGCAACATGAGTGCGAGGATGTCGCGGGGCGTCACTGTCACGGACGCCTGAGCCCGAGGCCGCTGCATTATAATCCATTACAGTTTGAATTGTCACCCGCCATCACGAACATGAACGAAGTTGTGGGATATGCCAAGTCACCGCTTTGATTTTTTTTTACCGTTTTATTGCATCCCTGTTACAACCTGGCTCACAGCTGGCAACAATAAGGGAGGCCACACGTCGATCTTCAATAAACATTTTTTTTACATTTGTTTTAGGCCTAAACAATTCCTTTACAGGCACAGGACGAGGCTGGTGCAGCAGGCTCTGCCGAGTGAAAGAGCGAGTGACGCGACCATTTGTGCCGCCTTTTATGCCCTTTCGGAGGCCAGGAAGTCCTTTCAGGCCGGGGGCCCAGCTGCAGAGTGTGAAGGTCGTCACATCACTATAAAAAAATTATTATTCAGGTGGACAAATGTCCTTTTTAAGTGGCATCCAAACTTTTAAAATATGTTGCTTCCAAAGAGGCAGTTTCTAGTTCCATGTCCTTGTTTACCAAACCTACACACCGAGGAGGGATTAATTTACCACTACTAATTACAGCTTTAATTGCCTGGATTATTAACATCCTGCAATCTGCAATTTACCATTATTATCTTCCATTTAACTGGCAAGTGTCTAGTATTTAAACTGATGGCAAACGGGCAGGGTAATGATAGCTTTTCAGGAGTGAAAAATCTAAACCAGGAGCTGACGAACATTAAATGCCAAAGATGTTCATTCCCGTTCTATTTCCTCCAATTATCTCAGATGGTTGTGTGCGATGATGACCACGCGGTGACAAGGACACAGGCCGAACCGAAGCAGGGAAGGAGAGGGAGAAAAATAAAGAGAAAATAAAAGAAGAAAAGGAAAGAAGAAAGTCTCACTATTATGTATTTCATGCTCGAGTGAGCATTTGACATATCCAATTTCTAACCTGAGACACTTGCTGTGTCTTTGTGTAGCTGAGAGGGGTTATAGGGGAGGTTATGGCTTAACAGATCAGCGTGTGTCTGTGTATGTCTGTGTGTGTGTGCTATCCGTGCTCAGAGCAGTGGAGTTGGAGTGAGATAATGAAACACTTTTTTTGTATCGAATGTGTTGTTTAAACACGCTTTCACAATTTAAATGTGGCCATCTGACAGAACCGTTGTTTATTTTCTATTGGAACTCTTTATATGCATTGTGTTTGAGTGTGTGGGGAAGAAATTTCACATTTGCTCGCCTCTGGGGAGATCACAGTCAATGTCCTCTGGCACAGACACACACGCGCACACACATACACATCTCCCTCCGAGCCTCTCCTGAGGCACTTTAACAACTCCGTCACCATTACAAGCGCTTAAAAAGGCAGACTGACACGTGTCCCGCTGCTGTCAATCACAGCCACGCGACACCGCAGAATGACAAACTCCTCATGTTATCTTGTGCCTCATTGTTTTTTTTAACAATGTGTGTTTTGTCTGTTCTTTGCAGTCATTCTCCGTCTAATTGCTCTCGCTTTGTTTTTCTGTGCGTAAAATGCATGCGGCTCCTTATCATCAAAGATTAACGAGAGCAGCATAAGCTCTCCAATCGCTAAAAAGATGTTTGCGTCTCCTCTTAATTGCACACTGTCGCAATTATACAAGTTATTTTTATTTTTTTTATTTTTTTCCCCCGTGCGTCTCATCCATGCCTCCTTCGCCGCTCCCTGAAGCTGACCTGGTGGCTCACCAATCTCATTGTCATAATTACCATCATCACAATCACTATTATCTTAATTGGCCTTATCTCTTCGTTAGCTGCTCGTTAGCTAATTGACTGAGAATTTCCCGCCAAACACTTTTGCGCGGCGAGACAAAAAGGCAACAGACGGAGATCAAGAGGAGACATCTGCCGGCTGAGAGAGGAGGAAAACCGCGACGAGCTCCGGCTCATCTGTCACAGTAATGACTGTCTCAACACTGTACACAGCAATGTGGAGGGAAAACGAGTGCCGCCACACTAGTTACACAACTTAACACACACACACACACACACTTTCTTACAAGTACTTGATTAGAATACACAGTCAGACCTAGACAGATGCTTAATGACATGTATAGACACACAGCTACAAAAGGAACGCAATTACACACCCTGTAACACACTCCCACACCCATACTCCAACGGGTGCATATGCTATAGGGCTTCCGTGTGTCAAAAAGCCAATTATAGACATTGAAAGGAACGGGAAGAAATGTTGTAATTAACGTGTGTTGAGCTGTGTGGAAATTAGAAGAAATGGCAGAAAATATCGGAGTTATCAGCAATTAAAGCACGTCGAGGGTTCGCTGGTATATCCTTTTTCACGGCTTGGAGACGGCTTTGGAAAAGCTACGAAAGGGAAAGGAAAATGTTTTCTTTTGCGCCACGCGAAAAAGAAAAAAAAAGGAACGCAACACTGAGGAAAGTTTACATGGGAATTAAATTCATTCCCCCAACGGTAACATCTGTAATAATTCCTAAAACCAAGAGGTAATGGGTTGAAGAAGCTGCGGGTTCTTTCTTATTTTTTGGACCTCCTGCCATTGCTCTTACTCTCTACCCCGTCCCTGTCGTTTCTCTTGGTGTCACTTCTCAAGTCCTCCACCAGATTCCTTTCGTTTTCCACCCTGTGCTGCTCATCTTCCTCTTTCTTCTCCTCCCACCGTCCAACCCATCTTTTTTCTCCCCACCCCGTGGCCATTATTTCCGCTCGTTTTCCCTGCTTCCTCTTTCTCCCCACTTTGCGTCCTCTGTCTCTCTCTCTCTGTCTCTTTCTGTCACTATGTGTTGCTGTAGGGCAGTGGAGTCTGGTGGTGTCACTGGTAATAGGGTCCCATGGGTGCTCTGTGCACCATTCCTGGGGCCTGAGAACTGCCTGCATAATATAAAAAGAGACGGCTCGTGTTCTCATGTCCTACTTTAAAAAAGGGTCCACGGCTGGATTGTGTGTGTGTGTGTGTGTGTGTGTGTGTGTGTGTGTGTGTGTGTGTGTGTGTGTGTCACACTTTGAAGCAACGTGAAGCCACCAAGAGATGCTGACCTAAGTATAGGTGCTTTGGTATTCACAAGCTAGGGTAAGAAGGACTGTGAGATTGGCCGTCTATCGGTGCATCGGTCGCAGTAAAGCAGACAATATTGAACCACCGTAATGAACCGGGAGCTGAGCAGCAACATAAAGCTTTGTCTAGCTCCCATTCGTCACCCGGGGTCACGTGCTTCGGCATGCTACTCGGCATGTGGTTAGCATGTTGTACATCCTTTGTAAATTAGAGGTCTTTTCAGGGAGGACTCGCAGGTCACCTGCTGTAAAAGGGGGGTGACGACAACGACAGGCAACCCCACGGTTTCGCCATGTGACACACACTTTTTCATGTTTTCACACGCTCACACGCCACACAACCTCTCACGGCAAAAAAAAAGTCTGAGGCGTGTTCATTCCTTTTCAAACTCCCCGAGGATAGATGGCGCTAAGGAGCGCATCTGTATACTTATTCGCTGCATAGACATCCTGTTTACCCCAAACAGACAGTCGCGGGAGAAACGTGCGCGACTGTGGGACCGCCGGCAGAGAGGAGCAGAGAGACGGAGGTATCGGGGCTCTCAAGTGTCAGTTCAGTCCTAAGTCGGGCGTTGAGCCGGGGTTGGTCCCGCTACCTTCGGTGGTTGTTAGGGAGCTGGCTGTAAACTAGCCACCGCGCTAGCTGGCAATAGAGAGCTTGGGAGCTAAGAGCTAGCGGGGACACGCACCGAAGGTAGTAGCGGCTTGTTACCCAACTTTTACGGTAGTTTTTAGAAAATTGTGAAACCTACATTGCTTCCGTGCTTATTTGCTGGATAGCAGTCTTCTTGTTCTCGAGCTTCGCCGGCACCAGCGATGTTGACGTTGTCCACAAGCGTATGAACAAGATACAAAAGAAAAAAAAATGATTGCACCCCAAGCTGAAGTGTAAATGAATACTGATTACATCATGTTTAAATTGAGAAACCACTGAATCCATGGCATTATGTGTTTGAGTTCATGTGAATTCATGAGACTTGGGTGAAAATTTCAAAAGAGAAGTTTCTGTGCATGTTCAGTTTCAGAACGACTCCTTCACTTATCTCAATTTTTTTTGGTCCATGTACAGTCTTTCAGAATGTATATTGTATGTGTATATATATATATATATAATCTAAATATATTAAATTCAGTAGTATTAAAGTTTCCACGTTTAGTACGATATCCAGGATTACTACAATTTCACAAATAGGTATTCAGTCGATATGAGATTCAAATTACCTCAGGCCCTTTGTGCTCTCATACCCTTTCATAAAACAAGGCTGCATAGAGCGCTACCGGTCAGCGACTCCACAGGGTACAGTACCTCTAAATACCATTCTTAAGGAACAGACAGAGGAAAAATTAACGAAGCACTTTGAGACCCAAGAGACAGATACTCCGAATGAGTGTTTTGGATTTTTAGCTTCTTCACACATTGTGTGTCTTTGGCTCTCACCATTCACCTCAGTAGTGACACAGTGTATATATATATATATATATATATATATATATCATTATTTCTCAGGCAGCGCATGAGTAACTCAGAGTGTTTGCACAGTGCAGTTTCATTTTTTACTTGGCTGACACCCGAGTGGGTTCTTTTCCAATAATAAAGACAAAGATAGACAAAGTCACATAAAGAGAGAAAGACACGAGGACTAGGAGTTGGAAACATAGTCACTGCAGTATCTACTGCCAACAAGCCAGAGTAACCCTCACAAAAATGTGTTAGTTAAAGTTATACTTCTGATATAGAAATTGGCACTAATAATGAGATATCAAAAGCAGACCGAGGAGTCACCTCGTACTCGAGAGGACGCAACAGAAAAGTAATCCAGACAATGAAACAAACTTGCCAATTAGACCGCTTGATGAGAGGTAAATGGTACAGCCACGTATTGTTTTAAACAACAGCACAGTTCATGACAGTACCGGTAGTCATTAGCTGGGTAATTGTGTATTTATCTGCCTTTGTACCGGCCTCTCTGCAGGAGAACGATTATATCCTAACAAACCCCTGAATCCTTGCATTAGAGCACACCTCCTGAGACGAAACAAGGCCGGGGATCTGTCCAGTCAAACCTGGTGTACACAGCGGGGGGTCCAAACCGCCCAGAGACTTCCTGTCAATGTATCAGTTTGAAAGCAAAAAAAGATTATTGGTGTAAATGAGGAGTCTCAGCTTCCCACTGTGAGCCCCCAAAAAAGGAAAAAAAAGAAACTGCAGTTTCCTGCCAAACCGCATTTCAAAGAGATAACATCTAATGACAGCTTGGACCAGCTTCTACATTGCAAACAATCCAGCCATTCATCTCAATCCTAGCTGCCCTAATGCATGAACTCAGGAGTCAAGTTGTCACTGTTCAAAATAAAGCACTTCACAAGACCATCCGTCTCTGGATGATAAAAAGCTAGCCCAGACTGACCATCTGTGCATCTTTGTCAGTTACAATGTCTTTCTTAGGACTCTAAGAGAGAACTAATAAATGACCCTTGCGCAATAATTAACTTGTCATTCCATGAGTCCTCGTTTCTGACATGTACTTGCATGCATGCAAGTCCCATTATACACAGTGGAAACATTGAATGCTTTCTGGTTGTTGGCTTTTCCAATGTCGCACAACCATCCAATGTGTCTCTCTCTTTGTTTCTGTATGACTGTTAGAATTGCAACAGCAGAGGTAGGTGCTGCTCGATACACACACACACACACACACACACACACACACACACACACACACACACACACACACACATTCAAGCTGAAGGCCTTGAAAGACTGACAATGTGTTTTCATTCAAGTGTTGCAGGAGCTGCTGCAGTTAATGAATAACTGTGTCGGTGAACTCAGCGTCCAACCAGCCAGGCTGTTTGGGCTGTATGTAAGGGGAGGGGGGGGGGGGGGCAGATGCGGGCATGTGCAGTTGAGATGCATTTTGCAAGGCCAAGCGCCGACCATTCAACTGTCACTTTTGTCCCCTTGAGGTCTCAACAAGATTACAATCGCATGCACAGCTGCCGCGCTGAGAGTATGTTCTTAGTTCAGCCAGTCAGAACGCTAACATTTGCTAATTGTCCCTGAATATAAAGTGCTGTGTCTCCCTAGTCATTATGATACAGTTTACAGCACCCATAAATGTTTGTACCAAATATTGTGTCCATCAAGTTGACGTCGGGCACCGGAAGAAAAGTCAAGTGACGAGAATTTCATGGCAAATTTCTAATAATTGCTGAGATATTTCAGTCGAGACCGAAGTGGTGTACTGTCGAAAAAAAGAACAGCGACACAGATATACTGCAATGTAAATAGGACGCAGGAAACAAAAGGAAAGCTGCCCACTCACAAATGTGTTTAAAAATGTATGGACATTTTGGACAACGTGCAGAAAGACATGCACGAACACTTGAAATGGGCCATTTCTATGTCAAGTCAATATGGGACATGGTGAGCAGTGAGACATCTTTCAAATGTGATATGATGCCTCGATGAACTTCAATCACATCACAACGCAGCCGCATCCCTGGAGAGTGAGTTGGCGCGTTGGTAAATCCAGCTGATCTGGAGTTTATTAGATTGGCCTAATAAAACCACACGAGTGGAGCTTGTAGTGCTTCAGGAGCAGGCACCCTTACATTTCAGGTGTATTATAGCCTTAATGACCTGTGAAAGAACAGTCCACTAGTCTGAAGAGTCCACCAATACACTGCTCATGCACCACAGCAAATGCACCTTTTTTAATAAAACATTTTGAGAAGAATTCATCCAGTTCACATCTGGCCGAATTAAAGTGGGATTTCATGATATCAGGTGGCCCGCTGTTCGGGTTTTATATGCAACCTCATTTCATTGCATTGCTTTGTACTTCAACCAAAAGTGTTATTTAGTGACTCACGCTGCCTTCATTTCTGAGTAGTAGAAATACTTTTTTTTTTAGCGCTGAGGCTGGCCTTGTGAAACATTTTGGCATGGGTTTACTTATTAAATGATTATAATGTATCTATTTATTCATTTTCTTCAGTAGCTCAGCCCACCAGTGAACCACACCTTCAACCTCTCTTTTATTCACAAAATGTGATTAGCCTGCAGCCCTCTAGATACTGATTGCAAAACTATCTGCTGCCTTCTCGAATCACGCGTCAATTTCACGCAGATTGCGAGCGGGCATCGCATGGAAGATCCGGCGAAATATGCCTGTGCATGAATCTGACTGAGTTCAATGATACTTCATGCTGGGTGCTTTTCGGGCTGCGCCGGCCTCCTAACTACCAGCCTGCTGCCTTAAACGCAAAGAAAGAGAGTAGAAAGAGGCCAAAAAGAAGAAGAAAAAGCTTCTATTTTTGTTCTTCTTTTTTATTGAATTAATTCAGCTGAGAAAGGAATCCCATTTCCCCTTTGGGCTCAGCGGCCTATCAGAAGAAACAATGTAACAAGAGTCTTAGTGCTACCAAGTCTGAGAAGGGTCAAAAGTCCTGAGGGTCAGGTGGGTTTTATCACTGCAAAAGTCTTATCTGACATTTGTCACAGGGACAGGCCTAGAGAGATAATTGGAATAGGATTCTCTCTTTCTCTCCTCCTGCATTTTCTTTTTGGTCACCCCACTATACACACACACACACACACACACACACACACACACACACACACACACACACACACACACACACATTCTACACATTTATCTTGAAGTGTGCACCAAAAGTTGGTCTGCGAGCCTCGCCTTCACATCTCTCTATATCTTATCTTCAAGTAAGACGCCCACGGTTGGCATTTTAAGACGACACATACCGACCCCGCATACACAGATAACTGCCGATACTACTCACTGTTACTCACAATGGCCGACACACAAGCTGTGTGGGTGAGAGGGAGACAGAGGGGGAGAGAGAGAGAGAGAGAGAGAGAGTGGGCTGATAATTTGTATGAGGAGGCATGCATTGGCACAGTTGGGCTTGTGTTGTGCTCACGTGGAGGGCCGTGTGTACGTTAGCTAGCATCCGTGTGAGCATGCACGTGCGTGAGTCACTGTTTATGCCCAAGCTGACGCATTTTGTTTTTATAGCTTGGGAGTGCGAGCGTGTTTGCGTGCCGTTCCCGTGTAGCCGCCCGGTGCACGCGCTGGTATAAGCACTGATTATACAGTAATGCTAGGTTTGTCAGGAAGCCAGCATGCAGCCTGGTTTTAGCCCCAGCGGGGGGGTAGCACCATTATCACCACTATACCAGCCTCGGTTTCAATACTGAGAAATATGCCGGTCTGGACAAAAGGATGTCTTTTTCTTCATTTCATTTGATTCTGAGTGGACCTCAAACTGTCTGTAAAGAGAGAGAGAAAACAGCAAACCACTTGTATGTAATTGCCAATGTGAGCTGTGTGAAAGCGCTTCACTCTGAGGTGCTGGTCATTTTGTACAAACTCTGTTTAACACAAACATGTTTTAACTGACATGAGATGAAATGTCTTGAAAGGGTGAGTCCTCAGAGATAAAAAAAAAATAAAAACACTTTGCGCTGCATAACAAAAGACACTGAAGTTGAGTAATCTGATTGCATGATTCAAATACTATTGCCAGAATCTGCTCTACACTGAGTATAAAGCAAGTGCGTTGAAGTAACTCCAAGAGCCACAATCAACTTTGAATTTGCGTCACTTTTTGTTGTTTAGTCCGTTTGGTGAAGATGTTTTCTTTCTGTTTTGTTTATTAGCTTGGCTTTACTTTGGTCAGAGGGTTGAATTCTCCTTACCTCGACATTGTAACAGCTTACCACCAAGCGTTGAAAACGTTACTCGGAGTAATCCACGGACCTAATTGTCATTTTTGATTAAACAAAAAAACTAAAAAAACAGGGATTTGGGCAGGCACGTTGCTGATGTGTAACACTAGACTTTATGATTTTTTTTTACTTGGAATATAAATGAGCAATGAATATTACAACATTACCATTTGTAATACAAAATCATAGGAACTGAAAAATGTATTTTCGTGGAAATTATGTTCGACAAACCGAGCGTTGAATCTGAACCGAGGACGAGATCTTTCCTTGTCTACAACATCCAACATATGCTATTTGAATAGAGAGAGAGAGCAGTGTTGCATTACACGTTGTTCGTGTTTTCATGTATGTTTGTAGTATATCTCTAACAGTTAATTAGTCCTAAAAGCATGTTAAAGAAGCCCGGTTAGATTTACACAAATTCATTATTGCTCGTACAATGTGTTTCGCTGCCACGGAGGAAATTAATTCCTAATGAGCAAAATTAAGTCGAGCGCATCCCCTGATGTCTTAACAATGAAAATGGACTCGGGACTGACTGATCAGTCAAACAGCCAAGAATTACCAGGACCACAAAAATGTCACGATGAAGAGCTCCCAAATAGTCTGAATAATGCTTATAGAAAGAGACAAATCATTCAAACTGCTTTTCAGAACATGCCCAGAGGTCGTGAGAGAAGAAGAATTGGCTCTACTTAAAAGATATCCTTGTACGGGCTACACAAATGCATTTTGTTTCATGGTAGTGTTTAATGTTTCAGTTTTGCAAGAGCAAAGGCAGGGCAAATCGTGTCCCTTGGAAAAAAAAAAAAACATTCAAAAAGGATTAGACTGATAAAGTGCTTTTTCAAAAAGTGGTTTTCCAACAAAATGGATTTAGAAAAAGAGAGAATTATCTAACGGTCATAGTCTATGCATTCACTCTTCTTTTAACTCTGTTATTGGTCTCTGCCAACTCCTGTTCAAAGTATAGGACTCTTTCCGTTTGGTCCTCAGCAGGTACCTTCACGGTTGCTCTTTCGAGCTTCTTCACAGAAGCCAGAAGTGACTTTAAGAGCTATGGGAGTGAATCAAAACTGTAACAAACTGATCGCATCATATTCTGCCGCCTTTGTGCAGTAAGACGGTTGTGGATAACGTTGTCACGCATTGTGAACCGAAGCCAGTTGTAAACTACTTGGATAGGGTTGGTAAAATTTTTTTTTAAAAAGATCATGGTTTGGCTTCAAATAAGTACGCTTGTAACGCAACTTATGCTTTGGACATGAAGTCACGTGACTAAGTGACGTAGCGTCACATGACATGAAGCTGTCCATACAAATCCTCAACTTTTGTATTACGAACGTCAAAGGTCTTTGGCCCATCCACCGCTCCTGATACTGCGCCCGACGCCGTGAGCGTCTAATTCTGAAACGATCCGTAGACGTCAGGGCGTTGAATCTCTATGAGTTCGTCCATTCAGCCATTGTTAATTTAAACACATTGATTAGATCCTCTTTAAAGACAGTGGTATGATTCACTTAACCTATGTGCACTTCTCCTAGAGATGTAAACTATCAACACTGTTGGGTAGAGACACTCTTTCACCAGCCAGCGCGAGTAAAGCAGTCAGGCAGCAAATGTAACCCGGTATTAACCATTGTTGAAGGCCTGTGTTTGAGCGGTGTAACCGCCTTCAGGACACGGCCATAATGAACTCTGCACCACGTGGCGACTTTGTTCTGCCAGTACTGTTTCCCCCTCGCTGGTTCTTTATTAGGGTCGTCCGTACAATAGAATACAGCGTGGGAGCTCAACCTGCGTCCTGTTTCCACTCTTTGTCATTATCTGCTCCATTGCTCCGGCCGTACCTTCTCTTTCGACTTTGCCGTCTGAAGAGCGAAGCCGAAGGAGGCGGTCGCGTCGAAGCAATTAAACCCACGAGTTGCCAGACGCCGAAAAAAAAAAGAAAAAAGAAGTTGAACACGTGCCGTTGATAAAACAAAAAAAAGGTGGATTTTGAAGTTTGTGGATTTTCTTGTGATCGAACAGTGTTTGGAAACACTTTAAATCAAGGAAACAGAGAGAACCGCAGAAGAGTTGAGGCTGCATTAGCCGGTCCTTAATAGTCAACCAGGATAGACCACAGAGGGATTGCAGAGCGTGAAGGCAGCTTGATAATTCAATCTGTCAAGCGCACGCTACAAGCTCGGCCAATTAACTGGAGAGGAGGCAGGCCTGACCCCAACATAACTCCCTCCCTGCCGGCCTCATCCCTTCTCCGCTTGCAACATCCCTGGCGTGTGTTAAACCAACATCTATGCCAGTTAAACTGTCACTCCTGCTGAGGTCAGAAAGAACGCAAAAAGTGTGTGTGTGTTGTGTGTGTGTGTGTGTGTGTGTGTCTGTCTTAGCGCATGTAGAATTACTGCATTCTGTTGCAGTGTCGGCTCTAATAACAGGGGAGATGCAGCGTAGAACGGGGGAGATGTAGCGTTTACGGACAGATGGCCAAACAACAACCGCTGGTAATTGACAGCTAATTGCAAACACTCAGCAGGTGTTTCCGACGAATGAAAATTGAGCGATTTCTCTCTTTTGAATTCCTAGCTATCTCCTACTTGGTTCTTTCCTTTTCTATGGTTACATCATTTCTTCTTCTTCTTCTTCTTCTTCTCTCACCTCTCTCTCGCAAAGGAGAGAAACAGGATATTAAGAGTCGTCTCTGCACCTCGTCCCACACACCTTTTTACATTTTGGCAGGCATCCGGCGGCATCCCAACGCTTCTAACAAATGGTGAAAAAGACGCTAATTAAAACACTTAAAGAAGCCAAATAAATGCAGTGTGAAGGCGTGTGTGTGTGTGTGTGTGTGTGTGTGTGTGTGTGAGGTTGGCGGGGGGAGCGCGTGCGAAGGCGGCATGCAAAGTTAAGAGGAGCGCAGCGCTTGGAAAACGATCTTTTCATGCTTACAAAAGTAGTGGAAAGAAAGGGAGCGTGGAGACCTTTTCTGCAAGCAAGGTCGAGGTGGAGTGTGAAAGGGAAGCGTCACGGTGAGCAGCATACTGTTAGCTGGGCTTAGTACCAGACTGATAGGGCTTTTATTGCAAATAACATACTGGAAAGAAAGAGCTGAAATTGTATCACAGAAACCCAAGGCTCCCGTGTTTCATTTGCTGAACCTTCAGATATGCGAAAACAATTTTTTGTCCGTCCGTGCAGGAAGGTGGACTCAAGCCACGCGGCTCCTGATGTTTCCTCCGTGATGTTCACCAAATAATATCCGTCAAATGACAATAATTTCTTCAAAAGGCAAAAAAAAAAGAGAGCGGTGTTTTTGGGCAACATCTACGGGAAGACACTCTGAATATCAAGTGAGTGTTAAAAGGGTTTCGGATTGTTAGAATTCAGGATGCGGGCTTTCCAATTAGAAACATTCCTGCACCGTCCAGCTGTATGTTGCTGTCGAACCATGCAGGTTGGCTCAGAGTGTGTGTGTGTGTGTGTGTGTGTGTGTGTGTGTGTGTGTGTGTGTGCGTGTGTGTGTGTGTGTGTGTGTGTGTGTGTGTGTGTGTGCGCGTTGTAGCCTTCACAAGTCGCTATCGGCCATGTCTCTTCGAAGCTGTGCGGCCCATCCATCGCGCTTGCTGTAGATTTAAAAGAAAAAGACACTCTGTGCATATCACGCCGCCGTGAAATCCAGCATATAATAATATCTGTTTTGAAGACTCTCGCTTTGATAGTCCTCCACCAGAGATGAGTCTCCAAAGAATTATTCACAGAACTCCAGACAGCTCCCATGCAGTGTACTCTAACTTTCTGTGAAGGGGGAAGATGTAAAGTTTTGCATCAAAGAGCCTCAAAAGAGTCCCCCCACTCTCTCTCTAACCTCACTCCCAGACCACAAAAAAAAAAAAAATCTAGTTTTGCGTGAACTCTCAGATGAGCTTCTTCAGAGGAGTCCAAAGAGGTTTCAAAGAGTGAGAGGTGAATTAGGTGAGCCCGGAGAGAGAGAGAGAGAGAACGACAGAGGAGAACAAGTGAGGGAACGGGTTAGACGAAGAGGGAGAGAAAAGCAGGAGACTGGCGGCGTGGAACAAAATCTGGCTCCCCTTCATTAGGAGTATGCTCTCACAGTGAAGATGACTTTTTGGGGTTAGTGCAGAAGGGACCCCCCTCCCCTTCCCTCACACACACACACACACCTACTCATGCTGACACACCTGAACAGGCCTGAACTCACATTCATTTTTTTAAAAGAACTTTTAGGCGGAAGGGAGAACCATTTTAAAGCCACTGGATTAAAGATACGGGGGATTATTGCGACAAGCGCGCAAAATATACTGAGCACACACGCCCGTCTTCCAAACCTCCTACTTATAGGCAACATAGTAAACACTAATTATAACGGCAAAGGTTTGAACCGGAGCCCTCGCAGCGCAGACGTGGTTTCTTCACAATAAACTGTCAGCCGGGCGAAGCCAGCGTTGTTTGATCATGAAAGTTTTATGACATGTTTGCCTTTCGCTCCGGCTTACAAATCTTGAGTGTGTCAATTAGCGGCAGCAGATCAGGGAGCCCTGCCAACTTTAAAAAGACAAACCTTTGTCTTTTCCACTCCGACTCCCAAAGCATGGAGATTAAAAGGAACGAGGGGAAGACAAAGGCAGGATGCATGTTGGATTTGCATGACAAACATTCCTGACACTTGTGATTTGTTTGTATCGTGACGAGACTTTCAGACGTTACGTATTTACACAAAGTACTGCGTTTAGACTTAATTCCCCCTCGTTCAAAGGCGCCAGAAAGGTCACAAAATGTGCGACAAAGAGTTGAAAATGCAGTAATTCTCTGTTTTTAATGATCACGTAAAGAACCGTGCAGTGCAGAGAAGAAGCACGCCAGGAAATCATCTCCAACTTATCTTTTGGTTAACTCTCACACTTCTTTGTCAGACAACAGATGCAAAACTATGCCTCAAACAGCCTGCTGAACGTGAAATATAATGGCAACAATATATTGATATATTACATTTTTGATGTTTTGGGGCTGGAGGTTTCTTGAAGGGCATTTATGGATTCATATAATGAGTATTAGGCATGGACCTCGATCCAGATAACCACAATCCATGAAACAAAAGGAGCTCGAGAGGAGCGGCATCAGCAAGGCTGCCATGGCAGGAGCAGGACCGGCTCCGGACACAATCCATGTAAAGTTGAGGCAAGAAAGCACAGAGGCTCCAGGGGAAAAATAGAGTTATTAATGTGCATAGAAGAGGCGTTATAGAAGAGAGGAGCTCAGTGCATCCTAAGGGGCCGATCGCACCAGACACGACTCTCATAAAACGCGTCGCTGGCGAAACCATTCAAAAAATCTCGTCTTCCAGTGTGGTTTTCTCTTTGCTGCTCTTCGCAAATTGTTACGCCCAGACCTGGGTAGTTTTGTGTCACTCTGTCTCTCGTTTCAGACTCCTCCCCCCTCGTGTGCCAGCCTCATGTGTGATTGCAAGCCCCGCCCTCATTGTTTCCACCTGTGTCTCGTTCCCCTGTGTAGTTAGTCTGCATCGACCCTCTGTCTTGTGCCAGTGTGTCATTTGATGGTACGAACCTCTAGAGTAAAGACTCTGTTTTTTCGCAACAAACAACCTGGTCTCTCGTGTCTGCTTTTGGGTCCAACCTCCCGTGGTCCTGGTCTTCCTAACAGCAAATGTTACAGACAATTCTTCATCCTCCTTGTGGAGAGCAAGCTTTGTTTTTCTAAGCAGAGTTCTCGTGGGCTTTGTGAGCTTCAGCCGAGTTCTGCTGGACTTGAGCTTCAAGCACAAGAAGAACCCGGAGGTGAGCGAGCATTTCACTAAACAACAGTCCGACACCTTTTAACCACACATGCACAATAAAGACGCACACCTTTGAACTTGGGGCAGGATTTCAAATGCCACATTCGTCATGTGAAACTCCACAAATCAGTTATTTTCTGGTAGGACGACTTCATGTGAGGACTTTTTGGTTGGCATCAAACAATAACTTTTCTTTTTAGGGCATCAACAGATTGCAATTCTTGAAATGTTTCTATGAGTCAAACTAGCGTTATTTCAAACCTCAGCTTTCACACTTTTCCTCTTCGATATTGTTGTTTTTAAGCAAATTCTTAAAACGAAGAATTTGCGTTTCACACACATGAAATTTAAAATAAGTTGCAAAAAAATCTTGTTGGTCTGGTCTTCATTAATGGAGGCGATGACAAAACTCTTGTTTCTCCTTTTCTTACCTTCATTTAATTTATTTGTATGTAATTTAATTCCATTCTATAAATAATTGTTGTGTTGATGATGTACAGGAGCAGTGTGTTAATTGGGGGTACGAGAGGGGAGGTATCTGATGTGTGCTGCTCATGTTTATGGAACGTGAAAATCATTTTTCACTGACTGAAGAAGTGAATTGTAACAAGGTTTGGAACAAACAAACTTAAAAACAGTATAAGATAAAACAATTGTACGAGCATTTTCTACAAGTTGCGTGTTTTGTGTTGTGTGCCGGGTAAATAATACATCTGGTTGGCAGATGGTTCACTGCAGCTCATGACTGAGCAACAACTGACTGTTGGCAGGTTTTACTTTTTCTTAAGTGACAAAGTCATGATTGCTAACAAGGAGCAACTTCAGACGCAGTTTAAATGTGCCGTATGGCTTTATTTCTGGAACTAACACTGCATACCTATTTGATTCAATATCATTTATTGATGACATTTGAGATAAAATCTTGCGTTTGGAAAAAACAAAAGTAAAAGTAAACTTTCATAAGGGAGATGTCAGCTTGAATGGCTTCTTCTTGAACAGTTGCATGAAATTGGGGGAATCAGTTCTTTTTTATTTATTTCGTAACATTCATACAGCCTGAACCATGATGGGAAAACCCACTTAAAGTCTGTATTTGGAGTCTCAAACGTGGCCTGTGAGCTCTGAAAGGTTAGTGCGAGTACAGCATCTGTAAACGGCCTCCATCAGTGATTCCAACAACCAAATAAAGCCATCAAAACGTCCCCAAAAATAAATACAATAGTTTATAATGTTGACAAAGTAACTTAACAAATGTAAAGTCATAAGTTACTTTTGGTTTCCCGAGAAACTGCGTGCATCTTATACTTTCAACATGTTTTTTTGTATTCAGCTCCCACAAATTCAGTTGGCTTCTAGTAATCCGGTCTGTGGTGTCTTGGTAGGTTTCCGGGTGACGTGAATGTTCTGAGAGCTATGAGGCGACAGGAAGTCCCGCGAGGGAGAAACATCACCACCCACTATACAAAAAAATTAGGCCACACGTTTTAATAACAGATCTACAGATTGTAATGGTTTGTGACACTGAATACACGTTGTAAGGCTGCCATCGTGCTCATCGGCAGTGCACATGCAGCTTGGTCATGCACCACAGAGCCACGAGGAGGCGAGGGGAAGGCGACGAGCCAGCAGGAGCTGATGTTGGACTTCAAGTTAGAGGCTGTATTTATTTTTTCAGCTAAATAAAGAAGTATTACAAGGGTTTGGTCCTTTTACTCCTGGAAAATACAAATAAACTATTCATTTTGTGAATGATACAAACATGGTGGACAATCGTTCCACCATTTTTACCCAGATTAAAATGTTTGAACAATTATCGAATGAATTTCTGCACGCGTATTTGTTTTTTTTTTTGCGAAATACAGCCACATGGCTGGCTAGCTAGCTACTGTGGCTATACAGACGGTAGGCTATCGTTAGCTGCTGCGAGGACGGAGTCATCAGAGTAGTGAAAAAAGTATTCTAATCGGCTCAGGCACCAAAATCTGCAATTCGTGTCATTATGGTCGGTACCGGTCGTATAGCTAGCAGCTTTCGGTACCCAACCCTGGTTAAAACACATCCTTACAATATTCAAAACTACATATTACAAAAGCACGGCTCCGGCAATCAAGCTGCCTGTGTTTTGATTTGAAACATTCAGTAATTGTGAGTATGTGGTTCATTAACAATAATTCAGGCCGGCGTGCTTCCTTCCAAAAATGTATTGAAACAAAGCAGACGCAGCTTCTTTTTTTTGTCCCAGTGATGACAGACTTCACTATCATTCTTCTCCATTTCCCAGCTGTTAGACAGCTAGTCTATTGTACAGCAATGAGATATCACTTTAATTTTAAAGAAAGGAACCGAGGAGGACAGCGCAGGCTCTGGTGTTCTTTCCTGGCATCCATTGTGTCTTGGGAGCTAATAAAAATTAGACTGCTCCACCAGAGGAAGCCCCGCCATCGCCCTCCACACACTCACATTGCCTTGTATGCTTCTTTATTGGCGTAATAATGGGGGACTGAGGGCATCGTGGAAACAGTTTTCTCTCTGTGAGAGCTGGTGCCAAAAATCAAACATGAGCACGTTGGCTTTAGCTGCTCAGGAGGACTCTGGTGGAAAATAACAGCACAGTGATATAATTAACAGCCTCCTGTGAGACGTGTGTGTGTGTGTGTGTGTGCCTTTGTGTGTCCTTATGGTTGATGTCAGATATATATGTATGTGTGTGTGTGTGGTCCAGTACAGACTCTGCCCCCCTTCTTGCACGCGCACATGCTCAGAAACCTGTGTGTCTTCCTGCCATTGAAGTTGAGAGGGCAGACGTGATTTAAACCAGGTGTCCTTGTAATATAATAATTGCCTCCGTTGATGACATGCACTCATCTGAGTCCCAGCACGCAGGCAGTGCCCAAAATCTAACCCCCAAACATCTGAAGGACGGCACAAACACGGTAGCCCGAGAAACCACATTAAGGAGAAACTCTCGCTATCTCCCTCCCGACAGCTCGCAGGAAAGCTGTAGGTAACAAATCAAAAAAAGAAGTCAAAGCCCCAAAACATTTAAATGGAAGTGAGGCACAGTCTCACAATGGTTCTCGCCTTATCTTGCCTCAAACACCTGCCATGTCGGCTGCTACTTATCCTCTGATTACAGCTGTAGCCATTTTGCTGTAATTCGGCAAAAAATTATTCCTGAAATAAATAAGTATTATAACGCAGAGACAGAGGGGGGAGGAGGGGGAGGGTCATGGGACAGAACGTGTAGTGAAATATTCAAGCGAAATATTCTCTGGGAACATGGTGTTCTGAGATTGGAATAAATGAGTAGACGAAGGAGAAGAGGGAAGGAAAAAAGAGAATAGTCAAAAGGAGGGTTTTGACGCGACGTCTCGTCTGCAGCCCGGGTTGCCTCTTGCACTGTTGATCTCTGTTTCACACACCACGCTCAAACAAGGTCATGTAAGAGCTCGCAGTGTGCAACGAATGACAACGTTTCTGCAATCACATTACATATCACAGCGTTGCGTGTGTGTGCGGCGGGCAGGAAAAGCAGAGAACGTGCGTTTAATGCCACGGATTTAAAAAGGAAAGAAAAGCAGTCTGTTCACGTTTCTATGTCATTTTTTTCTTCATCACTTGGAGCATGATGGACTTGTCTCTGCTTTGTCCTATAACTGGCCTGCTCAGCTGTTTGTACATAATAGTATAATATTAGGATAGGATTATTATATCAAAATGGAAAATATCGTGGTAATAGATGTTGGGGAGAATGTCGACTGCAGATCTGTGATATGACGTGAACTCCAGTCTCTTGCAATAGTGTCTCATGTGATTCAGGCCTATCCTCCATGTGCCTATGGTCAACTTGATTGAAAAAAGTCAAACCAGCATCAACACAGACGACAGCACCAAACAGTGATGCACATATGACCGACTCTCACCTCACCTCCCCTCTTCTCATCACATAAAGACCCTTTGGCCCTTTAAATGATATCTTCTGATCTCTCAGGCAGAAATGGTACGTACGTGTTCTGTGAACAAGAACGTTTCATTTGGAAAGACACGATGCGCACGTCCAAAACTGACGCTGGATGGGAACTTAGAGCACCACAGTTTGACGCGCCGGGCCGTCGATATTTGTCAAGTTGGCAGTGAGAATGTGTTGGTTTATTTCCGCCATCTTTAAGTAACTTCACGACAGTCCAGTAATCTAATATGGACACGACGTTGAAAAATGCATTCACGAGCAATGGGTTTGAGGTAATGGCTCGATTATATAAAGTTCAATTGTTTTCTGGTTTAGTTTCAGTTCTCTAAAGTTGGTGTGTCTTATAAAAAATTCAGAGCCACTGCAGCCTCAGCAGGTGGGACAAACCACTCAACATGCATGAGTGTGAGTGTTGGCCAAGCCAGTTAAGATATAATACTGACTCAGAGTTGGCACGCTCACCATTGTTATACAGTGGCTGAAAATAAATGTGCAGCCAGTACTTCTTCGTTCAAAAGAGGACACAGAAATTTGTTGCCAACATTTTGTTTTTCATAAGGTGCGCTGAGTGAGAAGCAGCTTTTTTTCAGGTGGTGCGTCATGTTTTTTCCCATGGATGTGGTACTGTATATGAATGAGAAAAACATGACTGAGTCTCAGATATTCAGCCAATTTGCTCAACAGAGTTATTGAAGCCACCTACCTACTTTTTTTTTCTCATGGAATTGAATGAATGAACTTGAGGGCTTTTATCTTTTTGTGTGTATGGATTTATAAAGATGATGGAGACGCAGATAAAAGCAGCACACATAGATATTTTCCCAATAAACTGAGATTCAAATTGTACATAAGGGGGTGCGTCTCTAAAGTAAGGTTTTGGTATCCAATCTTATACACAACATACAAGATGTCATTTATTGCTCTTCTAGCCAGTCAGTTGAGGAATTAAAGTGAAAGTATATGCAGCTGTAAGTTAGCATAAGTATATTTTTTAGGTTTCATTGCATGAATAACTCATTTGTTTTTATCACCATCAGATACTGCAGTACAGGGACAACGAATGCTGTGCTGGTGATATCCTCCATACCGGGGAGTGTGACAAACTGTTAATGTAACTCAGCGCAAAGTGACTGTGAATGTAACACATGTAATCGGGCATTTTGATTTTAATCTTCTGACTCTGATCTGCAGAGAATTACAGTGTTTAAATGAAGCCCGTCTGTCAGTCACTGTTGCTCTATTCTCTGTCTTTGTGTTATCCACCCTCCTGTCGCTCTACTCTTTTTTTTTTTTTTTCCTCCTCCAGAAACTCCTTATTCAGATGCCCTCCAACCCACCGACACCACTAAAGACTCTGCAGCAGGTAACCGACAGTGTGAGAGGGTCTTCAATCCAAACGGCTCCCCACTGTCAAACCGATAGCAATGCTGCTCCCTGCTGGACGGACAGATGAAGCTATTACCGTATGAACATCTGGAGATGGAGGTGGGATGCTTCTATTGGTCTGTAATATTGTTGTTCTGCATTGTACTAATGGTTGAATGCACTTATTGCACGTCGCTTTGGGATAAAAGCCTCAGTTAATTGTAATGTCACATAATTTGTGAGAAATTCCGACATTAAAATGACAATAATAATGTATGCTCATGGTGAAAATAAAATTTCCCAGCAGTGGCTTTTGGCTTTATAATTGCACATTCCCTGTCAGCTTCTCCAGCGCGAGCTGGATTTACACACACTGCACTGATTTCTGCAGCCTCAGGCTAAATGGCTGCTTCAAGGTAGACGGCTCATCAAGATGAGTGACAAGGAACAGGAACTTGACCAGTTAAGGGGGGGAGGGTGGGCGCATTGCACTGAGGCCCCACGAGGAGAAATAATTCACATATTTGAGCTTCGATCTCAATTTTCTCTGAACCGAGAACATCTATCACAACGACTGTTGCCTCATGAAGAACGAGGAAGTCACAGTTTGAAATCTACCGTGACATACGCAGCAGCCGTCGAGGCGTTTCAAAGTGTCCTGACCTGCAATGATACAGACGGCACCAATAACGTGGTCCCTTCAGTTCATTTCCACCAGAAAAAGGGCTGATTTTGATCTACTGGATCAACGCTTGATATCTGTGTGCAATAATATGCTTTTTTCATTGTAATTACAGTTAATTACATTGTTCTTCACGTCAAAAACAGACGTTTTAATTCTTCAAGAGCCATCGCTCATATTTGTTGAAGTGTCTGAAACACGGGTCTCCAAGTGGGCATTGGTTGCCTGACGATCGAGACTCAGTGTTGCTATGGAGACTACAAACGCTGATGTTTATTCCCCCATTTTATTAACCATTAGGATATTTACATTGATCAACATTGGGAAAGCCCTCTTCTGCTGTTAAATATGTATTATGCGGCTCTATCGCTTTGGAAAAATGTATTTGTATTTTACTCATTTTAGGTCATTGCAGATATATATATATATATATATATATATATATATATATATATATATATATATATATATATATATATATATATATATATATATATATATATATATATATATATAATTTTTATTTATTCATTTTCCTGCTAATCTTTTGCACTTTGGTCCGATTCTAAACTGCATTTTGTTCTCAACACTTGTCCTCAATGACAATAATGTGGAATCTGAATCTAAACAATGAGCGCATGTCAAAATAAACCCCAATGATCTGTTAAAATGATGATAACGTCACTTTTGACAGTAGCACGCGCCTGTGTGTGCTGCAACAAGCTGCACCCTGTAAGCCTCCTTCATCCCGTGCTGTTTGGCAGCTTCCGATACTTGGCCGATAAGCGCACGCTACCACACTGAGGCTTTTGCAGCCGAGCAGGCGCCCTGATATTGGAGAGACCTGTGGAGACAGATGGGAAATTTACAAATGCTGGAGGAGCAGAGAGCTGAGCTGGCAACGACACACCTCAGAGAGATTTTTCCATCCACCGCAGGTTTCTCGTCTTCATCAAGGTTGCCGCTATGGTGTCACTTTCCACGCTGCCAAAGTGAGCCTGTGAGCGAGTTGAGAAAGACAATGCCGCAACGTCTGCTTTGACTGCCGTTGTTTGATCTGCATCTGTGGCAATTAACTGGTATTTTTATCTTGTAGAATTAGCAAACGTGACTATATATATATATACAGGCGCAGCATTTGTTGCATCAAACTGCACAGGTAGGGAGGAATTGAAATGGAATTGATGAATATTTATCTTCCGCCGTCACTTCTTTCATCAGTCATGAAAGGTAGAAGGCAGTAATTCTGCAACTGAATAGCTTCCTAATCACACATTACTAATCTGGCCTCGCTCTCACGGCCTCGCAAACAGCCCCTCGTGCCCCTCCCTCACCTTTCCTCCCCCCTTTTGTTTGCTAACCCACCCCACCGCCTCATAGATAATAACGCGGACCATTGCTCCGGTCACAATGAGGAAACGGATCCCAACTCAAATCTCATAACCTGACGGTGGCAACTCACTATTGATTTCTTTCATAAACCACGCTCTGTGTCTCGCTCTCTCGCTCTCTCTCTCTCTCCGTTCGTGCGCCCAACAAACGGAACCCACCCAACCCACCCCTCCTAAAGAGTAATTACTCACTCTTTTATTTTTCTCCTGCGTGGCTCCCTATCGGGCTACTCATCTCTGACAGCGGTGCAGCTCAAATTAAATTCCCCCATCTGATAATGAAAGTCATTAGGTCCCTCTGGAGCCTCGTGGAAGGCCAAACAAAGCCTGGTGGACGTCCGTGTAATAACCCCAGGAAGGGACAACACACAGCTGAACAGAGAGAAAGAAAGGCGGACATGATACCTTTTTTCTTCATTGGTGTCTTGTTTTTGAAAAAGAAAACAACACCTTGTATTTTTTTTAAACCTTCATCATACAAAAATACGAAGGCGATTAAAATCTATCTTGCATGCGCAGGTAACCTGAAAGTCTTCACACAGTGTTGTTGGTGTTTCACTGCAGCTGGCAGCGTGATCGAAAGCCACAAGCTAATTTGAGTGTGCTTGTAAATTAGCTGGCATTTAGAATCTCCGCCATGGGAGTGAGTACGACCGTCTTCCAAGTCTATTACAAACATACGCGGGTGCCTTGACCTTTGTCACTCGGGAGCTCTGATGGGAAGGTTGCGTGTCAATTTGCTGCAGCCCTTCTGCTAACTCTAATAACTGTGTTGCTCTTTTTGGCACAGTAAACAAGCATTCACCTCCAGTAAATGGGTGCTCTTGAGATCACAGGAATTCTGAGTAACTTTTTTTTTTTTTTTTTTTTGCGTTAAAAAAATATCCTGTAGCCATTCAGAAACATCGTAACAGGCGAAGGTCAAACAAAAATCAAACCTCATTCTTCAGAAAACCAACTTTTTAAAGCGTGGCCATGGGAACTTTTATTTCCCGAGAACTTTCACCTCAACTTCAAAGGGACTTTTTTCGGCCATTACTAAGCAAAAATCTTACATTAAAAGTGTTCTGTAAAAGAGATTCAGAGAATTTATTTGGCAACATACAACTATGCATGGTCAAGATATATTGTAGTAATGTCTCACTGAGAAGAGTCTTAAGTCTCTCTCTCTCTCTCTCTGTGTTGTATTCAAAGCTTCTCTGGGTTTGTTTTTTTTGCCCCACTGGCTAACTAATGGCCGGCGAGCTGCACTGCGCTCGGGCGCCGCCGTCACAGCAGCGTTTGCTCACTCTCCGGTTCCACCCAAGAAAAACACCGTTGACTCTGACCGCACTGTTGCTGTCGATTGTACTGTTCATGCTGTTATCACCGCTAGCTGCTAGTCAACCATCTTCATCTTGATTAAAGTGTATGACTAGCACATCCTATGTGTAGAATTGTCACTGTGTGAAGTTGATCCTGGCTGCTGTTCGAGGTTAGTTTAACTTTAGCAGGTCTGTTGAATTTAGGGGAGTTACATGCAGCCACTTCCACCAACGTGGTCTGAGATAGCTGTCCGAGATAGCGCCACGTTTGTTAATAACAGTGGTTGGTCCTTATCTTAAAAGCCTTTTTTTTTTCAGTCAGTAAAAAAAAAAGTCAGAAATCCAAAAAAAAGAAAACAGTGAGATTTTTCTTTTCCTCCTATCATACAATACTGGGACTAATGTTGCGTTCACACTGTTATCCCTGGGGGTTTGATCGCAGGATCAATTGTGTTTATTCGTGTCATCCGTAAGTTGCTTCTCTCCATGAAAACCGTTATCAACTCAGCCATTTTTTTCTCCCATCAACCATAAAAGAAAATAACAACTATTGCTGCTTTGTACATGTTGTGGAAGTCCTACATATCCCAGGAAATTAAACGCCATGTTGTCTGCGTTCATAACGTCATCGAGGTGTGTTCACTGTATCGAGATAACCACACGTAAGCTGGTTCACTAACGCTGTATGAACCCCAAAATAAACTATTTTCCTGTGTTTTAATTGCAATAAATGGACAAAAGGGGTGGCAAAATAACATGTTTTGTTCGTTTTCTCCGAAAGACGTCAAGCAAATCACTTTTGAAATGCTCGTTTCAGAGCTCAGATCAATCGATGCTAGGCTATGCTAACGTTGTAGCAGCGCTCCATCGACACTAAAAATAGCGTCATATAGATGTAAATATGGCGGCGTGGTTATTCTTTGTACCCTTTGGGTTACACACATAGTTTTGTCCAGTGTCTACTAGTATCAGGTATCATAGCACTCTGGATGCCCTCCTACGAATACAAAACTTTTTTTTTTCTAGTTTCTGATTTAAGAACGGCAGGACACTATTGATGACAAGTCCAGAATCGCAACACTGATAGGCTTTTGTGACACGGGGCCTTGCAAATTCCTAGCCTCAGTTCAAATGTTTCCACTCAGGCGATTGAGGCTATTTCCATGTATTCACGTTATTCACGTCTTTGCATTGACTTTGCATGTAAACTAGTCCAGTATTTGGTGTGAACACAGCATAATAACCACTAAACTGCAATACAGCGGATCTTGTCTGACTACTGGCTACATCATTAGAATAAAATATGCCAATGTTCCATGCAAGCATTTCAATCTGAATACATTGTGTCTTTATTGAGCTAATCACCCCAAAGTAATAAACAAAAATGTCATAATGCCCTATTATCACATTATTATTATTACATTATGTGAGTAGGCACTCAATGTATTTTTTAGCAATTTTTTTGAAAAGGCAATCTCAACCTGGTTCACGGATCTCAGGAAAAAACAACAACATTGGTTTGAATCACCAGCTAGTCAAATAGTGTGTGTGTGTGTGTGTGTGTGTGTTTGTGTGATGGCCCAGGTGGGGGGGGGGGGTGCTTTTATTACAACACTCAAACCATCAGGTTCATTAGCCTAACACTTATGCATTCATGCATTTGCTGTTAAAATGGCATTTGTTGAGCTGAGCGTGCCAGCTCCTGTCAACCTTAAGTGCTGGGTAAAATACTTTTAATTGGTCTCTGTCTTTCGCCTGGTCGATTATGAGGGTCAGCTTTCTGCGAGAGCGGTTAAAAACATGGTGGCTAAAAGCCTTCAAGATGGTGGGCTCGCAGAGGCAGAGTGGTGGAGATGCTCTGGAGGGAAAGGTCACGGTAATCACCATGAAGGGCAGCATGCAAAAATAATTAAAAGGAGAATAATTGGCTGGTGAGTTGTTTATGTGCATCTGTTTGTGTGTGGTGGCAGTACACGACAGATTGAGCATGTGCTACTTTGTGCATGTGCTACTTTGTGTATCAACATATTGAAGGTTTGGGCTCCTGGACTACCGATAAGATGGGGATTCTGGTTGTTGCAGGTTTGCCCCAATGATCCAGCACCTTTCTCCTCACTGCTGCTGTTCAAAGTAAATACAATAGAAATAATCTCTGAGCTCTCCCCCTTAACCCTTTAACCCAGAATCCAGAAAGTGACTGCAGGTCGCAGGTTTTATTCTTCCAGGATCTACACCTCCTTCCCAGCTCTCCTTCACAGAGCCGCATCCTAGATGACGTTGCCCAATAACAGCACCCCTGGTTGTCCCCACTCCTGAGGATGATGGGGTGTGATGGGCTGAGTCTGAATGCAGGACATGTACCGTTAGAGCAGCGGGCTTGTGAGTGGGCGTTCTCCCCCCAGACAATCAGAAGACGAAGGTTTTCCATTGTCTACATAGAATTGTGACGGAAAGACAATTGTCATCTTATCATTTTGAGCTGAAGGGAGCTCGGTTGAGTCGTGGCTATTGAAAAATGAATTCTCACTTACATTACACATATAAATGGAGGCGGCGTCGTGGGGGTCTTCTGCAATGTCGGAGCGACGCTTGATATTCCATTATATTTCACCGGCCCTGACAAGCAGCAGGCGTGCAAAGGTTCTGACTGTAAACACGGTTTTAACCAGCATTATGAGATGAGAATCAGACGCATGCTAATGGCCGAGGGGGATCGATCCCCATGTGGCATTTAGTCAATACCTAACAATGGAACACGTTGAAAACTAAATGCCATCGGAGCACAGTGCTGGAGTTAATTGTCGGATACTTTTCTCCTGTTGTACTTTGAAGGCCTAATTAGCTTAAGGTGTCTGGAAAGGGGATAGGTAGCCGACTGGAGATAGACACCGCCATGTGTTTTTTTCCACTCGAGTGATTGTATTGATTGTTGGGAGTCAGAATGGAAGGTATTCTGTCTACTTCATAGTCATATGTATTGTTTTCTGCTTTAATTCCCCACCTGTTTGTTTGATGGATGCACCAAATAATAAACGCAGGAGTTGTCGTATTCACAGACCCCCGATTGCGGGATTAAATGGATTCTTCGAATGAAGGGCCGCTGAATCGTTTGATTTCCGCAGACGCGGACGGAGCCGTTTCACAACACCATTGCCAGAGCGATTTACATCTGCTGTCACAATGGGTGGCACTTACTAGTAATGTCTATAATCAGCTTATTTAATGCTTTCAACAGAGTAGCAGATCTGAAACAGATGGTGAATCTGCAGGCGTACTCTAAACACAACACGTTCCATATTATTGAGATCAGCAGTTGGTGAAAGGCCGCCGTATCGTAACACTTCCACCATATTTGAGGCTGTGGAAGTATAGGTGAGTTGAGGAGGCAAACCAAAGCTCCGAACTTCAATAAACCATTCTTCACAGGTAGACTGGACCAACCAACCACAGAGAGATGTGGCCTTCGTTCACCCAGAGGAATGCTTGAGAAAATACACAACGCCCATGGACCTTTCATTGCAAAGACACGAGACACTTTGTAGTTCTTCTTCTGGCCCACGACGCCGCAGCAGAGATTTGTTTAGACCCCTGCGGTTAATCATGTTTATGGTGCTGCACATGCGATAAAGAAACACACACACACACACACACACACACACACACACACACACACACACACACACACACACACACACACACACACACTCACTCCATCCTCCAGGCCAGGGTTTGCTGCACGTCTGAAATCTCTGTGCAGGTCCCGGACAAAAGTGAAAGCCAAAGCAGGAGAAACACACATTTCCTGATTACCATCATGTTTGGTGAGAACGCTGCTGTGAGCAGTTTGTCAGATGAAGTGCACGTTCGGGAGCCGACAAACGGAGAGGAAGCATTCTCCACGGATGCTCGTTGAGAGGTTATGGCTGCAATCAGAGCCTCTGATGGAAATTGAAATAAAGCTGCCATTTAGGGCCCTACACACACACACACACACACACACATATAATAGAGCCGTGCAATCATTTCCTATCCATGAAGGCTTTAGATAGAACCGATGTTACCATCTGCAAAAGCTTGTGGTATTTTTTTTTTTTTTACCTGATCTTTTGCTTTAGCAGCCGAACATGGAGCGCACAGTGATGCACTGCAGTGCTATACTTTAGTAGTGTATCCATATATGTGAATGAACCTCAGCTATTAAAGCATAATCTCCACAAACCCAATCCGCGCAAACGCCAGCTCACGTGTGGCGTCGGACCGCGTGATGCCGCCATCCCTTCTCCTTGGAAGCCATCGGGTCGGAGGGATGTGATCTTCAAAAGAGCAGGCAACCTGTCATTGAAAATGTCCTTTAAGTTGACGAGCCGTCATTTATATACGCGTCGGAGACGGCCTTGGTGGTGCCAAATGCATTCAGCTCCGAGCACAACGCCATTCATGCTTGGTCGGGAAACAAAAGAAAAACGCTATTCTAATTAACATCCCCAGTGACCCGAAAACAAACATTTATTTTCCCATCTTCTGCATACAGCGAAAGATTTCTGACATTGTCCTTTGATAGCTTCCGATTTCCATTTTCATCTGAGTTCATGCATAATTAATTTCAATTTTACCACTGCATAAGTATTAAAACACCAAAAACAAATTCTGTGATAATGGAGGTGTTTGAGTTCTCCCTCATTTCAAATTAATACCTTCACCTTCACACCTTTCTGTCTTTCCCTCTGTGAGCAATGAGGGATGAAAATAGATGGGAAATGTGGCAACTATAGCATATTATAGTCGAGTGACAAAATCCATGTTTAACATTTATACATTTCTAGGTAAGATAAGATGTTAGATGGCACAGAGGAAATTGCGTCCATGTTTCAGTGCTGAGTCTGAATTAGTTTTTCCTTAAAGCTTCATTAACATCTCTGTTTTGATTTCTCTCGCACACAAAATAGACGTGAAATAACGGGATGGAAGCCTTTTAAGTGAATCAAAAAGTATCTGCCGCAGCCTCCGATTGTACCGGATGCATAACAGACACATTTTAAACCTGTTTCAAATCTGTTGCTTTTGAAGATGTTGAGTCATGTTTTAGATACTTGCATTGGCTTCAATCACAAATCTTACACACACACACACACACACACACACACACACACACACACACACACACACACACACACACACACACACACACACACACACACACACAAAATCAAATCAAATAGATGGATTTCAGCAGGAGACAGTGTGACATTCAGGAAGTGCTTCAAGAGACATGATCGGCAGAAATGTAATTCCAAGTGAAGGTTATATCTCGCTATATCTGGAAATTCAGTGTGTATTACAGACTACCTTCGGACTGACTGTACCAAAATAGTGTGAGTGCTGCTAAATAGCTATTTGCCCGATCTCTGTCTCACTTTCATGGATTAAATAGTCCCACTAGTATATCTTGTATGCATTCCCTCTCATGACAGAAACGGGTCTAATGCAGGTGAAACTAATAGCATGTCATTTGACGGCTGCTTTTACCCAAAGTGTCACGCCGCTTCGTGAGTGCATATATTTTCATCACAGGTGGCCCCGAGTGCAATCTGAACCCCTCATTTTAACTTTGCGTTGCAATCTCCGTACCTTTCTGGATGAAAGAGATTTGGATAGGTCTGTAAAAACTCGCCTCAAAAGAAGTACAACTGGTATTTAATCTAAAAATGTGGACCACAGAAAGGCGTGGGGGGAGGAGGCTTCAGATGCTGTTTGACAACAAGCGCTTCATTTGAGGTATATACTTGAGGCCATGTTCACTGCGTAAAAAAAACAGCAGCCGACACAAATACTTTCCACGGTGGTGGCACAGGGTCGGTGTCAAAGTAGAGGGCACCAGCCCAAACACGCAGGGTCATCCATCAAAAATGCAAAGCCCGTCTCGGGCTTTAGCCAATCAAATATGTGCAATCACGGTAATATGCCCCCGAGAGCCACCGTCTGCAGCTGCACACCAGTCGGGACCTGCTCCTCCATCCCTGTGCATTTGGTTCAACTCACTCGACGCTGCCTTCGCCCCGAGGGGGGTTGGATATAGTCCAAACATGATTGCCGTGCTGCCCGTCTACATACATGTTCAGCCGCGCTGACACACGCAGATGATGGAGTTCACGTCACGTGGGACGCCCGTGGCAAACACAGATGTGAAAGTGTAATTTTAGCCCGGGGGCACATGCCGGCGAAACGCTGTTGTTGTGATGAGTTTGGCGGATGACAAATGTATTCGGATCAGTCCGAGACACTTAACGTCAAGGAACTGATCATTTATGAAGGTTAAACTGTTGGGGTTTCACTGTAAAGGCTGTGCTCTCGAAGGTTGCGCTGTGATCATCTAAAAAGCAGCACGGATTCTTTCTAAGTTAATGCAGGTGACGTATAGTGTCGCCCCGCATGAACATTACATCGCATTGTCACCTCTCAGCTGCTCAAAGGATTTGTTGTTTAGTCTCAGGGATTTGATTTAATTGCCACTAAGCTACTAACAGGCCACAGTGTACACTGGATTTGGTTGCCTACAACAATAAAGGATGCAGGTCTTACCTGAACCCCGGTGAGGCCGGTTGTTGACATTAAAGCTTTGATGATTCCTGTACCACCCTGTTATTGGTCTCAACCTGGTCACTCGTTTTCATGTATGAGAGTAAAGGTGACTTGTGAAAGACATATCTGTGGGAACCCATCGATTGGATGTGCATGAAAGGGGCATAATCGTGTATATATATATATATATATATATATATATATATATATATATATATATATATATATATATATATATATATATATATATATATATATGATTATGCCCCTTTCATTCATATATATAGAGGGAGAGAGATAGAGACTGTATATATGCATCAAGGGTAAATGTTGAAAGTGGTTAATATTCAAAGCAGGGCAGGAAAATTATACCTGATGAGGAAAAAGTAACTTGTACTGAATTTAAAGCAGTCATGTGTCAACACAGCAATTAGCAAGGCCCTCGCCGCCTATAGCCTTAATGGTGTGAGAGCTTTATCAGGCGTATTAAGAGCTTAAGGCTTCTACACCGGGGCCAGGGCTCCGTGTCAATCAACACTCTCTGTGTGCCTCCCATCAACTAAGATCATTTGGCTGTTTCTGTGCAGCTGTTCTTTTTTTTTTCTTATGGATTCAAAGCTTTAATGTCATGACATTAGACCTTTTATAAGAGATCGCTGAGAGTGATGAGTCTTGGCTCAATCAATACTGATGTTCCCCCTCTGAACTGTTGTTGCTAGTTATGGTGGTGCCCTTTTGCAGAGTCTGTCGTCTGGTAATCAGGGGGGAAAAAAACAGTTTCAATAGCAGAGCCAGGCTGAAAGGAAGATGTTTCTTCCTTCTGTCCAAACAGCAGTGGTATAGTACCAGAGGAGGTCAGTTTGATTCTGCCCTGTCCACACTGGTCATTTCAGTCAGTCATCTAGACGGTAAAAAAAGTTTAAGGGCACCACACAATGTCAGCCAGAGAACGGTAAAACGCTTAAATCTGTCTTTGAGTGGTTCTATGTCCAAACTACAGCCCGGGTCACGTCAGGCCCCACACCTTCATTTAATGGCCTTTAAGTTATTTTTATATTCTCATTATCGTTGGCCTGCTAAATGATGGGCGTCACCGGCAGGGGAATATCAGTGACAGGAAGCAGCCCCCTGCACCAGAACCCCCCCCAGGCGTGCGTATGTATGTCTACACAAAATGTCAATCAAAAGCCGCATTCATTAACTTCCATTTAAGTTATTTATGATTGATGAATTTTACCATTCTTTTTATTGACATTTAAGCCATCGTTATTGATCATTTCATCTCATCCGGTATTTTGTGGCACTTTCACTTTCAATCATCGTCTCTTCATCTTCTGGTGTTTGCTCATGAAGATGATTGAGATTTTAGTGCGGTGACGATCTGCAGAAACGTGATGCGTTGGCGATGAGGACGCTACAAATAGAATCGTCTCCACTGTGTTTCCCATTGGCTGCAGGGTTGGCGGTGGAATGGGCACAAGTATCAGTATGCTAGCAAGTGTTTACATCCACTACCTGTGGGAATGGAAACGAGGCTTGTCGATGGGCGCCCAGCTCTTTTAGAACAGACCCAGGCAGACGTGGGGCTTTATAAATCTGAAGGAAGGAATGCATATGCATATTTCTGTCTTAGTGAACGTACAGACGTTATGGCATCTGGAGCCTGGAGTATTAAGCTCTAGTCAGCGGACCTCCAATTTTTTTGTTGATCCGAGCACATTGGACAAAATATTGCAAGGAAAAGGGTATGTGCCTCAAACGTTAGCACACATGAAATTGTTTTATTTCAAGTAGTAAAGAAGATACCCTACGAATTTGCCACCAGCTGCTGTCAAGAGGAAACCACGGGGAAGCTCAGTTAATTTACCACTACATACATATGTGAGCAAAGATCTTCTCTTATGACGCCGAACAAGCAAACGCTGTTGACTGAGCGTCATGACCTCCGTCGGGTGCTTCACGTACTTACACTCAACACTAAAGCCCGGCTGCAATTCTTTCATCCGAGGCCCTATTGGTCCCATTAGGAGGGATATTTATTAGTGATTCAATCATCTTATTGTACAGGGTTGTTTATCCAAGCTTCCGCCTGGACTCAAGGACAAACTGATTGGATTTTGGTTGTCAAAGGTCAAAAGATCAAAGGTCAATATGTATTCACGCCCGTCTCATTCTTGTGAACGTAATACACCCGGGAGCGCCTCGAGCGTATTGTCTTCAAATTGGACCCAAACATCCTCTAAGGAGTTAAGAATGGATTGATGTTGATGGTCGAAGGTCAAGGTCACTAAGACCCCACGTCCGCCCCATTCTCATGAACGCAATATCTCAGGAACGTCTTGAGCCAAAAACACAAAGGGCTAATTTTGACAATCCCACACAAAAGTCTAATGATGACGTGCTGACATTTTGGACAGACATGGATATCAACTGTTACGCGACTGGTTGGCGGAGGCATACGACTGTGAGGCGGTAGTTCTAGTTTCTCCACACGGCCAGTGGCTTGTAACGCGTGGGCCCCTCTGTTGTAGAGTCATGCTGCTCCACTATGCCACTAGGCCCCTGTAACACAGCTGTAGGTCCATAAGTGCAGATGCAACGTTATCATTGGACATCAAAAAATAGAGGCGGTAATTTCACCGGGGAGGAGGGGGGGCTACATGCTCTTTCAGATAAGAGTACAATTCCTGGGGTCCTCTTGCAATAATTACCTATTATTAGCCATCCTCTGGTTTTGCTAATGCAGTCTACAGCGAGCTTCTCACTTATGGTGTTCTTTAATAAAATATTTCACAATTCAATAGAGGTATTATTCCATTAACAGAGTCATCAAGCTCCCCATATACCGCATGATATTACACGCATACATTGCAAACCCTGTTCCCAGCGTACATACTTTATGGCGCTACATCATTCTTTAGAAACGGTTTATAAAAGTTTGCGTTCGCTTTGTAGAATATCCTTTTGAAAGCCAATTCATTGTTCCTGCAGAACAGCCAAATAGTCACCAAACAGCAGAAGGTGCCGAGGGGGAGGCGAAGATGGATTAGTGAGAAAAAGGAGAAGAGAAAATGAGTTCGGCAGAGTTCGAGAGGTAAGTGTTTAGAAGCGGCAGAGTGAAGAGGCAGGCGCCTCAGCTCCAGAAGGCAGATTTGAGTCTCGAGTCAGAATCACTTGTAATACAACTGCACTCATTGTGGCCTTTAACGTACCATGAAGACGAAGCGACGAGAGGTCAACTTATATTAACCGAGAGTGGAAATATAAAGGAAATGTCTGCAGCTTTTCCCCAACAATAATCTGGAAGGAAAGTGCTGACGGGACCGAGCCCGGGGGAATGAAAAGATCAGGGCTTTTTCATAGACCTTTATCATTGTAATGAGCCAGAATGGACACGGGCCGAGCTTTGCAGGACGGTGTCATAGTGCGCACGTTCGCAGCAGGTATGGAAAGATAGAGAAGCGAGGGAGGGAGCGTGGAAGGGAAGGGAGGGTAGGAAGAAGGGTGAGTCTTATTTCTTCCTTTAGCATTTCATTACTTTCTATTTCCCCATTAATACTAGCATCTCCGGAGTCAGCAGAACAGCGCCGGGGTAAATGCATATGAAAGCGGCGCATCTCGCCGCGCTTTGGCTGCCATCAGCGTGGCGCATTTAGTCGCAGGAGCCGATTGCGGACCGGCGTTTCGCTAAAGCCGCGGGTGTTCGTCATTTGTTTGGCAAGATTACATGGTGGGGGATCTCGTTCGGGAGGTTTCGCTCTTTGTTTCACGCTGGATGGGTAGGCAGTGGTTGGAGGGAAATGAGGGGAGAGGAAACAAATGCGAGGAATAAATAGGAAAAGTAAAGAAACAGCAAGGATTGAGGAATGTCTGGATAGCAAGATAATCGCTGTGTGTACCGTCGGGCACAATTTTTAAACAAAAAATAAATAAACACAGCTGAGAATGCAAAATGAGGCAGAAGTATAAGTCACACATCTTTGGCTTTGATGAACACACACACACACAAAACCAATTAAGAGACTCGACAACGCTTCTTCTTCCTGTGTGCTCTTTAATCAAGAGAGAAACTTAGCGTCATGTCATCTGAAAAAGATGTATCTTCATCAGTACACAAGAAAAATAATAAATGAATAATAATACATCAAGGCTCATTTTCCACATGACAAATCCCTTCCAAGTGAATGAAATGAGCTTTGAAAGAGTTTCGAGCGAAAGAGAGGGGACTGAAAAGAAAAAAAAATGCACAGAAGGATCATAATTAGGGGGGTGTGAGGGGGGGGGCTTCAAATGTCGGTTCCACTAGCTTAGACTTCTCCCTCCACCATGTCATGCAATCTGCCTCTCTAATTCCTCTAAGCCCCCAGGCCAATTTTCTGCTATGCTAGCACTATCCTTCCAAGGAATTGCTTATGTTAATATGGCGGATAAAATACTCTCTGCAATTAAGCAATTAATGTGTCTGAAATTTAGTGTTGTTGTTTACCGCCTGTTTTATATTGCCATGTGTCCTCGACCAAGGAATTAACAAAGAAGAATACTTTTTTGGGGGGGGTTTGGTTCTTAAGAATTTGTTATTAGTGTGTCTCTCACAAGATTATACAAAGACATGTCTTTATCTTTCTGCCTTTGGACTCGTGTACACACTGAAATTGGGTTTTCATTTTATTCCGTCCCTTTCTCTTTCATAGCCCTTGGTAATGTGGCACCCATTATGAGAGGGTTCATAAGATTTTACTTTTGATGATGTCTCATAAGTTACACGCTCCTTCTTAGCTTGTTCTTTAACTGTCTGCAGTTCTTTATAAATTCAATAATAAAATTATATATCCTTATCCAAAAGGACAAATAACAATCTTAATTTTTTTTTGGTCATCACTTTTGAAAATTCGGTCCTGTTTTCGTGGTACAATCCAGTTGTATCCGAGCTGCCTGTCACGATCTTGATTAAAGCCATGCGACTGTAAGGCATGTAACCATCGCCGTATGTTGATTGGCAGCCCGCTGCGTTTGCACCTTGTTTTGGATTGGTCCCCTTGCATCTCTGACCACCTACAGAGGCGCTTTGAATGATTACATCTTCAGTATGTCTGCGGCACATTCACATCCTAAACTAACGCATCTTCGCATAAAGTTATGATTACGTCTGATTCATCACCGGGAGCACACTGAGTGAATTTTTTTCTTGTTGTTAAAGCCAAAGGCTTGTTATTAGTGCAACAAAGCTTCGGTGTACCATGTGAAACAGCAAGGACGGAGATAGAGTGATGGGGGAGGAGAGGAGGAGGGTGGAAGGAGGAGGATGAAAGACTGGTGGCTGGAGAGAGAGAAAGACTATTGCCCATCATAATATAACCCAACCAGAGCTGAGGAAAGAGATGGGAAATTACAGCGGCCCTTAAGTGCATTTTTTGATGCTGAAAGAGCAGATAAGGCTCTTTGAAACCAGGCCATCAGAGCCTTTTTCATGGCGTAGTGCTGGGCCGTACAGGCATCTGTAAATAACACCTGCAGCACTCAGGCAGCACGACCCAACATACAAAAACACTCCTCAACATCACACAGTAATATGTATCTGTGTGCGTGCTTGTGTGTTGATGTGTGAGCTGCTTTCCTTCTTTCCCGGCAGAAGTAAACTCAAACAGTACGTTGCTCTCTGTTATCGCCTCACTCTTACCTTTTTCTTTTGTTTCCGTCACCCTCTTTCACCTGGTTTAAGCTCCAGTTTATATTCCCCTTCAGATCCACCATTACCCCGCCTCAAATACCTCAGGTCAGGTTCTCTCCCAAGTCTCTGCTTCTTTCTCACCTTCCATTTACACATTGCACCTCTGTTGTTTGCAGACACTTTCACCTTTTCTAAAACACAAACAATAGTCAATAGGATACAGTCTAATATGGGCATGTTACAGATATAAGTTAGTGAAGTACTTATTTTGCGCATTTTTAAGTAATAACTTTATAATCGAATGATATCGATATTAAAATAGGACAAAAAAAACATGGAGTGGTGTACCAAGATTTTTAGGGGTATTCAACTAATGTTCAACTAGGTCCAGTTTGAGAAAATGTCGTCATGCAAAGGTCCCGTACGTCACAATAATGTTCAATTTGAGCTTTGATTTAGTCCCATATGTATTAAAGTAGCCATGCAGTTCTTTTAACATCTGTATAAAGTCAACAACTGACTGTCAAATAAAATAAATACAAAATATCTCAACAATACTTATTATCGGTTTTTCAAATTTAACTGGATGAATGATAAATAGTGTAATAAAAAATAAATATTCTTCTTATATTGGTCGGTGTGTTTCCTGGTCCACTTACCGAGTGCCGTAAAGGCTGCAAAAGCTGCGCCGGTTAAAATATTAGCGCTCTGTCAACTTTTAATAATTCTCAATCGGTCCTAGGTCCCGGGTCCGGATACAACGGCGTCTGTGTCCGGATCCGGACAGCGGTCCGCCGGTTAGTGACCCATGTTCTACAATGTATGTCTTATAAATTATTCAATCTCATGCAGTTTATAGCCTAAAGCCCAAATACGTGTGTGCTGAAGAGTAAATTAATTAGATTATTTTTGTAATGTATTTGTATTGTATTAAAGAAGTCTGATTAAAAAGTCAATCAATTTGAATGAGGCATAATGGCATCTCTCAGCAGGCTAAATAACCACTACCGAGCTAGCTCCTGTATAGCGCGCTAGCTCCTGTAAACCAGAGCAACGACTGGACGAAATAAGAATTAACTGACCAGCTGTTAAATAAATGCAGTCCAGTCATACTTATTGACTTCATTTTATTAAGCTTAACAATCCAGGGCACGATGATTGTCCTGAATAGCGAAATAAATGATTGTGAGAATGCTATTAATCATTAAAACGCACACCTTTAAACAAATGTTTAAATGAAAAGGGTAGCATCCAAATTGTTTTAATTATTTTAGTTGATATTGGGGCTCCAGGTAAGTTTCCCATTTAACACCGGGTGAATATTAAATTAAATCCATCCCCTTATTGCAAAATACACCAAGATTCAACTGAGAGATACAACCAGCTTGTGTAAGCCGCAGAAACATTACAGTTTTATTTGTAGTCGCCTGATCAATGTCCCCAACTTACAAGCTGGAAATGAGATCTGAGCAGCAGTAAACCATCAACTGTTGTCTAAATGTGCATTTGACACACTAAAACAACAGATGTAGCATTATTTCTTGAGTTATTTAAATGTCCCAATGTCATTAAAATATTTTAATTAGTATCATCAAGCACACAACACAGGTAATACGGACTAGCAGTCTTTGTATTCTCAGCTTGAGCTAATTTTACCGGCTGCCAGCAAAGCCTACTGCTCGGCTTTTCTCTAAAGAACCACCTGAGGGAAATGTGTGGTTGAATAATCGTACAGCGTTTTGCGGCACGAAACAAACCCTTCATACAAAATAACATATTTTCGTAAATAAGGGTTTTGTGTAAGCTAAAAGCGTGGAAGACTACTCAGAAGTAGAGAGGAGCCATCTGACTTCCATGCAATTGAACCGTAATGCCTGTATAAAATTGTATGTATTACATAGAAATTGCAGCAAAATTAAATGCTGGCTTGACTTGGCCTTAAACATTGTTGCCTAGGTAGCCTGGTTATCCAATCACAATCAAAATGGAGATGAAAGGCTTATGAACAAAGTGCGAATGCAAAGGCTTCTTATCAGATGCCAGATATAGATCACATGTTAATATAAAGTGTTTATGAGCTTCTGCATCTGATTACATGCATAAGAACACACACACACACACACACACACACACACACACACACACACACACACACACACACACACACACACCCAACACTTATAATCTCCTCCACTTCAGCCCACCTCTATCGGCCCTCTTCCTCCATATTTGGCCATCTATCACCACGGCTCCTTTCCCCACTTCACATGCTTCCTCCTTCCTCCTGACTGACGGACGTTTCTCTCCCACCTCAGCACACACACACTCACACACACCCCCCAAACTCTCACTTCTCATGTACGGACAGACAGATGGACAGGTAGTGGACGGATGGCAGGGACAGAGAAAGAGGTGGATCTGCCGCTCCACCTCTGCGCTGTTATGATATTGAACGCCCGCCCACTCCTGTCATCGCGGTGCTAGCAAATAGATTGCCATCACACTCAGCCACTTCACACGTCCAATCTCTCTCTCTCTCTCTCTCTCTCTCTCTCTCTCTCTCTCTCTCCGTTTCCTTCTTATGCTGCTTTTTCTTCTTCCTTTATATCCCTTAAGCTCCTCTCTCGCTCTCTATTTCACTCCACCTCTCCAGAGTTTCATTTCTCTTTCTACCTCTGGCATATAAGCAACACTGGCGTGACGTTAACGATCAATTTAACAATATATATTGAGCACCGTTCCCAGGAGAAATTTGTAATCAAGAAGTGTATTGATCCAGTACATTATTCTGTAGTTTTCTGTGAATGTTGGAACAAAGTCACATAATAACGCTTGATAATGGGCAGATACATCACAGTTTTAGTGTTTATTTTGAATTCCCCTGCCTCTTGTGTCCTCTGTTCACTTCACTACCTGCCTTTGCATGTTTTCCACCTTTGTGATTGTCTGCCCCGCCCCTAATTAAATCGTCCTGTGTACAATCACCTGCAACAGTGTATTCAAACATTGTGTGTGTCTCCTGTCTTTGTGTTGGTTTGTGTGCCCCCATCCATGACTTGTTCTTTATATTGCTCGTTGTCTTGCTTGGCTTCCGTCAATGTATCCTTTGTATCGTTCCTTCTGAGATCCTTTATCCTGTATTCTTTGGATTTTTTTCCTACTCCTTTTTGGACTTGTTTGCTTGTTCGTTTTGGACACTAAACTCACCCATGATCATCCCTCTGTTCCCTTGCATCGCTTTGCTTTTGGGTTCATCCATTGTGACACACACAGCCAGTTCATGACGTCTCCCATGCCCCACTGGTGTTGTGTTTTTTTCTCCTGTTGACCAGTGTATAATAGCTTAGACGGACCGAGTACTAAACAATACACACCAATCAAAAACATCCAACACACAGTCATTCCAAAAAGTTAAACAGCATAAAGGCGGCATCGTGTCGCCCTCTGGAGAGTCGTACGTGTCAACACCCTGTTGCGCCGCTCGCCTCCTTCAGAGAGGAAGTTGGAGCGACGAGCAGGCCAGCTGCGCAGGATGCGCTCAGCAGCTGGCAAAAAGAGCGACAGCCGCCTTGCGACAACATGCCGTAGGACTTGGGTAATCCATTTCAAAGAAGCGGGCCAGGCCTGTGACACACTTGACAGACAATGAAAATCCCACTTTGACATCAAAACACAAGGCTTTCGTTTCATTGGCAATGCAGATGTCTTTGATGTGCCACTCGCGTCCACACTATTTGCATGCATGTATATATTCCCCATTTACTATGCAAATATTCACTCAAGCGTCAATTGCTCTCAAAGCACTGTTTCTTTCCACTGCGGAGCAACACTTCTTTTATCGACGTCTTTGTATTGCAAGCCAGGTTGGAAATATAGCCGCCGTTTGGGGAGACCAATCTGCTACCCTTGTTTTAAATATCAGATCCGATATTAAACAACCATTGTCCTCTTTAGTGCTTTAGAGGCGGGGAAGCAGTCCAGTTAACTGGTCCTGTCTGTGGTAGTGGTGGCGTGTCACTAATCTTATCGCCGTCGCAATTACGAGGTTCTCTGCAGAAACATCCGAGTCTGTTTTCTTCCCTTGCTTGTCCAACTCCTTGTGTTTCTAACTGGAAGCAACACACCTGTTTGCGCTTCTCATCAAATTTGACAGGAAAACAACAACGGGTGCCTTCAGCTGTGAAATTTCCAACCGTTCGGAGCAATTGCAGTGTTTCCAACTCCACATCATGAAATGCTGACATTCTTCTATAAAAGCTTTGTGACCATCTGCAACAACAGACAACCGGCCTCTCAGGTCCAGTAGATTCAAGGCCAAGACTCTGCGACCTTTCTTGGCATGGAGTGCCACTTTCAAGTTGTCTTGTTAATTGGTGTGCCATAACAGAGTTAAGGTTGACGTTAAAGATGTGTTTACATACACAATATATATGTTAAAGGAACTAAAAGTCGGGTTACAACTAAATACTACCTTTGGTGGGTGTTTTTTTTTCTTTTTCTCAGACATGTCCTCTTTTCGAGACCTAAAAAATGCATCTGGTAGGGATTCCTAAAACGTCCGGGATTTTGCCCCGTTGGATATTTGTGTTTCTCTGGGTCTTTCATATTACGCCCCAACAAGTTTTGCAAACGGTATCTCCCTTACGATCCACCTTCTTGCGCGAGCTCTGACCGTAGAGAGAACTGTCATTGGCCCGATCTCAGGGTTGCCAGATGCACGATAATTATCCTCCAAATACCACCATTTTGAGCCTTTGGCACGATACTTTGCCATTTCCAATCTGGCAACACTGAGCACCAAGCCACCTCCACTAGTTGCATTGTAGCGCTGCTGCTAGTTTCCACTAACTCTCCGTTAGCTCCCTGCTAGCTCACCGCTAGCTCACGCTGGTTCCCCGGCAACCACCCACCGAAGGTAGCGGGACTAGCCCCAGCTCGTCGCCCGCCTCGGGCAGCGGGGATGCGGGCAGTAGCAACAGCAGCGGAGAGGTAGCAGCAGCAGTGAGCTAGCAGCAGGAGGGAGCTAGCAGTAGCGCTCGCTGGTTACAGCAGGGACACCAACTGAAGGTAGTATAGCGGCTTGTAACCAGACTTTTACAGTAGTATTATTGTGAAGTTGTACCCTTAAACAGTTTTTCATGGTTTATGTGGTTAGGTTTTTTGGGGGGGGGGGGGGCAGACCTGAATTCATGGCTTGGTCTCTCACACGGTATGAAAACTACAGCGCACAGCACCAGTAGTTCTGCTTCCTAACGGCGAGGGTAGAGAGAGGTGACGGGATTTCAGGGTCACACTTTGTCTGAAATTACTTGTTTCAACAATTAGAATTGGAGCATTTTGGTCCAATAACATTTGGAAGTTTACAGAAGTCTACAGTGATTGAATAATATCCCCATCAAGTTAGCATGGCACTGAACCAGAGGTGAGGTGCCTCTGGCCGATAGAAGTCCAGTGTGCATGCGCTGGTCGTAGAGTAGGCTCATTTACATTCTGCAAAGTACCAGTGAGATGACCAACAGGTCGTAGATACTGTAACAGTATTTCATATTCATATGTATAAGATTTTTTTCAATCATTCAAATTTGGCTGGATGTGTAATTTTGACACCACATCGGATCTACGACGGATCTGTAATTTCATTCCATGCACACGTGCAACGTGTATCACAACGTTTAAATAAAAAATAAAAAGTGAGAGCACTAAACAATAAGGCTGCCATCCTTATGCAAACATCCGAGTTGACATAAATCACCATACCAACCTTCCACCAATCTTGTTTTCTGCGAAGCTGGCAAAGAGCAACGAGCAAACGAGCCAATCAGAGGCGGAGCAAAGCGTGTCTTCACAGAATGCGGGTGGGGGTAGGAAATCAATCAAATAACCGTAAATAACAGACCACCCAACTGCCAACGTCTGTAGAAGAGGCCTTTTTGGCATGCGGAGGAGAGGGGACTCCGGCATTGAAACTCTTATATTGCTATAGTGACACTGGTTAAGCTGCCGTGTGCCAGTCTCGGCACCTTCAAACAGCAAGTGAGCGTTAAACCGAAGGAAAGCTGACATTCTGCCATCCCCTTGGTTTTCATTGAGCACAGAGTAAAAAGCACACAGTCCTTGAAACTCTCCGTTAGGGCTTCTCTTGAGTCTCAGTTGGTGCTCTTGTGTCACAGCGGCACGTCTGTCTATTTGTAGCTTTGCGTATGTTCTTTTCCGAATATCTATGTGTGTCTGTCTACGTGTGTGTGTTTGTGTGTTTACTCCAAAGAAGTCCTCCCACATGCACCACTGTGCGCCTCATGACATAACTCCGCACTGTCCCGATTGGCCCCCCCATATCCAGCAGCGCCCAGCACTCCGCCGTTAATGCACTGACACGCCGGCAACCCTGGGTAAATGGAGGTCCCGCTGTTGCGGACCAGATCACAACACAACAAACTAAACAAACACAACAAAGCCGGGTTCAACTCAGCGGAGACCCTATCACAGCGCTAATGGAGCGTTCACTGTATTCATATTTACATTAGGGATGCTTTAATTCTTTATTTTTTTTAATAATTGTATCTCTGAGGGTGTGTGTGTGTGTGTGTGTGTGTGTGTGTGTGTGTGTGTGTGTGTGTGTGTGTTTGGTGTGTGTGCGCGCATGCGTGTGTGTGTGTGTGTGTGCGTGCGTGAACGCATGCTAGTCTAGCGTAACGGGTTTGTTTTGTTCTCTCGTGCGTCCAGTCACAGCGGAGTTGTGTACACAACACACAACACTCATTACAACAGTATCCAAGCCTCCACTGTGAAGACATGGCAGGAGTCAAGCAGCTCTTCTCAGTGTCTCTGCTCTCTGCAGCACAGCTTTGGCACACACACACACACACACACACACACACACACACACACACACACACACACACACACATACATACATACACGTACAGTACAAGAAACCAAACACACGCAAGCACAAATCACTCTACCCTCTGTGGAAGCTAATCCATTTAGCTCGGCTGCGTTTTTATTCGAGCTAGCGTTACATGTGTGTGGCCGCGGCGGCGGCTGTGTGTTCGTGTAATGCGTTGCCCCGTTTCCACCGCAAGATTAGTCGACTAAGACTCGTAATTGAGGCTTGACGAGCCAAATAATGCCAGAGAAAAAGGCTTTTTTGGTATTTTTTTTTTAATTTTTTTTGTTGGGCGGCAGAAGGTTTCGCCAGATGCAGGGAAGTCTTCATCTCGTGCCGCAGCAGACGCTTTTTAATTTCACATACAGCGTGAAAACACGAGGAATTTCTTGAGTGGCATTTACTCACAAAAGGTGCCAAGCTGACAATTAAACACTGAAATAAACTGTGAATAGTCTTGTTTCATCAGTCAACGGCGTAAAAAGAAGCCAACAACAGCGGGTTCCCGCATTTTCACATTTTCTCTGTTATAACACAAAAAGAAAACACAGTTAATCTTCAGCGCAGTAGGAGATGAGGAACAAGGGAGTGCTGCTTTTACTGCAAAGGCACCTCAAGGGGATATTTCCTGGGCTTAGAATGTCATTTGATGCTTAATAACAGTTAATAACAATCTAATTTCTCAAAAGTTCAGAAAGTGCATACTGTTGGGAAAAGATAACACAAATAGAAGACAATAGATGTTCTTCACGGCATAATTGTGTCTCTCTTTTAAACGTCACCGTGGACTTTTATTCCCTGTGACTTCAAAGCTGATTCATAAACATTTGAGCTCGGACAAAGGTTATGATATTCCTAGAAAGTGCAACCCACACTGAATTATTATCATTATTATGAGTCAAGTTCCTTGTATGTGCAACTTCTTTGGTTAATAAATCAGTCTGATCCCCCCCCAAAAAACAAAATAATATCTGCACATCTGTGTCCGTGTGTCCATTTGAATGAGTTACTAACTTTCTTTATGCAAATTTGGTGATTGGGTGGCACGGGGTTAAAACGCCCAAAACAGCCGAAGGTGAAGAGATCAGGTGACAGGTTTCAAGGATAACCAGTGTGATACGAGTAAATATGCAATATGCGATGAAACAAACTAACTTATTAACGCTAAATTTAACAAAACTTTCATCAGGTAATTGTTCAAATGTGTTAGAACCTGCGCGGATGAATTAGTGTACCCCCGCCGCTAATATGGCTGCGTAACCATAGGCATCATAATTTACTCTCTGTGATGACTCCTTGCTCCTGTGTGTGTGTGTGTGTGTGTGTGTGTGTGTGTGTGTGTGTGTGTGTGTGTGTGTGTGTGTGTGTGTGTGTGTTCGTGTGTGTGCGTAGTTAGTAGAAGTCAAACTCCTGTCAAAGGCACCTGTGAACTGCAGAGATGAAAGCAGGCTTGTTGTTGTTGTTGTTGTTGTTGTTATTTTTCCTTGTTGTGTCGTCTTTCTATCCCTCTGTCATCACACAACTTCCATAATCTCCTTATGGAAATTCATAAACCGTCACAGCGACACAACGCGGGCCACAGCTGCTGCAGTGTAGGTGCGTCACACGATGAAACGAAAGATGTAAATAAATAATTTTATCAATTGTCACCTCGCCGTGTGAGGGGGGGAAAGAGCTCTCGGGGATTGTGACACATCCCACGAGGCTTTACTGTTTCCACTTGTCAGCTAAAAAAAAGTGCAAAAAAAAAAAATCTAATCCAGACACTTTTCACCTCAGAGCTTAGGTAGCAGTGCTGCTGTTTCAGGATAATTTTGGATTTAGCATACATCAGCCTCATTTTACGCTCCTTATCTTCCTCCCTCTTCCTTGTCCCCCTTTCTCTGATTCACTTGACTTTGTTTTTCGCACCTTGTTGACAGATTCTGTTCTTTTGTTTGTTGTTTAAACCAAGTGAGGATTTAGCCCGGCACTGACACAGCTTTTGGCCTCGGAGCTGAACTGTTTGACTCGAGGCAAACGGCAAACAGTTTTTTTTTTCCTCCTCTTCGTCTTTTTTCCTTCTCTCCACGCCCTGTGTGTAATCCTCACAGATAAAGCAACCTCTTCGAACACAGTGGAGTGTAGCAGTTGCTTAGGCAACAGACTATCCCATCTAATCCAACCTGTTCCCATCTCCCCGAAGTCTGAATACCTGTCGAATTGAAAGGCTTCCTAAGCCTACTACTTGTTAGCCTTGAGTCTTGTGAATAACATTTTCAAGTAAGATTTCAATAACAGCGTGTCAGCTTATTCATTGACATAAAAGCCGGTGCAGCCTCTAAGTGGTCTAAGTGCAGGACTGTGGGGAGGGATGGCACTTAGTTCCTTTTTTACTTTTAATAACGGGGGAAATAAAATACATACAAGTGCACAACACCAGATGGAAAATAGTCTTAAAAAAGTACAATTCAACATTTTAATGGGAGTGAGTGAATACGAAGCAAAGTGGTCAAAGTGTCCTTCTTTTTTGGAGACGTCCCTGCTCGTTCAAAGCTTAAGCGAATGTGTTTATCATGCGCTTCCCTTGATGTCTGAGGGTCGTTTGCTCCTCAGGGTTGGATCTTCTCGCGTCTTCTTCTTGCAACGAACCAGCAGCGGACCGGCAGGACTAAAACAACGTCGCTTGGTCCGAGTCATTAAGGGTGTCGCGTGTGAGGAGGAAGACCATTGAACCGCTACGTCCCACGAATCCAGAACAGGTGAAATCGGACAAATGTGCTTTTTTTTTACTGATTTAAATGAGTTAAAGTCTCTTTGTTTTTTAATACACAGGGGAAAGAACTGCATTACGGTGATCGAGCCTGCTTCAAGTAAAAGCACAAATCTGGTAGTTCGGCGTCTTGTTTGATTTTTAAATGGTCGTTCTTCAAGCTACGGGGCGGAAAATGTACGTTTCTGTCACCTTGTTAATGTGGGACTTGAAGCTTGGATCTGAATCCAAGATAACGGCAACACACGCGGTGCCAGATTGAATCCTGGGAGTTCATTTCCCCCGGTTATTAAACAGCGTTTTTCCTTTTGTCGTTGAGCCTAGTTTGCCTCCATCTTCCTTCAGCTGGTCGACGCACTCTCTTAATCTCATTAACACTGTTATTTCGTATAACCGTGGGACGATGGTGTCAGTCGACCTCTTGCTAACCTTTTAGCGCAGCAGTATTTAAAGGTATTGTTCAGCCGTGTCACTTAAAGGGCACTCATGGCTGCATGACTCAAATTGACTCAGTTGAGAATTGACTTTAATCAAAATGGATCTGACCCCAGATTACTCTGTTTGTCTTGTCCCCCCCCCCCCCCCCTCCTCTCCTTCCCCCAACCCGCCTCAAAAAGAGAACGCAAGAAAAAAAATATCCCACCTCAGAAAGAACCGATGGGGGAGAGATGATCTGGCCAAGCGTTTTATAATCTTCCCCCGGGGGTGCCGGGAGCAGCAAAGTGTTGGGGACACAGTATTGATTTATATAAAACTCAATGTTCCCTCTGATGCCCAGATGTGAGTGTCTGGACCATGAGAGCGATAAGGGATTGGACTAATGTGAGTGCAGAGCAAAGGGGCCTTGATGCCAAATGGATAAGCTCAGAGTTTCAACCACCTGAAAGTTTGCACTCTCTCTCTCTCTGCTGTATTTTCATTTTCTTTCTTTTTTTTTTGGCTTCATTCTGTCGTCGTTACATTGCTGCCTCCTGATGAATTGGAGCATTAAGGATTATGTTCTCCAAGAGATGCCCCTGGTGATTTGGGGTAAAAAAAAAAAAAACTAAAAAAAAAACTGGAATGTGTCAAGTCAGAGTCTGAGTGGAACCAGCAGCTACCGCATAGATCCTGGCCGGATTTATAAGCCTAATTAGGCCGGCTCGCACAGGCACAGGCGTCGTTGCAATCTTTACCTTGTCATAGTTTTTTACCCGATGTTATGTAAGGTCATGTGGATCCTGCAATTGCAGCTGGAGCAGCATATACTGCATTTGATTGGGTACAAAATCCATATAAATACCGTGTACCGCCTGCAAAGTTCACTTCGGGCCGCATTTACAGAAAATGAAAAGACGCCGTTGTAATTATCAGTTCATGCAAACAGCTGAAGTCCTTTATACACATTTTGATGTCAAATGTCATTCATATAATGTTGTTGTTGTTTTCACGGAAACAGCAAGCTGGCTAGCTACTTTCCTTTCTTTAATTACTTCATTATATTGTCTTCCTGTGTATAATAAGCACACACAGGAAGACAATTGTATTGTTTCGGTCAGGAGTGTCATACGGCCAGGGGGTCCAGCTCGGCCCGCCGAAAAACCGTTAAAGTGACAGGTTTTTGCCAACATTCGCCTAACGAGGAATATGTGACGGAGAGGATTTCCGATCTTTCATCAGATTTGGATAGCCAAGAAGAAGCATGAAGTAAAGTCATTCGTGGCATTTTCAGTTGCAATCGATGCGACTCTGTTGTGACGAAATTCAGGGAGAAAGTACAAGCTGGCTGCAGATGGTGGACAAAGTTTTGGGACTTTTCATAGTATTTTTAGTGTTTCCAGTCGTTAAAAATGGATCACGTCATGTGAGGGAATCTGCAGAGAAGAGCCCACGCAGATACACAGATAAACAGATAAACAGGGGGCTGATGTCTGAATTTTGGTCTTTATGCTTGTAGTTTATCGTACAAAGACCTTCAAATCGAGTGTATCATCCAAAAACCTTCATCAATAACTTAGATAGAGAAATATTGTCGTTATGTATGCGTTATTAGGCTACGATATTACTGGTCCGGCACACTAAAATAAGTTTGATAGTCCTGGTTAAAGTGTTAAAGAGACAGTATTCAGGTTTACCAAAGTCAATGTAGCAAATCCTGCATTCAATTCAATAAAAACTATGAATGTGTAATTAGTCAAATGTAGATAAAAGTACTCCTTATGACCTCCTGTCATTGTTATATGATCATACATTATAATACTGGGTTCTTATTACTGATGCATTGCAGTACAAGCAGCAGCGTTTCATTGTTTTATGTTCCACATTAATATAATATAAACTGGCATGCTGCTTGGTGTGTATTTATTCAAGTGCTGTACTCGTTTACAAATGTGAGGTACTTTTCTTACTACTTCTTCATCTCAGAGGGAAATATATGTTTCCATGTTGCGGCGCTTCAATTATTTTCGAGCTTAAGTTACGAGTATACTTTATATGCAAATTATGATTTTTACATACAAAAAAATGGAGAGAAACATGATGTTCAAACGTTATTATTAAATTACCCCACAAGCACGGATGAAATTGAGCTAATTAATCAATGTGTCGATTGGCAGAAGAGGAATTGACAACTATTTTGATCGTTCACTAATCACTAAAAACAATCTCTGCCGATAACCGTGGCACGGTCCCATGTGGAAGATTTGCTGATTTTCCTTTGAAATGATTTCAATTATGTTTCATAATTTCTGAAAAGCCAACAATCAATTAATAAATGGAGGAAATGATCAGCAGATCAATCCACAATGAAAATAATCATCAGTAGAAAAACAATTCCACCTCAATCAATACTGCCTTTAATTTAATGCATGAGTAATAATAATGGTACTGATCAACATTTTTAGATTTCCCTGATCATACTGACGTACCTTTAACTTTAACATGTTAAATGCAGGACGTTTACCTCTGACTGTGGATTTCCGCAGCGTGTTGACAACGAACCAAAATCACTGAGCCGACAAGGAGATCATAATGTGAAGTTGCTTGCGTGCCTTTAAAAAGTAATGGACGGAAAATGTTTTATATTCCAAGAGGGAAGCTCCCTATTTGCTCAGAGTACAGAAACAGAAGTATCTATTATCTGCTGATAGGAGGCCTGGATTTGAATAAGGTGCTGGACCGTTTCACATTGAAACTGCAGGGTATTTTTTCAGAGAAAAGACAATCCAAATTCAAAAGGTTGTGCCTAAATAATGTCATCATAAATACATAAAATACTGTGTTGAGATGAGTGAAGCTTTGCCTGTTTACACAGTGATCCGAGGTTTTAACACTTATCTGCCACATGTGTGTGTTTTAAAGATAAATGGCAGGATGCTTACATACTTATACAATACTTATATATTGTACATAGTTAAATGTTAATGTCTGTGCTTAGTTTCTGTGTTATCCTCTATTTTATATTCAATGTCTTTCTTATATTTATCTTGTTTATTGTATATAATATGTACATATGTAGGATGAGAGCAACGAGTAACTGGAGTCAAACTCCATGTATGTGTACAAACACACGGCTAATAAAGCTGATTCTGATATAATATCCAGAATCGCATGTAACACCGTCTATGCTAATGTTCACATGTATGTTCATGGTTCATGGTCATGAACACATATATTTAATAGGTCATTTATTAGGTCTCACATAAAGCTTATTTAGCTTCTCTGGCGTGGCATGTGTTGGAAAGCTGAGTAATGTCTATCTGCAGTGTATCAAGTCTGAAAGGTAATGTTTCTGGTATCCAGCAAGTCTATTAATGTCTAAACATTGAGTACTTTTTTTAATGATTTATGATTGCACCAAGGTACAGTACTCGAGTGAATGTGCTGACCTTTTTAACTGGAAAGAGAAAAAACAAGAACGCATTTCATATCACCCAGACTAACATTACAGCTGACAACGTGGAACATCATTCTCTTGAATGGGCAGTTTGGGATGTATTTCTCACTGCCAGTTATTGTCTTCCAGACATCTCTGTGTGGTATGAAAATCAGTTATCAGATTGTTTCCTGACGCGCAGTTCATCACTGTGGGATCAAAGTTTTCTGTCAAAGTTACTATCCATGTCATGAATTATATATTACTTGTTATTATTTCATATTTGTCAAAAATATAACGTAATGAATTACAGAGGAATACCTGCACACCGACTCCAAAGCAAAGATGTATTTAAATAGCCATTTCAATCACCATCTGAATCTCTGCTATTATGTTTAGAACGGTTACCGCACACATCTACGCTCATGACCCACCGCAGGCAGCCTGACAGGATGTTGAACTTAGGCCAATAAACATATCAAATAAAGCCAGATTAGTCCATTCATCGTCTGAAACGTTTTAGTTTTTTTAACGGTGACCCTGGTTTGTAACAAGTCTTCAAAGCCCAGGTTGACTTCTTCAAATGTTCAATCTGAAAATCAATCAAAAACCATGTTATCTTGCCTGAATCGTGTTCACAGGGCAACCTTTTTTTTCTTCTTCCAATAAAGGAACCGCTGCATATTTACACCATATATACGCTTAGTAATTATAATGTGGTGCCAGAGACATGGGGTCAGCCTGCTGAGACCCTCTTTTGAGGCACTTTGGTTAAGTTTCGTGAAAGGTCGGAGTTTCAGTTACTTAATTATAATTCAGCTAAAAATAGCCACCGCGTCATGTTCTCGCGCTTCACGTCACTGCAGACTTTGTTCTGTGTTAAACCAAGACGACAGCCTTAAGAGTGCCTAAAACATGGCCGTGTAGGGAAACAGATGATCTGCGCTGTCTTGGAGCAGATGCAAACGTGCTCTGTGTCAACATTTTTGCAGCAATAAGACAACGTCAACGTTGGACCGCAGTCCTTCCTAAAAGTAGGAGAAGTCCCAAGTGACTAGAAACCAAATTGTATGGAAAACATGGCTGAACATGTCTCGACCACTTATGTAAACCTGAAGGATATGCAAGTTAGACTCAAGAACCGAACGCGCCCTCCTCATTTACAACAGTGGATTTCAGCATATGGGTTAATTATGATAACATGTAATATATCCTTTTTTATATATATATATATATATATACTTAAACTGTTACCTTTAAAACGTGAAATCTCACGGCGAGACTCCTCCAGCGCAGCTCTCATCCAGCGCTCCCATTACAAAGAGGAGCGCGTGCACTTTGATGGAGAACATACTCTCGCTCCCTCTCTCAAAACCCTAATGATACCTGCTTCCAAAGCCTATTTCTGGGACATCAAAGGATCAACTAGCCTAAGTGCTCATGCCACGTGCGTGAGGGTATATACTGAAGCCCGTATTCCTAAACTCCCATCATTACCATACCCAGTTATTTTTACCTGGTGTGTGCTTGCAAAGTGGTTCACCTGCGAGAGGTTTTACGACCACGAAGGACGCCTCTGGTGCAAAGCAATGGCGCCATCGCGTGGACAGGAGAGGCACAGGCCGAGCTGTCTGATTATCCGCTTGAATAAAAGATGAAACCACAGGAGACGGAGGGCGGGTGTGACCGGAGGAATTCAGGCTCGTCTCCAGTTGGACTTTGATTCTTGACGTCACGTACGAGCTAATGGCGGTTTAGGCACCAGCCCTCCTGCTCTTCCTCATCCCTGCTGTTGAAGAAAGTCTGACCAAGAAATGCTCCATGTTTATAATAATATCCCACTGTTGACCCCTGACCCTTTCCAAATGAAGTCACGCAGCAATCGACGCCGCGTCATCATTATGTTGACTGGAGGGAGCTGACCTTCGTCATGTCAACTTGCGATTTTCTGCCACGGGTTGAAAAACATCCTCCAACAGCATCTGCCGCTGGAGGATGGCCAGGGTGATATATCTGTTGCTAAGCAACCGCTTTGACTCTTATTTTGTTGTGCAGGACAACTAACTAGATTTTCAGTCAAGGTTGCATCAGTTCAGTTTGATTCCTCCGCAACGCTGGAACCACGCAGAAATCAAAGACAGAGATGCTTGTCATAGATGTGTCTCAACATGACATTATCAATGTGAGAACTGGAAAGTCACTTAAAGTCTCTGTTTTCTAATGATTGCTGAACAGAACATCTTACATTACACATCATGAGAAAAATTCGACGTGAGACAAAGAGACTGCGTGGGAGTTGAAAGGGACAGGTGCATGCATGGTTTCTGTGTGAAATAGCACAAAAACAGGTCTGGTTTAGGGTTCGCATGTTGACTTTGAAAAGCTAGGCTGTACTAAATTAGAAAAGGACTTCAGAATTATGCAACATGAGCGAACTGGACACGTTCAGCGGCCCCAAAATGCATCGCTTCTCATCAGACGGCGCCCTGCTTGGACTTGAAAAAACTACTGTCCAAGATCAAATTACTGATGGAGCCTGGAGCAGCGATTTAAAAAAAAAAACAACATACAGATAAAACAGCCACAAGTGTCTTGAGCCTTGAAAACGCTTCAGAAGCAGCTCGGCCGTCGTTTCTCTCGCGAATGAATGATGGCGTCGAAGGGTTTTCAGTGTGAAATGCACGTGATCAGCCCCGGCTCAACGCCCAACCCGGGCAGCGGGGCAGTAGTAGCAGCAGGGAGTTAGCAGCAGCGCTAGCTTGCTACAGCGGGGGACACCCACTGAAGGTAGGAGCGGCTTGTAACCCAACTTTTACGGTACGTTACATTCCACCAGTTGTAGATTTACCTCCTCGCTTTCATGGAAACACCGGCAGTGTTGTACAACGCCCTTGATTCATGTCACTGAACCCCAAACTGCTCCAGGAAGCTCGATGAAAGGGACGGCTTGTGCCGAGTGGAGTGTGTGTAGGAAAAAAATAGCAAAATAATGCATGACCTATAAAGCTACACTTTCACATCCTATCTATTAAAAGCAAGCGTTATAATTTGGCCTCTATTGCTGTACATGGAGCTCCGGTCTTCAGTCTCTCTCAAGAGCTTACGATTGGTTCTTCTGTTTCTGCCAAATAAAACCCCCTGGATCCTAACTACCGATTCGATATGTCACACACGTCTACATGTAAAAAGATGGTGAAACAATCTCTTGGACCTTTTTGAGCGTCTTTAAACCGGCACATTGTTTTCTACAATGTGGAGAATGCCTCATGTTATCTCTCCTGTTGCCAGCCAGAGAGTAAAATCAGAGAACACGGAGGAAAAAAATCAAGTTGTTGATCTCGATGCGCTGTTTATCTCGTACGAGGGCCCTGAATCCTTGTACGGGATTGCTTTTCCCTTCTTTCTTTTTTTTCTTCTGGTCGCTTCCTCTCAGTTTTCTTCCACGCAAGTGGAATTCTGAAGAGTTTCTTCTCACTTAAAATTGAGTCACTCATGATAACGCCAAACAAAATAAAACTCAAAGCCCACTTTTTTTGGGGGGGGGAGGCCGGGGGTCATCTTTGCTGGCATCTTCGGCTGTCTCAGAACGACTGGTGCATGAGTCGTGAAAAGCAAAAACAAAGCGTGGACCCACAAAGAAAAGCCGCATCATACTCCTGTAAAACGCAACGTGGCGAATCTGGTGCAGTCTGGAGGCCTCTCTTAACAGGAGCGCTGCGACATGGTATTATGCTAAGCATATTCAAATATTATTACAATTTTCTGCATTTTGTTGTTTGTGGCAGGTAACAGAGAATAGAAACTGTTCCCATATCGAGACCAAAACTGACAGATGGCTTTGAAGGTGGGAAGCGAGGATGGTCTCGGTCAGTGAATCGTGCGGTCTGGCGTCCCTGAGCCTCCACATCCTGTGTGCCTTTTGTGGTTTAATACGTTTAGAGAGTATCTCGTTCAGAGGCAGGGTTCAGACTATCACAGAGCTGACACAAGGACACACAAGCATTCACGCTCACATCCACACCAACGGGCAACTTAGAGTCATCAATGAACCCAAGCTGCATGTGTTTCGGACAGGAGGACGCTGGAGAACCCGGAAGGGAACCCATGTCACGTGGAGAACATGCAAACTTCGCACACGAGGCCGTTCTCGCCAGGAAATCAAACCTCAGGCCTTCTCGCTGTGCGCTACCACACCGCCACGCAACCCCGGGCGTACTTTGCATTTAGATGTTCTCTTTATCATAAACAGTCAAACCAGCAGGTTTGTTTGAGCTTCTGCTCGTGAGCTATAACTATTCCATGAGCACATTCCAATTGTTTCGACGCGAGTTTTCATAAAGTTTTTGTGAGTAAAATCGCTGCAGTGAACACGACTTTATTCTTTCATTTATGGTTTATTCCAGAGGGACAGACGCAGCATGCTGCACACAGACAAACTAGAAGACATATCTGATGCGAGTATCAGAGCTCACTGGAGGAACCGCGGTGACTGTCACGCACTCTGCCTCCTCAGTCGCATCACCCGTCATCTTCATCACCTGAACATAAATGAACAACGTCTGGAAATAGAGCCGGTGACGGCGCTCGCTCCCTCCCACCGTTGTTCCCTCATTGTCAGTCCTAATCATAATGACATGAGAAAACATGAATGAATATAAATAAATTGTTTTCACCTGCCAAACTTCCTTTTTCTGAACAATATCCAGGATGGTGGGTAGCATTGATTGTCACGATCATTTTTGAAAGCATTCTGTGTGATTGCTGTAAACATATAAATACTGCACCGATACTCATAATGATCTGCAAGATGGAGACACCGGCTCTGCTAGGACAGAAGAATTAGAACGGGACGAGTGTTTAAGAATCCCCTCATCCACAAAGAAAACTTTTAAGGGACGTTCCCTAAATATTCTAAAAAATAACCTATAATAGTATTAGTATATATAATACAACAGCATTTGAATGCTGCAGTTTATCAACATGTAGCCATTTTTAAATGTTTTTATACTTATAGGTTGGTACCACTGCATAATATTAAATAATGAAAATAATGATAATATATGTACGATTCTTTTATTTGAAGTGTAACTGAATCTGTCAAAAGTGCACATTCCCTCTGAAATCTAGTGAAGTAGACATTTAAAGTGGCCAAGAATGAAAATACTCAAGTAAAATATGTAACATTTGTGCTACTTAGTTACATTCCATATGTAGCACAAATGTTTAGGCACACACACACACACACACACACACACACACACACACACACACACACACACACACACACACACACACACACACAGTGTCACAGCAATACAAAACATATTTTCTAAAAAGGCTCTTTTTTGAATTAGTGTAATTATTTTTCCACTACTGGTTGTTTTCTTTGTGACCAGCAGAGGGCGTAGTTTATCTATGCACCTTTACTGGTATTGCTGAGGTCAACTGGCCTCAGGAAGCTGGGTTAACATACTCGGGGTTTCCCTCAGTTATCCAGCTGCACTTAACCAGATGTTTAATGATTCTGTTAATGCGGAAATGACTGGGACTGTAATATTAAATCACTGTCTCAAATGTATGTTCTTATTTTTGATTACCTTTTCGTTTTAACAATTTAACCTAATTCCAGTTGCAACCCCAGTGGAGCTAAAAGAACATGAGAGCAAGTTAAAACGAAATACAAGAACGTAGTTCAAAGCGGTCAGTATGTTTATTATAATATCTTCCAGGCTTCATGTAGGATGTTTGATTTTGCCGGTCAGGAAACACGCGCTCTGAAGTGAACCAGCTTTGAGAGATGGAAAACCCAGAGTTAATCCAGAAGTTAGCTCGCTAAACCCAAATCCAGCTTCGTGAGACAGGTCCCCGTTCTGCAATTTGAAGGATATGTTGATGTCAACAGGCTTTGGTACAGAAAGAGTCACACAAGTTGTGCACAATGCAGTCATAGGTTGAAACAATCAACAACAACAAAATGTTGGCCGATTTTTACCAGCTTCTTTTATATTTCAGGCTCTCTGTTCCACTGTATGTAAGTCTTTGAAGACCATATTATATTTATGTAGACTTTAACATCGGGGGTCATATTGCGAGCACATGTTTCCTGCCACATAGATCAGTTCATCTTGTCTCTCTCCCTGTCGGTACAGACCGGTTCTATTACGCCTGGCCCCCCTGAAATAGATATTGAATTGCATTTTGCAAATACATTTTTTTGTTGTTTTTATTTGTTTTTCTGACCACTGTTTAGATTCTCTGCTCATTGCCTTTGAAACAGAGGGAATGGGTGATTGAGGTGTGGACAGATCCCGGATCTGCTAACTCCTCGAGGCCCCGAACTGTCTGGAGGCCACATGGATCAGACTTTTGGGACTTCTTTTTAGTAACTAGCAGCAGCGTTTTGCTTTAGATGAACTTTCAAGTTGAATACAGTTATTGTGTAATAATGGCAGACACTGAACAGGGGCGCTACCAGGTAATGTTGTTGAAGTAGTTTTTAAGTCCTGGGTTATTGTGTGTGTGTGTTTGACACTGTGTGTAGACCAGGAGAGGACTCAGCTGGCCCATAACGTGTTGGTATACATTTTATGCCTGTTTCCTCGTCATATCTTTATTCCCTCTAAGTCCCTCGCTCCTCTTTCCCCTCCTGTCTTCCCGGTTGTTGCTGATGTGCCTGTGGGAAGTGCAACAGCGCCACCTGCTGGTACAGGTGATCTCTTCTCCGAGCTGTGCTTCATTTCACAGTATTTGTGGCTTCGCCTCATACTCACATACAAAACAATATTTTATGATTCAATCCAGGATTAAATTGACATTATTAGGATTTTTGTAGTATTACCTTTCTATAGAAATAAATATATCTTATAAATAATCCCACAGTGTAGTCGTTGGGCAAAAATGGACAGAAGATTTTTATGTGGAGTAAATCACACAGTTCTCAATGGGAAATAGTGTTACTTAGTTTTGGAGGAGGCTGTAATCCAATATACCCATCGTAATAATGTGTATTGTAATTTGACTTTATTAGTTTTTATTGAATTTTAAAAGAGAAATTGTTTGAAATAATCTTGTTAAAGCTTAAATTCATGTCTAAGCAAAATCTCTCCCTGAATCAAATCTTTTAACTCGTTTATCTTAGAATTAAAAAAAGAAATCCTAAAATTAAATGGCATTGTCACATTTTAATAAAGTCCAAGCGAAGCACCGCATGTCGGACTTCTAGTGTAGGTTTTAAAGAAATGGAGACGCCTAATTTTTTTTAAAATGCATGTGAAGTGTATCATTTTCAGCACGACTGCCCCCAAAACATTACATCCTGTAAAAGTTGTGTTATAAGCCGCTTCTACCTTCGGTGGTTAAATTTGCTAGCTCCTTGCTAGCTCCCCGACAACCACGGAAGGTAGCGGTATCAGCCCTGGCTCGACGTCCGACTCTGGCAGCGGGGATGTGGTTGGTAGCAGCAGCAGCAGCAGCAGGAAGCTAGCAGCAGCGGGGAGCTAGCAGCTTATTCACCTTCCTGCCAAAAATAAATGAGAAGATTGATACCATTCTTATTTTGTGTGTTAAATTTGCAGTTAGAGCAAGAAACTGATTAGCTTTGCTCAGAAAGATGACTGAGAACAGCTTGTTTGACTCTCGCTCAGCTGCTTTTAGATTTAGCTAGCAGTTTTGCTGCGCTTCCAGTCATTAGGCGAAGCTAAGCTAACCAGTTGCTGGCAGTAGTTTCATATCCAATAGACAAACATATGAGTAATATCAATTAAACTTTAATGCTCATACGCACTCCTCTGAAGACGTGTTCCCCTTGAGCGTATTTAAGCAGAATAATGTCAGTTCTTTTATTCTAATTAAGCTACCCTTGTGTTTGAAGCGCCTCAACCTCCACCTCAGATTGCTGAGTGCCACGTGAGCGACGTTGTGTACTTAGGGAACTATTCAAGTGGTTTCCCTGTGGTTATACAACCCATTTGCAATATACTTGGTTCAGTTATACCTTCCAGCGAGAGGGAAGCAGAAGAAGCTGACGCTTTAGGAATGAAATGCAGAGGCATTACGCAGCTTGAGCGCGCCATGAACAGTGGGAAAGGTATGAGCTGGACAATAATCTGCTGTGTCAGTGTGGATGGTGGCCAAGTCACCAGGCATGTCTGCTACGGCCACACGGCTTCTACTGCACTCTGGGGGCACAGAGACCGGTCTGCTTATTGTTTACTCTGAAACTTGACAAGATCAATTTAATGACAAGCCCCAAGTACCGCTATTGATCTGGCGTCATACAAACTACCATGGGCCTTCACGTTAAAGTCAGTGAGCCAAAAAAACATTAGCTCAGAGGCTGCATGTGGTAGTACTCAGGTTGTGTTAGGGAGACTCTCCTTTGAAGACCGCCTCGCCCTTGATGGAGAACAGCAACTACCACGGAAGAGATCATCAAAGTTGTGTGGGGTAGGGTAGCAGAACTATTCATTTATGTAACCTGTGCGTACAATGCAACAAGAATTTGTCAATATACAGTATATTCTAAGGGACGTGCAATGGTTCACATGTTCACAAGTCAAATGTCTATATTATAAGGAATTTAGAGGTTGGACACGCTTCTTTTTTTAAAGTTTTAGACGTAGTTGCTTTTCTGGTTAAAAAAAGAAAAGAAAAAAGTATAGATATTTAATTGTCAGCTACATCTTTGGTGCAGAAGTGTTAATAATTAAGTCTAGTATTTCCTGCTGTAGTGTTTGTTGACGTGAGGTATTTATAAACTATGACAGACCATTTGCAGATTCATAACATTAAATAATAATATGCACGATTGCGTCAGTTTGTGTGCTTAAAGCCTTTTAAATAACTTAATAATCTGGAATTATTATATTTGAGGAATACAAGTGTAACCCAACTTTTACATGCAGCACATATAAAACATTTTTACATCAGCCTTGCCACGGAAAAATTACGATTTCCCAAGCCACCTACAAAAAGTTATTCAAAGCTCATAAAACTGTTTAATACATTGCCATGACGTATTCATCAAGATCATGCTCTCTAATCTTTTTTCTTCAAAATATACTTGTAGTCTCTGTGTGTATCCATTTTAAACTGCAATCGTGTGGTTCTGATGGTTTTTTAATGGTTGTGAATGTCAACAAATGATCTTGCTGTCTTCACTAGAAAACTAGTGTCTAAATCTAATAACTGCCATATGGTTCATAATGAGGGAGGATTTGGTTCATATTTGCACAGGCCAATAAATCCATTATATGTTCAGGCTAACTTTGATTTATGTGCAACATAGTGTAACCTTTGTCAGATTTTCCTCCTTACTCTGTTTGTTTCAAAGTGTATCTTTCCAACTTGTTTTGTTCTTTGCTCTTTTTTATATTAACTTACTATGTGATTGCACTCAAAAGTTCAGATCAATCAAGTAACTAAATGCAAAATGCCATGTCTTTTAAGTCCCCACTGCAGGCCAGGCTTCAACAAATACTGGCACCACAGGACGGACTAGTGGTCAATGGTGCATCCGGTCTTAAATAAAGAGAAGCAGAAGAGATCACAGCTGGCAAGTTATTGATTCTTCTTTTGCTGTTGTTGAAAAATGTATTTGGCTTTGATCAATGTAGAATTTGTAATGAAAGGTTAATTCCAGAGCCAATGTAGGCTAGACCCTAGCAGGCTTCGAGCTGATGAAGAGGTCAAGAGGCTCTGATGTCAGACTCATCAGTCTACCGGATCATCCTCCTGGCCTTGCATGCCAACTCCGACCACATTAAAGGTGTGGTAAACATAATCCTCTTTACAGATGTTGCTTGGCTAGAAGAAAACAAAGATACATATGCAGTACATGGACATCTTTGTTTGTTTTTCACGTGCTGCATTAGATAGCCGCAGAAATTGTCGCCCAAAAGCCAGAGAAGTTGTGTTCAAATGGGACGATGTTCCTAGCCAACATTCAGAGAACGTGTGCCTGTTTTGTCCTCGAACCGAAAGTAAGGGTTCGGAGGTTGAGGTCAATGGGCCTGACACAACTTAACATTTTATCTGCTGATATCCAAACGTAGATTGAGAAGGTGTGCAGTGTATAAAATGACATTTACACACAGTAGGAGCAGTTGATGCTGTCTGATAAGGCAATTTCAGCCTATATGTGCATGACAGATGCTAATGATAAACCCTCATATGTACAAACCTCACAGAACAAAAGTGAAAGGGTTTAGGAAAGAAACATGCAAATGTTCTCATATGAGCCTCATTGCCAGTGAATGTATTCTCGGGTTTTGCTGGCTTTAACTCAGCCATGCCTCCTTTATTTCCTTTATTTGACAGCAGCTACAGTAGCACTGTGTGGCCCGTATAACCATGCATAAACTAGCCACAAAGAATCTGGTTGATGTCTTCTCTTCAATGACTTCGAGAGGATTAGAAGTCCCAGAGGAGCCGCAAGGGCCCCCTGCCTGCGTTTCAGACCGGATGGACCTTCTGAACTCATTTCCTTGCGTCAAAAACTGTCTGTGAACCTCAACACTGGCGTATTGTACCCGGCTTTGCTGCACTCTGCACACGGCTCCTGCTGTGCTGGACTTCAGTCCACAGAACTCTAACTTTAACAGAAAATTTAGAGAACATACTCACAGATGTACCAGGCTGCTTCTTGTAGTTGCAAGATATCACTTCTGTTGTGACATTGGATCAGTGTTTCGCTGACTGAATTGGTCTGGGAGTGTTTAGATAATGGGGTTTGACCCAGTGCCCTGGTTACTGTGACAGGTATGCTATGCCTTGGACTGCTATGCATATAAGAGTTGTTAAGTTTTGATCCGAGAGTGGCTCAAGATTGCAGGTGATTCCTGGTGCTCTTTGCTAAATATGCACGTAGATCTAACCTGAAAGGCAAAGAATCCATCTTGAATCAGCAGTCATACACATATTTGTTGGACTGATGTGACTTTGTTATGTCAAGGAAACAAGCTTGTCAGGTTATCATGACTTTAAAGTAAAAACAACAGTGCAAATTGAAAAAAAAAACAACCTGAAATGTTAACACTGTCTTGCTTTGTTTGCTCTCCTACACCTTGAAGAGTCACTCCTTGTATTTATTTGGGAACATTTGCTTCTGGCACCTTCACACATCTAATGTTATGCTCAAAATACACATGCAGTCAGTGCATTGGACATACTGTATCTAAATGAGGCCTCCCCAGCAAATCGTCCATACATGCATTTTCTCAGTTCTTCGGAGGACCAGTAACCAAAGGGCCAGTGGGTTCTCTCACTCGGCACCTCGACTCTTGCCCCCAATCTGCAGGGGCCACAAGGTTTGACGTGGAAACCTTAGTGCCATGTGAGAGACGGTACTTACCATCATCAGCGAAGTATTGTTTAATGTCATTGTCTCCCCAAATGAGTTTCAGAGAAATGTTGAATATGTTTTGGCGCCTTTTCAAAGAACACCCTATTACACATAGTGCTGGTCCGTTTTATTTCGGCAATGATCTGCATATCATTAAAACATAAGTTTATGAAGCCTTTTAGAGAAAAACTCAACTTTCTTGACTATTACACCCACAGCAGCTGAAATTTAATGTGTGCACACCATGCTTTCCATGGTCACGACAAAGTCACGACTGTCCTGGCTCCCCAACGGTGGAATAAGCTGGGCAAAAAAAACTGCATAAAATATGTCTCTAAATTGCACAAATAAAGTCAATTGAGAAGTGAATTGAATCGATACTGACTTTATTAAGCAGATCGGATATCGGCCAATTGTGACCAGTTCTGTTCATATGCTGCAATCATTTTAATGCGTTCAGCGATTGCGGTTACTCATCACTTCCTGCGGGAGCTTGGCAATAAAGTAGGGACTCCTTAAATGTGTAGGACGCAAAAAAAACATAATAGTGTCTCCGCTAATGTCAAGGAAGTTGATGCATGATATATAATAAGTTACGTGTTCAAGTTACAGCCTCGCGTTAACTTACAAAAAGAAATAGTCCAATTAAGGGCCCAGTTTGCAGATTTGAAATTGTTAGAAGCTTAAGGAGATCACTGGTATCAGATTTAAACTTTATATTGACAAGTACAGAGTACAACTGATTTGCACTGTATACATAATTTCATATTATTGGGCAACAATAACAAAATGTTGGAACCAATGACCCAGAGGATGCTCTCTGGACACATTGCCATTGTTTGCGATAAAGCACTCGGACAGTGTCCCTACAATTAAAAGTGAGTTCTAATACACAAATTTGAATGTGAATCATAGACTTACAGTAGTGTCATTTGACTTTTTTTTTTTTTTTTTGAGGTTTGGAATTTGTAACCCTTTTGCATTTGAACCCAGGTCGTCGTGGTGACATGTGCAGCACAGAAAGCTTACATGTTTGATGTTTACAGAGGCAGAACATTTCGGTTGCATTGATGTTTCCTAGATTAGTAGGTTGCATGCATTTCAAAAAGGAGCATACTCATTTCACAGGGGACATGAAAGCACAAGCCAGGTTGTTCATGTCCTGAGGTTTTTGTGGGAGTTTCTTTTGCTTGTTCTCACTTTTGGGTTAACGGTTGATAGATTGATTGAGGGAGGGGACTCATTTCCAGTTATTGTTTTCATAACGTTGCCCTTTGAGACAGGGGCTGTGATTAAGAGCTTTGCATAAAACGTCATTTGAACTTGCTTTGTGTGCAGAATCAAATGAAGCCTGGTCTGCCGGCGGTGTCCTTTGTTGTATGATGATGATATGGTTGTCTGAAACATCCACAACAGCAGCTTATGTTATGTACATTTGGTGTATTATAGGCTTGCCTTAAAACCCTACTCAAGTCCATGTCATGAACAGTTCTCTTCATGTTGTGTAGCATGTTTCAGGGCCCTATTATTGTCTTTCAGTTTCCTATGGGATGTCTGTTGCTGGGCCAGGCTTTCCAGCCCATCCCAACACCACAAACAGAAAACCATCTGAGATCAAAGAACAGTAATGAAGCTAACCGCTAACTGCAGGTCTTACAGCACATGTTGGAAGAAAAACTGCAAACCTTTTACTTCCCTGAAGTTCTATCAGTCACAAATTTTAGGACATGGATTCCTTTCAGCTTGGATTAATTTACCAGCAATTGGTGCTCCTGAATGACGGACCCATAAGCTGTGATTTGTTCATTTAATTTTCTGGGTGATTTGGGCCCTGCCGTGTTGTTGTTTGGTCATACGACTTGAAAAATGTTCCAGATCCTGGTTGGTTAGTTAGAAGTTATTAGTTATTTGTAAGGGTTGACATTTTAATTAACACAGTAATCAAACTAATACAAAATCCAAAAGAACACAGGCTTTCTTGACAAAAACATATATTTATGACATTTACACTGCAATAAAAATGGTTGCTGTAAACATGAGTGTCGGTGAACATTTGTACAAGATAATTACAAGCCAAGAACACCTTGAGTCTTCACTGGACATACTCTGTACTTCTTATTCTGCAGCATTTCTCTTTTGCAGTTAAAGGATATGTTGGTGAAGGATTGCAGTTTACAGGAACTTTTTGTTCCCAATATTTTTCTGTCATGTTTACTGTTCGAAGATCTTCCAATGCCAACATTAACATGTGTGTTTATTCACTATTCCCTTATGATTAGCTTTGTTGTCTCTTTTCTAGAGCTCTAGTTTCAGTTCAAGGCCCTTGAGGACAGTGGAGAATCTTAATACTCATCTTTTTCACTCTCAAACAATATCATCTATAGAAGTATGTTGTTTATTGTATCCACCATCGAGTTGATTGGATTATATGATCATATAAACAATAAAGGCTTTACTTGTCTGTTCACGCAGATGGAAAAAAACTAAAAGCTCTTTCCCCTTCATGACAAGCGAAGCAAATCGACTTCCTGGTCTTGCTCCATATCAATTATCTAGAGGGCACATAAATCTAAATATAAAACAATCCCTTTAATTTGTACATGGGTTTAATTCACATCATTCACAACCTAAAGTGCTAACCAGGCAGCTACCTCCGAATCTGAAAGATGAAGAAATGCTGGACTTGCCTTCTTTCTAAGGGGGCGACTCCTCTGCTGACAAAAACAAGTCAGATTGTATAGAAGTTTATGAGAAAACAACTCTACTTCTCACTTGATTGATTACCTGAGTAAACACTGTCTTCCTCAATACATGATATTGACTTTTTAAATGCCATTTAGAGTAACACAAGTAGTGAAACAGCTTACTCAGCATTCGTTTTGCACAATAAGCTCCAACGTCTTGTGTCACTCGTGGTTACAAAAAACAAGACGGCTACAACCAACATGCTGAACTGGAGGCTTCAAAACCATAGCCCACAAACCAATGGGTGACATCACGGTGACAATGTCCATGAACAGTATTCATATCGATGGCCAAGGAACAAAACCGCCTATCTGAAATATTATAAAAAAATCTTGCAGAATGCTATTTGATAATACAAAAATAAAAACACAAAGAGAAAAATACACAAAGGGCAGATAGGAGTTTTTACCATAGAGTCAGAACAGTTTTAATAATGAGAAATGCACACAGAATGATTCACAAATGTGCACAAATAAATACATACAAATCCACAAACAAATAGAAAAATCAACACACAAATACATACAAATGCAGAAATACATTTTTGATGTTTTTTTTTACATTTATATAAATCATTGGAATGTATTGTATGTATGTAAATCCTTCTGTGTGCATTTGTAAATCAAATATATTTGTGAATCTTTCTGTGTGCATTTGTCCTTATTGAAACTGTACTGACCCCATATTCCCCCCACCTTTCCTGGATATTTTTGTAGACAGGAGGTATTGCACTTTGGCTATCGATATACAGTTCTCACTGTATATCGATAGTGAGAGTTGTGTAATGAAAGCTAAGATTGGCACAAAAACTAAGTAGTGCGCTAACTCAGTAGCAAAGCCTCTCTTAATCTTAGGTCTGAGACCTTCATGAAGCGTGGCCAGGAAACCCAGAAAACATTGCATGTTGTAGGTAACGATGGGTACATTTCTGCCATGTCTAAACATTGATCAAGTCCGATCCTGATCAAAAAAGTATGCAGTTTGGACATTATTTTGAAGGAGGAATCCAGTTCTGACATTACAGTTTTGTTCAACATTCTGTCATTGATGAAAGCTCAACCCCTAATTTTCTTTAGGGGTGACAAGCTGACGTTTTTATTTTTTTCATATTTCCGTCTTAGATCATTGCTCGGTGGGTTTCTTGGTCCACCTGCCTCTTTTTTTCATTGTTATACAACAATAGCAAATATACATTTAAAATACATATATATTAATGGTAAATTGATTGCCAAACTTGCATTTAACAGTTTACGTGTTCAATATTTAAAGGTGTATGAGAGTGAAAGCAATCAACTTTAGAAAGTGTGACAGTCGATTTTGTAAGGATAACCAACCAAAACAATCCAAACACAATATCTAACTCTGACAGACTTAATCCCTCTGTATTCTTGAGGCCATAACTGTCTTTCCAGTTGACCTACTTGACCCACTTGTCATCATCCTCCATTGGTAATGTGATACCATGAGTCAAATTTTCACCCCTGTAGTTATGACCTGTGAGTGAAAGCCTTGCAATGCTACATTACCCTTCAGACCTGGCGTGCATATGTGGTATATAGCGTGTCATACCAGGGGATTCTAGTATGAAAACAACTGGAGGGCAAATGCAATTTGACTCTTGAGCTAGACAGTGAAGTTTAAGAATGCTATTCAGGAAAACACAGTTTTTCACTCTTGCATACATATAAACTACACACGTTATGCTCCGGATACTTTACATTATGTAAACTGTTTTGGATTTAAACATCTTCAGTACAAAGTGACATTAATGGATCGTGCTGTGTTAATGTGAGTAGGCCTATCATCTCACGATGATGCACAAATCAAGAAGAAACTGGGTCAGTACTGCAATCATAATAAGTTCAAACAATGACACAACAGAAGCACACTACTTTTCCCTGCAGCTTCGAGGTTTACAAGTTCAGATGGGACCAGGGAAAAAACGTGGTTTCATAGCAGGTAAAAGCTGAGGTCAAATTGGTTTCCGTAAGGTGTGTTTTCAGTTTGTTTTTTTTCCCCTGCTTTTTAATTAGGTTCCATTTGTTGCATTCTTTCATTTATTTCATAACACGGGTTTAACAGCGTAAGTTCGGTCAGTTTTTTCGTCAGTTAGGGACACGCTGTACTACAGTATTCAATGTTGAAATCTCTGTGAACGACTGCTATGCTGCGTTCGCGTGCTCCTCGTAAACATGTGCTTCTGAGAGTATAGTCAGCTAAGCCGTTTCCTAATGGAAACACAGTTGGTACCTTTTTCATCATTTCACATTTGACTGCGTTTTTTGAACCAGAAGATGTCGACACATCTTGCTTGTGCTTCGCTGAACACCACACCTGGCAGCTGAGCACAGAATACAATGAAAACGCGACTTTCTCAGCAGAAATGTAATATTACGACCGCCTCCGAAGGCAGCACGCAGCAATTGAGGAGAGGGAGCTAAAGCGAGAGAGGTTGTGTGACGTCATGGCATGGTGCCCCGTCCATGTTTGGCGAAGAAAAAAAGTTTGTGTTGCTGTCGACAGTCGTTTCGAACAAACTCCAGACACAACCAGAGCTTAGGAGCAGCCAAGTAATTTAGCTTCAGGGGTTGTCGTATCATAATTGTTCTCTAAGATGGGCGTACCTAATTATTCACCATTACTACGTTAGCGGTATCCAAACAAAAATTGGCAAAGATCCGAGCGGGCGGTTTCTGGATTTATTTCACGTTCAAATTAACGGCTGGTTGCTCCGTCGTTCAACAGTCTAAGCTTAAGTTTGTTTTTGTTTGTTTTTTCCCCCTTCATGGGCCGTTGTCTTTTCCCTCGCAATTGAATGAAAGGGCTCTTAATTCCTCGGAGAGCCTTCTCATCCTCCGCCGGGTCCGCTCCGAGGGGTGGAGGCTCCGCCGGGCAGAGCCGGGCTTCGAGATGAGGATGCCCAGGGGAGGGCGCCTGCTGCTGGCGACGTGCCTATGCTCGCTCTTCGTGCTCGTGCTGTACCTTCAGACCATCACCAAGCCAGGTAAGACCCCCAAATCACACTCTTAATGAAATGAAATTCAAGTACACGAACCGTATTGTGAGGCGTATGTAGCGGAAATAACTCATTTGTATTTTAGTGTTTCGTGACCATAAATAAAGGATGAAAAAGCTGCGCGTGCAGATAACATACATACCAGTGTCTTGTTTGGTGTTGTGTTTTACACACGAAAATGGCACTTTGGGTTCATAATGATAAAAACAACTATAAAAAATAGTTACCACAGTAATATCACAGAATATTGAATGTCACGTGGCTGCATATGAACAGGGTAGGAGTTGAACTAAACTAGTGGACGGCAGTTTGCTGGTCCTGTGTGGTTCCCTTTTTGATGCAGCCTTCTGGCCTTTTTAAAAATGTGGCTGCTTAATCATTTGACACAACTTGCATGGCTCCTGAGAGCATGTGCAGAGAGAGAGAGAAAAAGCAATGAGAATGAAGGATGAATAAGCTCACTGTGAGCAGTGTGGTGTTTTGACAGCCCCCTCTTACAGCCCCCCACCTGCATTCCTCTGCTTTAACCTTCCTCTCCTCTTTCCTCTCCTCTCCCTTTGTCTCTTTGGTCTTTAGCCCGTTCTAGACATTGAATGGCACGTGGGCCCACAGGGGGGAACTCCAGACCCCCAGGTAGTGGAATCAGAGAGAAAAGAGGGGGATAAAAAGAGGTAGACATCAATGTGGCACTTTAGTTTAGATGAACTGGGTGACCCTTCACAGCTTTCGAGGTGAGCTACACGTCAATGTAATTGGATCATCCGCCGGTTTGTGTGTCACAGTTGATGACATATGATGATGAAGAAGTGATGAAACATTCGAAAGCTTCATTTTACAACCGTTGCTTCACCTAAATTGTTTCCAGCACTGCCCCCTCACCCGCACACAGAACCGTTCACGACCACTGAGTAGTCGTGAATCATCTTTAATAGACCACAACACGTGGAGTGTACATGAAGCTTTTCAGTGGCAGACACACACAGGCCACGTGTAGCCGAAACCTGTGGCTCAAACAATATGCTGGTTGCTCGCATGGACTCCCCTCCAACGACGAGGTGGATATTACCTTTTTAGAGCATGACCTGTTCAGGCTTGTCTTCTCCAGTCCCACTTGTAGATGTGCAGACCACATGAAAAAAAAAAAGCATGATGGAGCCACACACTGGAGAAGACGAATACAAAGGACGGCAAGAAAAGCACAGGGCTTTCTTAAATTGTTGTGTCTGTTGTTCGGAGATGATTTTTCAAAGCAACACCAGATGTCTGGTTTAGCGCCGTATCATCCCCAAGTTTGTATACTTGTGATTTAGCCCTCGCTTATTGTTTTGACATTGTGTTTCATCTGTTTGAGAGAGTTGTTCATGAGGTATAACCACATCAGTTTTTGTCAAGAACCTCCTGTGAAACGTTCTATTTGGATGACACTGGTGAATGAGGTTTAAGATGAAATTGTCCCCGATCAGACGCTAAAATAACAAAACATTAGAACCAACACCCAGAAGGACTTTTTAAAAGAAAACTCGCCCGACGTTATAAGTATATTAGTAGGAAATACTGCTTAAACTGCAGGATTATATCCATTTCCCTTCTAAGAGTGCTGCACCGGTAGTTTTGAAGATGCCAATGGTGTTTTGTAATGTGCTCACATGCCAACCTTTCACACGGTTTGATCTTTTACCAAACACCCGAAATAGTTGTGGTGCCAGTGGCATTCCTGGTTGTTGATGGTGAGATTGGTAAGGATTGAAGAGAAAATCGCCGTGGTTGGGATTATATACGCGTGATATCTGCTTTATAAATATGTGAAATGTCCCAGTCTCGTGAGTTATTTAGTAATATACACTCTCTTGCCCGTGAAGCCTTGTAGTCATATATAAAAAAAGGCTGATTATGTAAAAGTCTCCTCTTCAGCCTGCGCAGATCTTTTTTCTCTCTTTTTCTTTTCTAATCCCCTTGCCTTAATAAAATCTTCATGGAGCACCAAGCTCTACAGAACAAATTGTATTGTATGAAGAACTGCCCGTATTTGCAAGTTGAACGCAGGCGTTTCAAAAATATCCTCATGCTTCAAGTTCACACGTCTACGAAACCACATCTCCTTGATTAAGCTGACTGTTTTAATATCAGACAGGAAGCACAGTGCATATCAGACATGCACTTGTTTTGTCTGACTTCCTCTGCCAACACCCTTTTGGTTTTGGGGGAAACCAGGAAACTCAGAAAAAAAACCTGTGCTATTATAAACTCATTAGTTTGGTCATGTCCGATTTGTTTCTCCATTAACCGTTTACTCATTTTGTAATTTGAGTGGGTTGGATTCTGATATGTCCCCTGTAGTTTTGAGCCGTAGTTTCGGTTCCTGTGGGCAAGATGGTGCAACTTCCTCTTCATGTCTCGTTAAAGTGAGGTCATCGATGCTATGCACATCGGCGACTTGGCTAGACAAACACTGTAGCGTAGTTCTTGAGGCTAAACCACTGCCAGGTGTGTGTGCAATGAAACTAAAACTGCCTGTTGTTTTACTTTAATGCACATTTAATCTGATAGTATAGATCACCTGTCTGAAACTAATGTTACAGTTTATGCTGATCAGTGTGTAGTATGTAGTGTTATTGTCTAATTTATTTACATAATCTATAAACTGTCAGAACTTGACAGCTGATGTATGTCTTTAGTTACTGCTGTGTGTTGAAACTTGGAGAGTTGTGGGCTAGCCGATGAGCAAGAGGAAATCAAGCCTGTGACCGCTGCAGCTTTAGGATCTTTCTTTATGAGAAAAAAGGTTCCCTCCTTCTTGTGCCGGTTCAGAAAGCAAGCCTTGTAAAATGTCTTGCTTTTTTTTTTAAGCTTTAACAAGAGTTTCTTTGAATTTATTCACAATAAAAAGCAAATGGGATGCTTATCGCACAGGTACGTTTTGGGGAAATAACCAGCTTGCTGAGTGATTCTACAAACATAGCAACTTTATTATATGTTTTAACTTCCCCCGAAATCACCTCAAGCCCGTGTAATAAAAATATATACTGAGTAAATTCCCCAAACACTCTGCTATTTCCAGTCAGTCTCTCATATTCCATACATCATAATTTGAGAAAGAATAGAGATGAATACCCAGTTTCTATTTCTTCTCAGAAGCTCTTTTTTGTGCTTGCATTGACTCAGCAATGCCGTGCATGCGTGTCCCAGTATCTCCCCTCAGCTCGGAAGGCTAAATGCACAGAGTGTGAACTTGTCGGGCATGCACAAGCTGAGTCACATCCACACTTGTGCTAATAGTATACTACTGCTCAACTAAATAAATACAGCATGTTTAGGCATCATGGCTTGGAAGCGTACGGTGTCCTTGAGCCAAACAAGGACTTGGTCTCATGGTTTTGCTCTCTGTCGACTCATCATTTCTCAATGAGCGTAGTCTGTGTTCAGGACGCTGTCTGCCGTACATGCCGAGACGGTACTGTCTCAAAAATGTCTTCTCTGGCAAGCTAAAGCCGGGAAAAAAGCCTGTGTATTGTCAAAGATTGTTTTTGCCAGCTATCACTGATTTGTGTTGTAGACGCTCCACATTCACAAGAGCAAAATTTACTCGGCTGGTTCTTCTGACAGTTATAGATTCCACCTCACAACTCCAAGCCGAGGCGACATCAAGGACGGCTCTTGTGTGTCTTGCCCACACAGTCGGTGCACAATTCACCGCATCATGTTTTACTCAAACTTGATGGAGGCACACACACACACACACACACACACACACACACACACACACACACACACACACACACACACACACACACACACACACACACGCACACTATAATCTTTGTTATTGAACACGTGCATTGGCCCACCATCTCGCTCGTTCATCCCCCGCACACACATATTCAAACACACAATGTGTAACCCTTGCTTGTGACGAACACACCAGCGCTACTTTTTGAGCACACATGCCGATGCCACTCATCATCTGACATCACCTTCATCTGTTGTGAAAGAATGGTGTGTTGTCATTGAGCCACCCACCAGTGCTGACAACCACATGCTACACCTGCTGGCTATTTGTTCTGCCACACTCTGGGTTGTGTATCGAAAGTCTATTTGTTTATATCCCTACTGTGCTCTGCCTGTCTTCTGGTTTCACTTTCAGGTTAGTTCCCCATCTGAAGAGGCTGTTTAAAAGCGTCCATTTCGTTTTTGTTTTGTTTTTAGCTAAAATAGGTTTTAATGTTGTTTTGTTCTTATGTTGGCACTCCCGCCCATGCAAAACTAGCATCCCTCTCGAGTAGGTAATCCACTGTCTATGAATAAAATATCTCATACAACCCCCACTTGAAAACACCTGAACTATCTCTTTAAATGCAAAGAGCTGTGATACCAAAAGCTCGGTGGTGATACTTTGCTTGAAGCCCCCGTTGGGCCGGAGGCTGGGTGAGCCGGCAGGGAGGGGGCTACTTCAAGTCCAACATGAAACTGACTGGTGATGTCGGGTTAACTCACATTACACATACTGTTGCTTTTGTAATAACAAAAGACAGATGGGTCGAAGGGTTTTCTCTGCTTAATATAACAGACCCAAGAAACAGGCTCCCAGGCTATACATATATTTATATTGGATTCATTGAAAACCTAAGAACAATATTTGTTTTTGTATTATTTGTTTGTTTAAACAGATTTTCTGGTCTTTTTTTCACTTGTTCTGAATCTATTTCAGTGGAACTTTAAAGCTTAAGATCATTTGTGATAAATAGAAATGGTGCCTTGATTTATAGTATGAGTATTGGCTGATACCAAAAAAATAATGTATCATGATAAAATATTTTGACATAAGCTTTAACTCAGCAAGGATTATATACGGGGTCATTTTATCCCCTTTTGGCTTCTATCAAACTGGCTATAACATGTAAATCTGTTGCAGGAATGTTTGTGTTTGGATTTTTTTCTGTTTAAAAAAAATTGAAACGAACATAGGGAGAGTAGGGCTACATTCACACGGCTATGTTTTCCTTTTTGAAACGCATATGTTTTGAAACGGAGTTATAAATCTCTAAAAACAGAGGGGGTTTGGAAACGATACTAACACGTTCAACAACTCCGGGGCTGAGTCTCAGTGGACGGCACAACGAACTTCCAACCACCGGCAGAGCTACGAGTGTGAGGACGGGCAACAACGGAAACGAGTGAGAGACATGTGTTGACCAAATTTATTTACCCATAATTAGTCAAACTTGAGTGTGTGTGAGAGAGAGAGATTGAGCAATGAGTTCAGCCTCTTAACTACATTGGTCTACTTGATAATATATAGAAATATCACAGCGGTATCAACCTTTGCCTCTCTCGAGAGAAAAATTGTCTGACTATACTAATTGATAATTGTCGTATTTTCTGTAACTAATAAACTTGTGTACTTCCTGTTTACTCCAGCAGTGTACGTGAATAGTCCCCTGATATTTGTGCTAGTTCAATGCTGAAACACTCCTGTGGACGTCGATCGTTTTCCTTTTTGAAACCTAAAAGGTTTGAAATGTAAACGTAGTAGTAGTGTGGATGTAGCCCAAGAGTGAAATCACAAAGAGCTGCCAACCCCACTATGAAGGATCACACTGATCGTAAAGTCACCTGGTGTTGTTGGTCTAATTGCCGCCATGTGCAGCCCTTCGCATGTGGATGGTGTTACGCCTTTGAATCACGATACACCGAAGCAAAGTATTTCAGTCTGTGACTCCGGACACCCTCATTGTCTTTTCCTGCCCTCAGTTGTTTTCATTCGTGACATCCTAATTTCTGTCACTTTCCATTTTGCACTGAAACAGACTTTTATATACCCAATCAAAGCTAAATGCGTTGTGGTTTTCTTTCGGCACATGGAAATTTCCATTACGTGGCCCCCATAAAGTCGAGCATTCATTTCAAGTACAATTAAGTGTGATTTCACCTCTTTAAGTAAATATATTGTTATTGCTGCCACGGACGGTTATGTGCTTTTTATCATGACCAAAGAGGGGAAGCGTTTCAGAAAAACAGAAGCTTATCTGCCAACCGCAGAGATTTGTCTTGATAAAAAAAAAAAAAGTCATTAACAACAAAAAACTTCAGATGTATTGGGCCCACACACACACAGTGAAACACACACTTTTTCATATGAGAGTGTAGTCTGTTTATGATGATTCAGTCAAGTATACAGGCTTAATGGAACCCTGTTTGTCTTCGAATAAAACATCAGCACTGAAAGGGCAGTGGATCAGTAGCTCCCATGAATTTGGGTACGTTTTTTTGTTTAAAGTGTTTGTCCTTTCGTGTATATTGCTGGAGAGTGTGTAACATAGGACCAGGATACACTCATGAACATCGGAGAAGGAAGCGTGGGGATTGGGTAAACCGTTACGGGACCTTGAGAGACGATGGCCGCCCACGGCGTCTTGCGACCACCCAACCGGACCAGCCCGACCAGAGTCACCAAAAGCGCCTTAGGAGGAGAAGGAGGCGAGCCGAGATGGAAGCTAAGCTAATTCAGCGAGGCCCTTACTCTACACAGCCTGCCCCGGACTAAAGGGTACAGGAAAAAAGATTTAACTGGCGAACTGAAGTCCAACATGGGCCTGCTCGAGTGCGCAGTACGACTGAGGCCTATTCCGCTCTTCTATAACTGTCAGCATTGTGTCACTTCCTGGGTCTGAGAGGAAGTGGGTTTTTCTGGTGCATGTTAGAAAACATATGACAGGAGGAAACATATGTGGTTTGTAATGATCAGAGTGAAGTAGCCACTGAATGTACTTTCCATTTAGCAGAGAAACGATTCTATGGTTGTAGTGCAAGTTAAAGGCCTTACTGCTCATCCCTCCAGGATAGTAAAAGCATTCCTGAGTTTAACTTTTTATACACAACAAAAGATAGCACTGTTAATGGAAGAGAACATCTAGGCTGGCTGATGTCTTGTGGTTCCAGTAGATACAAAAACCTTTTATTGGCTCTTTTTAAAAGGAAGAAAAGGGATCAGTAGAATGATTTAACTGAGTAGTAGTACAGTTTATAGAGGTACTGACCTACAAATCAAGTGGCGTGTTCCAAGAAAAACAAATCTTTAAAACGAAACGAGACAGCAAAGCACACCTTCCGCCACTCAATATACCGACATATTAACACACATGTACAATCACACATTGAGAGGTTGTGTCCATAGTTATGTTGACTGCTCTGTGAGACTACGCTGCTTTGAGCCTATTTCTAGCATCCACATTCTGGAAATCACAATGTTGCCATGCAATGTTTAGCATGATCACCATCTGAGCTTAGCATGTTAACATAGGCAAAGTATAGCACTAAATGCAGCACAACTGAGGCGGATGTGAATGTCCTTTGGTCTTGGCCGAACTGTTAAGGGTGGTGTTGAAAGGGTGGTGTTGAAAGGGCATTACCAACGTCAGAAGGCTTCTTCTTCAGGGGGACAGAGAATGTCTGCTCAATATGTCACGACAATCCATCCAATTACTGTTGAGACAACAGTCTGGATCAATGTGGTGGGATGGCCCAACCATGCCGAGAGTCATGCTGCAAGCATTAGCTATAAAAATGTCTATATCAAAACCTTGTGACATTCTCCAGTTGAATCCAACCAGACAAGTAGTTTTTGTGGTGTCTTTTTGCTGCAGCCTCACGGGAATTAAAAAGCCAATAATATTCACAAAGGATCACTGTTTCACCGGTTTTGAAAAACAAGTATGAAGAAAATCAGGTTGTAGTTGCATTATTTGTTCAGCATCGATACATTAACCATTTGTGCTATGCCAAAAACTATTCTAAAAAACTATGAGCACAAAAGCTTAGAAGTGTGAAGTGATGCCGAAATCGAGAAGTTGATGGATGTTACTCTTTTTCTAGCGGTGTCAACTCCGAGTGATGCGTTGCTGCTGTTGCACTGACCTATACCACTCTGCAGCACCAGCATCCCAATTCGTATTGACACATGCCACTGATTATTATGTTAATTTGTATTTTTGTATTCATTCTGGGACACAAGCCGTTGATGAAAATGTTCCACCCTAGTCTGTCCCGGGGCCATTTTCTTCCTGCCGTTGCCTCGTCAGTCCATTCTTCTGCAACTCTTGCTTTGAGCTCCTTCTCCATGTGTCTCTGGATCTTCCTCGGTCACTGGGGACGAGGAAATTACAATGCTAATTGTCATTTACATAAAGTACTAGCAACTTTATTTCAAGGGATCGTTTTCACGAGGGTAATAAGTGTGTTTTACATAAATACAAACAAAAAAGGAACGGATATATATATATATATATATATATATATAAAAACACGATTCAAAAATCCCACGAAGTACCTATAATAAGAATAAAACGTAGACTAATATAGTCAAAAGATAAGCAACGTCAGCTAATTCGCAGGTTACTTTGCTCCTTTGGTACTGAGCAGTGCACAACCTGGACACTAGTGAAAAGAAGTGATGTCAGTAAAGCATACTCACCAGCCTCCATGTATATACTTCCCTCCCATGCTGCAGTGTGTACACTAGAAAACAGACAATAAAACCATTAATATGAGCACAGCCTCCAAGTGTGTCTTGACCTACATTCCAGCTTCCTGAGGAAACGTCCTGACTTTGTGGACAGCCGAGCTTGATAAGATTTTAACCGCAGTACTGTTTACTGAGAGCTTCGACACCTCTTCCAGTTTACCTGGAACTTGCTGATTTCTATGCATGATGCGGTTTTATTCTTGAAACCTTTGGTCTACTTTGTGCAGTTTCTGTGACCTCACAGAACCATTCCTCTTCCTCTTTCCTCAAAATTATATCTCACACTCTAACCTTGATTCTCCGGGCGCTGTGCAAAAACATTTACATACGTTATCTTGTGTGTATATGTGTATGTATATATGTGTGTGTGTGTGTGTGTATACTGTGTGTATCTTCGGGCCCCTTTATTATACACTTGGAGCAACTGGTGTGGTATAAAGTGTGAGATAGGAGTAGTAGATGGGTCAAACAAACCTAACTAGGTCAGTGCCAAATATCTGAGAGGCTGCAATATGTTTTTTTTGTTTTAACTACTTGGTTTTATTGCCGAAACCTTTATTATGAAAAGACACTATACATGTAACGAGCCCGTATTGACAAGCCGTCCCTGACGTGGCTAAAACTGACGCTCGAGGGGTATGTAGAGCACTATGAGTTAGAAGAACGGGTCGGCTTTGGCACAGTCTGAATCTGCAGTGGGAGGCTTTCGTTATTCTGTTGAAAGAACAAAACCTAGAATGCAAGTCTGTTTTTGCTTCATTCTGCAGAGGGACACATTTGAGTGATGCAGTGGGTACTTTGATGTTTGAAGTGTATCTAACCACAGGTTTACCCAACTTCAGTCGAACATCGACGCATCCAATTTGATACGGATCGTTAGCCATTGTTTTTGACTCGCCGGGCTAATGCCACGAGCATGCTACAGCTGACGAGACGATAACTGGCATGCTGCCAAAACGTGTGTGTGTGCAGTCGTCATCAATAGGCGTACCGAAGGAATGTTGCATAATGAGCCAAACGGCCGATACCCATCGAGGGACGAGCGCGCAGCACTCCACCCCTAATATTCAGCAGAGCTTTCAATAAGGTCCAGCAGGACTTAGACGTTGATCTCTGCGTGACCAGACGATGTAGCACACATGCACACAGAGGAAGTTGAGGATTTTGGTGATTCATGTGAGCTCAGGCAAAGAGGAAGGACAGGGAGAGGCTGCATCACGGCAGTCTCAGTCCCGCAGTCCATCTTCGATCCTCCTCCACCACATTTTACTATAGCTGCAGCACTCGCTCAGTCACCGGTACAGCTGCAGTTCTCCTTTTTTTTTTAGTTTTCTGTTTCCTCAAAATGACAGGAAGCAGATATGATTTTCAGCAAATTGTGATAACAAATTTGTGGTTTGTATGTTTGCTTTCATGAGACCAGAGTCCCAAGTTGACTAAGAGATTTATTACATTTGGGTGTCATTTCGAAACCGTTAGTTTAGACTTATTTGTGAAATGTGAACTCAGCTGAAAGAAAGGAAACAGTGGGAGTGTGAGAATAAGACTCTGTCTCTTTCTGGGTTCCACACTTGCACAGCCAGTTCATTTTCTTTCGTTTTTCTTCTTTTTTAAAAAATATGCTTTCCATATGATGGTATGGTATTTCACCATCAATCCATATGTTTCCTTTCAAGTGGATTCCCTCATTCCAACATGCATAAACCTCTCCACCGCCATCTCATTCCAGCATTGTGCTCAATGTAAAGCAACGCAATGCATTAGTGTGCCACATGTGCAAAACCCCCCCAAATATATCACTTTTCTCACTCGCTACAATCAGCTGCAGACCCAAACACTGACTGCCATCGGGCCTGGGTGGGAGCAGGCGAGGAGGGGGATGGGAGTGGGGGATGGCAGCAGAAGGCAGATGTGTTTACAGAGGCTGGAGGAGGGAGGAGAGACTGTAACAAGGTCTCAAACCAGAAATCTCAACTTTCTGGAACGCGCAGAGCCTCCAGCAGCTCCCATCATTAAGGATGCATGTTGTGCAGCCAGGCGCTGCTCTTACCCGCAGCTAATCAGCGGTGCATCATATTCATTGTTTCAGTATCGATTGTAGGTGTTCTCCAAATCATTTTTTTTTACTTTTGCACTGTGTCCTCCAGTCAATTTGCTGTGAATAGATTTCCGAAAGGGCAAAGCTAGATTAAGTTTAAAAAAAGAAAAAGAAAGTTGCAGCTACAGCATAGAGAGCCCCAAAAGAAGAAATGTAAGTTATGTAAGAGTTTGGAAGGAACACTCTGTTCCTAAGGAATCTATAAAGGAAAGGAAAGAGGATCACGTCATGACAGGCAGAACCAGAAGAGGCATTTGGAAAGTTGGCTCTGACTGACCTTAAAGAAATCTTTACAGTGTCATTCAAACCTCTGCTCAAAACGGGTTTCTCATTACCCTACATAAAGCCTTATGAAAATATATGTTTTGTGTTTTTTAAATGTGGTCAGACTTAAATCAGTGGTGACAAAGGTCATGTCACGTTTTCACATAAATCTTGTAACCGTAGAACCTCCTGTGAGGACGGACAGCCGACCAGGGAAAAGCAGGAGAAGTCCACTGCAGACCCTCTACAATGGAGACCAGGTGAAAACACACACACACAGACACACACACACACACAAGGTTTTTTTGCCCAGCTCTGTCGCCCTTATTTCATTTTTGTTGTACATTCCTGTAAAACGGTGTAATTGCGTTAAGAGATTGCAATGCTACGGTTGCAGAGCGAGTTGGCAGCTCAGAGGTCCCTCCAAGGTCGCAGGGAGCTGTTGGAGCAGGCGTGTCTGAGCCACACAAGGAAGCGCCAAGTGCTCTCGCCCGAGGATCTCAAACACCTCATTGTCGACGACAAACACGGCCTTATCTACTGCTACGTACCCAAGGTTGGTTGCAGAGAGATTCAGAAGTGCTGCTGAAAAATTCTAGGCCAGATGTTTTCAAATTGTGAGGAGCACCTCTCCAGGGGGAGGGTTTGCAAGTCTGGCATGGAAAAAATCATGATTCCTGTTGACAAGGAGGGGGTTTTGGTTACTCCAAGACTACGAAAAATTCTTATTTAGGGACTAGACTGTTAAGATGCACGTTTCTTTCAGTGTAGAAAAACAACTTTTTTTGCTTCTTTTTTTTAAATGGATGTGTATTTTGGCTTGAAAGAGAACATTCCTCACTCGTCTCCTTTCCAGGTCGCCTGCACCAACTGGAAGCGCGTCCTGATGGTCCTCACCAGCGACGGCCGCTACGTCAACCCCCTTTCCATCCCCGCAAACGAGGCCCACGTGGCGGGTCACCTGCGCACGCTGTCGGAGTTCGCGGTCCCCGAGATCAACCGGCGCCTCCGCAGCTACCTCAAGTTCGTCTTCGTGCGGGAGCCCTTCGAGCGCCTGGTGTCCGCCTACCGCAACAAGTTCACCCGCAGCTACAACACGGCTTTCCACAAGCGCTACGGAACCAAGATCATCCGCCGCAACCGGCCCGACCCGGAGCCCGCGGCGCTCGAGAAGGGGGACGACGTTTCTTTCCCCGAGTTCGTCCAGTATCTCGTGGACCCTCGGACGCAACGCGAGGAACCCTTCAACGAGCACTGGGAGCGGGTGCACTCCCTCTGCCACCCTTGCCTGATCCACTACGACGTGGTGGGGAAGTACGAGACTCTGGAGCCGGACGCGGAGGCCGTGCTCAGGCTGGCCGGCGTGCAGGAGGCTCTCCAATTCCCGACGTCCGGCAAGAGCACCAGAACTGACGGCAACATGGCGGCGCGCTTCTTCAAGCATATCAGTCCGTTCTACCAGAAGAAACTGTTTAACCTTTATCGCATGGACTTCCTGCTCTTCAACTACTCCACACCGGAGTACCTCAGGACTTGATGCGGGGCGGAGCCCAGAGGGTTGACATCAGTGCCACGGATGTGTGATGTTCTCCCCACAACCCCATTAGGGATGATCTCTTTGCACTTTTTCGGTTGCCATTGACATCTCTGATCCACCAACAAACACAAAAAATACCAAAAACGGGGCCTTTTCAGCAGAACTGAATGCACACGGGTCGTTCCCAAAATGTGTTTAAAAAAGCAGTCTTTACAAACTTTCACATACTTAGAAGACAGTATTTATTTTTTATTTACTTTGATTTCCATTTCTCTCCCAGAAATGACTTCCTGGACCAATGTTTGTTGGACTTTGTTTTGCTGTCTGTTTACATGCTGTAGTCAATGTGCCTTACAGCGTTTCTGCCATGCCGACTACAGTGGCATAACGACGAACGTCCTCCATTGGCTTGTTCCTCTGAGAACTAATGAGCCAATAAATGAAAGTTATCACACTTCTGAGGAGCGGGTTCTCCTCTCGCGTCGGTGGAACGTGCCGACTGTGAAACTCAACGCGGCCGATTCAATCGACACACCTGCAATAGAACGTCTCTGGATGGCATTTATTTATGTATGTCAGTGCATTTAAGTATTTATTGTTACAGTGTGTGCGTGAATAAGGATTAGGCTCATGATTTTGTGAAAATGAATTATATGTGAAAGAAGGGAGAGGGTTTCTCTTTTATCCTTCACATGGAAAGTTACTTGCGCCGTCGTTTTTTGCACATGAACTCATTCCAAATAGAAATATGCTCGACAATATATATTTAAATAAAAGATCACAAGATCACCTTATGACCATATTCTGAAAAGCCATTGCCTGGGCTTATCACGGCCCTCGTTGACGCTCTCTTAAATGGATATCTGAGAGTCGTTTTCCAAGGGAAAGTTTGCAGTCCCATCTTAATTCCAGTGGACGCTGGTTGCCATCCCGGCTCTATCCCTGTCTGTATTTAGCCCTGGCCAGGTAGGCTGAACAAACAGCGCATAGCTGTGGTCGGGGGTTGGTCCGGCCCAGCGCTGCCCTGGTCAGAGCTCCCCTTGTTAGCCTCAATGCAGCACACGGAGGGGTGTGCATCCACCTCCAGGGATCTCCACTGCAGAGCCTTGTTTAGCAAGTGTGTCGGAATTTAATACAAAAATACAGATGTAGGAACATGTTTATTAGTGGCCCGTACAGGGGAAATATCAGATTTAACGTATACGTTTTAAAGGGGACTTCAGCAGATTTTACACATCAAAGTCTGTGTGTCGGCCCTGCATTGAGTACTATGGGGAGAAAAGAGGGTCCAGAGGGGTAGCTGCACAAAAGTCTATGTAAATATAGATATATAGATAGAGATATGACTATCGTAGCTCTCTCCTCTGGTGAAGGTTAATGGCCCTAAAATGTTGAGTCACATTGTGGGTAATGTAGGCCAAGTTTAGACAAAGAAGAATTAAAAAGACAATATGGACGTGGACTTTTTCATTTACTGCTCATCGTAGACAACGTTATCGGCATGTCGTGGTTAATTAAGTCTGTTATTGAAACGAGGTGTGACATCATCGACTCGGTTTCTATCATTTCTATTGAAACGGTCAACGCCAGTGCTTTTGCCAAACTAAAATCTTTTTTTTGAAAAAGACTGTCTGCAAACTTGATTTTGTGTAGTTTGACAATAATGTCACTTCTTTATTTTTTTGTCATGGATCTAGCTGGAAGCCGTCTAATCGCTCGCAACAAAAAAAATTGTCCCTCTCACAAATTATTTTTTTGGTCCCTAGTATTGCTTTGAAAAGTGCAATATCTGCGTGTGAGATTCTGTAATGTGCTAACCAGCTGTCTTCATAAGTGACTTCCTCTTTTATTGAAGCCTTACATTTGTCCCATCACGCCATTGTGCCACATTGAATATTTCTCTCTTTTGCGAATGCTGCCGTGGAGTACAGGGTCTCATAACGCTCCTCTTTTGAAGTGGTGTGTGTGATTTTAAGCCCTAATTTGCAGGCAGACGTGACTTCTCAAAACCCAATCGCACCCTTCATGATGCCGAGCAAAATATGTCTTACCTTTTTGGGACAATACAGAATACAAAACACAAGCAGCTTGTCCTTTCAAAGAGATAATAAATATATAAATATATATATAAATCGATTACAATCAGAGACCCGGGCGCTGCTGTGGGTGAACGCGGCGAGCCAGACGTCTCCGGGTCTTTCTGTGGAGATGCTCCTTTAGTGAGTCCTGCCTGTGAGGCGTTGTGCAATAGCAGACAAAGAGCAATCTGAAAGAATCTCACGCAGCAGTTGACTTCTTCCATGAAACTGTGAATGTGATTAAGTGAAGCACACTTGCTGATGGGAGCATTGGCCTGCTAGTTACCTTGAAGTTTCTGCAAATACAATCCCACAACTACAGTACCGAATGTGTGTGTGTGCGTGTGTGTGTGTGTGTACTATTTCTTGTTTTGTTTTTTCAAAGTAAAAAATAAATCTTCACATATTGATGACCTCCTCACCTTTTGAACTCTCATGAGAACAAATCCACGAGCAACCTTCAATGTGACCTACATGATTATGTAAAATGCGATGCGGTTTTACAGCTTTTGAGAAGATGAACAGGTAAAGTCAGCTCAAATCACTTTATAACTACATTCAAGCAAAGCGACGCTGAAATGTTCAGTAGAACCCCGTTTGAACCGAGTCAGATTTCAAGCCATTTACTGCACTTCTTCTTTTATATGAACAAGGCGCCCACGAGGATCTCTCAAAGCCTGAAGCTTGTTTTCAATTGTCTATTTGTCCGAAGAGGTTGCACGCTAAAGTTAGCATGCATTATATTTTCTGGGTAGTTTATTTATGGCATTCTGCTGCATTTGACTTCATCTGACGACGACAAGGTTTGCGCGCCAACTGACCCTCTGACGCAGAGGTCCACTTACTCGCCTGGGCGGTAAACAACATTGCTAGTGGGGAAACTCAAGTTTAAGGACAAAAGATTACCGAGGAAGGGGCACGCGCATGGAAACGGGTGTGAGGCCGATCGCTCCTGCTTTGTGCGCCTGAAGGCGGTAAGCTGAGCGACACTCTGATCCACCTTAAAAGCCAGTCCACCTTAAGGGCCTGTGCTGAAGTTGTGAAGTGTGTGAAAGGTTTACTTGATTCTAACTGGGACCATCATTTACTAAATACACAATATGCTGTGTTGAAGAATACCTAAAACTAGCGATTGAAACCATAAACAGCAGCACTCCTACCCCACCACCCCGGTAAGAGGTTACTGACAAGTGAGCGCGCTGAGCGGTGTGTACTGAGTGTGATTATTAGATATGATTTGCAGTGTGAAGAAGATTAAACCCAAAACACCAGCCGTCTCCATTACACCACAGAGGCCTCTGCTCTGGAGGACTATACACTATATACATAGTAGATAGTGACTTAACTGGTGTAAACATTACTACAAACTTTAAAAACCATGTAGTTATATCCAAATTATGATTTGTATTTTTTTTACTCTGTTTTTAAAAGTAATGACTTTGTCATGAAGAAGTGAGTATCGATGAGAGTAGCTCCGAGTAATAACAAAAACACAAAGATGCCTATCCCTACCTCTGTATGCATTAATAACTAACCTCGTGAATCCATTGAGTGGGTTTAAGTTTGACGCCTGCAGACGTCATGCGTTTCCCCAAAAGCCCCCCAATGAATTCCATGAACGCATTACAATATGTTATGTATCACAAAGAAGCTAGTTGCTATTACACATACGAGTAAGCGCAACCTGAGAGGCACATTGCAATGAGCCGCTTGATAACGTACAAGAGCATTCAAGCCACATCATACATGTGCGTCCTCCCCGTGGCCACATGGGGGCACTGTCTCCATGTAGCAAGCTGCAGAGCCCAACGCTCTGATAGGCTCCCTGGACCTTTCTGTTTCAATTCATCAACAGATTGTACATATCTTTGGGAGATTTTTACTACTCTAAATTGTTTGTTCAAGCTTTAAATCCATACGGTCTGTTCAACACTATATATATGTTACAGTTTCAAAGTGCACAGCTCAAGACTTGTCAGGCTGTGGTTAGGCTCAAGTTCAGGGGCGGACTGAGAAAAAAGTGGCCCGGGAGTTACTGTCAGACCGGCCCACTCAATACACGACACGCTGCCCACTCAATGCATCGCACTTATCGACCAGTCAGTGGCCGTGGCCTACTTATTATATATATATATATATATATATATATATATTATATATATATATTATATATATATATTATATATATATATTATATATATATATATATATATATATATATATATATATATATATTATATATATATATATTATATATATATATTATGGCAGAGCGAGTGAGGGGGATGTTGTTTGTGTTACGAGCCTGTTGAGTCAGTCTATGACCGGGAGCAGAGGTGGAGCACGTTAGGAGGTTTTAACGGTGTTTGCTGTTGTCTTGGCGTAGGCTCCGCCCACATTAGCCTGTTCTTGTTACCCAATAAACACACAATAAGCAAGCTAACGTCTCGCCTCTTTCCTGACCCAGGGTCGCTACAATAGGATGGGGCATGAACATCAGTTGTATCGGTGGTGTTGCATGCTGGGTGTGTGATTGACATTTAATAACACCGAAAACAAAGTAAGACTGACAGAAGAGATTAGATGAGTAAGGAAGATGGAAACCATGAGTGTGAATACAGATCGCAACGAGCAGTATAAAAGTCTGTCAGTGATGGTTGATTTTGGGGATACAAGCGGGTCTGGTGATGTCAGAGGGAGGGCCGGCTGGCGACGGACGTGGGCAAGCGCTGGACCGGCCCCCATGGCCAGCCCAGTCCGCCCCCGATCAGGCTAGAAGATAGGTCCGCTGAATGTGGATTACTAACTGATTAATCTTCTTCTTCCGTTTGAGCGACGTCTGCTAAAGACGACAGTCCAGTCTTGTGGAATCAACTATATTTAAGGCAGTTATTTAAGATCAACATAATCTGCATAAAGCAATTGGCTTGAGGCTGAGCGCTTTTACTGGTTTTCCAGGTTGGTAAATATTGAGAAACTCCGTTCTTTTTCTCCCTTTTTTTTTTACAGCCGACATTTCAGCTTTTGTTTTTGTTTTGAAGTTACTGTTTTCAGTGAGCTAGTTTCAGGTTCATGGTGTTGTGCACGCCGGCCCCCTGGTGCGGCTCACGAGGACACTCGATGGAACAGAGCCAGAATTAATGAAATTGTACACATGCTTTTCCTACTTTCATGTCTTCAAACGTCTTTGTTTTGGTCTGGGGTGGGATTTGGGGACAATTTGGGGACAATAACAAAAAAAAATAGAATATTGCCAAACAGAGAAAGTCTCAAAGGCCTGATGCAAACGTACACACATGTTCTACCTGCCAAGGCCCGCCCCTTGGAGACAAACGGTTTCATTTCACTTCCTTTAATGGATGTTTGATGCTTTTCTTTAGGACAGGTTTGATAAATTACACAAATCCTGCATGATTTACTCGTTGCAACTCAAATCAAGGCCAATAAATCCCCAAACGGGGTTTGAGGAAAATATTGTCATAGATACGAAATTGTAAAAAAAAATGGAGCGGAACTACAAATTTCAACATTGGTCTTCTAAAGTGTTTGTAGTATTATTACTTTAGTTTTTTGAGCCTGCTCATGTCTACGGGATCGGTTCTTTAGGGTTCACAGAACGTCACCGGTTCAAATCAGAAACCCTGTGGCTGTGTGCAAACTGAGTTTATGAGCAATAACAATAACGTACAGCACATTACCAGGTCCCTTCTGCAGGACCTGGATCTCAATGCAGGTTCTGAACAACTAAGCCCGGCGGGCGACACCCCAGTACAATTACATACGTTTACACATCTCTGTTTAACTCTTCACTTAAATAAACCCACAACGCTTTAATAGCAAACTCCTTTTAACATACTCTCAATTTGCTTCTCATATCTCATTCTACATTTTTCTCTCTTATTCTTGCTATTTACTTTGACTGCTCCTACCCATAAAACCACTACTACCTTTCCTTCCGCTACTAGACTTCTGGGGGGAAACTGGACTGCTGCATTAAGCTGCTCGGGAGTCTCATGTTGACTTCTATTGATTCGCCTTCACATTCTTCCCACTCAATTTGTGCACTATGCACCATGTTGCTTGACTTACCAGGTACCGTGCTTGGGTGTACCACAAACAAGCAATACACTTGGAGTACTTTCCTTGGGATTGCAGTGTTATTTTTGCCCAGTTGGTAATTTAGCTTTGGGGAACTGTATCTCCATATCTCTGGACTGAGTTGATTAAAAAAAAGAAGAAGAAATACTTCAAGGGATAGGTTGACGTCTTTAAACAATACTCACAGCTAGATTGCGACTTTTCATCAACTCCATGTTACACATGAAAACAAAAAGACAAGATCAAGACTTTAGATTCAACATATCATTTATTGAAAAATTGACGTCATGTGATTTTAACAGTATCCTTCTTTTCCAAGACAAATATAACGTCAAAGCCGTATGTTGACAGTGAAGGCCAACATGCCGAAAATATTATGATCTCAAACCCAAAAGGAAATATAGTTTGCCCTGATTTCAAAAGATGGATCTTTGTTGTGGAAATCTATTCCAATAACTGTGATGCAATGTTAGAGGTGTGCTTTAACTCGTCCTCATTTCCAAAGAAGGTACATCCCACATAGATTAAGTAATTAATTTCCTGTAAATGTAAACCTGAGAATTATTAACACTTCCCTGTTCCTGGAGAAAGACTTGGCAAGCAAACACAGAGAGCCGCAGGTTCAAAAAGTATTTATTTGAGTAGAAATGGACTGTGTTGCGATTGTGGGCCATAAAGATAAGGCGATGAGCTGGACTGGCTTTCAGTAAACTGTAAAAAGCACTCGTGCAACATTGTAAACCAATATTTCTGATGTGTGGAAAAATGAATGTAATGCTGGTGGTGGTAGAGACGCCGATGGGTGTCTAAAGGTGGAAAAGTCCTGCTAGCTGTTGCCAGCATGTCCGCTAGCAACAGCTAGCTTTAGTGTTGCATGCATTATCCCCGCCTACCACGATTGGAGCCTTGCAGCCGAAAGACAATACACTACCATTCAAAAGTTTTGTGTCAGTTAGAAATGTCCTTATTTTTCAAAGAAAAGCACTAATTTCAAACGAAGATAAGGTTGAATTTAGAAATACACTCTATACATTGTTAATGTCTGGCCTTCCTTTGAGCTAGTTGAGTATCTGTAGCATGGCATTTGTGGGTTTGATTATACTCTCAAAATGCCCAGAAAAAAAGTTTTTGTGTTCGTGGGTCGTAAAGATAAGTCAACGATCTTGACTGGCTTACAGTAAATTGTAAAATAGATTGCTTATTACGTTGTAAATCAATATTTCCCGCGTTAACCCGCTTTGTTTTAAAGTCCTTTTGAACATCCCCAGTCAAGCCTCACCATGACCTCTCTTCTGTTTTCTAAGAAATGAGTGACTGAACTAAAATCTAATATGCAGTCCACGTCGTTTGTTTTACAATTCATTAGCATTGGGATTTATTGCAGTGTCCATCTCGCATAGACAAGCTTGATATAAAACGCTCAGACGAGAGACTTCAAAATATGAAGTCTCTGTGAGGACAGATTACAGCGTCTACTATATTGGCAGCCGTATAAGGCTGCCAATATATATTTAAAAAATGCAATATGTAATGTAAAATGTAAGCACTATAGTGCTTACATTTTAGTAAGAGATTGCATTTTTGGGGATAAAACATTTACCCCCAAAATCTAAACTCTTCAGTATTGATCTGACATGCATTCCAGCCCTCCACATCTCACCCTTAGTCTTTGTTGAATGTGGCCTTCAACAGTGACCTTCTGTCAACTGCTGCTCTGGCATCGCAATTGTTGACAGTAAAGAAAGGAACGCAGGCAGGAAGTGCAGACATGCTGGTTGCAAGCTTCTAATTTACCTTAAAAACTCCTCCGCCATGGTTTACATAAGTCTTGATAACTTGACCTACTTCTCCCTCGTCATGACCTAGTGTGGCTATAACACTACAACTACAGTATTACTAATAATCACAGGCGTTATAATAGGCCCTTTGTCATAGCAGGGTAAACACAAGCGTAACTGGTTATATTAATTATGGTCCCATTCTATTAAGTGTGTCAAAGCCATTTCAAAGAGCGAGCGTGCTTAATACCAGGGAACTGAGCCACGTCAAATAGGGCAATAATTGACGTCATTATTATACCGGTGTAGCTGGTACAAATCTACAAAGACATGTCAAAATGGCTTCAGTGAAGAAGGGCCTGTTTGAGGCATGAGCACTCGTTCAGACAGCCAGGATGGTAGAGAGCCGTTTTTAAAAATGTGGAAAGATATACACGGCTGACCGAACCCTTCAATGTGAGGCTGTTATAGACATGCAGGCACCGTGTGGCTAAATGCTAATGGCAGCAGGCTAACATGTTCACGATAGTGATGCTAACATGTTCACAATGACGTTGCTGACATGTTCGCAACGACCATGCTAACATGTTCGCAATGCCCATGCTAACATGTTCGCAATGCCCATGCTAACATGTTTGCAATGCCCATGCTAACATGTTTGCAATGCCCATGCTAACATGTTCGCAATGACCATGCTAACATGTTCGCAATGACCATTCTGACATGCCGATGATCACTGCCTTAGTTTAGCGTGCCAGCATGCTAACATTTGCTAACTGGTGCTAAGTACATCTGCGGCTGATGGGTCATCGGTTTTGCAGGTACTGTATGTGGTTATAATCCAAAGTATAATCTTTTCAGAGTTTTGTCCTGGTGGTGATAGAGGAAAGGTTAAGCTACCAAAGTTGTGTGTTGTGTCAACACTACAAGTGGCATTAATCAACTAAATTATCCAACCATAAATCAACTAAAATGGTATTGATCCATTCTTAAAAATGCGACCAATAAAAAAACTTAAAAAACATATCAAAAAGGTAGACAGGACTGACCATACCCTTTCATTATTACAGGACACAAAAGGGTCAATATCATTAAGCCAGTGTACACAAACACTACTGCTCATTCCTACCAGCAGCCCCAGGTGTAACATTGTATGTTGTACCCTGCAAAAGAGAACGCAGGAGCACGTTTGTGCCCCTGGTAGCCTTAAAAATGTAATCTTTGATCTGTAGTGTTAGAATAACTATCAGGCAGAGTGGCGAGGCAGTCAACGTTGAATCATTTTACAGTCGACACACAGACATACGTACACACACACACACACACACACACACACACACACACACACACACACACACACACACACACACACACACACACACACACATCTGCTTACATGTAGCCCAACCCAACCTCAGCAGCAGCAGCTTTACCCAACCCGCCATCCCACAAGACATCTTCCTGTAGCTCATTACTGTCACCCAGCCAGCCACTGACTCTTTGATGTGTCTATAATATAAAGGCAAGTTCATGGATTCCAGGAAGGGGAGTAAGACAGCTGCTGATTGTATACCTTCTCCTTCCTCAAACACTTGCAACTCAATGCCCAATAAATTACTTTGCTGATATGATACGGCAGTATTTGTGTTTGGGTTACTAAATAACAGAGTGAGTCGGACAGTTGTTATTGCCGAAACTATTGGTAATGGGCATTAGTCATTACCACAAAATAAAACGGGTAGTCTCATAAAAAGACTCTGACACACTTTTCTGTCTTACAAATCCTAATGAGCAGCAGCCTCTTCCTGTTGGATGGACTTCTGTATTTAAATATAGAATGAATGTTCAGAAAAGTCTTTGAAATGCAGATTATAAGGGTGGAAAAATATATATTTTTCTGCTTGAAGGTGATCTCATGTCCTGAGACTAAACATTGTTTTTGTCATTCATCTGTCATATACAAAAAGTGACTACTTCCCACTGAGACCGGCCCGGCTCCAGCTGATGTGTCGTGCTGACCGGCAGCCCTGTATGCCACTCAGGAGGTGGAACAACAGGCTATTCACAGAGCGCGGCGGTCCGGTGGGAAGGCAGTCCTCTCCGGCCACCTGTTCCCTTATCTCTCCCTTCATGGAAATGAACCCTTTATGTGCATTGTGGGCAGCTTTGCATCCTTTTGTGTATCATGTCCAGTGTTTAGCGGTGTTACATCGGCTGTCTCATTGCAGTGGGTGTTTTGTCATCCTGGGAAGGAAAAAAAAAAAAGATGTAGAGCCTGTAGTTTCTTTTCTTTTTTTTTGGTGCAGATGGGAGAGATCGTTGAGAAGCAAATGAAATGCCACAGTCAGTGGAAGATTGTATCACCTCGAAGGTGTTTGTATATTGGAGTTTTGGGGGATTTGCATAAAGTGTGTCTTTGTGAGGGTGTGGCGGAAGAAAGAGGTGAGGAGGAAAAGATATCCTCAGAGACAGGGTGAGGGGATGACGGGGCAAAAATGTGTATTACTTTCCTTCCCCTCCTCCCCTGCCGCCTCAAGGCCGGGACACTGTCCTAAAACCATTTGCATAAAGTGCTCAAAAGATAAATAAAGGCAGCAGCCAGAGCTATGCGCAGGTGATACCGGCCAACCGTCGCAGAGGAAGGAGGACCCAGAGCTGACTCTGACACAGCACAGCTTTCACACAGCCTCTGGGCAACCCAGCACACACACCTACACACACACACACACCTGTGACTCCAGCAGAGCACACACCAGTGACGGAGGAGGACCTTGGCTCGGAAAGGCAGTTTGACTTTGTCTCCAGGGAAATGCATTTGAGAGCGCAGAGGAAGTGAAGTGAGGCCGATCCGAGAGACGACCATCACATAACTTCTGCAGCTGACAGGTAAACTGAACCTCTAAAGCCTTTGTTCTTTTTTCTTTGTTTGTTTTCATTGAGGCCGTTTCTTCTTCTTTCTTTTTTTTTTAGCGAGAAAGAGATTTAAAAAAATGTAAAAGATTACAAAATAAAAAAAAAAGTTATGTTATTATTTGTGTTTTTTATTTAGCTTATTCCCTTCCCTGTATCCAGTGCGATGTCACACTTTACAAGAAGCTTTCCTTATATCTTTGTCTGTACTGTTTCCTACTTTTTCTGTTTGTGTTTGCCATCTGCACACGTTCAGGTCTGTTTGCCCTTCAGCCTCACGTTCAGTTAAACTGTCAGCAGCAGTTAAACCCACCACCCCCACCCCGCAGCTTAAACGGCAGGTAGATCAAGTTTCATTTGCTTTTCATACGGAGAACAGGTTAGGGCGGCGTTGTGGATGACAGTTGAGCGAAAGAGACAAACTGCTGAGTCTGCCACAAAGAGACAAACCCAAAAAACCATCCTATACGAAGCTTGAATAGCTCTTCAGTTTGGTGACCGAAAGCTGTGATTTGCATCCCAGTGGGTCAGTGGGACAGGAGAGAGAAAAAAAAAAACGTGCTAGCTATAGCATGAAGGACCGTAAATTGAAGCGCAGAGCAGAATACAGTTCAAAGGTCGTAAAAGGGACCCCTCCCGTGTTTAAAGTATTTTAAGGTCAGTGAGGACATACGTCTCGGTAAATATTTGACTCTGCTTTACAATGTACAACCTTTTAGTTTGACCCCGAAGCCATGATCTGTCCCCCACTGACTCTAGACTTGATTTTATTATGGGGTGTTTTCAAGTGAGAGCATCTCACTTGAAGACAGTACAGTGAGCAGTTGCGTGAATAGACAATTAAACCGAGACTGTTTCCATTAGTCCTGCATATGATGATTACAGCAGCACTTGTTGGAAAAAAACAAAACAGCGGTCAGTGAAGTCAGTGAACTGAATAAGGTTAATCATGTTTTGAACAGGAGCCAACAATAGCAAGAATAAACGACCAGTCATACAAGGTCAAGCAGCAAAACCACTGAGTGTTACAGGCTGGAGCAGGAACTCCTTCTTACACTCGCATAGTCCCGCTTTGAGAGTTTATATTGACCACCGAGCATCTCTTCACTGCCACAAGAAGTGTCCAGACAATCCATTCTTTAAGGATTTATTTTTGTTTTAAACTAATGCAGGGATACGCAGGGATTTAACTACTAACTTGTTCCCAGTGCCGTCTCACAAATGTGTCTGGAATGTGTGAAAGATTGTCAGCTCATGAATACAGACAGTATACTTTTTGTACTTGTAAATTGTACTTGCATGCTTCAAAACTTTGGTACTTGCGTACTGTGCTACAAACAGATCGGGTCCGAGCTCCATCCAGGACACGGTAAAACCGTACACCCCAGCTCCTTCGCTCCGCTCAGCTTCAGCCAATCAGCTTGTAGCTCCGTCACTGAGAGCTAAACACCCAACAAAGTCACGACTGTTTGCTGTCCTGGCTCCTCGATGGTGGAACGAGCTCCACATTGACATCAGAACAGCAGAAAGTGTCTACATCTTCTACAGCAAACTAAAAACTCATCTCTTTCGACTACACCTTGAATAAAGACAGTAGCAGTGGCACTTTGGCAGCACTTACACGTCTCTTGCTGACAGCACTTTGTAGTTTGACTTTATTGAAGAAATTGTTCTCTCTTGATTCTTGTTGTTCTGAGTTTGTTCTCACGGTTGAATGCACTTGTTGTAAGTCGCTTTGGATAAAAGCGTCAGCTAAATGACATGTAATGTAAATAAGTCCGGCTGGAGTTTGAGCTGTGGAATATCTTTGCTGCGTTTCCTTCTGACCAGCAAGCGGATGAAAAAAACGGTTCAATTCTGTCAAAGATAGAAGTTCAATTTCTTACCAAATCACCAAAAACAGAGATGTCGTGTAGACACCTTTGACTTTGCAGATTAAAGAGAAATTAGACTGTGGTGGTGTTCAGAGCCGGTTGTGTTACTTACTGCTTGTTCTACAGCTAACATGGCTCGGGGCTTTTGGGAAACCATCTCTCCTTTTAACAAGGTGCAATGTGTAAAATATGGCTGTAATCTTTGTTTAAAGCATTCCCAAAAAAAAAAGGAGCAACTATTTTAAACGGAATGTGAAGATGTTACAGCGTTAATGTGTCAAAGACGTCCATGTACAGTGTGGCAGGAAGATAACGACTTAACAGAGCACGCTAACCTGCTAGCACCCGATCGCAAACACTCACCGGAAGGTTATAACAATGTGTATCTGGATACACACATCGGTAGGTAGGTAGGTAGGTAGGTAGGTAGGTAGGTAGGTATATATATATATATATATATATATATATATTCAAATAGTACAAGACAGGAGGCTCCGGGAAATGACTTTGCCTGATAAGAGAATTTCAATGACGAGGCGAGGCTCAGAACTGTTAAAGATAGGTGTAATTATATAGAAGAACCTGTCCTCGTCTTGCTAACGCGTGTTTGAGTTCAGGCGAGACGAAGGGAGAGAGAGTTGGCGGAGAAGGAATTTCAAGGGTAGATGGAGCGATTAGACGGAGAACAAGTCGGGACTTTGTCTGGATGGGAGTACTGGGGCAGGACTGGCCCTCGGGGGCACAGAGAGGAGAGCACCTGTGCTCCGACTATCCATCATCCCAACACACATTATTTGGCCGCATATACCGACCCCACAGTACGAGCGAGCCGGTTATACCAACATTTAATATTCTTATCAGAGATCTAAAAGAATTGGACAAGGACACCATGATTTGGCTCAGATGACGAAACTATGCAACCTTTCGGGTCCAGGTGGCCCACGGTGACCCAAAACCCAAGGTCCCCTGTCCCGGGCTGTCAGTGCAGATTTAAAAACACAGGCTGAAAAAGTCACATTAACAAAGCAGCCTGTGTTTCTTCCCGATTCTGTTCCAGGTAATCCGACGTACTGTAGCTCGCCCCTAAAAACTACCTTTCCTCAGCTGTTTGACGCGAGAAGGGCCTGAGGACTCCCTGTCCCAGCTGTTGGACGTCTGCTAACGTTACCCAAATCCTATAAACATTAAGGTGTCACCTGCATGGCTGTGGATTTCACAAGCTTAAAATAGCCATAGGATTATACACTCTAAATGAATATTCACAAAGGTTTTGGGCAGATAAGCAGAAGTATCCTTCCTCATCAGTTTGCACTCTCTGCTCAGGCCATGAAAAAGCAAAACAGAGTCAACAACAACTTTTCCTCAGAAATCCGTGTCACCACACACCATAAGGGCGGACTTTGTCCTTTCCGCCTCCATCATGACATGTCATAGACTATTTGGACTTGTTGGTGTTGCTTTAGCCAATCCCCAATGGAATGTCCCATTTTGCATCAAATTTTACCTTTCCAATTACTCATTGACAGACCAAAATCCCGTCAGCCTCGCAGTAACATCTGCGCGCCTACGCATGTGTGAAAATAGTACAAAGTTTAACCTTCCACTCGCACTGATTGACTATAATCCTGTTAACTTGTTGAGATTATATTTGTACTCGTGTGATACAAGCCTCAAAACACCATCTGCAATACCAAATCTAATCTACTTGATATTCGTTTTCTATTTTCCAGACGATACAGAAGTCAAAGCCAGACCCAGAAGGGCCGACGAGTCCGAAGGAGACTTAGACCAGGAAGATTTTTACTTCCTAAGATGGAACGGTCGCCGCAGATTTGGCACATGCAGCTCGGCTCCCAGGGCGCGGCCGGAGAGCCGAAGAAGAAGGTGTCGGTCGTGAGCCAGCCGGAGTGCTCCATCTGCTACAACACCTACGACAATGTCTTCAAAACACCCAAGGTGCTGGAGTGCACCCACACCTTCTGCCTGGAGTGCCTCTCCCGCCTCATGGCCGTCTCGCTGGCCGAGCAGGACGGCAACGGCAACGGCGGCAATCAGCTCTCCTGCCCCTTCTGCCGCCACCCCACCACGCTGCCCGAGGACGGACCCCCGGCCCTGACCACCAGCCGCGAGGTCCTCTGCAAGCTGCCCAGCCACCAGCAGCAGGAGCAGCCGGTGTGGCTGGAGGGCGAGAAGCTGTGCTACAAAAGCTCGGCGCGCGACGTGGACTCGGGCGCCCCGGAGAGCCCCAAGGCCTTCTGCATCTGCATCGACATCGGGGCCAACAAGGCGGTGGACGCTCCGATCCAGACGCCGACCAGAACTTTTGGCCTGCTCTACCGGCTGGCGGACTGGAAGAGGATGGTGCTCTTCGTGGTGCTCATAGTGCTGCTCGTGGTCGTCGTGCTGTGGCCGCTGCAGTGCGTGTTCAGCAGCGGGAACATGCGCTGTATGCAGGACCAAGTGGAGCCCCGGCCCACGGCCACACCCTCCGCCGCCGCTCTCCGCCCGCTCACCAGATCCCCCACCACGGTATAATGAAGTAACGAGGACTGACTGGACTTTAATGTAACTGTACAAAACGTGCACATTTTTTATGCGATCTTCACACACAACTGTCAACGCCTCAGATTTGAAGATGTCTGAATGTATTGCTGAGGGATGAAACTGACGGCACTAATTTTTACTACAATTTGGGGTAGTGCGTCATTTGGCTCGTTTCCAAGCCACACAGAGCTGAACTCTGCATTGCAAATATCTGGTTAGCTGAAACTGAAGAAAATTCAACCGCAAACTTATACCGTACATGTGATTTGTGCATTTTTTTATGTAATTGTTTACAGCACTATAATAATAATAATAATAATATAAAAGTGAGGTATTGACTCCGATCAGGTTTCTGGGAAATAACACACCATTTGTGGCCGACAGCCTCGTTATTTTTGACCGGTATCATTTTCATTGTGATCCTTCATGTTCATGAATTTTTCTCAACGTCCTCAAAGCTGAATTGACTGCAGCGTCAGCTGGTGGAGTAATCTCTGTGAACAGCAGGTGTATTAAAGTCTCCTCAAACAGCGCACAGCTCCTGACGCGCCCGCCCAAGAGGAAATTAAAGTGTTGGTTGCGGGTCAACTTTGCGACGCGGTCGAGCCGTTTACTGACCGCCGGGTGTCATTTCCTCGATGACTGAACCTTAAACCCATCACCATGAAGACGGAAGCCCTCCTTTAACCGTCTTTATTCCTGGAGCAGGCGGTCAGATAAAAGGACACGTTTAGATGTGGGGCTTTCCAAGTAGCTCACTGATGACACACGGGCGATAAGACATTTTAAGTTTAATCATTTAGGAGTGGAAGAAATAAAAAGTGCTTCATCCTGGAGCCCTGTGTTAAGTGCCAGTAAACATGGTTTGGTTAACCAATAAAAAAAAAGGACTAGAAATAGCTTCAAAATGGGTTGAGGATTTTTTTCTTTTCCTATTTGAATAAAAGGTAAAAAGACAAGACGGTAATAAATATTGTATGTAAAAGAATGAATAAAAGCTTATCGCCAGTTGGCCTCATTTCTCTCGGGCATTTTACTTTTCCCATTTTTTTAAACAGGGGTCTATTATGAAGGTGTCTCTTTGTTAAGTCTATTTTCCTCCCTTCCTATAAACAGACCATTTCCTTGAGGATAGCAGCTACATGAAAACTGTTTTATTCAAAACCCGATGTGAGGAAACTAGCAGACACACCAGCGCCAACTTCCACCCCCGCCCCTTTTCGTGACGTCATCGTGAGTTATAAAGTGCAAATTCGTCAGGCCCCTTCAGCCTTGAAATAATCTTTCTTTATCGTATTCCCAGCCATCGCTCAGTGCAACACCTTAGCCTCCCATCAGTGTGTGAATGGCGTCGTGGGAGTGGTCCGTCGGCCAGAGAAGTGCTTTACAAGTCCATACTGACGTTTTGGTAAAAGGGGATTTGTCTTCATCGGAATAGCAAAAGTTCTGCCTTTGTGGGTTCACAAGCAAACAACACAAACAAGCAAAATCCATGTGTAACTTAACATAGTGCCATCGTAGATTTTTATTTAACTATGTGACAATAAACCATTTTAATGCCATTTCTGGCAGCTCATTGCATCAGCAGTTGTAGCCTATACAGCAAAAAAGAAAAGAAAAGGCGTCTAGGCAGAGCCCAGTGCAGGAAGAGGAAGAGACAACATGGGAGCACTCGGTACACCACGACTCACTTGAGGCAGACTGCAACCAACATGAGAAACCAGGAATAAAACAAAAAGGACATGGACGTTATGTTCAAGTAAAAGGAAGAGGACGAGCAGAAAGAAATATACCGTGTTACGACTGCATACCTCCACGTATGCCGGTTCCACTCAGAGCCTCAAAGTACTCGTCAATGGTGAAAACACACCAATAATAACATAATAATAGTAATAATATTAATTCAGACACAATACAAACCGCGAGAGTGGATAAAACATTCAATTAGAAAAAACAGTTTAAAATAAAGAAAAACAAACAAACACTGAAAAGTCTAGTGCACTACCAAAACAATACTTCCACAGCCAAAAGACATCCACGCGCAGCCTGAGGCCAAAGATTCAGCAGTTTCACACTTTCAAGTATTGAGGTTTCATCATCATATCATTAAAAAAGAAAGAAAGATTTGACCCATCGAGGCAAAGTGAAATACAATAAAAATCTAAATCCTCTACAGCGCAAGATGGTTGAGAAACACAGAAACTAAATTACAAAAAAAAAAACAGTCATCTGCCGTTCCTCGGATAAAGATCACAGTTCAGAGAGGCAAAAAAAAAAGGACAAATCGAAAAAACCTGAAGGATCCACACACTTCATTGTCCAAACTCAAGTGAAGTACATCAAGTGGTGCAGCATATATTTCTAGACAGACAGGCCTTTCACTGACGCAGCCTCACACTTCATAAAACAGCTTTTTATTCACAAAAGGAATCAACCATTTCAAAACACACATTGGCAACAATGTATACCGGGAAAAGCTGTCCGTGCTGACGGACATGTGACATCCGAACAGAGACGACGAGGCTCCAACTGGGAGCGGCATGAATACGACTCTGCTCGTGCGAGCCTTTGAAACGGGATGATATGGCGGCTGCGGGGTGCGCTACCGCTTCGTGTCGACATCCCCCACAAGCTCGACAGGTTCAGATGACTGTTTATTGGCGTGCAATGACTGAGCGCTGTTATTCCGGCACGTTCTGATTACACTTATCTTGAAGGATCGCGAGCTGCAGCGGCAGAAACCGGCCTAAAAAACAAGAGAGTCCACCCTGAGCGTCCTTGACCTGATTAATGGAGCACTTGTTTGTGGAGGAGGAAGAAAAAACACCGACGGGTGTCACTCAGTCACGTATAGTCAGTATTTTGATGCTTTAAATTAAAAAAATGTAATTAAATAAAAAAGGGTGGCATCAACGCACATTATCACGACGTCTTCCTATTGTGAGAGACATTGAACATTTTATTAGGACTTTTTCTCTATAAGGACTTCAGGATGTTACTTCATCAGCTCGGTCAGATTTTACCGACGCATGTGTAATTGTATTTGAATAGGATATTTTGGTGCCGACCCCGGAGGCTAAAAATAGCAAACAATCTGCCAGACAGTGCAGAGGGCTCAGTGCTCCACGGCACCACGTCTTCGTTATCACATTGGTGACGTCGGCTTACTCGCCCTACTATCATCAAGCCCAGATTATGAGCCATCTTCTAAATTACTTTCTGGAGTCAAATCTATTCTTCAATCTCAGGCAGATGGCCATCTGGCCCGCTGTAATCGCCCTCCCACCCCCCACACTCATCCCCTTTTACCCCTTCCCCTTGTCTCCTTGCGACGATCTCCTCCGACAGATGTTGAACTGCATCAGACCCGCCGATTAACGAGGACAACGAAGGCGAGAGACGGTAAGCCACGCTAAACTCAAAATGTCCATTCAGGAATCCTCCCCACCGGGTCAGATGTGAAATTCAAACTACTTTTACAATCTACGGCAGACCGTGACATTTTCCACTTCAGCATGTATATCAATTTAATTTACACCGTTGAGCGAATGCATGTTATCAAAGGGGGGAGCGGCTGGAGACGCTGTTCAGATGTCAGACAAGACTTCTTGTGGTTATGTTCCAATGACCACAAGAAGTAAACCAAAAATCTGCTGAAGGTCAGAACGTCTGATTTGCAGGAGATTACATACTGTACAACTCTTTCACAAAAAACTAAATTCAGTCACATCTTCAAAAATATATATATATATATATTAGAGACCGGAAATTATCGTGTCAATTCTTTTCTGAAGAAGAGGGCTTGCCTGCGTTCCCCCGTGCCTCAGGGTCCTGCAGCAGGTTACATAACTGCCCTCGCTGTCACTCGGCAGCCACATTAATAACCACCGCAGCTGGAGAGCGAGAATGCCGCGAAAAACAGTCTGAAGGTCTCAAGTTCAAATGAAAGCCGGCGAAGACGGAGAAAGAGTAAAAGCAGACAGAGGGCCTTCTGGCAACAGGCGGACTGGGAAGAAAGCTCGGCTTTGACCTCTCCTCGGGGCGCTTTCGGTTCTGCTCGGACTCCATGTTTCATATCCCTCTCGGTGTCTCATGTTAAATTGGATGTCCCGGGACTCGTAGTAACAGTAGAGATGTAACAGCAGGTTAGGGGGAGGCGAGAGTTACAGACACATCTTGTGACAAGGCACTTGAGAGGGAGAGGCTGGAGAAGTGAGGAGGGAGTAAGAGAGGAGGGACAAGGGCCCTGAGCAGAGTCATCCTCTCTGTGGAGGCGAAGCTTTGACTCCAGACGAAGAGGTCCAGCAGGGCGGCAGCAGGAGGGCAGGGTCCGCTCCCCACCTCCGGCCCAGACAGGGTCCGCTGGTGTGGGGCGCCGGCAGAGCGACGCGCTCCCTCATGGGCTTTTCAGGCCGCCGATGAAGCGACATCTCCGCTGGACCTGAAGCAAACACAGACAGACGGGCTTGACAAGTGGACACTTTGAGTCATGAACACAGGGTCCTGGCGTACTTCATGACGCGGCACGAAAGGCAGCGTTTACTCAGCATGTTTCTGCACTGCCGGTTATCTGGAGACCGCGCGTGTGTGGATTTGAAATGATTCTTGTTCATGGCTTTCAACCAGAAATCCATCAAGCTGCATTGCCTTCACAATGCCTTTGCATGGGAGGTTTGAAGGTGACATAACCATGCTCATTTTGTCCGTTCATACAAATGTCAACACAAATATTCTCTGATTGGAGTGAAATCCTTTCCAGGTTCATTGACCAGGGCCATGACTCACTGGCTTTGGTTTAAGGTCATCTGCAGTCATCAGTGCCGGGTTTCTATGTCTGCTTTATTAAATCAGTAAGAGAGAAATGAATGTGCTTGTGAGAATTAAAGATGATTATAATTACTTGAGCCTTAATGGATTCTTTTGTTGCTTTAAGGAGGAGCTCATGTTTTCTTTTAGACAAACTGCGCCACTCCTCACTCTATAATTTGAACCATGAAGAAAAGAAAACATCACTCGTACAAAAGGAATTGGACTCACTGGAAGACACTGAACCTTCTGATTGCAGAAGCACATTTCACATTAAACATTTAAAACAATGCTTGTTTAACCTAGAACACTAACATTAATAATACTAATTAATTAATAGTCACACTATCACTAACGCCGGGTATAAATATACTGCTCATCAAAATATATAAAAATACAACAATACAAGGCAAGTTGAGGTACTCCTTCTCAATTTTACCCTATAGAACTTCTTATGAAACGAAAAACGGGTGTCATGGGGGGACCCGGACAAAAGGCTCAAAATCGGGTGAAAAATGTGTGAATCGCCAAAAAAATATGATTACCAATATAAATAATGGACCAAATAACCCGTTCCTGTGACATGTGAGCCTTGTCCTGTGAAGGAAAAGTCTCCCTTCAATGTTAAAACTCATCCGGATTTTTTTTCATCCTCTATTATTAACGTCAGGTGAAAGTCACCCGATCACGTGCCTGTTAAAAAAAAAGCAGAGATTGGAGCCGAGAGACACGCTCACCTCCAATAAGACACGCCTTCTTTCAATAACGTCTGTGAGCAGCATTAAGCGACACAAAGACGCACGTAACTGAGACAAAAGCAACACAATGAAAATAACAAAACCACAGTCACTCGGGTGAAAATCCCCCGACGTTAGTGTTCTCGGGTTAAATGCCATTTTTAAACAAAAGTACTCACAGAGAGGCAGTCAGAGAGACGCGGAGGTCATCATTGGTCTATCTCCTGGTGTTGCTGCTGAAAGACGTCTGAGGGCTTTTAAAGTTGATGTTCTCGTACACACTCGACGAATCATCGTTTGTCATCCTACAACAACACACGGCCACAGCGTTCAGCGGTAAAGTCAACTCAAACACAGTTTTCTGCTCCATGTTCTGTGATCACATGTTCACTCAGCATGTCTGTTGCCACCTCGTCGCGGTGCGCATCGCACTTACACAGAAGAGGAGCGCGACGATGCCATGTTGGGCTTGGACCTCGAGTTGGTCATCTGCGGATATTTAATATTGGAATATTCCCTCTCCTTCATCCCATTCCTCTGCAAAGTGACAACATGAAGGAGACTCAGTGACGAGACTATTTGAAGAGAAATCCAGTTTTTAAAAGAAAAAAAGGGTTATTTCATGCAGGACAAAGTCTCTGTGGACGCAGTACCTGCTCCTCCTCCAGTCTCTTCTGAGCGGTGTCGATGTACTGCTGCACAGCCATGTAGATGAACTTATACTGGGCCTCCGTCTGCACCATGCCCGACCTCTGCTGCCTCACCCTCTGGATGGTCTTAGGGACGTCGATGTCGCAGTCTAGACCTAAACACGCACATGCACGCACACGTCCAGCAATTAGCGAGAGATACAGCAGAGATTAAAAAAATTAAAAAGAGTGGGTCAGTTTCATGTTTGAGTCTCCCACCTTGGCGGTTAATCACATCGATTAGGATGTCGATGACGATAATGGTGCCTGTCCTGCCGATGCCTGCACTGCGGGGACAACAAGGAGACAACAAGGAGACAGTGTCAAGGAGACGAATCACAGTACTGACTTACAAAACAGCATATTTGACTTTATCCGGATAGTTGTGAAGAGTGTTGCATAAGCATCAAGCATCAGCAGTAAACTTGAATTTGTTGTTGTGTCGCATATAAAATGCTGTTAGAGTCTCTCTCGAGAACTCAAGTGCGGTTTCTCCACCACAATAACAACTTGAATTTATCAGCCGCCAACGGATCAGTGCGGTTCACGACTCAGATGTGTTGCGTCAATCTGTCATTGTGTTTGTAGTACATGTTAGGGGGAGGGGTCTAACGGACAGTGGACAAGAGCAAGGTAAAAGAGATGGAGACACTTTGTTTGTATTGATGCGTTGACTGATCTTGGTATTATTGTCATTATCCAGTGGGTTTTATTTTGTGGTGTGCAGTCCATGTATTCCATTTGCATCTTAATTATATTTAAATCAAGGGTTTGTTATTTTTCCACCTCATTTCAAATTAATTACGGCATTCTATCCCTATTTGATGCTATACAAATAATGTGCATTATTACAATCAGTCACCAGTCTGCTGCAAAATAAATATAAATACAAAAATCCTGACGACAGCATAACTAAATTAGATTGTGCCATTTCAAATAGTTCCTGCCGATTAGTTTGTGGTCCTGCTGACATCTACATGGAGAGATAGTGTAACAGGTCAGAGCAGAGCTTTCTCCGAATACTTAAAGTCTACTTAAAGTTACACACAGCTGATTTCAGGGGAAACAAAGAAAACAAACAATGTGTTTGTACTACTTTTTTTGTTGTTGATGGTGCCAGTTTGGCGTAGACGTAATGTCGATAACTCGGGAGCTACGGTAACCTTAATTATAGCGCACCCAAGTGGCCAATTGAAACCATATTTCATGAAATCCTAATTTTCATACATTCATGTAGAATCCGCGATAATGTTTGCAATCTGATGGAAAAACAGGAGTCAACACAGAGTTGAAGGACAAAAAGTAGAAGAGCAAACAGTGACCGGGGTTTACCCAAATGGGAAATCCCTGTGTGTGTGTGTGTGTGTAAACACACACACACACACACGTGTGCACTTCAAACCCACAACAACCTTTGAATCACTTCACATCTGCTGAAGAGTCGTGTTGGCTCATCACCTCGGCTTCTACCTCCCCCGACACTATTTAACTTTTGACCAAACCTCGTGACCAGTTTCTTTAATCCAAACTCCACGATTACATTAAAAAAACGGTTGTACCTGCAGTGGACGACGATGGGTCCGGTGTCTGGAATGGTACTCTGGGTGCGGTTGACCTCCTCCAGGAACCAGAGGACGCCGCTGGGCTCATTGGGCACCCCGTGGTCCGGCCAACTCAGGTACTGGTAGTGCCAGATGTACCTCAGAGGCTCCTTCTACAAGAAAACCACAGAAACATGCTTTAATGATGCCGACTTTGGATATGTCACATGTATTCTGCCATGTGGCCCTCCTCCTTCCTCTCCATAATGGACCTGCGGCACTCATTAAAAGGATACTGAATGGAAGAAGGGACTGAATCCACAACACTCATGACAAGCATGGTTTGCAAAGTTTAGCCAAAGCTAATATGATGCTTCAGTCATCTAAGACAGTACATACCAATATCAAATTCTCCCTTTTGAATAAAGTTCAGACTGATCAACAACTGTGACCAACGCAACATCTTCTATAAAGCATGAATTGGATAGTGACACAACAACCCTTAATTTGCTCCTTATTGTGTTTGTGTATCTTATCATTACCTTATTCCCTGCCGTGCAAGAAAACCGTGGCTCTTCTGTGATTTACCTTTTCCTCTATCTCTATCTGCTGTTCATGGTATGCCTGCAGGCGATCCTCCAGTAAACACTAGCGCGTGTTGTAGGATCCTGTGTGTGTGTGTGTGTGTGTGTGTGTGTGTGTGTGTGTGTGTGTGTGTGGATCTGACCCCCAGGTCAGTGGTTCAGCTCTGATTGAGCACGCAGCTATCCCTACCCGGTCCAGACGGGTCACTTCCAGCTTCCTCAGGATGTAGTCTTGAGCGGGACGCTCGTCCACATTCCTCACCAGCAACTTCCCAAACTCCTTCGTGCCGTTGAGGTCGGGCCAGTAACGGACACATTTGTTCTAAAACGGGAGGGAGAGAGGGAGAGGGAGAGATGGAGATGGAGATGGAGATGGAGAGAGAGAGAGAGAGAGAGAGAGAGAGAGAGAGAGAGAGAGAGAGAGAGAGAGAGAGAGAGAGAGAGAGAGAGAGAGAGGTTGGTGGGTATTAGGATATCAAAAAAGAGCTCATCTCAAGCAGCTTTCCAATCAGCTTAACTGTCATACTATCCTTATCCGTCTTCCTCCTCCTCAACTCCCTCTCCCCACACACACACACGCCCATCTCTCTCCCTCACTAACTCTCTCTGAATCAGCCAATGCCATCAAGTACTGTCCTTTAACAGCGAATGTAGGAACAAAATGGTTGACAAGCAGTGAGAGCAATGTGGATTTGGAACGGTCAACACCAGTTGTTGATACTTTGCCGTTGACTTGAAACAACTGGAACTTTTTGTGTCCCCCTCGTTTCCTGGAAAGCGCCTGACGCAGCACTTGGCTCGTCATGAGACACCAACACTGTTCACCGCTTGTTCTCCTTTGTCCTGTTATCTGCTGCTGCTGCTGCTGCTGCTGCTGCTGCTGCTGCTCTGCAATGCACTGTGTGACCAATCTGGTCGTTAAGGCACCTTCTAGATTAACTCCACTCGACTAGCGCAATGGATTTCATTTTATTGAAGGCGGTGGTTTCATCGAGTTCCATCATTACGAGCAATCAACGGCAATGCAGTAAGGAGTGCAACAGAGAGCCTATTAAGGAGTAAATGCAAGAGAAAGCACACACACACACACACACACACACACACACACACACACACACACACACAACGGGGTTGGGGAGAAAAAAGAAAAGCTTGGAAAGTACAGAAACATTTCCATTTAATTAACTTTCCTTTTGAGTACATCATGTAAATAGATCATTTTCCTTTACATTGTCTTGTTTGTCAGCAGAAGCTCAGAGGCGGTCGCTTACCCGCCCTCGCTCAATCTCCTTCGTGGTCATGACGATGACGTGCGTATTCTCCTGATACACCATCTTCCAAAAGTCGACGACCGTATTCTGGAGGCACCCTTGGGTGGCGATGAAGACCTTGCCCTCGTCCACGCGGCGCCCCTCTTCGTGCATACTCTGTACCGCATATGGACAAAGACACGTTGCATTAGGCACCGAAACAATTGAGTCACGTTACCTATAAAATAGTTGTTTATTTTAGTGTATGATGTACGTATGACTTTGGCCCTATTGCCCTTTGGCAGTTCTTTTTACGAGAACATTGTGCACTGCCATCTTTCAGGAATCTACAGTTGTTGACGAATGGCCTGGCGTGCTGCAGAGAAGACTCACTCTGATGCAGTTGGCATTGATGTAGTCTGAACCAGCAACACCTGGATCCGCCTCCCTGAGTTCCACCCGAGTTGTGTCGACTGAAAACATAAAGTCAAGCTGTGAACAGCGCACAACACAATGTCTACCGTTTACAGAGATCATACTTGGTGTTTTTATCGTTTCAAAACTGATGTCAACTGACAGGCTGCACGCTATCAAAGCAGAGATCTTCACACTCTGCTATATTTGTGTCATTCTTTCCACAGGAAGTTGGAGAGACAGGAAATGGCAGGTTGATGCGTGACTCACAGGGGAGGATATTCTTGTATCTGTTTTTACTCTTGTTTTCTGGCTTCTGGCCTTCTTTCCGGGGATACAGCAGCTTGCACTCCTGCTGCTGAAGTACCTGGGAGTTGAAAACGCAAGAGAAAAAAAAAATGAAAGAGAGTTTAAAAACAAAAGAATATGCACTATAAAGTATTAATCCTGAGGTCCTTTAGTCCGGTACAGACATTTTAGTCTCTAGTTGCACTGGGAAGCAGACATTCCTGCCTGTGGTTTCACACAATTCCCCTGATCTCCAGGTGGCTGCAATTCAGCAAAATGTACAGAAATGCACTAAAAAGGCTGAGCAGAACACGAAACACACAAAATTGCATTTTTGGTTTGGAGAAACACAGAACTTTAACATCAGTTTGATTGGAGCGCAGGGCACATTTAATGCCATGTTTGAAAAGTGTAATGAGCATTTTAATGCAGTAGGGGTCCCCCTGGAGTCCATGAGCAGCAACACTGCATGCATCAGTGTTCAGGTTGTAGACTTTGGGAGGGAAAGTGTCTCAAACGCTCTTCCGTCATTCATTTTCTACAGTTCTTTGGCCGTAGTAACATAAATCATTTACTTGCCCTGAAAACAAAGCCAGACAGACTAGACAATAGCTCATCTATTTGGTGTAATATTGTGTTTTTATGTATATTGTGTCATCCACACAGGCTTAAGCAGAAAGGATGCAGGAAAGTGATTAAAATGGCATTTGAAAAGGATTTGTGCTTCATTAAAGTTCGTAATCATGGGGCAGGAAAAGCACCAACCAGATACTGATCAATGACTATGATCTTTACATGCAATGTAAATAACTTGGCATTGGGCCAATGAACACAAAAGCATCATTTATACAGTATAATGTATAACTGATACAACAATTACCGTACAGGCATATGCACTGACTATAACTGATTCACATCAATGATCTGCCCGTTGAACATGATAGATTCAGAGACATAAGCTTCAACAACATTATGTAAAAAGGTAAAGACAGCCTGAATACATTTGAGCTTCACTTGAAAGACATCTATATGAATAACTCACATAGACTCACACCTGCACAAATAACTTAAAATAAATAGCAGTGGCCTACAGTACAATATGACATTCATATGACAAAGGACCGTTATGGAAATACTGTATACTAAAGCCGAAAAGCAAGAAAGCCATTAAAGTCGGAATGAAAGCCTATAGTTTTAAAAATTAGTTTTTTACATGGGGCAGTGAAAAAAACTAAATTGGCATCCCAGGGCTGAAAGTACTAAAAAGAGGAATGTACTCAATTATTTCTGTCCAGCTCTTCAGTTGAGCCTTATTTTTTATTTTTTTAAATTGTTGAACACAAAGCATCTGAAGTGACTGGAATTCCAAAATCATCAACAAAAGTTAGACTGTAGCCAACCTTCAGGTATGTCTTCAAAAACAAACCACGATTGAAAGGAATGCTTCTGGCGCTGGTCCTTTTGAGGCTACGTACCTCAAATTCTTCCCAGAATCCCTGTTTGGGTTTTTCGGAGTTGTCTGCTACTTTGTTGAGCTCGCGTACCCGGTTCTCAATGCTGGCTGCGTTTATCCTCGTGGCGTTAAAGGGCTGTCGAGTCAACAGAGCAAAACAAGGTTGTTGTCATTATTTAAAAAAAGCTCAGGTGGGAAAACACCAGTCTGTTGTGTTTTTAAATCAACCAGCATATTGCAACATCACGCAGCATGCAGAAGATTCTTGCAATGCTTTTGTCCTCTTCCATACCTGTTTGAGGTGCACTACGATCCCACTCTTCTCCACCATGGGGTTCTTCTTGTAGTGATCCACCAGGTCCGCCAGGGTGTCGAACCGCTCACCGCCGCCCACGTCGTATTTACCGTCCTGCTGGGGAGCGGGGGGGGCGACACAACCGTTCAGCGACAGTAACAGCTAGTCTGAGGAGTTCCTCCAGGTGAGAAAGTTACTCACAACCTGCTTGCCATTTGCTGAGGTAGTCTGAGTGGTGAGGGGTGGGAGAGAGTTATCTCACCTGGTAGCGTATCATGACGTGGGTGACCTTGGTCTTGCGGTCCACGTTGTCGTGTTTCTCCTCGTTGGTGAGAACTGAGAGAACAAAGTCGCCCGGTTTACTCTGGCTCTCCCGCACCAGGAAGCTGCCGGCCTTGCCTTTGTCTGTGAGCAGTTTCTCTGCATCTCGCCCGGACAGGTGTCCGTGGTACCACCTGGCCAGGAGGGAGAGAACGGACTTTGATGAGACAACGCATAAAGCGTGAAACAACGTCAATGACGATCTGACACATTGGATGATGTGCAAACCAACAACTTGAAGGATACTTTGTGTATTCACACATCCAGCCAGTTAATGAATCACTTAGGGAGTCATGTCCCTGGCCAACATGTGAATGCAAGTCCAATATTTAATTTAGGTCTGCTTTTGGTTTCTAAAAACTCCTGAGGGAAATATCTGGCCCTTTAAGCTGCTCAATGCGTCACAATGTTCACCAGCTGGTCTCGAACTGCGTCTGTCTGATGACTTGTGCCGAGCAGCTCGTGTTCATTGGGTTTTAAAAGCTTTTTTTGCTGAAAACATCCGGAAAAAAAACGCCTTTTACACAGTCCACATTGTTTTAAAGTCGTCAATAACATTACACAAGTGATGCTGATGACGTTCGGGTTCAAAACCAATCAACACCAAAAAAATTCAAAGACACAGTGAACATCCGTGTTGATTGCATTTACTGTCTGCAGATTTTTTTCCACCTTCTGAGAAGATCGAGACGCTCAGCCTGAAGCGAGATGCTGTTGCAAAGCAGACAAATTGTTGAGACAAGGAACACGAGTTAAGAAGGAAACTTGACCAACTGAGGGGGAGGATGAGCAACGTGCTTCCTGCCTTAAGGGGGAAAAAGTCCCATATTGTTGAAGGTTTAACATAATGTCTATCTATAAGTGCATTGTGAGCGTAGACTCCTACTCGAGAAGGAAAGTGTCTCTTGAATTGCTGCAGATTCACTCAGCGCTGAGGTTACAGTAAGATGAAAAGCCTGCATGTGTGCATTGCTTCTTTTTTGTGTGTGTGGTGAGCAAGAACGTGGAGGAGGCTCTAAAACAAGTATGTATGTAGAATGAGAGCCCACACAAACCATAACCAAGTCGTTCTCATATCGAAGTGGAAACATAGATACACACATTGCAATGTGCGGATGTGCAGAAAAAGAGGGTGTACATCAGCACGAGATGATACCAAACACAGCTTTGAATGGTGATTCGCGAATGATAACATGGATATGATCATGTCGCTTTACTTAACACCTCACTGTGTGTGATGCGTTGCATTAATGCACTCCCACTTCAGTAAATGTGTGTAAGCGTGATGAAGTGTATCGCTGCGTCAAACCGTTGCATAGTCTCCGGAAAGGACAACAGTGTGTGGCTACTTGGGGAGCAGAAACAAGAACCGCAGCACCATCCGCTTAGTTTGACGATGCAGTTGGGTATCTGCCACTGTTTATGCAAGTGGACAGAAGAAGAGTTTAATGCGTGGGCGTGCTGGTGTACGGAATAAAGCCCCATCCCAACAAACACATCTTGGTACACGGTTAATCTCAAGGCTGATTTATTTCATATTCTCCTTCTCTTAAAGAGTCAATGTCCAATTCAAGTTGTTAGTAAACCGTGTATAACTGCGCAAAGGGGTTGTATTGAGCCTCATAATTAATCATTTTTGTGTTTTGGGGCATAATATGAATCAAACCACAGAGTAGTCTCCCATTGTCATTCAAAAGCCAACAGCACATTGATATTTAAATGGAAGATTCCGCAAACTGGAGAAGTAAGTGTTTTATTGCAGTAAAAATGTGGTTTTTGAAAGGCTAAACGTCTATAAATGTGGACTGAAGCTGAATATATTTGGAAAGATAAAAACATGTTAACTTTGAAAATGATTACATACATTTTTTGATTGGACTAGAATTTAACGCAGCTGAAAGCAGCTTTAAAGCTTCGAATTATGCAGCTTCGCACTACCGGAAAAGGTGATGAGTAATGCACAGAAACATCAGCCTCAAAAACGCCACCGGAGGAAATGGCCTGCAAACTTTTTAGAAGCCTACGTCCTCACTCAAAGGGATGAAGAGAGGCGATGCTGCGTGCGGACAGAGGCGTGTGTGCACCCTCCAAACAGCACGTATAACTAGTAACACGATTTGTGAGAATAGAAAGTGTGGGGTTTGTCTCCTCGTGTGTGACAGAAGATCCCTCCTATGTTGGCACGTCTTAATACATGTAACTGCCCTTTAAATGACAAGAAAAATACTGCGCTGTTGAGTTGTTTTTTTTGTTGGTTAATGGCCTAATCACTTCCTTCTGCATCAATATAGCAATGCGCCTGAGTACACCTCTTTTTCAGACACATGTATAAAATATATACATATTAAGTTTTCAGCTAAAAAAGAAGAAAAAACTCCTATATTCCTCAATAATATATTTATCCACCCCTAAAAGGATAAATGGATTAACGGATACTAAAAGCTAAAAGGATACTTGCCGACATTTTTGGCTTTTCAAGTATCATACATTTCTCCAATGTACTTACAGTAAAAAAAAAAAAAAATATCAGCCTTGAAGATTTCATATGTGATCAACCAGTCGGTGATACGGATGAGGACAATATTTCTATCACTATTATGGTATTCCTTTCAACGACATCAACCCGCAGTGATGGCTCAGAAAAGTCCCTTCAATGCACGAAGGAGAGCTGCTCTTACTTCTTCCTATATAAATAATAATTTACCTCTGAATGTTAAGACGTTAGAATAAGTTTGTTTTCTTTACCCCACAGATCTCAAAACCGCCTTCAGGCTCGACATGCTGGAAATGTTATGTTGTCCAGCGCCGTGTCCTCTGCAGTGTGTACTGCGACTGCGTTTAGACGCTACACTCATTGTAGGAGGAGTTTATATAACATGATAACCCTGAAGCTGAAAGAGTCTGGTCAGGGAGAAGGCTCCATGCGGATGTACTGAGGTAAGATAACGAGGTTCGCTAATATGGAATATGTCATCTGTATGTTTGTGTGTCTGACTGCATTCATCAGCAAACGTGAGCTGGTTGGCACGTCTTGAGTGTCGTGTTTTGTCGGCACCTCTCGGAGGTGGGGTCCTTGCAGTTGAGCGGGTACTTGAGCTCGATGACATGGCCGTTCCTCTCGCGCAGCAGATCCTGTTGTTCGGTGTAATACTGCACGAGCTCGGCCAGCGTGGCGAACTTCTCGCCTCCGTACAGGTCGTAGTAGTCGCCCGAGTTCTGAATTTTAATGTGGGTCACCTCATCGCTGCGCCTGAGTGGGAAGAAATCGTGATCGTTAGCCCTCGGAATTTTTCTCTTACGTGTTTTCCTGTTGTTCGCTTGGACCCTGAAGATAACAATACACGCACACAAACAGCCGCCCACACACATGTTCTCATGCTCACACAAACAAAATCCAGACTGCACTGTACACACTTTGTCGCCCACACATACTCACTGAGCATGAATTCATATACAATACTAAATGCTCGGCTTCACAAGCCATCTGCTCCCATTTCACGACTTCAGACCTCATGTTCTCAAAAGCCCGTTGAAGAATCTGCAGATGCGGTGACGTTATTCCATCAGTCTCCTGTTCAGGGTCATGTTTCTACCGTATTCTCAATGATCTGAAACACTGGAGCATTTCTTGCTGCATACTGCATGTATAAATAATGATAATACAGACATTACTATAATAAAAAGAGCAACGCTGCCAACACTGGAATGTTTAAAAAAATCGAACCACAAGCTACTACAGGAAGGAAAAGTGAGAGCCGTCAAAGCCGCAGTGATTTAAAGAAACACTCATCAATTTTTATCACTTCTGCAAAAGTAAAACACCACAAATCTCTCAAAGGGGATCATCCCTTCTTCTTAATACTCTGTAGTTTACCATATATATAATGTATTTGGAAGACGACTGTGTCTTGATTGCAGAAAAATACAAGAGAAAAGCAGCAGCCGCCGAGCTCCGAGGCTGATAAGCCGGAAAACATTTGGTAGTCTTCCACTTTGCATATTTAAAGTCCTCCGAATGGATTGAATAGGTACACGCACGCACACACACGCACCCCTCTACTCTATAAAAGCTATTTGCCTGAATGCAACTGAAGAACTAAATGTACTTTTTTCCTGATTTTCCCATCTCCAGGGACTTGGTCCGACATGTTTCTTCAGTGGAGGTAAACAAAACATCCTGTAAACACATTAAAGGGTGATGACACACAAATGACAGAGGAGGCTTCGACGGCAGGCAGTACTATCTGATACTACCTACTATCTGATCCACCATACCTATACTTTGTCGATACCATAGTCTCCGTCTCTCTCTCCAATTTGATTATCATCTAATGGTCATATCAAATGGCACAAATTATGTTTCCCCTCCGTTTCTCGTTCTCCTCGTGAATTTCACTTTCCCATTTTTTCCTTCCTCACACTCAACATACTGTGAATCCTCTCTCTCTAATTGCTTTATGGCTCAGTTAGTGGCTGTTGGCACGGTGCCACAGGTCTCTGGCCCCGTTAAAGGCCCCTTCCTCAGCTCTCGGGGCCAAACACGTCCTATTAGATTTTCATTCCCCTCCCCGCACTGCCTCTTTCGGGCCGATCACTTTTATGGATTTATTACGATACGGCGGTCTTCTTTACAGAGAGAAATGTGCTCACTGGCCCACTCACTTCTATTTTAACACATGACAGATGATTCAGATTGTTTGTGATCCATGAATTCAGGAAGAAGAGTAAGAGACTATGATTAGATTGGCGTCCTTCTGTCAGGACACAATCTCTTGCTCTCTGAGCTACGACGGGTCTGTTTGTAAAGTTATCCTACTTACCCACAAAAAAAACTAAATGCACTAAAATAACTAATTCAACACAGTGAAACAAGTAATAATAACAAGAAATATATTCTTCTTTTGTTTTAATATTTAATTTTCTTGAGGCTAACTTAATTGAATAATTTAGGCGCGGAACATAGGAGCAATATCCTTCTGCCTTTTCAGTCACACTGTACACTGGACTATATATAGGCTTTATTCATTGTATTATGAGTGACGGCTGAATAAAACACTATTACTACTACTACCAATTGCAAAAAATGAAAACATTTATTTATTTGAGTCTATCAAAGTGTGAGACTACCTTCCTGAAAAACAAGAAGGATTCATACAGTATGTCTCAGGATATGCAGTGGAGTCTGACAATCTTCACGCATTTATTTTGAAGATACGACGCCATCCTCCTTCCTGGAAAGCCAAATTCTCCCGATGCATGCGAGACAATTTTGTCCTTGAGTGTCCTATGAACTGGTTTGCACCGACCGGTCAGAAGCACGGACGTATGCGCCGTCGCAAAGTCCTTCCCAGCGCCTCTGTATGTGGGCAGAGCATTGTCGCTCAGCTGCAGCTTAACGGACCACATCTGTGTGCAGGATTAATGTTAAAAATCTTTACTCCAGAATATTGAAACCTGCACAGAATTTGGATCAGTCGGACTAAACTAACTATATGCAGTGCTAAGATGCACATCATTATGCACGAACATGGGCCAGAATATACTCATTATTGCTCCCTTTGCCCTGAAACCCTTTCAAGCAGTATTTTTTTCACTCAATACAGCCTGAAACCACTAAGAAATCTTTTTTACCGTACTCGGCACACTTATCAAATTGAGGGTGATAAAGTGTTTTGCTTTAATTTACAATTCCCCCTTCGAGTCTCTACAGACTACACTGGTTTATTTATTTTTTTACCTAAATCCTGAAGCAGGCGTGTTTAAGTCTGGTATAAAATATGAGATGTTGTATCAGATAAATGTGCTCGGCGTCTCAAGAGCTAGCCCTGAGGCGGTGTGAAAAAAAAGGAAAAGAAAAACCAGGCATAAAACCAATGCATCATTCCTCAGCTCACCGGGCTCCTTCTGAAGGTTAGGCAATCGGAGCCAAGCGGTGTGTGAAAATTCAGACAACCAGGAAGTCTTTCAGTCGTCCCCAAAAACACGAGCGTCATCCAAAACGGCTCGCTCAGTGGACGGCCGATATCATGGGGTTAAACTACCAAACAATAGCTTCTCATTGTGCCGCTGGGAAAGTTCAGTCGACGACGACAAAACCCCGGGTCAGCTCTGCTGCTTAACTGCTATTGGCAGCTAGTCAAACAACAGCTATTGATGGCTATATGAAAGCCATCCGAATGCTATCTTTGCATATCACAAATATAAATGATATTTGTTGCAGCTTGCTTTCTACAAATCATCTGGCATGCTTCATGTTAATTGTACATGCAAAAAAAAAAACAAAAAAAAACACCGACCCAAACATTTGCACGTTACATCGGCGTGGCGGTTCTGCATCCCGGCAGCAGGCTCAGGCATGGGCGCATGTCACGGTGCAGGAAGTGAGAATGCAAAGTTGCCCATTCAACATATAAATCAGAAGCTGTTGAAACATGCTAATGAAGACTTGTGGGGGGAAAACAGTTAAAATGCAGTTAAAAAAAATTTTTACGTTCACGGATTTGCAATAATGATGGTGAAATGTTTTTACTCTTTTCACCACTCGACTGTGTCGTCCTATAAATAGCCTCGGCCGCAGTGGAAACACATCTGAGTAAACTCAAGCTGGTATTATATAATACAGAGGCTACGAGAAAATCCATTTGCTCTCCGTGGTAACTTGCTCCCTGCAAAATTCTCTCTTAAGATTGCCCTTAAAATGTCTCCTCTGGGTCTTCAGAGTGAATAAAGAGCATGCAAAATGAGAGAACTTGACCAAACTGATCTCCTTACGGAGTTGGACTTGGATCGAAGTTACAGCCCAACTTTTTATCTGCTTCAAACTTTCTCCATTTTCTTTTTTAGGTTATGAAACTCAGAATTGATTACATTTTCAAACACTTCCAAAAAAAGCTCTCATTAGCATCTTAGCCTTCAGTTGGCTTTTCTTCTTCTACCCTTCACCTCGCAGAGCAGAGAAGAAGAGAGGTGGTTGAGATAAGAAGAGGGGGTTAGAGGCAGGCAGATAAGGTAGCGAGAGCGGGTGTGTTTTTGTGTCTGTGTGTGCGCGCTGACTCCCTCAGCGTCCATTACAATCTGAACATTCACAGTGACTATCACGCTCATAATGGCCTTGGTAAGATGAAACCTGGCTAATGACTGGCTAATTAGCCTCGCCGCTGCTCTGATAAGACACTGTATGTCTCTGTGTGTGCGTGTGTGTGTGTGTGTGTGCACTCGAGATTGAGTTAGAAAGCAGGATGTGCAAGCTAAGAATAGCTTCGGTAGATACAGAATAATTGAGTAATTATCTTCAGTATGTTCCGATATTTCCAACATTTCACAGACCGCGCTTAGAGCAGTACAACCCCCAGTGAAAAACCTCCAAACCCAAAAGCCCGTCAACAATCTGATTAGAAAAGATCAAAAGATGAGGCTATAGAACTGTATGACACATTCATATGCTTTATGCAATATTGGTTTGTGTGCTGACAGCGGTGAACTGGAGCTGTGTATATGATGTTGGTTTACGAGCCACCACAGGTTGAGTTACAGCCCCGAAGTGGGGCTGACTTTCCTGAGAAACAGGATTTTGTGGCAGGACACGCATGAATAACACAGCTATTGCGTGTTGCCCCTTTAAGTTTTGAGGCTACAGGGTTGAAGTTTATGTTCAGAGGGGCAAACGGTTATGGTGGTCGTCTGTTCTCACGTGATGAGAAACCTTTTGGTGCTGAAATATTTGTGTGTGTCGTAGGGCATAAAATGAATCACTTAAAAGGCATGAAGAAAAACTAGGTTAGTGTACAGATTAATTTGTTAGTGAACGATAAGATTTTCCAACAAGATAACCACAATCGCTAAAATACATTCCCTGTAAATGGATCTAATCTACGTAACCTCACATCCAGTTTCAACTCCAGATTGTACTATTAACAAAAGATGCAAAGAAATAAACCATGAACAATTCTTTAAATGGGCCCATTTTGCTAAACAGCAGTCAGCAAAAAAAGAAGAAAAATATCCCCCAGAATACCACCTTAAATTGGTAAATACTCAGTAATGCTGTTTTAACTATATGCATCTCACAGCAAGTCAAGGTTGTTAGGCAGCACAGAACTGAGCATCGCTACTTTCCATTCCTCGAGAATTAATGTTTCATTTGTTGGAGGAAAACTGTCTTCCTTTAACATCAAGTCGACTTGCATCCTCCTTCCTGTAAGCTCAATGTGACCGAGCTTCTCCAGCAGCTGGTGAGGCTCACTAGCCACTTGACCCGTGTCTGTGTGTGTGTGTTTGCACGTGTGTGTGTTTAATGTCTGTCACGACCACAAACTGTGGCTGCAACCCGGCCCACCAACCTTCCTGTGGTGTGCGTGTGATTTACGACGCCACAATCGCGCGCACACACACACACACACACACACACACACCGCGGGCAGTGAAGGTCAAAGCGTTAACAGGTCCCTTGCTCTTTAACATTATCTAGTCAACACACACACACATAGACACACACACATGCACGCGCACGCATACACGCACGCCTTCTTCCAGCCAGTTGGCCGGAGTGATGCATCTCTTAAAAGCTTCCGTTGCCAGGGAAGTGCCACTCTTTCAACTTGCTCTTCTTCTGTCTCGTTTGTTTCCCACTTCTCTGTTCTCCTACTTAGCAGAAGTAGGGCCGGCCATTATACAGGAGAAATGTGTTTAGGGGCGCTGGCAGCACTCAACTGTGCTAGTCCTAACTCTCCTCGGTGCCTCCCTGCTGCGCACGATTCATGACTTTCTGGCTGTATTTGTTACCAAACCGCGTATTCTAGATCTGCAATTCAACATGTCCCCTTGAAACGCAGAACTACTTTGGTTCAAACGCCATGCAGGCAAAGTGTGACATCAGTTGAAAGGAGCACGGCCCCCTCCTCACTCTCACGTCACAATGATCATTTGTCACAGAGCGGCTTTGCCTCTCCAGCCACCCATCCTGCACCTCAGCGCGGCAGCACCACGGCTGTGTTTGCTCTCAGGGCTGAGCTTTGAACCGGTGGGAACAGTCCGATTAATGAATAGCGAGGCCGGCGGCGAACAACGGGAACACAAATCAATATGAAAAAAATAGGGACAAAGAGGGAGGGTGGGTGAGGCCTTACCTGACGGAGAGGGTGAAATCCCCCGGGTTGCTCTTGCTTGGCCGGGCCAGGAAACTGCCGTGGACGCCCCGGGTCAACAGGAGCTGCTCTGCCTCGATTCCGGTGATGTTGGGGTGGAACCACCTGGACAGCAGCGAACAACAAAATGTAATACATGAGCGGGCAGAAATGATCGGTGTGTCTGTCCCCAACACGATAGACACGATAGATCTTCAGAGTTCAAACTCGTATATCATTTATTTTGTTTAATGCCAGTTTTACAAATCTGCTATTTATGTAATCACCTCAGATAATCAAATTATTCACCCAGAGTCGACGTTTTTGCCCAAAGAAAAGACAAACAAAGCTAATTTGAGGCATTTCGTTGACTCTACCGTGTCTATATGACCGGTTTAGTTGCTTCTGCTTCATAATGTTCATCTTTTTGTTTACTCAAATGTTTCATTCCATAAAAATCATCATTTGTTTCATCGGTTATTTTAATACATAATAAATATTATCTATAGCCTCACATCGGTCGCATGCTGTTGCGTGCACCTAAAGAGTAAAGGAATCATCAGTAAATAAATGGACTTATGTGTGTTGTAATGCTATTTCAAAAGTCAGCCATATGAACACGACAACTTTCAGCAGCTGGAGATTGGTCAACTCATGTTAATGCTCTTCTTGATTCTGGTGGCGCATTAGCACAAAGCGCATCTCTCTCTGTCTCTTTCTGGTTACGTCACACACACTGCAGGTCTTGTCCTGGTTTGGATAAAAAGGGGAAGAGCGCTCCGGTTTACGGTACTGCAAAGAGCGAATGACTACATGTCACTTCCTCTGTTGCAAAACACCGCAGGCAAATATTTATATCATCCACTTCTCAGGTATGTCAACCGATTATCTGGGTCGTGTACTCTTTATTGGAGTGTGCGTGACAGTGACACCGCCACTTACATGAGCCAAAACACTCCTCGCTACTCAAAACAGTTTGTAATGACAGACATCCAGCACATCGGCAACCAAACACGCACACTGCCGTGTTTAGAGAGCGAATAACTACATGAAAAAGGTAGAAAAAACAGTCCCAGTGAACGGCTGGATATCAGCCGTGTGGATTTAAAGCTCATGTTTAAGTAGGGATCATTGGGTTAAACCTCCCTAACTACTGTGTGTCATTGCTGGCTAATCCAACACATCATCAGTACTCCAGGGCCCCTCTGGTGTGTCAAGAAATGGGTGGGAGGGGGAGGCGAGTCAGTAAGGGGTGATTCAAAAAAAATGTGCTATGTACAGTATATAAAAAATACAATTTCGAATAAAAAAGCGGCATCACGCCGACGTTTTAAAAAGACAACTCGCTGGTTCTACGCCAGCTGTTCGAGCTGGAGATCAGCGCCGACGGAGCTCGACTACGGAGACAAATCTGTCTCTCAGATCATCTTACACTGTTGTGTCATCAGACGATGCTGTCCAATGAAGTTAGTTGAATTATTCCTTCTTTTGTTTTAATCTCTCTTCAAGATGACCTATTTTCTTCTACTTAAATTGTTGTTTTTTCCCTAAGTGAGGCTTTTACTACTACAAATTCAATATCTCAATGGGATTATTCTGGATGAATAAAAGGTTAAGTAAAAAATATTTTCCTTTTTTTTTGAGGATTTGTTTGTGATTATTTGTTTGTAAAAGGAAAAAATGTCTTAATGTGTCAGACGAGTTGAAAATGAGTCACCCGACAGATTATTCAAATACCATAATAACCTTTCGCTGCAGCTCTTAACAATTTCTTAGAAAAGACAAATTCATGGAAATGTCAATGATTCAACAATAAAAAAAACGAAAAACAAGATTTATTTTTGGGGGTGAGGGGGTGACATAAAGACCAAATGAGTCATGGAAATCATGCATTTCTCATCCTAAATCATAGCCTTTCACGAGCACCCCTGGGCCCATTACAAAGGCTTATTATTGATTAATATAACCCAGCGGAGGGCAGGCAGATGGTGACACATGAAGCCCATGCCGAGGAGATAATATCTGAAAAGCTTCAACAGTGGGCGAGCATTTAGGCGCTTCTCTTCTTGTACGCTGTTTGACACAAACCCATGACAGTGAGATAAAAATAAGACCCCATGCGTCGCTCAGCAGATCCTGTGTCTCTTTAGCACCAGTGAACACTGCCATCGAAACACTGCTGGTGCAAAGGGCTGAATCTCATTATAATATCCTCAATAACGCATATAAAACACAAAGAAAACATAGATATGAACACGGCGTGACCAGGAAATCTAAACCCAACATTCTTACTGTCCAATGTTTGAGAACGACTTCTCAATCCAGATCAAATTAACTGCGAGGACGAAAAAACGACATTGAAAAAGCTTGAAATTGCCTTTTTTTAGGCAGCTAAGTGCAAGACGTGTTTTTTGGGAGATGAAGCAATCGTCGCCATTTCTCATTCTGAACCGAGGAATCAAAAAGGGACACTGCCTGCTTGACAAAAGGCGCGAACCCACCTGACCCGTTTCTATGACACGAGAGGGCGAGGAAACGGGAGACGGGTGAAAGGAGAGACAGGCGACGCAAGAGACCGAGGCGCTGCACGAGTAATGGCGCTAAATGTGCAATAGGGTTCCTCCAGGAGGGAATGATAAACAGTATATATTTATATAGATTAGCGTATTAGAGCGCTAAACATGGTGGCCACCGAGGGGTCCTCCATTGTTGGAGGTTAACACCAGGGTTAGTCCGGTGTTAAATCGAAAGGCCAAATAGATACAAATAGAGTCTTGACTGGGCCAGCTCGTGACTGACACACAACAGACCAGACCAGACATCTGACCCAGACTGCCTGACCCCCCCACCCCCCTTATCCTCAGCAGGGAGGCAAACCCGATCTGCTGCGCTTTCTCTCATTCCACGATCCCAGGGAGCAGATTATAGGTGGAACTTTACAAATGATAAATACTACACGATTACAAAGGGATTAGTCCTGAAAAAACATGTAAGAGTGCAGGGTGAATTGGACAATGCCCTCCCTGTTACGTTAGAAATATCCCTGGAAGTCTGGCAGGGAGGCCCGGTGGTTGAGATGGAGGCAGGAAATAATGTATTATCCACAAGACAAATGTGATATTGATGTTTTTGAAATTTTTTTTTTATTAAACACATAATATACAACATACACACACATTTATGATGAGGCTAAATATGGGCCATCATATATAAAAGTAACTTTTCTGTTTTGATCAATTACTTTGGATGCTTATTTTGAATTGTTTAAGCAGATTAGGGCTTGCTAGCGGGAGCGCTGTCGTGGACACGTGCAGCCACTTCCCCAGAAAGTTGCCGCCGCATCAATTTGTTTAGCTGCGAGGTCGCCACTGATTTGTGTGCCTGGCCTAATGTTACTCCGTCTGGGTTTCCCGCCAGTGTATCACAGATCCGATGTCATGCCAGCGAGACGAGAGGGTTAACCCGAAGCTAGCGATAACAATAGCCGAGGCACATTAAATAAAGGCGAGCCTAACATTTAGCTATTAGGTGACAACACTTTCCTCTAAGTTTTGCTCTGCTTTTGTAGTTGTCTTTGTAATAACATCAATGTTTCTGTGTCTTGTTGCTTACCAGCTGACACACCAACATATCTAACATGCTAATGTGGCACAGATTTCAATACTGGGACAAAGTTATTCAAATCTGGTATATTGTCCTTTACGTGACTACATGTTTCCACTCGTCACAGTGCAAACTGGCCGCATTAAAGTTCCACGACCAGTCGTGGGAGAGTCAGCTGGTCGGACAGATTGCTTGTGGTATTGTCTTTAAATCCTAACCAGATTCGAACAGAGTAAATAATAATAATAGTAGTGGGTCAAAAATGCCTTATGTCACTAATCCATAACTAATCCCTCGTCACTTGTCAAATTTGAAACAATGGGAGACGGGCTGGAATCGGGTGCAAACACTCGAGCAATGCTTCATGCACGCACCAGCAACAAGAGCTGCACAACTGCTCACCTCGTCAGGTGGGGTCAGCTTCCTCTTCGGTGCCTTTGCACGCAAACGTTCAGCCTTCTTAACAACCAGAGCGTACTCTCAGCAGCCATTTGTAACCAAACATCCTTAAAAACGCCCACCTTGACTGCAACACACACACACGCGCGCACACACACACATACAGTTAAAAGAACAAGAAGCTTGAGGGGGCTATCGACAGGAGGTAAATGCAGCTGAAGTTGCATGGGATGGTTTCCTGCCCTATCACACCACTCTAGGCGCAGCCTGAGCCACAGCTCCCTGACTTCAGCAGCCTCAGATCTCAGTAATCCAGCACCAGGCACTGTTACACAAGAGAGGGGGGCAGGAGGGAGCGAGGGAGATATAGAGGTGTAAAGCCTAGTCCATGCTTCGGCGTCACGTCGACGCCATACTTACGCCGTCGACGTGACGCCGTCGTTGAGCATTCAAAGTCCTGGTCGAGGAGCCGCGTTGCTCTGCAATTCACGGCCATGCCGCCATGTGTGTTTGGCTGTGTGGCCGTGTGGTTTCAGGGGTTTTTAGAGTCGGAGCGCATCAAAATTGAAGAGCAAATGCTCATACTGCAAATGTTGAAGCGCAGGCGACAGAGAAGACGTTTGCAGAGGTGGTCTGTACGACCACTAAAAAAAAAAAAAAGCAACTGCCGGAAATCACGTTCTGAGCGGACCAATCACAGCGCTTGCAGTCCGCGTCAACGCGACGCGTAGTTAGGATTTTGGGGAGGTGCACGTCAGGCTACGCCGTAGGTACGCCGTCGACCCGACGCAGAAGCATGAACAACACCTAAGGCCGACACAGAGGGGTGGGGGCAGGGAGCGAGACGGAGACCGTAAGAGAGAAAACAGAAGTGGAGAGGAGGGGGGGCTTGTAAAAGAGTTAAGACAGAGAGAGGCAGAGAGAGAGAGAGATAGAGAGACAGAGAGAGAGACAGAGAGAGAGGCCCTTTTAATCTGGGATTTGGACGAGCACAAGCAGGCCCGATACCAGCACCCGTCAGTGCTATCAGTGTCCAACTGCACTCCCTTCCTTTCACCACCCCGGACGAATGTGACAGGGCCGCCGGGCAGACTGGCCAGCCGCCGCTCTCCTCCCTTTCTCCTCCTCTCCCCCATCCGTACCCTTAAGCGGCCGTCTGGTGGCTTAGCTCCAAAGCCCACTCGGCCTGTGATCCGAGAGCAAACAGAGCTTTCTCTCTGGCTGCAGCACAGGGCGAACCGGGCCAGCTTGCGAGGTCCCTGCTATCTTGTCGGAGGCTAAATGCAACAGCTGCGCCGCCCGTGCCTGGAGATTACACCTAATCGCGCGTGGCGTGGTTACACCGGATCATAGTTAGCCCTCGCCAGGCTAAATCTCCCCCCTCCCCAATCCAGCCAATTCAGCAGTATGCCATGAGGCTATTAATTTTGCAGCTTGCAAATGAGTTGTATTAGTAGTGTGGAAAACAAAAGCACGGCAGTATGATAGTGCAATCCACTTTTTTTGAATAAGATTTTTTGAGGAAAAAAAAAGTTAAAGCGCAGATCAAACAATTAAATCGTATTTTCAAATGATGAAACCTGCAGTCTCAAAATGTCACTTATGCGGTCGGTAGATCTCACCCCCACAAGCCTCTTTGAGAGATTTCACCGTTAGCAAACTATTATTTGTGGATCTGGGTGTCTGCATCAGCACAGTCGCCCTTTTCTCCCATTTGATAACAAACCATTAAGGCCATCACTGACCTAAGAAAGTCCCGAAAGAACCTGATGTGCTTGCTGGAAGCTGGAGATTAAGACCTTGCAAGCATTTGCGGTCTTTATCGCCTCTATTAATCAACACACAAGTTTGTGTGTAGCCTTTTGAATCCAACTGAAGCGGTCTCTCTGTGTAGTACTGTGAAGTCACTGTCCATTTGGAGAAGTCTTTAACACAGGACTGAACAGCATGCCCTCACCATAAAACCACATTCTTATGCTCCCTTCCCTCCCCTCCTCAGATCATGGCTGCAGGAGCCAGAGTGACTCAGGGCTTTCCAAGAATAGGATTCCCTTTGACAACCACCAGGCGCCCCATTTCCCTACATCTGGCCTTGGGCAGTGAGACAGAGGGTGAGAGAGAGAGAGACACACAGAGACAAGACAAAAGAGGACGAGACATCGACAGGATGCGTCATAGGCAGCTGGGGAGACGCATGTGAGGCCTCGGGGCTGGTCAAGAGGAAACGAGGCCCAGTGTGCATCCCGCCACCACTGCAGCCTCTTACATAACAGCCTCGAGTTCAATATAGCCCCGGTGGGCTATTTAAAGCGCGTCCGTCTGGGTCCCGCTGACGAAAAGGTGGTATACTTAGTCGCCGCCGCGCAGCGTGGAAGCCTCTGCTCGGGCTATATCGGTCACAGACAAGCACCCGGGGTGTGGATTTTGGTAATGTCGCAGATATTTTTAGCCCAGTTGATGATGATCCGGGGTATTTACATGAGGCGAAGTACTCGCAACCTCCCCCCCTCCCCTCCATTCGCTGGATGCTTCACTTCTGTGTAGCACCAGGCAGTCGACTTAGTAGAATTGGCTAATCGACTAAAGCAATCACTGTGCATGTAGTTTACTCTATATAGAGATAGATAGATAGAGAGATAGAGAGATAGATAGATAGATAGATAGATAGATAGATAGATAGATAGATAGATAGATAGATATTAAGGCTGGGCAAAGTTGAAAAAAATTAATCGCGATTAATCGCATTATGCGCCAAATTCAACAATGAAGTAAAAAACTACTGTGTTGCACGCTTTTAATTTAAAGTAATGTTATCAGAACAATATAACAGCACTCTGGAGCAACAACATGTTAACATACATACATAGTTTATAAATATATTTTTTCTGAACAGGTACTGTTCAGTAGTAAGGGTCCCTGTGAGGGACAAACCACTTCTTTTGTCCATGTTCAGTCTGTTGCTGACCTTAAAGATGTTTAAGACCAGCAACTGATTTACTTACAAAAGCAATAAGTGCTTTTCATATTTTTCAGTTCAGTTTTTCTTCCTCAGTGAGAAAAGTCCAGTCTGTGTTGTCTTGAGCAAGTGGACTAAACATCTTGTGATGTGAGGAAAGTTCTCCTCTTTGAGAAAAGAGTAAAGATCCAGAAGTAATGCTGCTTTAAAGTGCTCTGCATGGATCAGACCGCGGGGCCAGGAGCTTTGCGCATGCGCAATTAACTTTCAATCTGGACGCGGAAGCTGCCCGTACATATTCGTGTATTTGCCCGTGAGCGCGTGTTAAGCGGCTCGCGGCAGCACCGCTGCTTGTTGAGAACAGAAGCTACAGAACAATACGTGCTTTACGACAGACTCACTTCTTCACGCTGCCAGTCTGCTGCGTGACGAAGTGAGGCTGCGGCAGCGCGCGCACATCAACATGAATCGTCTTTAAAGTGAAAGCAGCGGCGCTGTAATGAGTTCATGCCGTTTATCTTATTTATTTATTTTTCATGTTTGATTGACCTCATGCGGGACGGACTTAGAGAGCCGTGAGACACCAGGTCTGAACTACGAGAGATTTAAAGCTGTAAGCCCCTCCCAATCCAAAAAAAACAACAAAAAAAACATACAAAAAAAAAAAAAATGCAGTCAACGCATGATCAAATAATTAACGCCGTTAAAGGATTGCCAGATTAATCTTGCGTTAACGCGTTATCGTGCCCAGCCCTAATATATCTATATAGATATATATATAGATATAGATATAGAGATATAGATATATCTGTGTGTGTATAATATATAGATATATCTGTGTGTGTATAATATATAGATATATCTGTGTGTGTATAATATATATATATATATATATATATATATATATATATATATATATATATATATATATATATATATATATATATATATATAAAAATTTTAAATGCTAGTGGCGACATGACAAATGATTAAAAGCTCACAGTTTAGTTAACTAGTCACACAGGGTATCCACAGTTTGTGACTTCTTGTATTTACATCGCATAAACAGTGCTTTGTCAAACTGAGAGTAAAAGTGGCTCCAGGCAATAATGGTTCATAAATAACTACAATGGTTTTTGCTGACCTTTTTTACCACAGATATATCTAACTGTTTTTTTTTCCAAACAGAAAACATGGAAGTCTAACTTTCTGGGAATGCAGAGACGGATTAATACACACTGGACTACAAACCGAGTATATGTAGAGTTTAAAAAAATATAATTAAGAATCTTTAATTACGACACACTGTGCGATTTTTGCAGAGTTCTGTATAAAAATATATAGCGGGGAGCGGAAAAGATTAAAATAATGGAATAATCCCCTTTTTAATTTGGATTAAATAACGAACAGGCAGAAACATAGTATGTTTTAAATAAACTCATGTTTTCCACTCAGGTATTTGCATTTCTTTCAACATAATGTCGAAGGTTTCCTATGCCCTCTTTTTCCCCTAAGCTTTCATAACGAGCGTCTTCAATGAAACAATTTCCAAATAGGGGACGGCGCTTTACAGATATGACCCAGTCGGGTTTCCATTCAATGACACGGATCACAATCTTATTACTGAGAGTGAATGTGCGACAATACTTTGCAAAGATTTTCCACACAGCATTTTACTATGCAAAACGAGTAAAAAAAATATGGGCAAACTAGTTTGAATGTAGTTCACAATTTAAGACCCACATACTTCAAATAACGTTTTTGTGTTTTGACCCCCAGTAAAAAAAACATACAAATCTTCTAGTCTAAACTTTTCTCCCATTTTAAAAGCACTTAAGGGTCATATGCATGTGGAGGAGAGTCTCCCAATACGGCGTGCTCATTGTTTCGTGTCAGAATGAACATGTATCTGGAAGAACAGTTGGGTCAGAGCACTCCTGGAAACGTCGGCTGGCGCTATCTTATTCCTCCACATGGGCTGTTGTTTTTCCTGTCGGCTTATCGTCGCAACTGACTCACCGCTTGCTTTCGGCTGGTCCAAATGAGTTGCAGTGACAGGCGGGGCGAGTGTGTGTGTGGGGGAGGGGGGGTCTCCTCTTTAAAACAAAAAAAGGAGCCGGGGGCAGAGGTATAGTGGAACGTTTCGGAACAGAAACATGAAGTGACTGACTGCTGTACTGAGCTCGTCACCGCGCTTACTCATCATTGTAGTTGATCAGAACAAGAAAACAGTGGGAAACCTAAGGAGCAAATAGGAAACCCACAACGCTTTACCAAACGGGGGAGGCCGAGTGATACCGCCATCAACCGTTTGATCAAGACGGCATGTACAAAAGTAGCTTTTAATAACTTTGTCCCTGTACTTTGTCCCTCTATCTCTGATCTTAGCCTGCTGGTGGCTTTGCCCCCCGGGCAACTGAACGCTTGGCCCTCTGTCAACTCACAAGTGTTTATTGTAAATGTCTGAGAAAGACGTCACTAATGTCTGTGAACTCAACGATAACGCCCTTGAATAGGAATTCCTGCAAATAGAGTGGTGGGAAATGATGGCATTGATAGTTCACTGCCTTACTCAGTGAGTTTGGAAGCAAAAATAAAAAAGGGAGTTTGAGGTTTAAGGTAATTACCCAAAATGTCTATTGGTTCAGAGTGCAGGAATGAGGTTTGCTCCGCGTCTGCTCAGGTGCAACGGTACCCAAGGCAACACTAAACATCTCCGCGATGGTCCGATGAACAACCAGGCCGCTGCAGCAAGTTTACGAGGACTCAGATTTTACTTGACGGCTCCTGCCAAAGTCGAGCCACACTCAGCACCGATAAGGATGAAAAAAAAAAGTACTGTACATCCTCATGTAAAAAAAAGTGCATCAGGAAGCAGACAAGTGGTGTTTATGGAAATGCTGTTCATTGCAAAGTTAAAAAAATAATGGAGTCTTCAAAATAAATAAAAATCTTAAGATTTTTTTAAAAAATGTATCAACAGACCAGGTCTCTACATGGTCGCATTAAAACTCATTTCTGTATCGTATTGCGGCAGAGTCCCCCCTCCCCCGCCCTCCGTTCTCCCCTCCCCGATGCGATGCAAACAGATACGGGCGCGCACACAGGCGAGCACACTGTGGACAGAGAGACAACGACAGAGTGGCGAAAAATCTGTTCACCATACGCCGCTAACAGGTTGCGCTGCTGATTCTTGGCATTTAGCCAAAAGCCGATCTTTATGAGATCAACGTGAGGTCTTTTCTGCCGTTGCATCTCATCAGAAAACAGACCTCAGCTCAACATTGAGCTGAGTTGAGTCCGTATCAAATCTACAACCCCGTTTTAAAAAAGGTGTGTAGAGGAAAGCAGCTCACTGAGCCACTAACACTGATACAACCTGATGCTCACACATCTGCAGTCATTCTGTTTGTTTAGCAAAAAAAATTGTTTATTGTTTTCCACAATAAGCTATTTAGTAGTAACTAAATATTAGGGTTTTTTGCACGGATATAACTTTATTTTAATTTTTCTAAGAAGTACCATCATTGTTGTGGAACAATTGTTAATAATTATTGTGAGGAATAATTAACATTGATATGTGATCAGACACTTCACATATATTATTATTATTAAAAGGTGATCTGTGGAACTTTGTTGTTCAGTAAGTTTGTATCAAACAAGTAGCCCTTTGTATTATTTTATACCCTTGAAGTCGCTCTCGGTTGGTGGTTGGTGACCCCTGTTATAAGCCATATCCAGCTACATTCTACTGTCAAAAAAGAAATGCCAAATAACAGCCTGAATGCATTGAAATTGAATTACGTTAAAATCAGTCGACACCATTATATATTTCACCCTCGCATCTTGACCGACAAAAGGGCACAACAGTCGCGATACACCAAACATCTGCTGGCTTTTCCACCCATATAGCCGAGGAGGCCTTTTGTATCAACTATAAACTCTCCGATTTGCCGACACTGCATTTTTCTCCACTACACAACAGCCATAAAATGGTCAAGAGAAGAGCCGATTGCTTAAGTCAACATTTCAGAGGTCACCTTCCGCAGAAAAACTGTACCAGAAGAGCAGTCGTCACACGTGTTGCCGACATCTAAAGCAACCAAAGTCAACTTTGGTGTGTGTGTGTGTGTGTGTGTGTGTGTGTGTGTATTTCCTTGCAACGTTTCACGTCCCACCAAAAAACCTACACAAAACAACATTTTGATGTATTATAAGTTAAATATCAGCTTACTGTGTACTGTTAACCAAACACAAAAGCTGATATTATGTGAATGAATCATGAAAAAATAAAGTAATTACAGTATGTGAATAGCACTCATGTTCGCAGTATTCAGCATAGCTCCCAATTCCACACTAAGCAAGTCAATGTGTCAGGGAGGCCTACAAATCTTTACTGGTCCCCAGGTGGTTCATAATTTGTAGGAGTAGTGCCAGGAATATCCACACCGTACACAATGATCACCAAAGCTGTCAAGATGTACAGCAGGCCAACTAAACTTCATTTAAAAAGTGTGATTTATATATTTTGTTGCTGTATGTACGCATTTGGTCAAGAGCGTAGGTTTGGTCTCAGCATTGGTGGAGGCTCATGGACCGATGTTGCTTTAATATTCTCATTCTCATATATGAACTTCGTTGTTGTTGTTGGTTGTTTTTTTGTTTGAGGGGAGCAGGGGGAGTTTATGGGTTTACTTAAGTGCCTTTTTTTTCTTCTTTTTTTTACGTATTATACATTTACTTTAATGGCCTCCTTTCTGATTCACAGGAAGCCATAAGACAATTTCCTGCACTGTGGCGTGCAGAGAAACAAAGAGAGACGACAGAGACAGAAAAAAGAAAGAGTACATTACACCGAAGAGGGGGCGTGTGCGGTGCGTGAACATAATCAAGTCGACAAGGAGTTAAGTTAACATATTGTGAACTTTAAGAAATAATGTCGGTCTTGGTCACAGCTAAGAAATAAATCACATCACTGATAGAGAATAACGTTGCATGCGCACACAATGCAAATTAAGTAATTAAAAAAAAACAATAAAACGTCCTGACGAGGATTTGATTCCACTCTTATTTCACTTTTGCAGCAGTTAGAGACAAAAATGTTTACGCTATATTTATCAAAGCTTTCGACGTGGCCACCTTTTTGCTTCCAGCACACTTTAAAGCAACAGTTATAACAAATATGTATATATATACACAACTACTTCACAATTTACACGGCAGAACGAACAATGGAAATTATCTTTGGGAAGATAGAAGTTAAGGATACGAGTTGTCAAGTGCGTGTGTCGCGGAGGTCCCGTTGCACGAGCTAAGTTGAGGCGCCGCTGCTTTCTTCGCTGGGGCTCGAGTTCGGGTCTCGCTCGCGCGGAGCAGAGGCCGTCCAGTATCAAACGGAGCGATTCATGACAGTTTTTTATGAAACTAAAAGAAAGGCGACTTTACCTGCGAGATGTCATAGCAGTCTCGGAAAGCTGTCAAGGGTCCACAAACGTTCCCCTTCTTTTTTCTTTTTTTTTTTTTTTGTGCCTCCGCCGAGTCGCTGCGAGGTGAGAGCGATCTGTTGAACACTGCGCGTGCAGCTACGCGTCTACAAGGACCCGACGCGACTTCCGGCTAGCGCCTTCAAAACAAGAGCTGTCGGCTCATTTTTCTAAACGAGGTAGATTGAACCGCCGGTTTCAAGATATTGCTGCTCATGCAATTTTAAAATATCTATATTTGTATTTATGTATATATATATTTGTATTTATATGTATGCATTATGTTTTTTTCTGATCTTGTTTATTAAATACATTTATTAGTAAATGTATTTTATTATTTTTGCACGACAAGCTTCTGTTCCTGTCCTGTTCAGACTCACTCTAGCTACCTTGATGCACCTAGAAAAACACAGAAAAAGTCACCTACATGTCTAAGTCAATATTAGAGGCCTCATCAACTTTTACTATTAATGGCCCTTTAAAAAACACATGCTTAGAGATAGTTAAATCCTCATCTCTAATTGGCTGGATCATAATGGAAGCTGAAAACAGGGCCACACTCCCTAAACTGCACACCTGTCACTGTATGGCTGTTAATTATTAAAAGAGCTAAAACATACCACAGCCATATTGTTGTAAGCTGCTTTCCATGCTGCAACGTGGAAGAATCGACTTTGCTTCATGCTCAAAGTGAACTATGATTATTGTTACCAAAATGAAAAAAAACCTATTGATTTAATCTTTAATTTTGTATTTGCTATGATAATCTCCTTTAAAAAAAAGTCTACTTGTCGTGTGCACTGGAACATACATATGCTGGCTCTCAGTATTATTTTAAATTTTCCCATTGATTTATTCTATTATCCGCAATAATGAAATACTAATCATCTCACTTTATACAATTTTGCTATTGTAGAGCTCTGCTGTCCTCTGAAAGATATGGCACGTCTCTATACTTCCTCCTGTGTTCATGATGGGAAAGCCTCCTGGGCTCTGGAGTTGTGTGGGGTGTGGGAGGGAGAGAGAGAGAGAGAGGGAGAAAGAGAGAGAGAGAGAGCAGCATTGACGTCACCGGCCTGCGGTTATCAGTGGAGGTTAATCTACTGGGGGATGGATGGGCTTATGCAATTGTCTGTGAGCTCACCGGCTTCACCGGGCTTCATCTATGGATTTGCTTTTTCCACTGTTTGACCCAGTGTGCCGCTGCAGCCGCGCACGCAAAAGCTGAGATGATGGAGAGGGAGTTTCATCTCTCTGTGGCGCTTCCTGTTGCCAGAGTACAGACGTTTTCTTTCTCTCTGCCAGATGAAAGGGCTGCTTCAGGCAGGATGCACAGGTTTGAACGTATAGGGTTCATTGTTCAGGGCCTCATGGGCAGTTCAAACAATCCCGCCGCACACCGGGAGGGCATTAGTCTCTGATCGATGCAAAGTGGAAAATTGATGAGGAGGATGAGAATATTGTGATAACGCTGAGTGCACATTAGGTGTTTACTACTAAGCGTGATTGATACAAGACTGAAGGACTCGAAAAAACAAAATCATCACCATTTATTGGGTGGTTGAGTGGGTTCTAAGGACAATGGAAAAACAATTTCAGGGCTGAGCTGACAGGACTATATTTGAGGAGATAACGAGATAAGTAGTCCTGACCTTAAACATTGTAATTGTGGCAATTAAACATGGTCCACCTTGACTGTAATGGAAAAATAATGCTATGCCTTTAAACCCAAAGCTGCTGCTCTGAGGTTGAAGTTTTTGAAACAATCTTTTAAGACCGAGCAAAGTGAAAAATAACCTTGAGGGTACACTGAGTTGTTTGCATGAAATTTTCAATGCATTACTTTACATTTGGATGTCCTGGATATATTATCCAAGTGTTCCATGTTCACGTTCATTTGAAAAGACCCCACAGCAGTAAATAAACTTTTTTTTTTTTTTACGGCAAATAGAAATTAGAAGAATTTTCTTGATTTATTTTGAACTATAGTAGATGGAAGCTGTGATAAGATTCCTGGACAAAAACGTTCACCTTTTATCACCATGCAGCTGATGTCCTGTTGAGTCTAGTGGTGAGTGGGAGTGTGTGTGCGTGTGTGTGTGTGTTTGTGTGTGGGGGGGACAAAAAGACTCAAGAGCACAAAGCCTGGTTTCTCACCCAGGGGAATGGAAACCAGGATGTACCATCGACCACGAGGTGGCTGCTTCTATATAGGCTTGTGACCTTTGACCCCTGTTTTGCCTTGAAACTTGCAAATCGGCCCGTCCAAAGATTTGGGGGAAAAAAGAAAAGATCGGGAAAAGGAAACAAAGAGGACTTTTACTGAGAGTAGTGACGCAGCTGGACAGCTGGGGCCTTGTCGAAGAGAAAGAACTTTTATTACCACGGGGACATTAAACGCTGTGAGAAAGGAACTTTATCGCACTAAAAAGGGTGAGTCTTTTTCACTTTGGGGCAGTAACTGTCTCAACAGTTCTTTGGAAAACATTCCTGGAAGTTTATCAAGGGATTTTTCTCAAAACAGTGTCTACTTCAACGGATGATGTCACCGTGTACTCGAGGGCCCGCGCTCGGCTCAGGTTTGCCAGCTCTGATGAAACTTTGTCCCGAGAGGCCCCGGAGATTGTTGCATAATTCATAACTCCACTTTGACCTTTGAACCAACTGCATTCCCCATCGCGCGTCTAAAACAGCACATCTTTTCCAGCTGCCTCCGAAGCTCCTCCTCGTCACCCCGAGCAGTGACCCTCCATTTCATCATTCGCTTCTCTAAATGTGTCCCCTATTTAGTTTTCTTTTGAATTTCCGGTAAAAACAGCTTTTTAATCAAACTACTTACGCTTATTAACATTGTAAACGATCTTATGAGGATCCCTCGCTGAGCGACGCTACTTCCTTTACACTGTTTCATGTAGTTTTAATTAACATAGCACATGCAGTGTCCTCTGTCATTAGCAAGGAATACATTAATCTCATTAATTTTTCGGGCTTAATGAAGACAGACTTGGGATGTACTGAAGGATGTATGTGCAATAGTTGTTGTTGTTTTTCTCCCTTCAATTCCAGGCTTTCAATTAGCAGGAGGGCACCACAGATTGCTGAAGGTGGTTCCATTGATAAGAAGTAAATATCAATGAACCCATGAATATTGATTATTGATGTGTGTACAGTGTGAGCACGGGGACTTGAATTGAAAAAACGTTGTTTGTGTCGCCTTCTCCCATCACAATGTGAGCGGAAACATCTCATGAAGACTTCAATTATTCTATCAGATTTAAAAAATGTAGAGAGGGAACGTTAAAACACAAAGGGTTTTGGGCTTGTCCATTCAGGGCTACCGTAGAAACATTAGTTAGTTAGTTCCAGGTGGTTATACACTAAGGATAACATAGTTTTTAATATTATATTCCCTCTCTGCTCTTAGATTTGTGGAGATCCCTGAACTTGACAGTGTGAATTCAGACGATGCGTGAGCTTTCTTCATTATTGTGAGTTTAACTATCTAGTAACCTTGCGCTTGTCATTTCACATTCTTCCCCAGCAGGTTGAAAGCTCCGGAAAAAGCTCGTAAGTGGGCCTTGAGTAAAACCAATTTCTAAAGCACAATTTCCAAAATCAAGAATAAAAATGTGATGCTCGACTTTAAGCACTGTAGCTTAGTCTGACTCACTACCACATGCTCAAACCACACTGATGTGTTAATCCACATCTGAAAATCCCGTCCAAGAAAACACTCAGTTTTGATCTTTTCACAGGATTTGTTGACAATTCTGAAAACACAGAACGGCCCCTCGTGCATTCAAAGAGTCATCGGCAAGCAAATCGACTCCGGGCGACGAGGAAATGAAGACGGCGGACAAAGAGCGGGCTCCATTGGTTGACAATTTATTTCATGGTGGTAGGAACACAAGACAAAGGTCATAAAGTTAGTAATGTTCAGGTCATGCCACTCTTACTCGGTGCACTGCCCTTTGAGGAGGTTGGCGCAGTCAGACAGTAGTTTACAGAGGCCGGACATGGAGGGAAATCCACATGTAGACATAAATAAGGAACAGAAAATAGATTCAAAAAACAGTAAATAGAAGATTTTTTGTAAAAAGCCAGAGGGGACATTCGCAGAGGCCCCCTGGGATTTTCTTTTTTGTGTATGAGGCATTATTACTAATATAATTAACATTATTATTATGTATTACTCCTTTACATTATGGGGATGAGGCTAATGCACTGGCTAAAATAAGGAAACGGTTATATGGATGACGTCTCTGTCACCTGCTCAGAGTCCGGGTGACCGTTTTTTTACATTTTTTTTATAATAAGGCAAATAGTTTTCACCCAAACCAAAGATTGCAACCGTCTTGAGGGTTCTCGAGTCCGTCCAAATACACAGGGATCTCTCCCCCGTTAAGTGTCACCTGACTGGATCAAATTCAAAGAACATTGTGGGGAAATAAAATCGGTCTTAGGGGTTAATACGGGTGAGTGCTGGAATTTAAAGGCATCTTTTTGGAGAGGGGAGGATACCAGGAGAAGGGTCTTCCCCGGTCCAGTGTGAACCCTCGGGAGCGTGATGACACACAACACGGTTGGTAGCTTCAGGGCCTCCACCCCAATGTGCGCGGGCGCATCGTCGCGTGGGCCGAACGGACAAGTCAGACATGGTTCCAGTGTATCTTACTAAAAACATAAACCTCCACAGGTCACACATTTGCTAAATTTACACTTAAAAATGGCAGGGCTGTACAAAAACAGGATTGCTTTGATGATTTAGGAAGGAAAACAATAGTTAAAAGAACTCAACGAAGTAAAAAGTCAAAGAAAAAATAGCACAAGACCATTTGATACTCAACCACGAACAGGCATGATTTTGTCTCAGGATATTGCCAAAGTTCTCATATCAAAACTCAGAAGGAGTGTCCTTAGGTCGGTCATCGCAGCTTATTGTGGTTCAGCAAGGACGACTCTGCGTTGCATCAGTTCACTGAAGGAGACAGAACTTGCACTAGTGATACAAACCCATGCGCTACTACGTTAATTTGCCAAGTACTGTAAGGTTTATGCATCTCCTCCCATCTCCGCGGCTGTTATGGCTTCAAAAGGTCACAACAACGTCACAGTCTCTCTCTCTCTCTCTCTCTCAACAGCCGAAAGAAAGAAAAAACAAGACTCCTCCAGGAATGCCCCGAGGTCAAATAGTCGCAGAGGTTTTTTTTAAGCTTATTTTTTTTGTTAGTTTGTGTTGACGACTGATTGTTGTTTGATGGGACATCCCCAAGGGTAGAACCCCCCCGCCCCTCCACCACCACCCTGTGATAAGTTCTGTCCTCGCCTCCTTTCTGTCTGTCCTTTTTTTCTTCAGTCTTTGCTTTCAGCACCTCCTTAAGGTCAGATATGGTAATGCCTCTTCCTCTTATGCACCGGGCTGCAGAAGTCCTGCAGAAACTAACTGCTCCCAAAAAAAAAAAATCAAATAAAAAAAAAAAGACACAGGGAATGAAGGAATATAAAACATTATTTCGAGCTCTGTAGTTTCAGTACAAATAAGAGAAAAAAAAAAGAATCTTTTTATAGTCCAGAAAACTAAATAAAACAACCAAACAGTGACAACTTTCCAAATTAGAATATTTTTGTCCTTTTTTCGGGGAACAAAATGTAAATCAAACAAACCATATCCAAACCAACACTGCAGAAGTGCATGCATTTATAGTGGTCATCATTAGTAACATCTGCGGGTTGTAAAAACAGAACGCACAATAGTACATGAGAAGCACAACTCTCCCGAGGAGAATCCATCTTACATATTCACAGTCTCAGGTATTATTTATATACTCTATATTTATAACATTTATTCATGTCTTGACTTATGACTAATGATATGCGAGGTGGAACGCAGCGCTCTCTCCGTCATGTCGGGTTGCAGTGGAAGTGACTCATATTTGAAAACTAAAGGCTCTGATGGGATTCAGATTGAGTGGAGAGTTTTTTGCTTCTTCTTTTCATTTCTTTCTTCTTTTTTTTTTTTTTTTGTCGGCGCTGCGAGATGCGGGATGATGGAGTGGTTTTGACTGTGTACTTTCTCACTGTAGCAGCTTGACTGATATCTGAAAAGTCCCATTAGGAAAATACAGCGCGCTAGCTCGCGGGGGCTGATTACAGAGTTTCTTGGCTGGAGACGCCAGCTGGCTGCGGCATCAAAGAGCCGCCGCACACACGCCGGCCTCAGCGTGCAGCTCCCGCGTAGAGGAGGAGGAGGAGGAGGAGGAGGAAGGGGAATGTATACGTCTATGTACTCACGGATGTATAGGCCATGCTTGGGGAATGTGGACGATATATATATGGCACCAAGACAAGGCAGTAACCAGAGATCTTCGGCGAGGTCCACCAGTGTTCAAGTAATGAGCGAGAGATAAAGAAGCAGGCGTTTCTTCTTCTTCTTTTTGTAAGTTGGCGTTTGTTTTAAAACAACAAAACTGACAAGAATAAAATCTCTCTTCTTTTTCTTTTTTTTTTTTTCGCACAGAGATGCCTGCGTTTCGAAAAAAAGATGAAGGGCCAGGGCGGTTAAGAAAAAAAAAGAAAAGAGAAAGAAAGTGTGTTTCAGTTGATGGAGGCGCAGATTAAAAAATAAAAAAAGAACAAAATATATCAAACAAAAAAATTAAAACATATTCATTCTCTTTCCATATAAAAAGCGATGAAAAGTATACAAAAATAGAAAATAATTACAGCAGGAGACATGGGCGCTATGGAGGGAGCGAGTGGGAGGGTTTTTTTGTTTCTTTTTCTCTCAATATATTCTGTCTCTGCTGGTTTATTTGGCGGCGGAGCAGTGTAATATTTTGGGGCTGTTTAAGGCGTCTTCCACCAGGTGGAGCTCCACGCCGTCCACCACCACGTCCTTGATGCAGCCGACAAAGCTGGTGCTGTAGGCCTTGGGCAACCGGCGGGCCACCGCCAGCTCCTCCAGACCGCCTGAGGGGAGACGGAGGCAGAAGTTAGTGCAATGACAAAGCCGAGCGCACTTGAACTCAAACGCAACCCTCAAGGAGCGACTGCTTGAGTGTCTTTTTCAGGGCTACTGCAGATATTTACCATTAGTCAAGCACCCACAAGGCTAGTTCCTACATTTCCCACAATGCACTAACAGCAGTGTTCGATCAGGCCTTCCCCCCTGACGCAGATTTCTCCCTGATGAAGTCACACAGTTGTTTTAACTGGCTGGAGTTGAGTTGTACATGACGAGTGAGCTCACCTTCCTGTGAGAATGTGCGTCGTGTCCCTTTAAAGGTCACATGCCAGGATAGAGATGAGGATTTCACAACAAACCAGACCTTGGGAATGCCTTCAAAAGGCTGTAGCGCAAATATTTTGGTCGAGAAAAAAGGTATTTCTGGTACTTCAGCAGTTACTTTTATTTGTTGTTTTTTCGTCGGGCTTATTATTATTTTTTTAGCACGGTGACGCCGGCTTATGTAAACGACAGATTGACACTTTATTTGTGAAAAGCAGCGCGATCAAAAGGGAGGAAGGCAGAGAGTCTGCATACCAGCCAGAGCACGCTAAGACAGATGAGAGAGAACGGGGGGGTTTCATTCCACACGCCGCATAAGGTGCTCAGAAATGCACTACGGCTGAAAGGCGGTGACGGGGTGTAACATCGTGAATACCCAACGCCCTCATTATCTCTAATTTCTTCCCATCGTTAGTGCTAAGCGCTCAGTGCTGTGCTGTGAATGCCCCCGGCGCCACCTCTCAAAACAAACCAAGGAACATGGAGTCAGTGTGTGACCGAGTGCAAGTAAAACAAAAAAAAATGCGAAAGGCCAAATCACCCAACTTTAAAAAGTACTTGCCGAAAGAAATAGTCCCACTGTGGTGGACGGTTAGACCTGCGTGACTCGATACCACGAGAGTGAAGTGGAGAAAGAACGTTCAGCGTTTGTCCAAATGACCCGTTGAAGCACAAGTGAACCGGATGTAAATGAACTGGCGTACGGCTTTATCTAGCAGTCGCAGAAAGTAAAAAAAAGAAAGAAAAAAAAAGGACATTTCTAAATAGGAAAATATCACGGATTTGTACTTCAAAGCGAACGTCCCAGCCCCCTCTTGTACTTCCCATTCCGCTTGAACTTCCCTGCACTTTTCCTTTCTATTTCAAATCATGCAAAGCCCTCTTTTAAGAAAGAAAAAAAAAAAGTGTCATAACGTCTTTTTTGTGGAGGCTTGATGACCTAATTGCCGAGTGTGTGGCTGCCTCCATTTCCCCCTTTTGATGGTGTTTTGAGCGACTCCTTTGAGCCAGCACACACAAAGTACTCATTAGTGTCCTTCTCAATGAATCAGCGTGGATTCCACGAGGTGTGTTCTTACTGCGAGGGAGACTGACCCGAGTGTTTGATATTTTACCTGGCCTCTCTCTCTCTCTCTCTCTCTCTCTTTCTCCGCTTCATGCCAGTCCAACTCCATTCCCCTGCCTCCCCCGCATCCTCCCACCTCCCCCGCTCTCCCTCGCCCGTTCTCTCCTTCCTTTATCTGCGAAGCCGAAGGTTCACATCCCCGCCGAGCCTTTTTACATCCCCCGTCCCCCACCTTTAATCGGATTGCCTGCCTCGGAATCGGGGATCGACGGGGCTAATTTCATGCAAGTTACAGATGAATTAATGATGAACAGTGAAAAAAGGGGGGATTTAAAGAGGAGCAGGGCTCTCCACAGGAGTGCTTGTGCGAGGATTATGTATTCTTGCTGCGGGGCTCGCTCAGCACCTGTTCCACTGCACTGCCTCCCTGTGTGTGTGTGTGTGTGTGTGTGTGTGTGTGTGCACCTCTACATGCTCTACATGTCTCATTAAATGTCACTCGGGCTGCGTCTCCCCTCAAACCAGCCTCATTTGTCCGTGCCGCGCATTTAAAAAAGGGAAAGTCAGACTTTATTTCGCCGTCCCGTCTTCAATGTTATTTTCCCCGGGAGATGTTCACTCCCGCGCGTGTGTTCTTTCCCAAAAAAAAAAAAAAAAAAAGGAAAAAAGAAAGAAAAAGAAAAAAGATTTCCCTGACCAAATTGAGGAGGTAGGATAACGGGCCGACTTTGGTCATTTTCAATTCAGGGGAGCAGGCCACTTTTGAATTAGTCCGATAGACTTCCATTTCTCAACTCAATACCTGAATAGACTTGGACATTTTTTTTTCTTTTGCTCAAACTGCAATCTTTTTTCTTTTCCCCTGCCAGACTCTGTTCTTCCTCTGCTATGCCAATGAGTTCATGAGCTCATTTTATTTTTCTACCAGTGGAATGGAAAACTAGTACAGAACTACAAGCGTACACTTGACTCCATGTACTGTATGGCATTTGTAGAACCATTTCAAATTGTATTATATAACTATATATCATGTTTTATGGACATGTGTGGGCACCTACCCAACCACAGCGCGCCGTCCGTGTCCAGCTGAGTCGCCGCCAAAGGCGATGACCCCGTTACGGCGGCCTCGTTGCCGACCTGTAGGGAGCCGTCTCTGAGCGCTCTGGGGAGGAGAGAGAGGATACAGTGAGAGAAGTCGCTGCCGTCGCACGCACGTCAGAGTGAATAGCTCTGACGCTCCGAGGGTCCGCCGCGAGCGCACCAAGCGCTCGCATCGCCGCTCCCGGTGCGCCCGTCTACCTGGCTAACAGATGCCATCGGCGGCGTCATACGGTTTCGGCGACACGCGCTGCCAGTGCACTTGAGTTTGTGACGACTGTAGGGCAATTTGCACGCGTTAAAGTGTCTTTCCGACAGAGAGAGAGGGAGAGAGAGAGAGAGAGAGAGAGAGAGAGAGAGAGAGAGAGAGAGAGCGAGAGAGTCATTAAAAGGCAGGCTGCAACTATGGGAGCATTGTGCAAACATGCTGCGATGGTGGTCTCGCAAAATCACGGATCCAGGCGTTTGGGAGCCAAGTGCTTTTCCTTGAGGATCGATTATTCTTGCCTTGCACGATGAGGTCGACCTAATTATCTCTAACCCCCCCCGCCGTACTTCTACGCTGGCAGTGGATGTTCGGCGACGATAAAGCAGAGATCGCGTGGAGGGTGTTAAGTGGGTCATTCTCGAAGCTCAAGCAGCTAATCCGTTCCTAATGAAGAAATCCATTCATGTGACATCGCTGCGTGGCAAAAAAGTGTTGCATGTTTGGGTTTTTTTACAGCTGAAATGATTATCCAAATTAAAACCTGTGTCTAATTCGAGGGTTATTTATATCTGTACACGCTGTAGACACTTGCTATGGGTGTATAAAACAAATGTCATCATGGTTGAATTAACATTTAATTATTTTTATATTTTTATAATATATTTATTCTATATTTTGATGGATGTGCACTGCGTCACCTGAGGAGCAACCTCACCATTTCAGCTGATTCTGTATCATCAAATGATCAATGTACTGTACTGGATGTGTCACTAGAAGTAGCGTCAGTAAATTTCTATTTATTTTCCTGAATACATTTTTTTTCATTCTTCATGTTGCCGCCTGTTCTTTGAACGTGCGACGATGTGTCGAAGCAATTTCGATGCTCGGCGCGTTCGCGCTCCTGCATGACCGGGCATGAAAACAACTTTAATCTGAAACTAATCAGAGTCATCTCGGTGCAGGGGGGGGGGGATCACTGGCGGAGCGTGGAATTCGTGCAAGAGATCACACCGTTTGCAGCAAACACGAACACAATATGGATTAAGTCTAATCCCGGAGTCTAACTGTTCCGGGCTTTTACCCGCCGATCCCCGGCCACCCGCCGCCACCGCCGCCGCCTCCCGTCTCACCTGCTGGCCTTGATGCGTATCCAGCGGTTGGTGTCGACCCGCACCGAGGAGCGCAGCACCACGGGCTTGGAGCCCAGGTCGTACGTCATCTGGACGCGTCCGTCCACGATGGCCAGGGCGATGTAGTCGGAGCGCTCCACGCCCTTTCCGCTCCACAGCACCAGGCCCTGGGTCGCCTCCGTCCGGATGCTCAGCTCAAACTTGTTCACCAGCAGGGCCTTCTCGCTGGGAGACGAGAAAAACACCTCATCAGTCAGCTCGTCCGAGAAGAGGCCCAATGTCGGGCGTCGGCTGACGCGGCTTGTGTGTGTGTGTGCGCGCGCGATTGTGTGTGTGTGTGTGAGGCAGTGAAAAGCTGCTGTTGACCGGAGGGTACAACCGCTGTGTTTTCAACGACACGTGGTGCTGTGTGCCAGCGCGTGGAGCCAGAAGATATAAAGCGCCGTGGCTCGGCCTCTACGGCCTCACCCTGACAAAGCCGCAGTGGTTATTTTTAAAAGGATGCAGACTTTCGGAGTAGCAGGGCTGCTTTGCCATTAAGCTTCCCAAACATCCTGCAGTGCTTCCTGTGTTGCTCTGCATGTGTGAGTTTGTGCGTGTTGTTGGCAGCTGTTGGATCTCCGGCGTCCGGGTGGCGTGGACGCAGAGTCACGGGGCGACGTCCACCCGTTCCTGCACACGAACACACCCACAAAGCCCCCGTGGTCTCTGTGGAGTCCAGCAGCAATATGGTCGACGTCCAGAGAATCACCCCCTCGGTTTGCGTGTCTCTGTGTGTGTCTGTGTGCAACTGTGTGTGGTTGTGTGTGTGTGTGCAATGTCATCAATCAGCACCTGTGCAATTCTCTGCACATCTGCCAAATGGATCTACTTCCCCCTTCTTCAAAGGGTATTTAGACACAAAGACAAAGACAAGGTGAAGACACGTACGACAAAGAACTAATGACACGTGGGTTTAAAAAAAACACACACACACAAAACAGCAACACAGAGCTGGAGACAAAGATTAGACAAGACAAACAAGACAAAGGAGCCAGCGCAGCAAATCATGAGGCTCATGGGAGTACAGGACAGGAAATAGGAGCGGGAGGGGGGGTAAAGAGAAACTGAGTATGGCAACTTCTCCTCACGCTGTGAGAAGTGCTCACTCATTTTCTCCGAGGGTTTTCTCTTCATTAACGAGCAATAATAACAAATAAAAAAAGAATGTCGGGTGCACACACGGCAGCGGGGTGACATTTAACTTGTGGGATGTGTCATCAGCCGCTGGTTCACCTCAGCAGAAGCAACGGGAAGAGAAGTCAAATTTTCAAAAAGAAGCATGCAAAGTTTGAGACTTGGACCACCTTGATGAACTAATTCTGCTGAGGTAAACATAAAGAAGAAGGAAAATATGATTTAAGAGAATCTTTTTTTCCTCCAGAGAGAGAGAGAGAGAGAGAGAGAGAGAGAGAGAGAGAGAGAGAGAGAGAGAGAAGCAAATACCGCTCAGTGAACCCTCTCCTGGCAAACCCTCAAAGAGCTTACAGGGCCCAATAAATCTCCATTGCAGCGGCTTGTCAGTGATAAGGTCAAGGTTATTAAAAGTGCTGAATATATCATGAATAAAATACCGCCGGCGCGCAGCATTCTGACTCTCACACACCACTGACTTCACAGAGCGCTGGCTTATCGTTGCTGATTTACTAAATAGAGGGGATTTTGATCTACTTTACAATTTTTCAAATTCTCTGTTTTTTTTTGGTTTTGTTTTTGAACTCCCCAGAGTGCTGTCCTCTGATTCAACTCTAGGTGGCAGTAGATCATAAAAAGCCACCGAGGAGCCGGCTGTTTTTTTGTGTGCCCTTATCGCAGCTCTGAACTTCAGGATTAATTGAAGCGGAGGCTCTTTGTAACTCGTATTGGTAACTCTATCTCAATAATGGAAACAGTGTTCCGTCTCCGGGGGACGAGGGTTCAGCCCTGTGAGGTTTGTCTGGAGAGGAGGTGGAGGATGAGGAGGCGAGTGGATGGTACCAAGGTCTAAAAGCTTTTGAGAGACTCACCTCTGGTCAGATGGGTTCTCCAGAGACTCAGGACTTAAAAGGGAGGAGGGAGGAGGGTGGAGAAAGTCAACGGCATGCAGTGTAAGCGCACAAGGCCAGGAGGAGAGGAGGAAGGACGTGGAGGGGTGGGGAAGGAGGGGAAGGATGTTGCGAGCCCACTGGGAGACTCACACGAGGTCTGCGTTGGACCTGGAGCTGCAAAAAGCACAACTTATCTGCTCTACCGCAAAAATATCGACCGTGTCAACAGTGGGTAACAGCTGTTTGTGTGTGATCACAGGAAGTGTGTCGCTGAGCCCGGATCACACCACAAGGAGCTTCTCAAGGGGAACTAGTCGGATCAAGATGGATGACTCATGCAACAAAATGCCCTGGGGGTGAAGCATTTTTCTCTTCCTTAATGTGAGCCATCAAGATTAAGAACACTCATGGTCAGTGCCCACACAGGTAAGAGACTGCTGTCAGGGCCCGCCTCTATATTTACGGCGCCGTGCGCCGCAGTCATTACCATCCGTCCAGAGAATGGACGCCGAAATTGGGGCAATTGACAGAAAAAAATGGGGGTGGGCGGGTCAAGCGCCACATCAGTGGAGAGTCACAACCAGATCTGATTTGTCTCTGAAATAATGGGGCTTGAGCAAAAATCGACCGACGTGTGGGGCCGTAAATAGTAACGGCGACATTAACCCGAGGTGAGCGCTTGACATTTTGGCCTCTTAACGTCTCTCTCTCTCTCTCTTTCTCTGTGAGAAATGTTTTTTTTTTCTCAATCCCTTTACAAAAAAAAAAAAAAAAAAAAAATCAAATCACGGCGAATTGATCGGCGCGGCCCTCGAGCGCCGCGCCAGGGCTCGGCTCCGCTTCGAGCCGCACTCATTGTGGCTCTTAGTAAATGTGACATCCATTAAACTTTTGACAGTCTGGCTCCAAGGTCCGCTGTCCACCCCACCCTCCCTCCCCGTTAAGTGAGATTGATGCCCGTGGCTACGCGGGCTGAGAGAGAGAGAGATCTCAATCGGAGGTCTAATCTACAAACGGGAGACAAATCTGTGATTAACACGTCACTGCCTCTCTGGAGGACCCTGCAATTATTCACATTTTACAGTTTGGGGATCTGGCAAAAACACAAGATGACAGAAAATGCTCTGGCATGGATTAGAAGTCTGGGTCGAATCCAGTCGGCTTAATTTGAGCTGAATTCGGCTTCGTCGCTTTCTGGGATTCTTTTTTTCTTTACTTACCGAGCTAATGAGCTGGAAGAAAAAAGCCTTAATAACTCAGTCATGACCGAGGCCTTTCCCGAGCAGAACCTCGACAGGCACCAGAAACTAGGTTAAGGGGTGTTTAGTGTGTCCTCCTCTTCCAGCTTTTCAAGGGGCCTCGTTTATTTCTTCCCACACACACAACAGATTCAGCGTAAAGTGCACGGCAATTCATTTCGCTTAGGAAGGAGTTACAACCATGCATAAAGATAATGCACATTCTTCGCACAGCAATTCATTTTTCCTCTGAGGGGTTGAGCACAATGCTTATCATGCACACATTCATGCTTCCCTTTGCTCATGGAGAGAGAAAAAAGAAGAAAGAAAAAAAAAAGCAAGGATCTAATGGCACTGCAAAACGTATTTAGGATAATGGAATCTGTCAAATTAAATCATGGATATGGAGCTTGAATATAAAATCCGACTTAAACGGTAAAGATGATTTTCTGTGTGGAAATTATGACTGGAAACTGAATGTACTTTAATCTTTTTCAATTGGGTTAACTATCAAAAATGGCTTTGTTGTTTATCGGGGGGGGGGGTTGCGGTTAGTTGGGCTGGATTGGAAGCCGGGAAAAGACCCAGGCGTTAAAGTCTACTTACTCTGGGATCTCATTGGTCAGTTGGCTTGAGTGAAAAGGAAAGACAGCGTAGGACATTCATGTGAGACAACACGTGTGAGGACAACGACAAGGGCGGTCAGACTGAAGGACAGGACGCACGGTCAAACAACTGGAAGGTTGAGCTCACGGACAAATGACAATAGATACACGTAGCGACACACACACACACACACACACATACATAAAGCGACACATAATGCTGGACTTTCTCCAGCCAGCTGTTTTTCCGAGTCAGGAGTGTGAGGATCGGCTTCTCACACCTGAGTGTTTGTGTGAAGCGCTGTGGGACGAAGATGTAGAGCCGTATGCTTGATGTCTTTTTTTCCAGGTTCGTCACATCAACATTTTTGTTTTGTTTATTGCCAACCTGGAGGCGCACTCCTGCCAGCCTCGTAGATAGATGGACGAGTAAAAATGTCTCATCTTCTGCCTAAAGGGAGCGGCTTTCTTTTTGTTTGGTTGCCGTTTCATTCATTTAAAAAACTTTTTGCATCTGATTTTTTACACCCGATCCAAAAGAAACAAACATTCTACACTCACGTCCTCAGATTTTATTCCCTTTTACATTCTTTTTCATTCATTATTTTTACAGAAAACAGTCGAAAGACCGCAGAACGAACCGAGCGCGCTCAGGGCAAACACTGTGATTGTTAACCGTCTCGCTAATTAGCCAAATCCTGTCGAAAGTGGAAGCAGGACTGTCACGGACAAGTAAGAGGGGGGGGGCGATGAGCTATTAGCCAAGCGCCTCGTTCACCCTGAAGCCCTCGCACTGATGATATCATCAACGCTGTCACCGCGGCTTACCGAGGGAGGAGATGGATGGACGGAGGGGTTACTTGGCGAATAGCTCCCCTCGCTGTGTGACGCCGACTAAACGAGGACGTTCCCCTTGTCCTCCTGCTTACCTCTTCGTGACCGCGTTGTGGTACTCGATGAACGTCCGCCCGTCGAAGGCAATGGCCTCAGTCTCTCCGGCGGCCTTCTCGTAGACGGCTGTGGAGGAGGGAGGAGGGGTGGAAGAGGATTTGCTCAGAGGATGAGATCACACCAATCAATAAGACAGAGGCTTCAGCTATCAGAGCCGAAGGCAATGGAGGGTGAGCAAATGGGACGGGGGGTGGGAGGGGCGATGGCGCGCTCTGTAGTTTTAATTAACGTGAAAGGGACAGCCGGCCACACGCACAAGGTTAATGGCGAAGGCGGCGACTGAGTGTGGAGGCAAGATCGGGCCGGAGTGAGTGTATGTCTGGCAGGGCGACGGGAAGATGATGATGAAAGGGGGGTGCAACTCCCGAAAAAAAAAGCATTTCATGAATATTCAACTGACGCATTTCATCACTTTCCTAACTGCCGCTTTTAGTTTGAAACCAACACACGAGAAGCACAAACTGAACGAGGCATCAAAAGTCTGTTGCCACGAGCCCGAGATACTCACTGTTCTGACAGCGCTCCCCTCTGAACCCGTTCAGGCAGAGGCACTCGTAGGTGTCCAGCAGCGGCTTGCAGAGGCCGCCGTTGCTGCAGGGCTCCTGGGAACACGGGTGGCCCTGGAACATGGCCACGTCGCTGGAGCGCAGGGCGTTCTCCTCCTTGAGGATGGAGGTACCCATCAGGATGATCTGGGGAGGAGGAAACACAAGGTTTAAAAAACGGGGCCGTGCCATGCCAGTGACTTCCCACATATTTTGGGTCGAAGGTCAGCCCACTCGTCTTGTCCAGTACAACTCTTTGAAAACGTACGATGAATTATGTGAGTCTGGAGGAGTTTTCTGGTTCCCGTTCACACTTCTTTTCATAGAAGCACAGATTTATATGATGCCCAACACTTGAGCAGAGAGCTGCAGGTCAGTGTGTGGCCTCTGCTTCCTGATTCAGCGTAAGACGTGGGTTGAGGAAATACATTTTCAAGGCCTTTGCTACACAACATGCCGTATATAATGTGAAGTAAATGCATTGTACAGTTGTAGGTCAGACACAAAGTCCCCAGAAGCTGAATTTGAATGCTTAGTTTTGAAAACACAGACGAGACTTTTCTATTCCCACATTTAAGATCAACCTGCCTGCAGGCTTAGATCCTGGAACTAAATCAGTATAATCTCATAAACTCCCAGAGCTGCGTTCACGCGATACTCTTGATATTAATTGTTTTTGACCTTTCTTAGGAGGGTTGCCTTTATGGTTCTTGTCTTGCCTTTAAATCTCCTCGCTCAGTTTAATTGCTTTTGTTGTCTAATGTCTAATGTCTCTCTCTCTCTCTCTCTCTCTCTCTCTCTCTCTCTGTCTCTCTCTCTTTCTCTCTCTCTCTAAAGATTATCATTTGTTCGACGGAAGGCATCAAGACACGGTGCGTTGTGTTTTTCTGCTGAACAATCATTAAAGCTAATTATCACCACGCATCACTTTACACAGTGACGTTGTTGACGACGTTGGACACATGAGCTGTTTTCACACAAGTGAAGTGTCCCAGAAATAAGGTGTTGATATGACACACACACATACACACACAAACACACACACACCACTAAACTGAGAATACGTCTTCCCTCATAATTAACTATTCCCAACAGGCCGAGGAAGACAAATGCCACATTTAGCTTTTGATTTGCTCGCAACTGTCGAGGGAAAGTTTGCAGAGGAGAACTAATGACAAGTTTGCACAAACAGTAACATCCTGCCTTTGTTCTGCCGGGTTATTTTTGGCACCCGGAGATGAGCTTTCTTTTTGCTGGAAAGTGAAGACAAAAATAATAATAAAATAAAATAAAACTGGAAGGCTGTCAGGGAAAGATCTGAGAATAGTGAAAGATGGTTCAAAATGCACGATCTATTATTAGTGCACGCTAATCCAAAATGAGCCGAGCCACTGCCCGTCACAGTGTGAGCTCGTAATGGGAAATTACTAAACGGGCGTGAGTAGTACTGTACTTACTGACGGCTGGACAGCTAATAACCGCCAGCGAGGGCACGCGGGCCCAGAGTCATTAAACGAACACACTGTATATAAACGACATAGCATCCAAGAAGCGAATGACACAACACTCCTTGTCGAAAAAGAGAGGCTCGGTCAACATTTACCTCCTGGATCGTCCCCTTGAAGCCCTCCGTGAGCGCGGCCACTCTCGCCAGGCGGCTGTAATCGGGAGCTCCGCCAACAAACAGAGACTCCTTCAGGTTGAGATCTACGTGCAGGTTCTGATGAGACAGGACACAGAGAGGTACGGTGAGGCAGTGCTGTGGAAACCCGGGCAAACACCCCTCCCTCCTCCACCGGCATGTTTCTTTAACGCCCGATTGAATGTTTTTCCGTACCCCATCTCCAATCCCTCTCAGGGGTTGTTTCCTCTCCATTCAGGACGTAATGGTTTAGAGTTTTACTTTAGTGAGTGGAGTAATGTGTTTGTGTCCGGGGAGCGTGAAATAAGTTGCATCCCTTTAGTCGAGACATAAAGATTGAGATTCATAAAACACATTTGCAGACGTGTCACAGTCGTATGGATTGTCCCATTAAAAAAAACAAAAAAAACCTACTAGAAATAGACGAGGAGTTATCCATATTGTAGCCGGCAGACACTTTAACTGCACTTCCTCGCCCCTCTTTCCACGTCAATACACTTGATACATTACAACATAATTGATTTCTCTGTCTCTCAGAGAGAGTGGTCAATTATGCTCTATCTGAGACATAAAAAGAGACTACAAAGGGAAATCAGGAGCAGGCCGGACTTGAGATATGGATGCTTCTTCGTCGACATCTCTAATGAATGGCTGATCATAAGCACCGACCTTTCAGACGCCAGAGTGTGGAGACACATTAATTGCAATTCATTTGCGCTGCAAGACGGCTGTGAAATTCGATTCCTTCCACCGAACCTTTGGGACAATTGCTTTGCATTAGCAAGGTGCCGCTTCTCCCGATTCGCGGAGGGAAAGAGAGGCCGCCCTCTTCAGAAGGAAGGAATTAATGATCTTTATTTTATGTGGAGCAGTAATTGCCAGGGGGCTAAAGTGGAGTTAATTGCTGGAAAAATGATGGAAGGGGCCAAATAAACAGGCTTTGTGAAGGCAGGCTGGCACCAACTCGGCTTGTATTCAGGATGGGATTTGGAGTGCAGGAGGCAGCCGTGCTTGGCAGGGGCCCCGCGGGGCTCCCCACAGAAACCCGGAGGGGCGGGGCTGGTCGGGTCAACGCGTGGCCAGCGAGCGACCTTCTCGGCTTTGGACGAAAGTTGCCTCGCCTCCTCCGTCGGACGCTACCGACGGAGGGGGCTACTTTGAAAGTGAGATCACATGCGGTGAAATGTTCCGTGTCCCTCTCACGCGGGTAAACCAACGGCACCCGGTGAACGAGGACAGCTGGTCCCGCGGGGCGAGGTGATGTCCAGTTGAGCGGTGCTTGTGTTTGTTATGGGCGAGTGAGTGAGTGAGGGAGTGAGCGAGTGAGTGAGTGAGTGACTTCATGATATGATGGAGGGATTGTTTCAATGTTCGCAGAAGAAGCGGGAGCAGATTACAAAAGAACAGCCCGGCTTGGCTTCGCACCTCGGCGTCTCCTACGGTGTGTTTTTTTTCTCTTCCCCTTCGCTCGCCTTCGCCGTCTTTTCTTGTTCTTGGTTCTTGTTCTTCTTCCTCTCACTTTTTGGACGGCCACGCGGCACTCGGTGACTTGCGATATCCCCGCCTACGCTGAACTAATGAAGACGGCTCTTTGTTGCTAAAAAAACAATGTCCGCCACGAAGATGGCAGTCTTCTTCCCTCCCACCTTCTCACCCTCCCCTCTTGCCACCCCCACAGCAGATGGGCCGAGGTGAAAGCCAAGCCGCGTTCTCCGGGAGCGCTGCTTGTGTGTGTGTGTGTGTGTGTGTGTGTGTGTGTCTGTGTGTATATGGGCTTATGAAATGGCAAAGTTTTTCTAACAGAACTGGCACCTTTCAAGCCGCCCGCAGCTCTGCAGAAGTGCCTTCTTTCTTTCTTTTTTTTTTCTACGCTCTTGTTGCATGGAGAGATGGCGGTGAGAGGACACGGTGAAGGACTCAAATGAAACATGGGCTAAGGGGTGTGACTGGGACTTGTCTCATTACCTTGCGTGATTTCTTATTTCCAGACAGCACATCATAGAGAAGGAAAGAAAAAATAGGGAGGAAGAGAGTTATTAAGGGAAGACTAGTAGGTATCTGTGCACAGAGAGGCATGCAGAGCTACAGTAGAGCTAGCAAGTGCAAAGGCCCACTAACGTGTACTCTTTCATGCAGACTCACGCACACACACACACACACAGGGCACATCTGCGAGAGCGTCACATAGTTGCAGTGTAGCACAGACAAGTGAGATCAGGTAAAGAAATGCAACATGCACCGCCGCGGTACGTGCCGCAAATAAATTTACACTTTTGGAGGCGAGTAGCTACAAATAAGACGGCAAGTCTACGTGCACGGCCGTGCACGGAGCAGATGGTGCCGTTAAGAAAAGATGAAAAGGAAGAAAGAAAAGGTAGAAGAAAAAACGCCGCAGATGAGAGGCGGTGAGTGGCGCCACTTGGCCCGGCCCTCGGTTACGGAGCGCTGCCGCTGAGCGAGAGGTGGAGGAGATTTTCACCCCTCCCTCCACGCACCTGTGTGCCTTTCAAAGCGTGCGCCTCAGCGTATGGTTGCGGCCGAGCCGTCTTTGATATGACGAACACAGCAATATGTATCCATACATGTGCCTGTGTGACCACCTTTGATATGATACCGGCTTCTCAAAGCAAAAGCATGAAACCATAACCCCCCCCCCCCATCTCCCTCCTCCATCTTCTAGTTCTTGACGCACGAGTGGGACAGAAGTAGCTGAGAGCCGCGCTGGAAGGGATCTCTTCATTGAGCTTCATAACTAGTCTGAGCTACATTCCCCCCTCCACCCCAACCCCACTCCCTCTATCTTTTGCTTTTCCCCTTGCTCTCTTCTTTTAATAAGATTTTATGCTGCCTCTGTTGCTGGAGTAAAACACAATTACCATCCAGACGATGGGAGGCGGCCAGGGAAAGGACAGAGGAGAGAGAGAGAGAAAGAGAGAGAGAGGGAGGAAAGGACAGGGGGGAGCGTTGCGTCTTACATTAAGACGCGTTGACAGAGTGCACGTTCGCGATCACAAATTACACAGTTTAATATAATTGGATGACTTACGGGCTAATCAAACTATTAGATCGCCTTCATTTGGAGGCATGTACCTGCTTTATTGGTCTAGACGCGGGGCTGAAGAGTTTCATTACGCTACTGTATCTCCTTTATCTGCCTCCGGCTCCCAAGACACCACCTCAAAGGCTGAATTCATAAAATTGACTGTAGACCAGCAGTAAAAGCTGCTTTTTGTGTTGCTTTTCTTACAAGTTTTTATCTCCAGAACGTCAGCAGACGGAGAGGCAGAGAGATTTTACTTTTGGGGGGGTTTGTTTTCTATTTTTGGAATTACAGGACGTCCAAAATGATGGCAGCTTGTCAAACTGGCCCTCCACATCTGGAGCTCTTACCTTGACGGATGTCGAACGGGAGGGAGGACGGGGGACGGGAGGGACGGGGGAATGATAGCGGCATATTTACAGCAAATCAAACCAGCAGAACCGCATGGTGTGGAGCAGCGTCGGAGAGCCTTAGCAAAAAGCGGTTGGGGGAGTTTTCTGATTCAACTGTGGCGAGTTGCAAGCTCTACGAGGGCAAAACATAAATAAAAAAATAAAAAAAGGCACCAAAAGCCGGAGGTTGTGGCAATGACCAGAGCACACGAACGATGAAGAGACGGATGCATGTCGGTACGGAGCAAGCGAGGCCGAGCAGAGAATCGGCCCCATCAGCACATCGAGATGACCACCAGCAGGAGCTCGCTGCTGCCTCCTTACCGGCGCCTCCCCTCGGACAGGATCCTTCTTGTTCACCATGATCTCCCCTTTGCGGTTGGAGCGCTCCAGGTTGACGGTGTTCCACACGTTCAGCTGGATCGCTTCCTTACTCCTGAATCACACACACACACACACACACACACACAGACACACACACACACACACATACATCTATCAGCATGTCATTTCGTAGGATCATAGCACTCCCAAAATGTCTTTTCCCAACACCTTAATTGTCCTTAATTCCTGCCCTTATTTTCCGTATATATATGTTCAGGCCTTGATGTAGTTTCTGTTCTCAACGAGCAGCGGGTGCTGCTGCGAGCCGCTCGGCCTCACAAAGCGCTCACAGGCGGTTAGTCTCACAGGAGCCTCGTGCCGCAGGCTTCAAGTCCAGATTGAAAATTAAGCTTCTGACCCTGCGGTCTGATCCACTATGACGGAGCGCTTTGAGTCAGTATCACTTCTGGATCTTTACTCTTCTCTCAAAGAGGATAACTTTCCACACTTGACGAGGCATGCTCAGACAATGTTCGGCATTTGCTCGACTTTTCTCACTGATTAAGAAAAACGGAACTGAACTGAAAAACACGAAAAGCACTTATTGCTTTTGTATAAAGTTAATCAATTGCTGGTCTTTAACATCCATCTTTAAGGTCAGCAACAGACTGAACATGGACCAACGAAGGAGTGGCTTGTCCCTCACAGGGACCCTTACTACTGAACACACTGTTTATCTTGTTCTCTGATAAAATACAAACGTTTCTTCTGGTACTTGTTCAGAAGAAAAAAGAAAACAGATTTAAAAACTATATATGTATGTGTGTTAACTTGTTGTTGCTCCAGAGTGCTGTTATATTGTTCTGATAACGTTACTTTAAAATAAAAGCCTGCGATACACTAGTTTATACTTCATTATTGAATTTGGAGCATAATGCGATTAATTGCGACTAACCGCGGAAAAATCATGCGATTAATCAGTTCAATTTGTTCAACTTTGCCCAGCACTAATATATTTCCCTTCTAGTTGTGTCGGTCAAACCCTCTTGAGGCTCTTAGGCGGCGCTGACCTGATGGTCGCGGGTCCCTTCCCGAGGTCGTAGCGGAACTCCAGGATGCCGTTGTTGAGGGACAGAGAGATGAAGTCGCCTTTCCCGTCCGTTTTCTGGCCGTTGTAGAAGATCAACCCGTTGGAGTCATTGGCCATGAGAATCACCGTCATGCTGACCTTTTGGCTGCGAGGGGGCGGAGCAAACACAAGAGGCCGAGGTCAGAGTCACGCCTACTCGACACCTCCACGAAGACTGCTTGTTTGTTTGCGAACTGGTGCTCTGTCTATATGGAAATGAGGTAAGAGATGCTATTCTTGTTAATATTCCGCATGCTTCGATGACGTGTTATTTGAGTTGGGGCTTAACGAAGGAAAGCAGCTGCGGCCTCAGGCCCTCGTAACAAGCTTAGTCTATAACGATGTGGCGGCGTCCCGTGTTCGGTAATGCATGCAAGTCTCGACGGTGCGAGTTACATGCGGAGACACGGGGACTTACCGCAGATCTTGCCTGTAGAGATGCAGCCCCTTCAGCTCCAGGTAAGAGTCTCCGTTGAACAGTGGCATGTAAGCCCCTCTCCTCTCAGCCACTGGAGAAAGAAGAAAAAAATAAAATAAATAAACAACAACAAAGAGACCATATTCATCCTCAGGTCCTTGGCTTTTGTTGTTGTTGCTGCTGCTGCTGCTGACAGAATTTAAATTCAGGGATAGTCGGTGCATCTTTTACAAACCTGTCAGCATTATGGAGAGAGATGGATTTGTGTTTTCATAGCCTTTGGGATTAAGACTTTCACTTGACAGAAATTCAAACAAAACAACAAAAAAAAGAATTAAAAAAAAACCCTTTATGTCAGACTGATTACACAGCCCGCCACAGTCTAACAAAGAACCTTTGGAGACATGCAGAGTTTAACACCACAGCTGGGACCCGTGAAATAATGCAGCCATTGTATTTTGGCAGGCCTTTTTTTTTTTTTTTACAAAATCGTGTCTTTGCGATGGGTCTGCGTCTGGCTGTCTGGAGTGATTATGACCGGCACTGTGCCACCCTTCTAACAAGTGGCTTGACATTAAACATCATTCAAGTGTCACCCGGGGGGGGGATGTGTTCATGGTGCAAAGACTACCAACACTAGATGCTCTCAAACACATAAACACACACACACACAAATGTGTATACGTAGCCGGCAAGAAAGCTTTAATTCGTAATTGGCTGGGATTAGCTGAGTCGAAACGGGACGGGGGAAGGCAGACGGAGATGAGAAAGCTAATTAGCTATTGTGCAGAGGACTGCTAATGATGATGGTGCGCACCGCGGAGGAGAGTGGGGGGGAAATAGTCTCACACAAGGCAACAAGGACTTGCGCACTAAACTGAACTCCATTAGACTAACGGAGCTGCTCAGGGTGTCGTTTCCTACTGTGGGTTATTTTTTATTTCCCCCTAGGGTTCAAAGTGAAAGCACCGCGATCAATAAGTCGCCAGAGGTCTAGGCGTTGGATTGCATCAAGCGACCAGGAAAAAAAAAAATTGACTCGATGACCAGAGAGAAGTTGCACTTTTCACAGTTTTCCCTCTTGCTAAGACGCAGCAGGAACATGAAAGCGACGCCCGGAGAGCTGCTGCAGCTGCATCTCGTGCTCAAGGTTGACAGTACAGCGCTGAGGTAACGCTGTGTATGTTGGACTTAATTAGCACTAAATAAATGCGTCAAAACAATAATCAGAGAAGCACCACTCCCTCCCGTCGGAAAAAATGTCACCGCTGCAATCAAAAGCTCCCGGTCCCGCCCCCAATCAATCAGCTCTTCAGTGAATCGGTTCTTGATTTAGATTCAGCTCAAACGTGCTGTGTTGGCGCGAACATTGTGAGGACGTGCCAAGAGCCGCAGAGCGTCAAGTAAAGATGAGATTATGAAGATAGAGGTGTGATTCATAAAATCAAGACAAGTGCCAAAAAAACAATTAACCTTTTACACATGTGTGTGTGTGTGTGAGCAAGAGAGAGATTGTGAAAGAGTGTGTGCTTAAAGTTGACTGTGTTTTTGTGTGTTAAAGCTGGCCCCTAGCTTATTGCAGCATGAATGTAAAAACTGTGTTGAAATTCAAAGCCCCACCCCCCAGCAGTTAGTTTAACAAGGACTGGCTGAGTCCAAGAGATCCGGCTTTCATCACTAATTGTAATGATTTACCCCGTCACATGGTAAAAGCACCAAGCGAGAAAAAAAAAAGAAGAAGAGGAAAAAAAGGGCATTTAATACTATTGGAGCACCCTTGAGAAAAGTCCTTGATGATGAATATTACAGCAGCGAACTGCATTGACAAACCCTGGCAGAATGGGAATGGAAACATAGCTCAACTGAAAGTGCGTACACACACACACACACACACACACACACACACACACAATTCATATTACGCCCAATTCACCTTCAAGCTTCCGATGAGTGGGCCTGTAAGATACCCGTCTTCTCAACTGTTCCCGGTGCAGCCCTCGGAGGGTGCGTCCTCCTTATCTGTTGAGCTCCTGTCTGAGGCTGACACTCTGGCTGACTGACGCTCCCATTAATCACCGCGGGCGGGGAGGACCGATGCGATTAGTCATCTCATTGATTCGGGCGGGGGGGGTGTTGTGGAAATAGCCTTTTTGGAATGGGAGACGCTTTCGCTCACACACGGCATTGATTTTGGTTCACCTCAATTTATTTTAATCACCTGCTAACTGGGCCTCGGAGCTTGGAAACGCTGCCGTTCCCATCTGGGCTCTCGGAATTCCCAACGGGGGCTGCGTCATCTTCTTTTGTGAGGGACGTGCGCGTGCGGAGCGCGTTACGGGAGACGCCGTTCGCAAATCGTTCATGACGACGTCTACAAAGCGAGGGAGGGGGTGCAAAAAAGCTTGGGTAGACCTGAGGCTGCGACGGCGCCCTACATGCTAATGAAGAAGTTCAAAAGCAGCTGAGCCGGGCTCTGGTCTTTTCCCCAACTACGGCCCGGTTCTGCCATGTGGAGCTGAGCAGCTACAAACACCTGTGGGCGGATAGGCGAGGGGGAAGGAGGGAGCGGAGGGAGGCTGCGCCGTCGCTTCCCCACTAACAAGCGTAGCCGAGTCGATGCGGCGAACGGCCCGCCGGGGCCAATCATCTACCTCGGTTCTGCAGCCCTCCCATCCCCTCCCAGCCTGAAGGCTCAAACCCCCCACACCCACCCCGTCTCTTCTTTCTGCATTTGATCTCGCTAGTCGATGCTGATTGGATGGAAATGCCACAGGGCGGAAAGCAAAAAAAACAAAAAACAAAACAGAAATAAACACTGGTAGCTGCTTGATAAGAACCGGAGAGAACAAGCGGGGCGTGACGTGCTGGAGTTACACCAGGACACCCGACGTTTAGTCACATTACCTTTCTCGCAGTGCCTCCCTTCACGCCCCATGGGACACTCGCACTTGTAGCCTCCCTCGGGCAGCACCTGGCACTGGGAGGACAGATGGCACCTGTTGGGCTCGCATGGGTCATGGACGTCGGCGCAGGTTGGACCTAGAGAGAGAGACGCACACACAAACACACACACACACACACACACACACACTGTGAGAAAAGCCACCAATGTTTGTCAACCCCTCTCCCTTTTCTTCCATCTGAGCCAAGAGACCAAAAATAAAAAGGGGGCATGAGGATTTCCTCTGTAATAGGGGTCATTTTCCTAATGGGATTGGGAAATATTACACGTCCAGATTAAACAGCGGCGAGCCCCCCCGCCGCCACGTTTCTAGGCCAACGCCGACAGCGGGAAAGGGCTTCGGCAGCGGCTGGTTAGATGCTGGTTTTGCCCTCCGAATTCACCCGTCTGCACATGAGCAGTCGGAGCCTGCCGTGAGGAGGGCGCTTTAATGAACCCCACCCTGCTGAGATGGGGTTCCCACCCACCGGTTTTTCCTCACTCACCCTTATGGAAGCCAGCTTTCATCTTCCACTTCTTCCCTCCCTCCCATATTTTTACTCTCTGCACCCCCCCCCCCTTCCTTCCATTTAGTCTCTCTTCTGGCTCCCTGTGATCGGTCCCTCTCCCTGAGATCCCCGAACTTGGCCACTTGTTTTTGCGAACTGACGCGATGATGAAATCGACTTGAATGCGAGTCCGCGGGGCAACGGTCCAATTCTCATTATCGCCATTCATTTAACGCCGCGTTGCCAACACAAATTTGATCACAGCAATGCTTCTGCCGAGCGCAGGGTTTCATCTCCCACTTCCTCCCAGGCACCGCAGTAAACAGCCAAACATAAAAGCACCCCTTGTATAAAAGGCAACGATCATGTAATGTGATCCTTTATCCAATCCGCGTTTCAAAGTCAAGGAAAAAAAAAAAGGCCTCCTAAAACTTGTCTGAGGGGTCGTTTCCCCCCCAAACCACGAGTCGCACTCCCCCCCGCCCCGTACCGTGTGAGCAAAAAAAATAAGCATTTTACTATTCAAGCATAAAAGTTAACTCCGACAATTAATTTGGTTCTGGGGTGAAACTTTCGGCAGTAAGCTGCCATGCAGCCAGCAAGGAGGGGCACGCTTGGCTGGGCGCTGATGCTGTCTGCTCTTACAGTAGCGAGATTCTCTCTGAGTTGCTTGTTAGTTGGCATCTGCTGGAGGGATAAAATAAAAAAAAAAGAAAGGAAGGAAGACGGGAAGTGAAAATAGAGACAGGCCAAAGGCCAATCACCAAGCGTTTGGCGGAGGTTTTTCATGTTTTTCCGTGCCACATCGACATTTAATCTCTCGTTTCTGAGTCGGACGCTCGGATTTGATGGTGTCTGTGTTTACAAAATGACTTCCAGGGTCCCTCCTGGCGGGGAGGGGGGAGGATTTTCACTGTCAAATTAGGCTGTCAAGCTTACTTAGTGTGCGTGAGTAAGTCATGATCACAGTAAATCCAAGAAGAGAAGGCAAAGTAAGGACATGAAAACATCGCTTTAAACGCGGTTTCGCATCAGATGTGTCACATTTCCCACTCGGTAGCCTGCCCGCGCGTCAGAATAAACCTGCCTGCCGACCTGCTGCCGTGGGCACCTTACCCCAGAATCCTTTGCTGCACTTGCAGTGGAACATCTCCGCCTCCTTGACCTGGCATGCCGCGGCGTTCTTGCAGGGATTTGGCTGGCAGGGGTTGTTGCCGCATTCGCCCACGCCGCTGCCGTACATGCTGTCGCCGCCGGTCTCCTGCAGGTTGAGCATCCGGTTGTTGACGTCCAGCAAGCGGATGCAGCCCACGAGGCCAGCGGCCACCCCCGTCCTCTCCCTCACACTGAAGAGGAAGAAGAGAAGCAAATAGGCAAGGTGAGCGAATGTAAGGTCTTTTTTTTTTTGTGGACACAGTCGCAACTCGTCAAACCACTGACTGACTAACAAGGAGCTTCGGCTAAAGGAGATGCTACAAGGCTGAGGAGCATTTCAAATATCACGGCACCAGCACCAATACCAGTACTGTGAAAGGGACACCAGTGGAGTACTTCATTCAACTTCACCTATTCACAGATTTTGAGCGTCTTTATTTTAAAAAGATATTTATTATTTTAAATTTAGCGACTTTTCCAAAACTTTTGGGATTACATTTTTTTCAAGGACTTTTCCAGGCATGTAAATAACCATTTTAAGATTACATGACTTTTCCTGGTTTTCCATGACATGAAAAGAACCTTGCAGAGAAGGTTTCAGTACTACTTGGTACTGTTTTTTTTCCGTGCGAAAATAGCATATTTTTGCTAATTAATATTGCATATTCAAAACAGACTTGTAGTTTTAAATCCACAGAGGTCAGAGAGAAGAAAACTGCAGTGTGAACTAGAGAGTCAGAAGCCGTCAGCAAAAATGGACCATAAATGGAAAAGCTGGATTAAAGCACCGGATTTAAAATTAAAAAGCTGGAGATTTAAAGGTTTCATTCAAGAGCAGTGTCCCCACACACACACACACACACACACACACACACACACACACACACACACACACACACACACACACACACACAAACATAGTAGGTGGGAGGTCTTACTCCTGCTTTATGTCCTCGGTCACCCCACCGATGAACAGGTCGGTGTCGAGGTTGAGGCCGTCCGTGCCGCGCGGACTCTCGCCCTCCATGTGCGGCTCGTTGTCCACGCTCAGCATGGCGTTGCGCCGGTTGCGAGTCACCACCAGCTGGTGCCAGCGGCCCTGAGTGACCTGCACTTTGCTGACCACGGTGCCGGTGCCCGAGCCCGTGTTGAACCTGGGGAGAGGGTTACGCAAAAGCGCGTTCGAGGAGGTTATTTCTCACGCGAGGGGTTTTTATTTATTGAGCAGGCGGCGCCCAACGACAAGGTGAGCTCCAGAGAGATATGCGAGAAACAAGGTACAAGACTTTGGATTCTGAAATATGTGACTGGAATGAGCCAGTCACTGGCTTAAAAAAAGGACAAAAAGTGTCTTCACACTCTGTTTTTAATTAAACCTTTTATATAATGAGGTTTTGCTGAGGGAAAAAAAGGGCTGTATCATCACAGAAAAGAGCCGCCGCGTATGTGCTCCCACACACATGGTAGCATTAGCACAACCTGGGAGCAATTATCTGCCACAAATAATTACGTCTCGGATTTGCCGAGCTGTGGGTGGTAATCTCACAGCTGTATTTCTGGAATTGAGGCGGGGCTCTCTTTCAAAGCACACACGACTAATGATCTCCTTTGGTTCGCTATTGATTTCCCTCTGAATGGAGGAGTCTAACCTGGCCACCTGAAAGGGCTCCGAGGGCTCAGGGTGAAGACTAAAGACCCAAAAGATGAGGGGAAACGGATGTAGCTTGAAATGGGGCCAAAATCGTATTAGTCCGTTCACATCTCTCCCGAAGATGCAGCCTGTTTTCCACCGAATGATTTTTCTTTCTTTTTTTTCTTGAATTTCTCTTTGGGGATCAATAAAGTAATTATCTATCTCTAGCATACAATCCCACTGCAGGGGGAAGATGAACACTCAGTGTTTCTGCAGGTGTCTGGCAGGGAAGCGGTCAACTCAACGTGGCAATTTGACTCATCATGAGAAGTGACATTGGTTTTGAGCCTGCGGGTCTGAAACTGAGGACGTGGAGACTGAATAATGAGGCTCACGACACTACGGGTATGCATTAAGACGCATGGGATCCGAAGGTTTTGCAGATGGATTCAAACCACCAGCAACAAAAAACAACGTAAGGCAATTCATCACAAAAAAGAAGCCCTACTTACTAATTCACAACATTTCCTGTGTAAGCCTAATGCAACTTAACATGTTGTAATTATAGTGTGTATGCTGCAAATCATGAATCTCAGATCGATGGTGAATTTCTCCGCCACACTGGCACGGTGTGAATATATTTATGTCAATACTATATGCTGCTTCTGTCCTGATGCACAACACTAGAAGTCTGTGAAGTCATTGCATCCATCTGTAAGCACAAACATAACATATATATATATATATATATATATATATATATATATATATATATATATATGTATATATGTATATATATATTGGATTAAAAATACTACATTTTAATGATTATGACATCCATGCACATATTTCCGCGCATATGTTCCCACCATCTGTAAACGTCAACAGCTTGTTTGCAAAGTTTGAACACATTTCCTGCCGTCGTATTTTGCAAATCTGTCAAGAAGCTTCTGTGTCTTTTTCTTACTTACGTTATTTTCCCGGCGGCGGGTGCTTTCAACATGTTTCCTTTGCTGTGATCATTTGTCTCATTATCTCCGGCGTCTCCCTGTTGGCTTTATTCTCATCTGCGTTCCTCTCTCTCTCAGCTGATGACCCCCCCCCCCCCCCCCTCCTCCCATCTCCCTCTTCACTCACCTGAGCTCCACCTTGCCGTTCACCAGAGCCAGGGAGATGAAGTCCTTCTTGCCCGTCTGGCCGTTGTACAGCAGGAGGCCGGTCATCTCCGACGCCCTGAACTCCATGGCGATGCGGACCGTGTGGTAGGCCGTCATGGTCGTGAACGCCAAGTACGACTGACCCCCGAACGACGGGATGAAGTACCGGATCACTGTGGAGGAACGGAGACAACACGCCAAAAGCCTGTCATTACTACACGATTGGCTTCATCGCGGCGTAATAGGCGTTTAATGTGCACAATTAGGAGCGAGCGGAGAGGGAGAGGGAGGGGGGGGTCGCTCACTAGGAATGAGCCTCCCTTGTCAGTTTATTTCAGGAACGGTGTTTTCTCTCGAAACGCTTGTTCAGTTTATCAAAAAGGTGAAAAGGTCGGGGAAAGGAGGAGGAAAAGGAAGAGGAACCCACCCTCAAGTCACATACATTCCAGCACACACACACACACACACACACGCGCACACACACACGCACGCACACACCGATGCGCGCGTGCAGATGAAGACTTTGTTTTTCTGCCACTCTGCAATTATGATGATCATGATCATCATTTCTCCTCCCCCGGGCTGCTTTTCCTCTCGTCCATCTGTCTTTCTGTCCGTCTCTCTGAGGAGAATGGCAGCTGATGAGCTCTCTCGCTTCTAATGACTTGATTGATCTGGGGGAGGCCGCCGTCACCGCCGTCACCGCCGCCACCGTCGCCGTCGCCGCCGTCGCCGTCGCCGCCACCGCCACAGTTTTCTTTAAGCGTGAGTGTGCGAGCGCGACTTCATTTCGCCACTCAAAAGACACACACGGATTCCCACCAGCTAATCCCAGTAATTACCGTCAATATCTTAAGATGCAGCTGTGTGAGGTTGCTGCTCCTCGTCTCTCCCCCCATCCCTCCCAAAAAGAAGGATAAGGTGGGGGTGTGAAACAAAAGAGTTGTGCTTCTCAAGAAGCTCTCCCTGGTTTGTGATTTCCTCTTCTGAGCCGTCCAACCTGTCGGAACCACTCGAGACGAGTTTTGAGGCGCGGCCGGCGAGGACAGATGTTGTCTCAGACTCCATCGAAGGAAAAACGTCTTTGTTCTCAAGTTTAGAAAACGTCCTCTGCGCTGAGCTCTGATTGCTTGTTGTCTTGTTGAGCTTTAAACGACCCAATAAATCATCGGCGGTGATACATAAGCTAGCATTTACATATTCCAGGGCTAACCGAATGTCATTACTCACGCAGCCTAGTTAAGGTGTCACTTTGGGAAGCTGCAATTAGACAAAACTGCGGCCTCACAGAGATGTGTCTTTTTTTTTATACGAGGAAAGTTCTTATAAATGAAACGCTCATTTTCTCTCTTAATGCTGTGTTTCTGCTACTTTATAAATATATGAAAGCCCTTAGGCAAGGTTTGTGGTGATTACAGAACAGCTAAAAGGGCGTGATTGGCACAAAGGAAAAGGAGTGCCAAAAACCCTCTTAGTTGCTGTGAAATCACTGTAAAAGTCAGACTTTGGTGCTTTCTCTGTCATTTCTAATTACAATAGTGAGGACAGTGTGAGGAAAGTCTGATCCAGCTTATGTTCTCAGATGAGTTTGAAATAAGCCTGCACTTTGAAACCGTTGAGAGTAGGAATAACAAACACGGGGAGAGGAAACGCGTCTGAATGCAGGGAGGCGAAGAAGAAGCGCTCACCCTTCTCGCACACGGAGCCTCCTCGGCCGGCGGGGCACTTGCAGCTGAAGTCGTTGCCCTCGTCCTCGCAGGTTCCCCCGTGGAGGCACGGGTGGGAGCTGCAGGGCTTCTGCGGCTTGTGGTGTAGCCGGCCCCTGGCGTGAGCGGCGGTGGTCGCGGGATGCGGCGCGGTGGTGGTGAGCGCCGGCGCCATGGTGGTGGTCGACAGCAGTGTGGTGACCGGCATGGAGGCGGTGGTGGTGGTACGCCTGCCGTTGTGAGGCCTGCGGGTGGAGCCTGGCGGGCGGCGGGTGATGTACGGGGAGGTCGGCGGAGGCCCGGTGGTCGTAGTGCTGGTGGTGGCGGTGGCGGTGGCGGCGGCGGCGGTGGTGGTAGAGGTCGGGGCAGCTGTGGTGACTGACGCCACCGTGGTGGTGGTGGTGGTGGTGGTGAAGAAGGGGATGGAGGAGAGGCCTGTCGACGGAGAACAACAGAAAGTTAGAGTTAAAGCTGATCCTGTTCAACGGCCGTGAAACCTTTTGATAAACCACCTCATGAATAACTTAAACCCCCTTTTTTAATTTGTATTAATCCACACGCACTGCTGTGATAAAACACATACTGCATTACCATAATTGGTGAAGCGGATGTTCTCGTCCTCCGGCTTCTTCACTGCGATGCTGGTCTCTTTCGAGGCCTTCAGCTGTTTCAGCAGCGCTCCTTCGATGTCCTCCACCGTGTACCGAGTATCTGCAATAAACCAGACGTACAAAACGGTTCAGGACCGGGCCTCTGAGGGGCACTGCCAAGCAAATGCAGGACTGTGCCCCCCCCCAATGGGCCAATTGCCCATCTACCCCCCCAAGCGCCGCTTGTCCCCACTTTTCCTCCAGATGAATCGCTCTCATAACGTCTGCTGCAGATGTTCACTTTACAGGCCATGGAGGAGCGCCGCCCCCGCACCGAGGTTATGAAGGAGACTAAACGGCACTCGTAAAATAAAACGTAGGGGCAGAATTGGGCGGGTGGAGTTCTGTCTGGAACGAAAAGGAGCTTTGAGACCCGGCCGTGGCTTCGACCGTATTTTCGACTGAATTCACAGACAAAAGCTGCACTTACTTAGTGGCTTTGTTTTGTTCTTTTTGATAATAGAAGCTTGTCAGTACAACATTAGTGATGTCGACAAGCCTTTGACGGATAAAAAAGAAAAGAAAAAACAGAATAACTCCTTATTAATTGTTTTCCAGGGTTAGTCACTGCATTAAGACACCTGCCAATCACTTGAGGAGTAACAGCAGGCTCCATTTCTGCACACTATATTCTTCTCAATAATCCTAACTGTGCCTTTGACTGCCCAGTACACAGCGAGGTGATGGAGCAGAGGACAAGTCATCAGTCTCACCTTCACGGCCAATTGGAGAACACCTTTATATTTTTTTAACACTGGAGCAAATTGTTGCAAGAGATTAAGTTGGCATTGAGAAGAAATTGGAAACGCCCAAGACGCACAATCCTTTATGTTTTTATGTTTTTCTCTAAATAATAGAATAGTTTGGCTCAGTTTTTGAACCATGGTCATTTAAATGAGCTTTTTGTTGCTGCAGTAGTGCCTCCTGTACTGTGCATCTACTGCAGAGGTAAAATGCCATTTGAGTGCTATGTAAAGGAACAATGTGGCTGCCGCTGCACAAAGAGAACTGTATGGAGTGTTTAAAAAAACAAACATGAACCTCTAAATATGGTGTGCACTGAGTTCATATGTATAGGAAGAGTAATACAAGATTAGGTTAGGCAAAGGAATCCAGGAGAACTCATTTTGGACCTCTGTGGACCGCTTCACAGTCCACAGAGTTACGAGCGAAAATGTAAAGCGCTTTAAAACACGCTGAAGCGGTGGCTAATTCAGCATAAAAAAATATAATAATTAGGTCTTCCTTGGCCGGTGGGCTAACTTTCAACCCAATTTCATTTAAATCCAGTTAGATTTTTTTGTACTTATCGGACTTTCTCAAAGACAAAAGGGTGAACAAACTATAACTGAACCGCATAAAGCTCTCTATTGGTATTTCACCACCTTTTCTCTCCTTCAAATCCTCTGCTCTCCTCAGAGATCTCTCACCTGGCTTGAAGTGCGCCTCCACAAAGGCCAGGATGGAGTTGCTGGGCGCCAGGTTTCGCACACGGACGCTCATGAAGTCTTTGTGTGCGTCCGACTTCCTGAACAACTCGTTGAGCTGAAGGAGGGAGGGAGAGAGAGAGAGAGAGAGAGAGAGAGAGAGAGAGAGAGAGAGAGAGAGAGAGAGAGAGAGAGAAGAGAACAGAGGGAGGAAATAACAGAGGGAAGAGATGATAAATGAGGCTGGTAATGAGCTCCCCGCTATCATAGCAGCGAGTCCGTCTCCAGAAGACTGTACTCTATATCTTCAAGGAAGAAAGGCTGCCGCTCAAAATTGGGTGTGGTGTGGGTGCACAAATTGACATTTAGCTGCAGTCGTGGCATTAATTACAGAGACAAGTTTTCAGGAGGAGCCCAGATAAATGTCGTGCAACCCTGACATGAGCTCCTGATTGGTTTCGCTCCCTCCACGCTCCCACGTGTGCAAGTTGTAAAGAGAGAAGAGCCAGAAGGGTGGACGACGATATTGCAGCAGCAAGGCTGGCTGAAGTCAGCCAAATAAATGAAATATTATATCTAAAAAAAATTGGACCATTTTAATGGCAGCTACACATAGTCAGTGTCACGGTCCCAGCGGATTCATCACACTCACTCGGAAGCAAAGCCTCCGCCTCGTTTCGGAGGCGGGTTGACATCGCGGGAGGTGCCGCTGACCCCACTTTAACGGAGCTTCCCCCTGGAGGCCGGTGTCCAGTGTTTGACCCCCGGCAGCGCTCCTCCATGCGGACCCATCTGCCGCTTTTCCACTCGAGCCGAGCATCGTCCCCTCATTGTGGTATATTCCCACCAAAGAGGCATATTCTGCTAGAACTCTTGTGGCTTGCGGCAGAAGTAATCATGTTTCGCTCATTTCCGAGTTCCAGGCACGGGGAAATGCTCACGTTAATGTTTAATGTCTGCAGCAGGGGTTGTTTTTTTCCCCCTGCTCTTATTAACTGTATCGTGGAGGTTTCCTACGTGAGCGCCGATTGCAAGAAGCTGCTGCGCCGGCTCGTGACGCTGCGGTACTCAGTAGTTTATCCTGAAGGTTTAGATTATCCCCTTCATGAACTAAATGACTCATTTGTGGGCTGAGGTGTAAAGGCAAATTAGATGGATCAATAAGACAAAAAAATGAAGTATTCTTCCAAAGCCGGCCTTGGGATGTGAACATGGACAAACACTGAGCTACTGGAGGAAAAAGCCTCCGGTTTCTCTAACGTTCATTAACTTATTTACTAATGGTGACCGGTTGCAACAGAAAATGTGCTGCGGCTTGATTCTGTGTGTGTCTGTGTGCATCTGTGTGTGTCTATGTGTATACGCTGTTCAAGTGAGTGTTGGAAGATGAAGAGGGGGACGGCTGCTATCAAGTGGCACACCAGGCTTCAGAGATACACAGGCTCTGAGGACACACACACACACACTCAGAAACCGCTGTGAGGTAGTAGATTAGGTCCCAGTGGAGGCTAGTGAGACTGTAACAACAGCTGGTAGATGTGTACTGTGGACACACACGCACACACACACACACACACACACACACACGGCCATTTCATCAGCAGAGCGAGGCCCTGGCTGTTCAACAGAGACGTTTTATCAAAGATCCGAAGCTCAACAGAGAAAACGGACGACGGGGTAAACCAGCTCCTCGCCAGCGACCGGCGGCTCGGCCGTCCCGAACCTACGAGACTCGTAACCGTCTCGATTTTTCAAATATCTCGAACATCTTAATTAATCTCGCATGAGATGCCGCGCTGGTGAAGTGTTTGGCGAGGCGATTGACAAATTAGTCTTTGGACGCGTCTGCCGAGAGCTGTCTTATTAAAGTTGAAGAGTTCTGGAAGCCTCGTGGAGGTTCAGTGCTAACTCAGCCCGAAAAAAAGCTTTTATGCTGCGCTTGAAATGAAAAGAGTCTGCCAAATTATGTGAAAATCCTTAATCAGTCAGCGGAATATGTGAGGACATCTGTAGTTCGATATACACACACGCACACACACACACACACACACACACACACACACACACACACACACACAACCCGGTGAACAGTCTTGTTTTGCTAGTATCTACCTAACTGGGTAAAAAAGAGGAGAAAAAAAACTATATTCAGTTTTCTCTTTTTATTGAAAATAGGCTGTGTTGTCTCCCACTGATATGATGTATGTACATCGATAGTACATAAATATATACGTATATATTTTAGCCTTGTTATTTTCCTCCCAGCTCTCCGTCCAGAGAAAAAGGCTCTCTGGCTCAGCGTGACAGAATATTACTCGGCAGCTTCAGGGTGTCAAGTCCGTAAAACCTTGCAATGAAGCCGGCGGGCTCGCCAGAGCTCAGCATTTGATTAGTCTGGCTCGAGGCGAAAGCTTTTAGTGCCTCGAGATGCTTTGAATGTTGTTTCAGAGGCTCTGCACTTTTTTGGGGGGGGAAAAAAAAGATTGAAGAAGATTGAAAGCTGGACCGCGTGACGCTTTGCTGAACGGCCTCCACTGTGTGCCGAGGTGGCCGCCATCCCGCGGGCCAGTTGCTTTACGGCGGTGTTAATTGCAGTTTAAAAAAACCAAAACAAAAACACACTAGAAGAGGCTAAATGACTGCGTGGAATCGCTCTCTTTGTGAGTCATCATTACGTGGACAAATCTACAGCATCGTAAGTTTGTTAACGTCAGCCAACGAAACCCTCACAATGTCAAATATCATCAACGCCATGTGACTCAATGCACTTACAGCGCTCTCGATGCTGCGGGCCGTCTCTCCGAACAGCTCCGACTTGGGGTCCTCCATCTCGCGGGTGTAGAAGATCTCCTGGCCCTCCACCTGGTCCAAGTGCAGGAACCCGCTGAACCTCATGGTGGCTGGAAGGAGAGGAGGCGAGGGAGAGAGGATGTGATACTCGCAAACGCCAGCGCTCAAACCTTTTCCTGTCACTCAGCTCCCGGTGCCTTCACGCAGTGCTCGGTTTTGTTTTTTTTTGAGGGGGGGGGGGGGGTCGTGCCATTTTTGGGTTAGTGATGGATTGCGTGTTTGTGTGTGTTTGACAAAGTTAGTGAGTTTGTTGCTGAGTGCGTGGGCGGTTTGAAGAGGGGTGTACGTAGTGGTGGTGGAGGAGGTGGACTGTGAGATATGAGAGAAGGAAGGAAGGAAGGAACAAAGAAGCAAAGGGAAGGGAAGTCGGAAATATGGGCCAGTTTTACCAGACTGAGACTCATCCCAAAAGCTGGCCGAGGCATGGAGGGCTGGGTAAAAAGACAACAAGTTAGACAGACACACAAATACATGAAGGGAAAAAACAACACACACACACACACACGAAAGAGAAAACAGCCCAAAGGCACTCTCACAAGGGCCTTCTTCAGCAAAGAGTGAGCCTCCCTGTGCGACCTTGGGGTTTATGTTGTCCAACATTCATCAACTCGATTCGTTTTTCCTCTTCTTCCTCGTCCCTGCACTGCTTTCAGAGGAGCGCGCGCGACAGAAAGCGGGAGGGGATTTTGTGCGCGCGTGCGAGGTGGAGGAGCTGCCACGCTTCCACGCCGCTCGTAATCAGCAGAACAAATTGCCCAAATCAATCATGGCCGCCCCTGCCTGAGCAACGCAAAAGGGGAGAACGGGAAGAGCACTTGTTTGATTATCGTGAAAGATAGCCGTAATTGTCTCCTTAATGCCCGCCAGACCGGTGACTGGCACAGCCCGGGAGGAAAAATAAATAAAAAACTGAACGGAAAGGACAGCAGACACCGCCGCCACTCGCAGCCTCCCACTCTGGTCTCTACGGGGCTGTCAGGGTGTCGATTCACATGTGGCGGCGGCAAGAAGAAATACAAAAAAAAAACAGGCAAATGGACGAGGTTTTCGCCAACAAGAGGAGGGGTGGGGGATGAGAGGGATCTGACTTTGAATCTGCTAAGAAGACAAACATCAGAAAAGGGTGATTTTCCAGCCCGCTGCCGTGACGGACGTAACGAGAAGAAAGAAAAGAGAGGGATGAAGGGATTGGCAGAGCGATTTGACTTATCAGATGCTGGTGAACTGGGAAGTGTAATGGATTTGTCAGACTCTCACTGGCACATGGAAGCGTTTTCAGCAGCCGAGGCTCAGCGTGCCATCAACGTCCACACGGCCATTTGATCTTCGACGTGGTCGTGGAGGCCGTCGTTTGAACGTGGCGTACAGCCTGCAGCGATTACGTTTATTTTCTTCCCGAGCAACACATCGGACTAAGGAACCGGAAGGAGGAGTCCTCAAAACCTTCGCAAATAAACCCAAAATGATCTCCAGGGTTGCCGGTACATAAAATACATTCGCCTTCTGAAGGTCGGACTTCCACAGCGCAGCTTTACAACCTAAACACAAGCCGAGTTTCAAATCAATCGCGCTGAGTGAGTGTGTGAGTGTGTGTGTGTGTGTGTGTGTGTGTGTGTGTGGACCGAGCTCGACCTCGAGCCACTCCATCGGGGGATATTTCAATAAAACGGGAAGATTGGAGCGGACGGAAAAATCAGTGGAGGCGGCCGGCCGTGCGTCAATACATCGGACGGTGCAGGGACGTGTCACTTCTAATGAGCGGAGGCTCGGCTAAGCTCCCCAACACAGGAGAAAAATTTAAAAAAGCAAGTATCGATCAGCCTATCGCCCTGCCTGCTTTTATTGGTAACACTTGAACTGAATGAAGTATTGATCGTCGGTGCGCCGGTCATTGTTGGCCCAGACAAATATTTACAGGCTTTAGTGGATTTGTTACAACTGCTGTCTCTTACAACCTGTCACAGGCTCGTACAGGTCTACCGCCTGGATTTGGGATCAAAAGGACATGAAATCCAACCTCAACGGCGTTTCCACGCTTCGAGCACGTTTCGTCTGTAAGCCCTGTGAAACAAATGAAACGGCCGGCGGCTACGGAGGGGCCAAATGAGGCCTCATGTCTTTTTCCCCCCGATCGCGTCGTGGATTGTGCGGAGGCTTATCGAAAAGGACTTGGGACACATGCGACGGCGCCCCGGAACCGCGACTCCGCACGCTGATTTGTGGTCTCGGCTCTTTGGAGTCACGACCCCTCGGTGCTCCCACGGGATCCGAGGAGAATCCCTCCCTATTTTTTCCTGCAATCAGCCGGACTGACACCGCCGGGACAAATAGAGGGCAGAGGGATGGAGCGAGAGAGAAGCCCTTTATCTTTATGAAACGGGCTCTGGCAGAAGGCACTGATTGGTACAGCGGCGCTCGTCGGGGGCCTCTGCCTCTGGTAGTCTCGCCGCTCTCTCGCCGCTCAACTCCACAGAGAAATGAACTGATGCAAGACTGGATTGAGATTGACTGAGTTGAGAGGGGGGGGGGGAGCGGGAGATATACAGCTCAAGGGAGAGATACCGAATGATGAAGAGAAGAGGTTGTGTGTGTGCGAGAGGCGGGAGATTAAAGTAAAGAGAGAGAAGGTGAAGGAGGCGAGAAAAAAGCGGGAATAGAGACACGGATGGTTACTCATAAACCAAGGCACACAAGCTCTAAAGTATGACGATGACTCAGGGAACGGCTAATATTACAGTCAGTGTCGTCAAATTCATAACCGCAGTATTACCGAGCTAACGCTTTCTTTTTTTAAATGTTTTTTTTTAATTTCCTGCCACCTGCCAATATGATCATTTACATATGAGGGTGGTGATTCGTGAAAGCGTCGCAGCGGGGAGGGGGGGGGAGAAAAAAGAAATAGCACCTGTTCATCTGGTTGTTGAAGGCAGATGGCAGAATATCTCTATTCACGAAGTAAACATTCAAAATGTCCTGTTGATTCGCAATGCATCCAGAATAATTACGGTTATAAATTGTAGAAGGCAGTTTAAAAAAAAAAGAAAAGAGAAAAGAAAACATTAGAAGAACAACGACACCGGCATTCTGTGCAGTGATAATAAAAAAAAGAGTTGATTATTCAACATTAAAAGCAACAGAGAGTCTTTTGAGACTTTGTTACGTGAGATGGAAAGAGCTAAGAAGCTAAGCTAAAAGTTGTGGTGCTGCCAGCTCCCGTTGTCTCGACAGAGAGGAGGAATGTTGCAAAAAACCACTACAAAACTACAAAGACAAAGCGTTAATGAGACTAAGCCGCTTCTCTCTGGCTGCAGCCCTGATGCTAAGCTAGGCTAACCCTCCCACGGCTCCATACCGAGCGCGGGCATTAGAGTGGGGTGTCGATCCTCTCGCCTCGCTCTCAGAAAGAGAGCGCTGTTGTTGAACAGTAGCGCAGTGCCTGCTGGACGCTCAGAGGAGGGAGAGCAGAGGTGATCAGGAGGCAGAGAAAGAGTTCTCTGGAGAGGCACTCGGACTCACAGGGGCAGTTGGCGCCCTCCGGGGTGCTGGACGCCGTCCTGCCGTCGGGGCAGCAGCCGAACTCCGCGTTGTCACAGGATGACCTGTCCTCAGCCGAGGGGACGGTGGTGCTCGCCAGCGTGGGACCTGGAGGGTGTAGGGGAAACACAGGGGGCTCATATTAATACTTCACCACGCTTCAGAAGATTCATGAATTACAAGCTAGCATATATATATCGCTGACAGAGACTTTTTTTTAGGCTCTGGGGGATCGGCCGTGTAACTGGAAGGTAAAGAACGGTTTGTTTCCCCACAACATTGCTCCTGCCTCAGCAGATGGCTGTGACGTTTCAGTCCGCTGACCTGTGATTGGCCGCTAATAGAGGCATCTGTCGGAAAGCGATTATATGGCATCTTCATGGGAATTGATTTTATACCTAGAACTCATTTTGTCAGGCAGAGAACACATAATGGGCACTGTTGCCAGTCTTGTCACACACACGGAGCACTTTAAATGATGAGGGGATATGATAACCGCTCGCCGCCGATTGGCTGAGCGCTTGCCTTCAAGGCTTTCCAGAAGAAAAGAAAGGCCCCGTGCTGTCGTGTTTGCGTTGCAGTCCCTGGATATCTGGCTATCTCGGGACATAAAAGACATTAAAGTGGCTGGGCTTTCTCCCTTTGAAGGATGGCAGCGCAGCGCGGCAGCGAAAGCTCCGTCCGCTCTAATGGCGGTGTCGGTTGGAGGAGGGTGTCTTGGGGGGAAAGCAGCGCAGTTTATGGTCGCGCAGAGATTAGAAATAATCGTGGAGGCAAACTGCTAGGGGCTAAACAAGTCGTAAAGACGCCAGAGGCGAGGGACGTCCGGCTCAAGGACTCGCGGTCAAAGGAGGTGAGGGGAGGGGAGTGAGTAGATAGGAGGGAGGAGGGAAGTTTATAGGGCATCTGTTGGCGTGCGGTCTGCAGATTTACAGATGCTAGCCTGGAAAGGAGAGCGTTGGTGGGTAGGGGTGGAGGGGGAGGACCGATCACAACGGCAAGAGGACTCAGCGTGAGAGCCATGAGAGCTGTCAAACAAATACACACACACACACACACACACACACACACACACACACAGATAACAGCAGATTTCAACAGAGCGCGGATACAAAAACAAGCAGAAAGGAGCACCTCTGGCCTGCTCACATTTATATACTCAGACAGTGATATGTGCACTCGGAATTGGACAAACTCAGTGGCATGAGGAGCGGGGGATAACACACACACACACACACACACACACACACACACAAACAGAGATAAGACCTCAACATACATAAACAAACAAACAAACACACAGTTATGAAGGCACACAGATTACCGTGGATTTTAATATCCATGTTGAAATCAGGCCCGTGCGATCTGTGTACGTCAGCAGGCACGCACCGTTAAAAGAAAAAAAGAAGCAGCAAAACATCCGAGTACGCTTGGGTACACATTCATTTACACACAAACACGCACGGCCACGAGACACCGGGTCTCCTTGGCAGACAGGCTACATGCCTCTCGCGTCACCGAGCACTCTGGTCAGCCTCTGACAAGAGAATAAATCTCAAGACTCAGGGAGAGGAGGAGGAGGAGGAAGAGCCGAGGAAGAGCACACTGGGGCCACGCTGTTCCATAAATCCATGTCCTGTTTACTGCGAGCTGTCAGGCGAGGTGGACGGATGGGTGGTAAACAACAAACAGAAAAATGAAACAAAAACACATCAATAAAATAAAGCTCTGATTGAAAAGTCTTCGTCTTTCCCCCTTGTTGTCCGGGGAAAACGGCAGCCCGCTGTTACAGTCGGGGAGGGCATGTCGAGAAAGATTTGAGACTAGTCATGTGACACGGTAGGCAGCATCCGCACACGCATACACACACACACACACACACACACACACACACAGACGCTCACACCTCAACCTCCCAGTCACATCAGGCCTGTCAAGTCAGGCTCCAGAGATGCCGGGCTGCGAGCTGGCAGCCTCATCCGGCCGGCCGAGAGTCTATTTTCCAGCGGCTGGTTTCGTTCTGCGAGCTGTTGGAGGAAGAAGCGCGGGGGACGTGGCTGATGGTGACCAATGCCAACACGTTCCTCTCCTGCAATTGAGATATGCATCTTGTGCGGGTGTAATCGACACCAAACGACACCGGTTTACAGAGGGTGTGTCCCGCCCCCTCTGCTCAGCCCTCTTTGACATTTGTCTTCTCAAAAAAACATTTGCATCGAGATAGAAGAATCCCGTGCCGACGCGAGCTTTCAATCAACAGATGATGTCATGGATGCGTGTCATGATGTCAGCTCAGAAGAGACTATGGAGTTAGTTCAACCCTTGCTTGGAAGAAGAACAAACAGACAAAAAGCCCCTCCCACACAGCCCTCAAAGCATTATGGGTAATGAAGTGAAAGAGCAGTGATTTACCGACAGACTGCTCGCCCCCACTGGCCTCTGTTGGGATGCCGCTACCTGCTTCCTCATCCTCCTCCTGCTCCTCCTCCTCTTCTTCGATCTGCTCGTCCCCGCTCGGCTCCCCGCTGCCCGAGCCCTCGAAGGACCTGGTAGCGGAGGGAGCGGGGCGGTTGCGAGAGGAGTGGGTGTTGTCGGCGCGCTGCGGCGGCGGCGGCTGGTTGTGGATGGAGTTTGCTCTGTTGTGCATGAGGGTGGAGGAGTGGGTGGTGGCCGGGGGCCGCCCGGTGGTCTCCGTCTCTTCCGTCCTCGGAGGCGGGAGGGCCTCCACCATGTTTGGGTGGAATGGGGCCGGGGTGGTGGTGATGGTGGTGGCGGCAGTGGCGGGGGTGGGGGTGGGTCGGTCGGCCGGCTCAGAGATGGTTTCTGGTGGAGGGAAGGGGAGGAAGCAAGGAATGGATGAATGACTGGGCAAAGATGAAAATGTTGGATTTCGCGTCACAATAACTTCATCACAAACCTAAAAAAACAAAAACACAATCACACCAAAAGGAAACAAAAAACCTCATCAGCCAACAAAGCCACTTAATGATCATTACCACCGGATGTTAAAAATAACTTTACATAACTTCCGCATTTACCGAATCATTATCTCCTTTTTAATCGTCCAACCCTTCTTCCCAATGCTCAACAATGTTATCATGAAAGGAGAAACACACGCACACACACACACACACACACACACACACACACACACACACACACAGACACTCCTGTTTGTAAAAGCAACCTCTGATTAGAAAGCCGCAAATGGTTGAGATGTCGAGAATCTTTATCTGACAGACTTTTAAGTAATGAAAGTGCATCCATATGCAGACTGAATATGGAATATGCCCAACAGATGACATGCTGCATTTAGAGTTATTTGCACTGCGGTGTGTTTCGCCTGCAGATGAGTTATGTTGCCCAAACCGGGTTAAACTACTCCAGTCGGTGTCAAAGCACAGCGAGCCTCCGCTTGTGTGGGCACGCACGCGCAATGCGTGTGTGTTTGTGTGCAGTGTCCCCGGTCACCAATGCATATGAATTATACATCCATATTCAAGCGCTGCCCCTCCGGTAGCGAAGCTTTAATCACCAACAGCCAGCGCCTCCGGTGATGAATGATTGATAGAAATGGGGCGAAAGAAGCCGGCTTTAACTCCGGCTTCAAAGACGGAGCGCCGCACGCTGCTTCACGGAGAGCGTGAGCAGATCCGTCAACGCCAACACAAACACGCGGCTGTTTGGCGAATGCGTATACAAACATACACACACGGAACACACACACAAACGCACAGACACACAAACGTATTTAAAAATCCTTCCAAATGAGGGAGAGAGAAGAGGCGCTGGTGCAAAAGGACAAACTGTCTGCGATAAAAGGACGATAAATAGGACAAAAACTCCTCGGGGGGTGGGTTGGGGTGCGTGTGCGTGTGCGTGTGGGGGGTGTGTGTGTGCGTGTGCGTGTGCGTGTGGGGGAGTTGGCGGGGAGACGCTACATTAGCAGAGCACTTCAGATTGAGCCGAGCCAAGCAGGCGTGACAATACCGACGTTCTCCTTTTTTTGTCTCATGGGGTATCGGTGTGTGGGTGAAAATAAAAAAAAGAAAAGATTAAAAAGCCTATATGGCGTAGATTTGCGCCTCATTTGGATTTGCCTAACATTATGTGTAGGACTTAATTACATCGCTATAATCGCCTGTTTGATTGGCAATTATCCACCGAGGTGGGAAATGCGATACCTACACCGAGAGACAGGCAGGATAAAAGCCTGGTACCTGGGAGGGAGGGGTGTGTGTGTGTGTGTGTGTGTGTGTATATATATATATATATATATATATATATATATATATATATATATATATATATATATATATATATGTAGAAGGGGGGAGTGCACAGAGCAGCGATGCTATCGCCAAAAACGGTCGCATGCGTTGCCTTTCCTCTTGGCTACACCTGTCAGTCAGGTGCCAAGCTTAGCGTCAGGCAGCTCGCTCCCTGAGAAGTATCTAAAGTGTGTGTGCGTGTGTGTGTGTGTGTGCGTGCATATCTCCAGCAGCGAGCTCCGTGACATGGGATAAGCAAAGAAAAGAAACACGCGTCTGAAAGAGGAAAGAGGGACTGGCAGCACAGTCTGTTCAGCTGATGCTCCTCTTAATCAGGTTGAATAGTCTCTTTTTTCTGTGTGTGTGTGTGTGTGTGTGTGTGTGTGTCTGTGTGTCTGTGTGTGTGTGTGTGTGTGAGAGTGCTTATTTTCCTCTCAGTGGAGCAGTGGACAGTTATGTCACATGGTGGAGATAGAGGAAAATCAAAAATCATTGTCATCTCGGCTTGTCTCAACCGTGTAGTTATTGTTGAAAGCCGGTTATTAAGATTGTTTGAGGTGTCAGCCGTGCTCAGCGAGGAGAAGAAGCAGGAGGAGGAAGAGGAGGAGGAGGAATCTGGATACAGGAGATTGGCAGGGGGAAGACGAGGAAACCGCAAGAGCCAAGAAGACAATTTATAAGATAACGAAAGAAAGGAAAAAAGCTGGTTAACAAAGCAACAAAGCTGTATATATATATATATATATATATATATATATATATATATATATATATATATATATATATATATAACAAGTCAAACAGTAGTCAAATGAATGGGGAGATTGTGTAATGAGAAAAACGTGTCGAGGAGATGGTGAAGTCAACTTCGCCCGCGTTGTTCACCAACAACGCGGGCGTGTTGGCTCCCGACGCCATATGCTGGCACTACGTTGCCAATTTCCCCGCAAACCCACAGGTGATAACGCCATATGGGAGAGGCAGGTCGTTGCCAATAGGGTGGCCATCCCGCCAAACCCTCCCCCCCCTCTCCCCCTTACCACCTCCTCTCGCGGCTTCCAATTTTTTTCATCGGTCCAAACGCCATTCCTCAGATGTTTTATACAGTAGCTCTAGATTTAGAGTTTCTTTGCTTGGTTTCTCAGATGTGGTTGCTGAGACACCAGCAAAAAAAGTAATAAAAAACTCCCCCCCACCCGCTCTATATACTCTGTGGCTGCGCTGCGTCTTTTTTTTTTTTTTTTGAAGACTTCACAGAGAGCTGCGTAACATCACAGTTTTTCCTCTTGTCACAAGCGGAGCCGATTTAAAGGAGCTTCTTCTGGCACGATTCCTTCCCCAGCCTGCCCCATTAGTGGCCGACTGTGCTGCTGTCGCCACACACACTGTGGCGTCGGAACAAGAAGAAGAAGAAGAAATATACAACTTCCTTCTTTTTGAAAGAAATGTATAAAGTTGATGACCGATCAAGGATGTAAAAAAAAAAAAAAAGAAGACAGGATCAATAGTCGGCTCATTTACTCAGCCCCTCGTTCACTCGTGCCCGGCGTTGCTCTCGTGTGAGGCCACGCAGCATCGGCGGGCCACGGCGCTCGTCGGGCCTGGAGTCTGGTAGCGCTGCATGTAAACAGCGGGAGGGGCGGAGGCAGAGCAAATGCTAATTCGCACCCAGCCACACGTGAAATGAGCTCGAGATCTAACACCCCCCCCCCATCCCTCCTCCCGCCCCACCGCCACCGACCCCGCGAGCCGACAGCAGCGCCGACGGAGCGGCGAGCTCCCCGCAGTGCGACCGCATCCGGGTGGAAAAGAAATTAAAAGATCCTCTGCGGCTGTCGGTGGGGCCCGAGCGCTCGCCTGTCTCTCTTCCTCACGCTGAGGATTCAAGACAGAGAGAGAGAGAGAGAGAGAGAGAGAGCGCTGCGAGGCGCCTTCTTACCTTCTGTGTGCAGCAACGCTAGGTGAGGGATTACACACAACCCTGCATCTCCATTGCCAGGCAACAGAGGAATGATAAACCAGACTGGATTTTGGCTTCTTCTTCTTCTTCTTCTTCCTCCTCCTCCTTCTCCCGGTAACCCACGGGCACCGAATTTGCAAGTGCCAGATGTTCGGGGACTTATCAAAGCCTTGTCGATCACTCGCTGAGCATATTTTGGGATTCTTTATCCCCGCGTACCTGCAACGGGCGACTCAACACAGACCTCCTCCCTCTCTCCCTATGGATATGACCTAGTTTGGGCCCTGACAAAAGGGGGCTCACGAGATGACGAGGGCTGGTGACACGGTGTTCGGTCTACCTGATCCGTGCCCACCGAGCAAAGAGGTTGAATGAACATTTCTCCCCCCCCCCCCCCCCCCCAACCCCCCTTCTGAAAAGGATGAAAAAAAGTGAGACACCTGGCAGTGTCTCGTGGCCAGAAGCACACAGCTGGCACTCGCCCCACTCTCTTGCTAAGCTTGCCGGCAGGCGTCTCTAGGACCCCGTCGTGACTGCAAGCTGGCAGTCGGCGCGACAACTTCACTGTACATGAAAAGCCCGGCGGCCTTTGGCGCGCGGCCCAGCCCCTATTACAGCGATCCAAACAATATCCGTCAGCATCTGGACAGTCGGGGTGAGAGCTGTAGCTTTTACTCAGCACTCCATCCGCCGTTGCGCACATTGTTTAGCTCTCACCTGGCTCACTTCACGCACTCGGTGGAAGGAACTAAACGGAGCTTGAGAAACAAGCAGAACCCTCGAGAGAGAGAGAGAGAGAGAGAGAGAGAGAGAGAGAGAGAGAGAGAGAGAGAGAGAGAAAAACCTCAAGACCAAATAACTCCTGAAATCTGAAGGATGTCTTTTGAGAAAGGAAAACAAATAACATGGATTTCTTGTAGACTCAAAATTCAAGTCGAGGGAAACCTGCACACTCGGCGCTGTGACTTTAACAAACAGCAGGAGGACGATGCGGGGCCCCCTCGTGGCACAGGTCCTCATCTTTTGATCAGGAGGAGGATGGAGGGGGGGGGAGAGGGAGAGCTCACCTGTGCACTGTCCAAAGTGTTGCACCGCGACGTCCTTGTCCTGCCTGCAGGCGATGGTCCTCAGCTGGCACTGGTCGGCGTAGGTCACGCCATCCGAGCCGCACACCTGCTCCACAGTGACAGAGACGGAGGGCGTTATGGGAGACCGGGAGAAAACTAATTTGCTGAGGGGAAGGGGGGCGGGGAACCCACCTTGGTTTTGTTTCTCTCGTCGCAGTCGGGCGGGGGGCACTCGCAGTTCGCTTGGTCGTTCACCTCGAAGCAGGCGGCTCCGAAGCGGCACACCAGGTCGTCACATGACGACGGGGCCTCGGGACCTGTGGGAGGAAAAGAGGGGGCCGGGGGTTACGCATTTTGTACGGTCCCAAGCTCTCTAGGTCGCTGCTCTATGAATTTAGTTTAACTTCTGAGATTAATAACAATGGAGCCAAGAGGAAGCGTCTCTGAGTCTGTAACACGTTCACGTTTCACGTTCATGGTTGCCATGGATCGCGGTTGTGCCTTGTTGCCATGGCTCTGCCCCTGACTGGCGCCTCCTATAGCGCTCTACAACAATATAGTTCACAATGTCTGTTTTCTTTCACGGGTTGTCTATATTGTCATCTTATTGAGTTATTCATGAGGCTATTTTGCACACGCTCGTCTATTCGCTTTTCCTGAGGTTTCCTTCTATTTTTTCCCCTTTTGTGCATGTCTGTGTCTGTGTGTGTGTGTGTGTGTGTGTGTGTGTGTGTGTGTGTGTGTGATTTTGAGGGGGTGGGGGCTCTTTCCTACTGTAATAGCCAAATGGCAGTCTGGTGTTGTATGCTGTACAGATTGTGGAGCCCGCTGAGGTTCATTTGCTATTCGTGATATTGGGCTATATCAATAAAATTGACTCGACTTGTTGCTTCAAAGCTGTTGGATGTTCGCATGAATAAAAACAATCTCTTCATACCTGGTTTAATGACCGTGACACGACCCACCCCCGCCCTACACACACACACCTCACGCCCTCGCCCCGGGTTATTATAAAAATGTGTCCCATTACCCTGTGCGTTACTTTCTCTCTTAGTGCCTGACCTGTTTTTAGTGTCTTTCCATCCACAGTTGTGCAGCAGGTAATGTGATGTTAAAAAAAAAGTTACCTGTCACACAGCGTGAATTATTCATGCTTTCGTAGACCGCAGCATTTATTCCACCTCAAACTGCCTTACTGTTGTTATTAAAAAATAAATACAAAAGTTACGTAAAGCTTGTTTTTTTCCTGCCTCCACAGATCTCTCCCGAAAGCCCTCTGAAAGCGTTTGAAGCTTTGGAAGTTGCCGCTGCATGAGCCTGCAGCCGGAGGCAGCCCGACCGTCCACCTGCCGGGCGGTGAGTGTGTGGGGTCTTTGCATTGTTGCAACATCATGGAGGCTTAGAGTACCCCCCCCCCCCCCCTCCTCCCGGCCCATCCCTGGGCTCCTGCTTTCATGCACCACATCTTGGCACCTTGTCTTTTCATCTAGCCGGGGCGTGCGGCAGTGTGTGTGTGTGTGTGTGTGTGTGCTACGTGTGTGTGTCCCACCACCGTGCCGAGACTGCCGGCTTCATTAAGCTCTTGACTTCCAGTCGATATCTGATGGTGCATCTTAATCAAGAAGCTGCAGGCCCCCGCAGCAGGAACTAACCTTTCCCTCAACCGGCTTTTGAGCTTGTGCAATCACTACGGGTTGTTTCCATTATTAGTCCGAGTATAAACACACGGCGTAAAAATGTTATCTATAAACTAAAAGGGCAATGTGTCGCAGCACACGATGTTCGTGCACTCCGCTATCTTCTAAATCGGCCGTGCCCGGCAGCCGCCTCTCTCCCTGTGCCAATAAACCAGGTGGGTGTGAGGAGCAGACAGAGAAAGGAGGCGCTGCTGCGGGGCTGATCCGCGGCGGAGTGCAAACACTTGAGGATGATAAAGGAAAAGTGTGTGTGTGTGTGTGTGTGTGTATATGTGTGTGTTTATGCGGCTCATTAACGCTCTACCGGTGGCCCTGGTACTTTCCCTCATTACCTTTGTCGCAGCCATTCATGCCCATCTTGCTTCCGTCTGGACACACGTTGCACTTCATGCCCTTCGCCCCCGTCTTGCAGGAGCACAGGCCCGACATCTGCTCGCAGTCATCCCGGACCGAGCCCGTGGCGTCGCAGTTGCACGCTGCCGTGGAGATGTGAAAAAAGAAGGTAAGTGCCAGTTAGGGACAATGAGAGGAAAAGGGGATGAGACTGGCTTGGTTTTCTAAGTGTGTTTGAGGCCACCGTTGGCTCTGAACTTTGCGTCAGACACAACCGCCGTGTCTTTGGCGAGGGTCGTGAAAAGTTCACCCGGCCTCAGGCGGCCACAGAGGGGGGAGGTAGAGGCGGAGTGCAACAGAAACTCAAGAAAACAACCCCAGGGAAGGACAGCAACCCCATCAGGTTCCTAGAATCAATGATGTGGTTTTATTTTCTGCTGCTTGATCTGGTTTTGGTGCGCAGTCAGTGTGTCGTCGGCTTGCTGCGGGTAAACCTTGTTAAGGTCAGGCCACGGGTGAAGCACCTGCACACTTCCTGCTGTTGACTGAAAATGCTCTCTGCGGCGCCGGGAGGGCGTGTCCTACGACATCCCCCGGCAGGCGGGACGCGAGCCGGTCGCCATATTGCGTTACACCGAGACAAACAAGGGGGGGGTCGTGACCCCGTTCTCCACTCGAATACAAATGAAAAGGGTTCGCTCGATACAGGTTTGACGGGGCGAAAGGAACCGGAGGGATTTTCTTCCTTTGAACCCTTATTAGTTTTGCTGAACATGTATAAGCCGGCGGTAGTAGGTTATTTGCTTTTACAATTTAATTCAATTCAGCGAGAAATCTGTCTCTCATACCTCCAGACAAATCCTTCCATGTAGATTTGGTTTTGTGTGTCTGGATTTTGAGACGTATGTCACAAAAGGTTCTTGGCTCCATCCCAAAGCAATGAGTTACGCTAGGTACCCACGGCCAGTAGTTTTAAAAGGGGCTTTTTTCCCTTCTCTTTGTTAGAAAGTAGTCTCTGACCACAGAGAGATCTGGGAACTATCTAAAAGGAACCAGGACATTGTGTTCTTCGGGACAGACACAATGCTGTCGCAGTGCGTTAGACCAGGAAGAGGGATCTCTCCTCAGCGGTTCTTCCTCAGGTTTGTCCCCTTTTTTTCCCCTGAAGCAAACCCATTGGGGGTTTTATTGAGCTAGACAAATACTACAAACCACAACCCATGAACTGACTCCTTAATGGACAGAAACGTTTGAGGATGTCATAAGAAACAAAAAAACCCTCAGAAATAAAAAACACAACTACAGTGACAAATGACATGGACCAGTGAAGGACAAAGAAGATTCCTCACGCGTGCAGCCGCTCATGTTCTCCGTCACGATGCCGCGGAAGTTCCAGAAGCCCGGCTCGCAGCGGTCGCACTTCTGTCCCCCGACACCCGGCTTACAGGAGCACTGGCCCGTGGCCGGGTCGCACGTCCCCTTGTAGGAGCCGTAGACATTACACTGACAGGTACCTGAGGAGGACATTGACGAGACATTGACGAGAATTTCCACTCTGCAACGTGTACAAAGGTTTGTGCCTTTTTTTTCATTCGAGCTTTTAAAAAAAAAAAAGACTCTCTTATACACATAACTCACCGCAGCTGAATTCTGCTAACTACGGTGGAAATTCGGCACTAAAGGATTTATGCTGGGCTCAGACGTTGGGTAAGCCCTATCACACAAATATTAACAAAAGGTAGATAAAGTGTGCTTAGGTGAGTTTCCCCTTTACTAAATCTCCACATCTTTATTTCTAAGTCTGCATTTTTCTCCGTCCATACCGTGTCCCCTCGCTCACGGCTTGATGAGGCACTTCCCCCGTCTGCGCGCTATCGTTCGCCAAGATCGTCGGAGGAAGAGATTTTTCCCGTTGATAAGGCCGGCATTATCATAATTATTCCTCGGATTAAGATGAAACGTTCTCAGCTCTGCAACTTTGGTACCGTAATTGCAGTCAAGGACAATAAGTCCCATACGCTGAAATAGCCTGATGGTATCGAAAGTTTCTCTTCTCTTTCTTTTTTTTTCCTTCTGTTTGTGTGCACAACAAAACTCATACAACATGGAAGGTGCGGGCGGTGGGGTCAACTCGGGGACTTACTGGGACATCCGGCGAGTCCGACTCCCAGGGCGGCCGTCACGTTGTCGTGGCAGCAGCCGTACACGGACAGACTGCAGTGCTGGGGGGGCGTCGGCTCCGGCAGCGATGTGCCTGAAATTGCTGATGGCGTGAAAAAGAAAGAAGACAAAAAAAAAGGGGGAGATGGAACAGGGAGAGAAAGGAGAACAGCAACATTTAAGTGATTGCTGTGGGGTAGGGGTTTGGGTGTGTGCGGGGAATTAGACAACACAATCTCCAAGCGACCGTGTAACTTTTTTTTCTTGCCAACAATGAGATTGGCTTGAGGGGCCAGAGGTGGAGAGGCTGGCAGTCGGCTTCTAGATAACAATTTTATTTGTTACTTTCTCCACAATGGCTCAAAATCAGGAGGGGAGGATGGGGCAGGGGGAATGCTATTTCCTCCAGTAGAAAAACAAACAATGGCGTCGCCGGCGAATGTGCGAACAGCTGACATTTACCACCTACGAGGAGGCATGTTGTCGTCATTTGTTCTTGTGTAACGTTACAGAATTGCACTGCTGCCCTACAACCTTCCAAAACAAACAAATAAATAAAACAGAAAAGAAAGCCTCGCTGCATAATGTGAAGGAATGTGCCGAGCACTTTCTGCCCGTGCGCACGCCGCGCAGGGAGAGCTCCTTTGTCCGAGGATGCGCCGGCCTTCAAACTAGCACGACAGCTCCGAATAAAGAACCACGTTCAACAGAAAGAAAAAAAGGAGAGAAAAAAAAACTGGCGCTCCTCCAGAAATCGGGAGAAGAAACAACACATGCAGCGAGCGGAATAAATCGGGGTTTGTTCCATGGCCGAGGCGGAAATAGAATTGTTCAAATTCTCTCCGGGCTTTGGGGTGAAAAGTGAAGTTGTAGAGCTAGAAAGCAGAAATCTCCCCCTCTCTATCTCTCTCTCTATACCCCTCCTGATCTCTTTTTTTTTCCCTGTGTTGCTCATTTACAGTTTGGAGGCTGGAGATACCGGGGCCATAAATCACGCTGTTACTGGTGTGGATATGAGCCTCAGCCTAATGGTGATGACTCGGCCCGCTCTTTTTCCAGTGCTTTCCCACTCCAGCGATGGGCTTTGGACACACTTCATTTAACTTGCCACTTTCCAGCGCCCCGCTCGGCTATCGGTGCAGAGCCTATTAGGACAGGGGGAACTTTTAATTTCATATGTTCTTCCACCCTTCAAGGGTTTTTTCCTTCTTTTTTCCTCTTCAGTGGCCATTGCACAATGCGGCTCGCTGTGATGCTCCATATCACCCCCTCACCCTCTGTGCTCGCTCTCGTTGTTGTCGCTCGTCTTTGACATTCTCGCCGTTTTTTTTCTTCTTCTTTTTTCTTTCGCTCGTTTATGGTAAACCAATAAATGTTTTCTTAGGATTTGACTGAAATCCCCGCCCCAGACGTGAGCACACCCAGGGTGGTTTGAAAATACCATCACAGGCAAAAACTTCACGAATGTGCACACAGCAGATGATACTCTTTGACATCTTATGCAAAAGAGGTACGTTTTTTCATAATCAGAATCAAGGTTGCTTTCATGCGCAGCTAGCGGGGAGCTGACATGTTTTGATAAGTTTCTACAGCTGAGGTCAAATGAAGTTCCTCCCTACATAGCTAATGTGGAGGGCAGTGAAATTCCCCAAGATCTGAGTTTTTTTCATTTGCCAGTATGAGAGGAGAGCCCAGAGCTCTCGCACCCACAGAGGGCTCTTCAAAAAAAAAAAAGAGAGAGAGAAAAGAGGATTGATTATCCACGGATGGTCGAGAGGCGTGACAGTCAGTGCCCAAGGAGGCCAGCTTAGGGAAGAGGGAGAATCTGCAGGGATATGTGTGAAAACACTGTCTCGCCCTCCCTTCAACTCTCTCCATCGTCCTTCTACACGAGGGGTGGGGCGGGTGGGTGTTGGGGGGGAATTGTAACCAGCTGGAATGATCACACAAAATCCTCTAAGAGTGCCGTCTGAGAGGACGAGGGCTAACCGTTGCTACTTAGCCGCGGATGTGACGACTACCCTAGATTGATAAACGACATCCATTTACATGCACAGAGGAAGAGAGAGGGAGGGAGAGAGAGAAAGAGAGAGAGAGAGAGAGAGAGAGAGAGAGAGAGAGAGAGAGAGAGCGAGAGAGAGGATGGGGGCAAAGTGGCACCTTGAGGGTTAAGAAGCAAGCTCGTGAGAGCACAAGTTTTGTGGTTTATATCGCCAGAACGTCCAGGGGTGGTGGAGGGGGCGGGCAGTGTAAGCCATCATTATCGCTATCAGCTCGATCCATACATGTGCCCGGGAGAAAGATTCTTATCTCTGCAGCCCCCAGAGGGAACGCTCTCCGCCTTTTTCCAGATATGAACGAGAGCCCCGCTGAAAAGCCTCGAGCGCGTTGGGTCGACGTTTGTCTGAGCAACAACACACACGTCACATTTAACCCTGACCTTCTTCATTTCTTGCGGTCGGAATTGTATTCCAACGACAGACTATTACTGCCCCCGGTTGATGGATGGAATGAGTGGAGAGATGGGATGTTGATGACAATGAGTTGTGATGAATGTGCTTGTGCCCACTGCAAATGACATTAAGGTCTGAGTGGTGTAATGTACCGACCTGCGCAGGGTCCCTGGTTTTGAATCAACACGTGCTCTTGTTTCTCACATCTGGCCTTCTTCAGCTGACACTCGTTGCTGTAGTTTTTTCCATCGGAGCCACAAACCTACCGAAGGGATCACAGAAGATGGGGTGTTACATACGATGTTGGTTCATGACCTACAAACAGAACTTCGGCTACGTGCAGGCGGCAACTTCCGGCTATGGCAAGTGAGGCCAAAGTGCCTTTAAATTGATCAAAAAGTCTCAGTGTATTGAAGTCTATGAGAAAATTATCCTGCGGCTCCCATGATTTATTCCCTCAGTAAACATTGTAAAGTAAATGGTCTCAATCTCTAGTTTCAAGTCTTTTTTTCAACATAAGAGCCGTGTTGACCGGACATAAGAAGTCTTAGTATTGTCAAAAATGTTATAATAGTGTTAAACAAACCAAACATGAGTAATTCATTTTTTAATTTTCTTGTATGGATTTTCTTACGACAAGTTTTTCCGACTCCATAAAGCCTCAAATGTTTTTAAACGTAAAGTATGATCTTGTCAGGAACTCAGAGACTGCATTTATTATATTTGAAAAACTTAAATATTTGCACATTGGGACAAATTTGAGAACTTTCGAAAAGCACTTTCTCACCCAAATTGCTTTTTTTCATATTAACAACAAAATCTAAGTCTGATGAGTAACAGGAGTGCTTTCTCATGGGAATGATGTGCAACCATCCCAGGTGAACTGTGGAGATGCAGCTCTCACGTGTCTGCTGTAAATGTGGCGGCCGTACCGGGTTGTGTGGCACGCTGTGGCAGGTGAAGTCACAGACGCAGCGGTCGTCCTCCGCGTCCTCGTCCCACGAGCCTCCGAACATGCGACAGCGGTCCTGCTCGCAGCTCTCCGCGCCTGAGCCTGATCCTCCTGAGCCGCAGTCTGCGAGACAAAACACACATCAATATATATTACACAGAGGGAGACAGGGTCCTACTTTTGTTTCTCTTTCAGTTAAGGCTATACACAAGGATGCGTATAGGATAATTTAAATTTCCCTCACACTGGTGGTGAGGGGGGGGGACTAAAGGCGCTGCTGGTAGTGCAAGATAATGACCAACTGTAGTGAGGGAAAGAGATTGACTAAATAAATTAGACGCAACATCTCCGCACCACCAGCGAGGCATCCTTTTCATTTCAATTAAATCAGAGACAAAAAAGGGGGAGCGAATTATTAACTCTGGCCTCCAAGTGTGCAGAGAGAATCAGTGGCAGGGCCTGCTTTATGGTTGCCTGCCTTCTGATATGAGAATACAACTAATTGCAAAGTAAAAATCTAATTATCGCCCGAGACTTGAAAGAAAGTTGTCCCAGCAACTCTTTCACTGTAACCCTGAAAGGCCTTTTATTTGTTTTTTTAAAAAAGTGCACTTCTCTGGATCTGAGTTAGTACGTATCTCCAGAGTAAGGGAACACTAGCACAAGGTAAAGGAATGTTAGTCCAAGGTAAGTGAACGTTAGCACAAGGTAAGTGCATGCTAGCACAAGTTAAGGGAACGTTAGCACAAAGTAAGTGAATGTCAGCACAAGGTAAGTTAATGTTAGCACACTATAAGTGAACGCTAGCACAAGGTAAGTGAACGCTAGCACAAGGTAAGTGAACGTCAGCATAAGGTAAGTGAATGTCAGCACAAGGTAAGTTAATGTTCGCATAAGGTAAGTGAACGTTAGCATAAGTTAAGTGAACGTTAGCACAAGGTAAAGGAATGTTAGCCCAAAGTAAAGGACTGTTATCCCAAGGTAAAGGACTGTTTGCCCAAGGTAAGTGAACGTTAGCCCAAGGTAAGTGAACGTTAGCACAAGGTAAGTGAACGTTAGCCCAAGGTAAGTGAGCGTTAGCACAAGGTAAGTGAACGTTAGCACAAGGTAAGTGAGCGTTACCCCAAGGTAAGTGAACGTTAGCACAAGGTAAGTGAACGTTAGCCCAAGGTAAGTGAGCGTTAGCACAAGGTAAGTGAACGTTAGCCCAAGGTAAGTGAGCGTTAGCACAAGGTAAGTGAACGTTAGCCCAAGGTAAGTGAACGTTAGCACAAGGTAAGTGAACGTTAGCACAAGGTAAGTGAACGTTAGCACAAGGTAAGTGAGCGTTAGCACAAGGTAAGTGAGCAATCCGTACACAAAAGGGGAACCATAACCAGCAGAACCGTTTGGAGCTTCACTTCTCTGTGCTTTTCGCAGAGTGCAGTTGAAAGACAGGGACAGGGAAGGGAACGGGGGTGGGGATCCGACTTTTGAAGCTGCAAACTTCACCTTCGGTGGAAATCCGGGGGGAGGTTAATGCAGGAAACGAAGGCGTCAGGCGCGGCAGATAGAGAGAGAATGTCAACAAAGCGAGAGGCAACCCGTAGGCTGGCGTAAAGTTCATTTTAAAAGAATCTGTTATTTACAAAAAATAAAAAAAGGAATGCAGCACAACTAAAAGCTCCCAGTGCAGATAAGAGACTCCGAAAAAAAAATTAGATAATCAAGGTGTTATTTCTTCTCCCCATCTGTATTGATGCATCGCCTCTAATGGTGAAATCAATGCCGGAGTGATGGAAGTGCCACTTAGCATAACCCCAATCTTCTAAAGTAGATTATGGAGCAGGTCACAGTGCAGAATGGAGGGGGGGCTGTTCTTTGATATGGGTCGTTATCAATTGCCCGTGACAGCTTGCGAGTGCGTCGATACAGCGGTTGGGCCTCCTCTTCATTAGTTCAGGGCACAGAAAATGGAGCCTAGAGCTTTGTGTCGAGGGTCCGAGTCCACCACAGACATCAGGACTCGTTAGGGACTCGCTCTGTTTCCGGCAAAACCTTTAACCCGCAAATGCAGCTGCTTACCGATTACTAACCCCAGTCGTGGGTTAAACGGGACATTTCTTTGTCATGGGGCTCACGCTCGGGATAATGGCTTTCGACTGGTGGGTGCCAATATTGCAGGTATCTTTAAAAGGTGACGAGATGGTATCCCGCTCCGGAACAGATTGGATGATGGAGGGAACGATAAGAGCTACATGTGTCTGTGTACTGTACGCCGGCTCAGCAAAGACACGAGGGTAAGGGAACTGCAGGAGTAACCAATTCATATTCTGCTCAGGCCCCCTGACAGAGGCGAGATAAATAAATAAAAAGGGTAAGACGTTAGAATGGAATAAATAAAAGTGAAGCGCATAAGAAAGGGGGGGGGGTCCTAATTAGCTAGTGGTCTTTGAAGTGCTCGACATCCGCGCGCTGCCTATGAACCTTTCAATTAACACATCCCCAGCTACGATGGCTCCATCAGCTATTCTCTCTGCGCTGCCCATCCGTTGCATTTTACTCAGTCAAGTCAGAAAGCAGAGTGTATTTAGCCAAGGGAACTCCATTAAGGAGACGGAATGCAGCGCCGAAGTGAATAGCATTAAATAATGTCCAAGGAAGACACAGAGAGAGAGAGAGAGAGAAAGAGAGAGAGAGAGAGAGAGAGAGTCAGAGAGAGAGAGAGACAGAGAGAGAGAGACAGAGACAGAAAGAAAGAAAAGAAACATTACAAGGACACAAGAAGGTTAATAAAAGGGGCATGCGTGAGAAGCTTGAAGATGTTTGGTCGAGCGAATCCGTCGCGTCTGCGCCTGGCGGCTACGGGAGGTGAGACCCGATATCGTTGCGTACTTTCATTTTTGGGGGTACATTCTTGCTGGCAAGCCTTTTGTTTTTTTCCGTTCCATCTATCAGCCGCCCGCACGGCTCGACGCTGTTGACGGGTTGTGATAGCCGTGTTAGTCCAAATAAAGCTCCTCGAGGCCGGGAGGGATGGAGCGCCACGCCCTCGTGGAGGATGGAGAGGGCGGAAAGGGATGGGGCGTTTTGGAACGTTATTGACCGCCGCGCGATGCCGCCCTCATAATCCTGTTTATTAAACGTCTAGTCAATTAAACCCGTCGGTGATGCACTGCGATCCGCCGCCACTTTGTCAGTGTCGGCAAAAAGAAGCTGAGGCCCGGCCTACCCGAGTGTGAAATTAAACAGGTGATAAATTTTCCTGTAAGGCCGACAGTGGGAACACTGTCATTTTTCATTACTGTTAAAACAAAAAGGCGGAAGAAAACAAGTTTCATTTTTATGCTCCCCCTCCCCACAGCAAGACTAATGAGGGTGGTGTTTAAGTCTGGTCTGCGTGAGCGAATAAATCACATGATCACTTCCTCTCCAGGGCTTATCTGAGATGTGAGGTATGGAGTAGTGGGTGGTGATGTAGAGCTTTGCCGCTGTCTACAAACAGAGCCAGAAAATACTCAGTCTTAGGTCTCATTTATTGTGGCAGACTGCTGTTAATACAAAGATCTATGCTCTCAACTTTGCCAAAGCCTACCACCGGTACATCAAGGTGGGGATAAATACATCAGCGGCAGAGAAGCATCCCACAGCAAAAAAACACACGAGAGGGGGAAGAAAAAAAAACTTGGTTTTGATCGTTATTCCAATGACACCAGTCTTCCTTTGGAGGGTCCGGGTCAGATTTTGAGGGGACAGAGCCCGCATAGGGTGAAATGTACCGATCGCAGGCAGTGCCTCCTCTACCCTGATCTGTGAGAGCAGCGGCAACCCCTTTAGTCAAGTGGCACAATTTTTCCCATGGAGAGGAGTGCAAAATAAAGAGAGGGACATGAGTGGGTTGGATTGGCGTGGAGCGATGGGGAGAAAAGAGAGATGGGGGGAATAAAAGATTCTATTGTGTAAGCCTGATGGTTCGCTCTGAATCAAAATGAGCAACTGAAAAAAAAATAGAGGATGTTCAGAGGCGGTGGATGAGAGAGAAGGAGAGAGAGAGAGCGAGAGAGAGAGAGAGAGAGAGAATGAAAAAAATACAGCAATGCCCTTGGGGAGGTGGATGAGAGCCGTTTTGCCTGATACAAGACAACCAACAGAAAGAGGACAGCGCGTGTGCGTGTTTGTGTGTGCGTCTGGTCTGCATACAGTTTCACATTTCTTCATGCTCCACATACAAAAAAGGTCAGTCGTCTCAGTCAATGAAATGATGTTAAATCGACCACAAGGAGCTTTGGCGGCGCGATCCGCCTCGAAGGCCCTGGGCCAATACGGTAGACAATGGTCGAAAAAAAAAAGAAGATAAAAAGGAAGACAAAAAAAAAGAAAACCCCGCTGGCTAGCAATCACACTGGAAGAGGATTCCTCTCATCTCTATTTGCTGTGTCCTCCATCTACCCTCTCTTTTTTCCTCCCTCTCTCAAGCCATCCCTCCTGCTGGCAGGTGTAATCTGCTCCCCTTCACACCTTGTCAGAGGGCGACTGCGCTCCCCGTGACGACCCACGGAGGGAGGGGGGGTGGGGGGGGGGTCCGGAGTCGTCTCCCGAGCGAGACGGGGTCCGGGCGAGGCGGGCCCGCGGTGCCCTGCCTCGGTCGGTCTGTCGGCGCAGATGGAGATGTAATCTGCGCGGTGAATTAGATCTCATTTATGGAGTGTACGGGGCGTGGAAACCGGCGACACTGGCGTCAAGGGCCATCGGTCACACACTTAGAAGTGTAATTGGACGGAAGGGGACTTGATAAAAACGTGTACCTGGTAAACAACCCCCTCCCTCCGCCCCCCCCCTCTCCCGAGAGAGAAAGCAGATATGTTCAACTCAAAGGGGGAAGCTATATTAATATGAAATAAGCAGCAAAAACATATTGTATCAATGCTCTGAATGCTGTTCTTGTTCACTTCAATTGCGTTGATCACTCTTTGGTTCAGTGTTCAGCTGAGTCGGGGAAACGCTTCCTGCAGATATTTCACAATGAAAGTCTACTCGGAAGAGTTTTTGTTGTTGTCTTATAATACTTTTTATTGTCAGAGCAGGAAGTGTTGGGCTTAATGCTGAATAAAAAGTAGGATCCGCTATAATTCAACAAGTAAAAAACAAGTAAAATGGTGGTGGTGGGGGGGATATCCATGAACGACTGAAAGCAGCTACATCAAATAAGAGAAGAAACAAAGGGAGGACAAATATATAATCATATATAGGCTCAATTACAAATAAATGGTTTGCGACACTGGCGAGAATTAGACAATTTACGGTTGCAAGAGAGCCGATTAGACAGAACCTAATTACCCAGAAGTCCTTTCTGTTGCGGGGTTATGTTTGACAGACGCACCGCGCGTGCTGTGTCAGCCTGTTGGCGAGCTTATTAAAAACCCACACATGACTAGAGGCTGTGCCACAGGTCAGGCTGATAAAAGATAATTACGCCATTTCAATGGCCGCCGACTGGTTTGCATAGCCGCACCGTTTCAAAAGGTCCACCACGTCTTCCTACCTTCATCGCAGCTGCCGGGCTTCACTGCCTCGATTCTCCTCCTCTGCATGCAGGAGGACGTGCGGAGTTCACACTCGTTGTCGTAGGTGGTGCCGTCGCTGCCGCACACTTGGGAAAAGGCCTCGCCTGAGCACTGCGGGCACTCGCACTTGTTCTGGACGCAGCGGGACCCCCAGGCGCAAACAACACTGCCGCATGTTTCTAAAGGAAATCAGAGAGCGATGGGTCAGAGCAGAAAAAATGAATACAAATACATTTTCACTCAATTAACAATTAACCTTTCAGCGGATCTTTAAATGAGATTTTAGAGATCTTTTAGAGATGTTTGAGTACTTTCCTGATTGAAATGCTTGCCACTTCCTCTTGCAACACATCCCCTCCCTTAAAACTGACATATACTCGCTCCCTTAGTGAGTCTTCAACTCCAAACTGTGTGTAGAATATGAACTGCCTGCCTGCCTGCGGTGCCTGTCAAGCTCTACTTTTATTGAATGTATTGCTGGTGGGGGCAAAAAAAAAAAAGAAGCTCCATACATCTTTGCTGCGTTTCACTCGTGGATGTCGAGCACCCGCGAGCTCGCCAAGGACCCTGGTACGGTACGGATGCACGCATCACTTACTGCACTCTCCCTGGCTGACCACTCGGAGGTCCATCTGTTGCTGGCAGGCCCGCACGTGCAGCTCACACTCGCTGCCGTAGGTGCCGCCGTCGCTGCCGCACACGGCCTGGTGGGAGTCCACGCACTCCGATGCGCACACGCACTGCCCGCTCTGGGCATCGCAGATTGCCCCGAAGGAGCAGTTGGCGCAAGCCTCATCTAGAAGGAGAAAAGAGAGGAAGGGCTATAATAAATACAGATAACTTGGGGGAAATATACAATATGCACGTTTGTGGTCGGCATTAACCGAGACATAAGATAGAATATATATATAATGTATAGAATAACTGTCTGTTATCTGTGCATATGACAGTAAAAACATCTTGGATCTTGAATCTTGAAAATGGACAGCGAGCACTCATGTGCTATTTACAGATGCAGCGATCAAATATTTTGTCAAATTTTTTCCTGTTTATTAACTTTCATCATTGTGAACAGCCATTCAACAATTAGTGGGTAAAAATGAGTTGTTGTCTTTTCTCTGACACGCTGTTGCAGACAGCTGCTGTCGAGCTCAATGAGGCGCTGCTGCAGCACATATTCAAACTTTCCATGTGTAAAGAAACTTCATAGGAGTCCACCTGAGGGAGACTCAATTGATTTGAACCACTTTCCAAGAGGCGCACGCATGTGAACCGTGACTCCTTTTGATGGACGGGCGTGTGCGCCTTTTTGGAAGGCGCTTAAAAGAAACCAAGCCATGAAATTCCTCGAGAAAAAAAGAGAAAAGAACTCTCCACACAGATGGAATTCTACCGAGAAGCAGATCGGAGGAGGCGGATAAAAATAAAAAATAAAAATAAAGGTGCCAAACTGATGAAAGTTCCCAGGAGCGCAGCGAGGCTCCATCACTGAAGACGTTTAGAACCACCACCGGGAAAAAAATACAAAACGACACTTTCCAAAGCTGGAGACTGAATAACTGGACACAAAGAGCTTCGGAAATTCGGCAGCAAAAAAAGGAGTCTGCCAGGGGGACCACCATCTCTGCAGCACTCCATCAGGCAGGACATTACGAGAGAGCAGAGTCAGAGTCAGCTCCCAAAGGACACACACACACACACAGACACAGACACACACACACACACACACGACCGCCTGGCTTGAGTTTGCCAATCGACATTTAAAGGACTCTGAAACCATGAAGGAAACGATTCTCTGGTCTGATGAGACAAGAATTTGACTTTTTTGGCCTGAATGGCGGTCCCCTGAACCTCGCTGTTCATCCAGCGACAGCCAAGATGCCGCCTGAGCGGCAGCCGCTGGGACAGCCATGAGTGAGCGAAGTTGCACTTTTTCCTGCTCGTGTTTCTCACTTTGTCTGGGGGTTGTTGCACGTATCTGCTCATTATTATTTTTTCCTGCCTCACTTCAGAACGGAATCAGGCAGGTGATATCTGTATTTCGCATCGCCTAAAAGACGGCGTCGAGGCACCCGAAAGGGCTTAGGGAGCTTTCAAGAGTTCCCTTATTAGTTGGAGGATTCACTCGGATCATCTCTTGAGAAATTTGCCCGCTGCTTCTGAAAGTCTTTCCCTGAAGAAAACAAGCAAAGGCAGGATCCGACGTGTTCAAGGTACCGACTGACGTCACACGAGGGGGTTTGGTGGTGGAGGTGGTGGAGGGGAAGGGGGGGTGCTGCAAACAAACGAGCAGACACATGCAAGGCGAGCTGCAGATGCGCTTTCCCCTCTGACACCAATTACACCTGGAGGATTGCATTAGCGCAGCTCGCTATCACATTCAATTAGAGGGGCCGGGCTAATAACCGCTGCTGATTCGGTGCTAATTGAGAGAGGCGAGGCCGGCCCGCTGGAACCTATCCATGTTATTTCATCTGTCCGTCGCTCTTTAGGAGTCTTCGGCTCTCTTCTGCTTTCCAACCAGTGCCGGCATCCGGCTCCTTTTTCGTCAGGTTGTGAACTGGATGTGGCCACGCACCACGTTATTGGCCGTTAGGGGCTACGTGTATGTCGGGCATAAGTTTAAATGACATATTTCTGAGGCGTATACATGAATATGACACGAGCCGAGCACGCGGGGTCCAATCCGAGAAAACGGACGATTCCTCGGCACACGTGAGGAATGTTTTTTTTTTCTGAATTTGGAGTGAAAGGAACTGTGCTGGCCACGCGGGCACTTTTGGGATTGATTGGAACGCCGAATGCAAAACAGGCCTCAGCGTCAGCCAATGCGCTTGTTTGCAAATCCCTGCAGCCAGAATCCACCGCGCTGGAGGTTGTTATTGCTGCATGTTAATGCCCAGGGTGTCGGGGTGTGTAAAACATCCACACACCAGTGTGCTGCTGGGGCGCTGATATTTACTTTAAGATCAATAATCTTTTATTCAGACTAAATAATGATCTGCCGTCAGAGAGCCGACATCGCTCCTTCTTTCCAGACACCGCAAGAGGGGTTTGCACTGAAGGTTTTTGGCACAAAAAAACATGAAGAGGCTGTGATGGATTTTTTTTTCTCCGAGCGCCGAATATAAAAAAACATGAAATATAAAAAATATATTAAAAAATGGGGGTTTGCCGTGGTCGGCTCCGGCAGCTATAAGTCGGGAAGTGGCAGTGTCGAGTGTTGTCCTTTTTTATCAGGCCTCGTGTTCTGATAGCAGCTTCGCTTCTTTATCTGCTGCTGCCCCTCGCACCTGGCTCTCCACGCTGCCTGACACTCCAGACAACACGCGTCGCATAAACAGACAGACAGAGAAAGAGGAGGCAGCTTTGGTTCAAAGCCGCGGGGTGGAGGGGTTGTGGGGAGGAGCAGGGGGGAGGTTTGTCGCCATTACCCGATAATGTTAAGCCGTCCACTCTCCGCCATCTCAGATTCAGTCATCTCCAAAGTCTGTCATCACTAATTAGGAGTTTCCAGTGACAAATAGGCCATTTCCTTTTCTGAGGCGGAAAACTTCACAACCGTGAAAATGTTCAGACTTTGAGCTCAAAAGTCTCGGCAGGCTCGGCATTACGACATTAGCCCACTGGAACCTGGGATCTCTATCTCGTTTGAATTTACTTTCATGTCTGCCAATGCAGGAACCTCTCCGGCCTGGAAAAAAAACCTGTCCAAGATCAAAGTAAGGTATCTTAAGATCTTCTCACACCCGGTCTAATACAAATTCTGATCCAAGTTTCTGTCCCATTGCACCAAACGCGACCTGACCTGCCTTTGGGCCGCGACCTGACCAGAAGCAACGGGACGATAGCCATCCACTCATTCGCAAATATACCAGAACAAACATGTATCTTTTGCTGAGGCCCTTTGCTCCAACTCCCTCAATGTCCCCCTTGCGGCCCCCGCTGGACCGAGAGTCGGCGACTGCTGAATATTTGTTTTTTTACGCCGTGACAGCTTCTCTCGCTTGGTGTCGCTCGGCTTGGAGTGAGAAATAGGGGGCAGGCTGGTAGAAGACAGTGTGGCCTTGAAAGCGTGGAGGATTGAGTCATTTTTTTTTGGGGGGGGGGGGGGGGGGGGATATATAAATAAAACAAAGACCCTCCAGCTCTGCAGCGTTTTGTTGATATCCTCCTCGCTGGGAGGAAAAAAACAACCTGAATAGATGCGGTGGAAGGGAGGGGGGCAGTGTAACCTCAGGATTAAGCAGAAAGAAGTAGGATGGTTTGTGTTTTGAAGGCTTGTGAACATGCCTGGGTGATAACAACCCCCCCCCCCCCGTCGATCTGCCTGCCTGCCCGGTACACTATTAACTCCGCCGCCTCGCTCGCTCTGCTCCTCCTCGTCGTATTTACTTCCATCTCCTCCCTCCCCACGTTTATTACTTCCCCTGCCCTCTTTACACCGCCTCACTCCGACCACTCCCATGCTGCTGCTGGTGTGACCTATATTTCTTACTCAACTGTGTATATCATTTCAAACACCTGTAGGAGGTGTGTGCGTGTACGTGTGTGTGTCTGTGTGTGTGTGTGGGATTTGTTTTCTTTTTTAAAATGATTCCGGCACCTTTGCTTTCATCTGTTTGGGTAGAGCCGTATGAAATTCCCTTTTTCCAGGGCGACTGATATCCAGCTGTGGAGGGAGGGAGGGGTCGGGGGCTATTAACCGAGCGCGTCTCGCCCAGCCCGGCCCGCCTCACGAGGTCGCCCGCCACTCAAAATGCAGGGGGAGGGAAAAATCTACCGAATAATACCAAATGTCATTCATATTGCTATCGGGTTGCACCTGAGCCGTATAGATAACCGCTATTTCTGCAGCCCGCCGGGAAGGAAATGAAATTATGGCCGGGCCCATGAGAGTCTGTCGTAAGTCTCACACACACACACACACACACACACACACACACACACACACACACACACAATAAAGCAAACAGGCCCAGTTATTCTCTATTGTGGCACCTCTCACCTTTTAAACCATGCCACCGTGCACCCTGATTCTAGAGTCTGAAATGAATCTGACAACATGCACATGAATGTGCGATTGGATGAAAATAACAATAGAAAAACTGTCTATTTTGTAAAACCACACCATACTAATATCTACTCAAAATGCAGATGAAAATGTTGCTCATGCTCACGCCTTCACCTTTGAATTCGGATACGTCCTGCTGCACCTGGAGGCGGCATACGATCGCCCCCTCTCGCTCCCTTTCCGCTCCATAAACATGTATAGTATATGGTGGTGGGAGTGGGGGGGGAATGGGCTGTGATAATTAGGTGAGATAACAGCTTAAGTCAGTCAGTTGTTGTGGTGCTGAATGAGGCCCAGTAAAGCTGTGCAAACAGCCCGGAAATAACACATTATCATCGGCCATCATTCCTCGGCCGGCTCACGGCTGGCAAGCCAATGCCTCAGCATTTTTATGGCACCGCCGCGCTGACGCAGGCCTGTTCCCTCTGGGAGCCAAGAGCCATCCATAGAGCTGGATTACACACGGGGAGGAGGGCCCTCAGCCAGCTCGCTCTGACGCCTCGCTTTTTTAAAATAAAGACTATTCATTACCGCTGAGGGACCCCGGGTGGAGGGAGGCGGGGGGCCCGACAGACCTGCCGCCTGTCTACCTGCGGCACCAAATTAAGTCAGCCCGCCTTCCCACTGACCAAACACCGCTCCAGCTCCCTGTTGGCATACATCCTCGCGGTTGGTTTTCCATTTAAAGAAGAGGGGGGGGGGGACATACAGCGCAGGCGGCGGTGAGGCCGCCCCAGCGGGACGAAGCGTTAGAGTGCGGTTTCATAGCAGCAGAGCGAGAGAGAGAGAGAGAGAGAGACTAGCTCGGTCGCATTGATCATTCGGCGCATCACCGCGGAGGCCGACTCATTTCCGCTGTTACGCGCTTTAAAATAATGCTGAAGAGTAAACATCCATTGTAGTTAAAACAGAGCGGGTGAAGGAACCCGAGAGAGCACGGGCCAAAGCTGTGCTTTTTGTCCAGCGTGTCAAGGTGGGTCATTTTTATTTATACAGCCCAATGTCACACATCACAAATTTGCCTCTTGGGGGGGCTTGAACAATCCGTACAGCACACATCGCCTTTTTGTTCGCTACGGATGAGGAGAGCACACCCCAAACAAACCCCTCTAATGGGGGTGTAAGCGAACGGCTGGATGGGAGATGCTCAATCACCAATTAGAGTCCATGGGAAAATTGGCCTTCCTAGATGGCATTAAGCCATCAGGAGCGTGCACTAAGTGGGCTCACCGAGCTGCAGAAACCTGCCCGCATTGGCTGTGTGCCTGCGTCGTGGATCTGAAGATATTTATTTTTCTGTGCCACTTGAAGCTCTGCTGTCGTTGCTGCACTAATGACTAGCTGATGCTCGGACACAGCGAGACAAAGCCAAGTGACTCATGTCGCCAATTACAAACGAGTACGCTCCGCTCTCTGGTTCATCGGGAGTACGAGTGCGTCCCCGCTTAAAGGTCGAAACCCGGCAAATTGGACTCTTGGTGTTGGGCTGGAGAAAAGTAATGGACGAGGGGGATGGGAGAAAAAGATCTATTAAGTATTGTTTTGACTTTGTTGGAAATGAATGGAAAGCCCCCGGAGGGGGTCAGCATGAATATAATTCCATATGTGTTAATTGTTAATGTCTGTGGATTCAAATGTTGCCTTCGGGCAACAAAGCGCTATTAATTAATTTGAGCTTAATTACATTCTACAAGGAGAGCCCTTTCCTCTACCTGTGGGCTATAAAAATTCACACATCTCTAACCGATTTCATGACCGCACAGAGGGAGAGGGGGCATAATCTCTGTGTTGTGTGATGTGCGCGGCGACTCACCGCAGGGTCCTTTGTGCTGGATGTGGATGGCCCTCTGCAGGGCGCAGCCCATCGCCCGCATCTCGCAGGGGCTGCCGTAGCTGTGGCCGTCGGACCCGCACACGGGGTCGGATGTCTGCGGGCAGGCCTCGGGGCACTCGCACACGGGCTCGTCGTTCTTCACCACGCACACCGCCCCGTGGTCGCACACCTTCTCCAGGCAGGGGCTCGGTATGCTGAGATCTGAAAGGCCGAACCGGCCCAGGAGACAGAGGGCAAAAAAGGTTAGAGGCTGCCGATGCTTTGGTGGAAAACAGGAAGAGCGGGGGAAGGAGTGTATTGGAGGAGGTTGGAGAGAGGTCAGAGGGGTCAGTACGTGGCAAATATGGCAGGAGGAGGGGGGGGGTTGTGTTAGGAAAAAAGGCGATGTGATGTGGTACGCAGCCCTGCTCCTGTGACACCTCTGCTTGCTCAGCTTCCTATGTCATTCCTCGCCTTTGTGCGCTACCCTGACGTATCCCGCATCTTTTAAGAGTCCGTGTGAGGACTAGCCGGTAAAGACATGGCCCCTGTAGCACAATAGAGATGAAACAGTCCACGAACAATGGTTACCAAGCCTTCCGGTATTTTTTTCCTCGTTTTTTTTTTTTTTTCAGTCGAGTAAAATGGCTGGATTAATTGGGGTTCCCAATGTGCCCCTTCAAAGACTGCCATTTGCATCTCAGTGAGAAGGCCACCGCCTCAGCCGGAGCCGGTTGTACTGACACGGAGGAGCGAGAAAAAGAAGACGAAGAGAGTGTGTGTGTGTGAGAGAGAGAGAGAGAGAGAGAGAGAGAGAAAACGAATGGAGGATGGAGAAAGAAACAGGCGAAGAGAAGAAAGAGCCCCTCTGCTTAATAATTCACAAAAGGCAAGCTTCTGGGTAGAGGCAGATATGAAATGTGAACATCACAGAGGGGCCTGCTTCAGTCTCTCCCTCTCACGCACTCGCTCCAGCAGGACTCCATTAAAAACCAGCACTGGATTGTTGCACCTATGATTCCAGAGCGGCAGACGGGCGAAGAATGGGCTGATACAACCTGACTTCATGATCAGAAAAGAGAGGGAACTGGGAGGAAAAAAAAATGCTCCGAACAATCCTTTGATAACAGCCCCCCAACCCCCTCCTCCCATCGCGACTCAATCAATTCAGCTTTATGTGTCAATGGAAATATGCCGTGGTCTGGTGAGGCGTGCTGAGGAGACCGGGCGTGTCAGCGCTCAGAGCTCGGCTTGATGATGAAAAATGTGTGACGCACGAGCGTGGCTGGGGAGGGCGGGTCGCTCGGCTGAACGCGGCGCGCCTGCATATCAGACGCAGGGCATCAAACGGTTTGTTATGAGAAAAGCTTTGATCACACACACACACACACACACACAAACGTCCTCTCTCTCGTCTACCCTTTTTATTTTTTTGTCAGAGGGTTGGGGGCGGGGGCTGTCATGGAAACTGCCCCTTGTAACGACACCACCCGCGGCTCCATCGTTATCGTGGCCATTACGGGATTAGAAGGCATCGCAGGGGGGAGGCGACCTTGTCGTGATTCATTTACCAGCTCCGGATCGCTCGGCTCCGCCTCCAAGCGCCGGGGTAAGTGATCGGCTGATAACGCAGACGGAGGTAAATTGGCTTGTTTCACCGTGGTTGACCCTTTGACCTTCATCAAGGTCAACGCCACCCGAATATCCCGGGATCAGGTACTGAGGCACGGCTATTGAAACAGGCAGAAATCACAAAGTTGTGGCTGTAATTGAAGAAATCTTTTCCGGATCTCAGCAAGGAGACTTTTTGGAAAGTGTTTCGGATTTTGTAAAAAGAGGGAAAAACGCTCCAGATCTTTTTTTGGGTGTGTGTTTCGATGCCAAGCAGTTGTTTCAAAAAGGAGCTTGGAGGTACCGCATAAAAAACCTGGAAGCTGTTCCCCGCTGCATCATATGGTGCGACTTCAAAAAAACAATTGATAGCCCCGTGATCTCTTTCGCGACTGTGTGTCTGCGTGCGCGTGTAACAGTCCAGCTTAACTGTAAGCTGGTGATCCGAGCTTAACTGTACAACCTTGGCCCCACCACATAAAAAGTTCACCAGCCCACTTTTCCAAGGACGAGCTCCTAACACACGACTGCAGCCGCCGATAACGCCTTAGTCTTCCTATTCTCCTTTGTTTCACACACACACACACACACACACACACACACAAAAGATGAAAGAAAATTCCCTTCCGAAACTTATCATCCTCTACCTCTGGGGGGCAAAGTTTCTGCCTGATTTATTAACTGGAGAGGGTGTAGGGAAAAAAAAGAAAAAACCAAGACAAAACTCCCCCAAGTGTGAAAATCTTATGACACAGTTAAAAAGCTGTCTCTCCCCCATCTCTCTGTCTTGGATGCAGGCAGGCAGGAGCTTTGAAATGGCAGCCTGTCACAACTAAAGGCTTGTGGGATGCTGTTCACAAGCCTGTTCCAGCTCTCTTCCCCCCACAGGGTCGTCTCCCAGACACCTAAATACATCTTCTTTATGCATGTATCAGTGTTTTCTGTCAGGCAGGGTCCAGAAAGAAAAAAAGTCGCAGGGTTTACGCCGAGCTATTTCCACTGGAACATGAAGTTGACAGTTGAGTGGGAACATCTGTAGAGCCAAATACAGGTGCAGGGAGAGAGGGGCCGCGACGGCAGTCTGGGTCAGGAGAGACAGTGAAATAATAATAAATATATCATAAAAACATGAATAATTCTTTCTAATGGAGGATTCTGCTCTGCTGCTGTGCACTCAGCTATGTTCCTGTAGCATGACGCCGGTGGAGACTTTACATTCTGGTTGTGTGAGACTTTACTATGCATCCTTGGAGTGTTTTTTTTCTTCTTTCTATTTAAATTCCTGTGTCGTGTCAACGGCACGGCCCTGCTCCAGGGCTTCCATACGGGGGGGGGATTGCTGGAGGTGAGGCCAGGCGGTGTCACCTCGCCCCGGGCGTAGGAGGGGGATGAACGGACGGACGGGGATAGTAACCCCCAACCATAGTAACCCGTTGGTGAACAAGCCGGGAGAATATTTTTGGCGAGCTTCCTCCCATCTCGGCTTGGCATATACATATGTTAATAACTCCCCGCCCCCCAGGCTCCGTGCAATTACAAACTGCTCCCTGTATTATGCAGGGCAGTGAATCGGTGTAATCCAGGTGATGCTCGCAGCGGCCAACTGGCAGGGAGAATCACCGTCACAACACGGGACTCCAACTGGAGGAGGGAGGGGGCAGAGCCAATCAGCCGCAAGCCCCGCCCCCCTGTGTTCCCCTCCTCCTGCGGGGCTCTGATCCGACTCTCTTTTCCTCTCGCTCGCATTAAAAACATTTATGTATCATATTAGTCGAGGGGAAAGGAGGTGCAGAGAGAAAAGGCTATATTAGCATACAGCAAAAAGGCATACCCGCGGGCTGTGTCTGTCTACCGCTGAACAACTTATCACAGGCGGGAGGGGGGGGGGGGATCAGGGCCTCTTTGTGCATTTACAACCAAAAAACGTGCTGCTCTTCGAAATGTAGACTGAGCAACACAAACAGAAAGAGGAGAGGAACGCAGATTCCTGATCTTGTGGCACGCACCCGTCGGAGGTGATGTGACGCCTCAACACCGGCCTTTAATCAGGTCGAAGCGAAGAAGAAGAAGACGACGAAGAAGAAGAAGAAGAAGAAGAAGAAGAAGAAGAAGAAGAAGAAGAAGAAGAAGAAGAAGAAGAAGAAGAAGAAGAAGAAGAAGAAACGAGGATATGTCGGAAATATAGAAACGATAGAATCACCTTGTGGTTGAGCGCGACCTGAAACCCCCCCCCACCCTGCCTCGAGTCGCTCCTGGCACCGTGTTGACCCACATTCCAGGCCGCACTTCAGTGGACCGGCGGGTCCCTCAGCGGGTCCCCAAGCTGCTGTCAATTCCCCTAATTAACTTGATTGGGGGGGGGGGGGGCAGTGCTGGTGATCCCAGGCTGACTTACACACTAAGACTCGAGTCCAATCACTGCAGCTGGCTGTGAGATGCTAATCAAATAAACATGCAAATGATCAAATAGTCTTGATACCCAAGGTGCCCGAACCCCCCTCCTCCTCCTCCTCCTCCTTCTCTTCCTCTTCCCCCCTGCTTCCTGGAGCTCTTTGTCGATGACGAGGTGTCTGCTGCTGAGTGATTCCATGCTAACCTCCGGAGGTGACAGGCAACACATTTCCAGCATGTCGCTCGTGCTCGTACACACACACACACACACGCATGCACGCACACACACACACACGCGCACGCTTGACTGTGGAAATGACAAAAGAGGTGGGAATAAAGAGTTTCTGTCCGCAAAACTAGCTCTTTCATTTGTTCACTCCGAGTTTGCACTTTGAGTGTGTTTCATGTGTTTCGACAGATTTTTCCTCGTAACTACCAATTTAGAAACTCTCCACTTCCCATTCTACTGATGCCAGACGTGAGGCCGGCACGTCAACAGGCTCCGGGGAGCTGTGGTGAGCCACCTCCAGCTCCTGCTTCCAAAGCACGACTGAACGTGCACTAAATATAGACTTAAAGGGGCCGCGGGGAGGAGAACCATCTGGGAAGCAAGCGGAGATATAACTTAGGATGAAAGATACAAGTTTGAAATCAGCTTTATTTTGTAATTATTATGATTATAATTCATGTAAAATCTGACCTTAAACAGAAAAAAAAAAACTTTGGAAAGGCATATTTTGAAATTATTTTGTAAAGTTTTTTTGTGTGATCAGATTCATGCTTTGCTGTGTTCGTTTTCACTATTGAATCAGTTCACTTTCAGTTACATCCATTAAAACACACACACACACACACAGTGGTTGAACCATATCGAGCGGTCAGAAGACAAAGCACATGAAGTACATTACACACAGGTGCAACCAGGAGCTGAGGACCCTCTGCGCTGCAAAGGGAAGAGAGACCATTGTTCTGTCTTTCCCGCCAAAGCGTTGGCACGTCACAGCTTTTAACGGTTTGAAGTAGCAAAACTTGTCTTGCGGAGGCCCCTGGGAACGTATCGTGGTGAAACATTGTACGAGTTGGAGTGATGGTGGCGCCAACAAACAAAGAAAGCAAGATGAGAGCAAATGAAAGCCCTTTGAATAACGCCAGGGTGCCAACATCCCTCCATTGTTCCGTCCTCTAAATATACATCTGCACCAATATTGACGCTGCACGCACACTTCCATGTTCAGTTTGTGCTGTTAGCCTGCTGCGCTGACATCCTATGGGATGGATATAGATAAATATATATATATTCATTTTTAACCAGACTCTGCATGAAGGCAGGTTTAAATGATCTTTGAATAAATTTGAATTTGAATAAAAGCTCCACAGAAGAAGCAGGTGATGGAAATTCCAACACTTTTTTGTGTCTTAACATCGGGTGTAAGCGGCTCATCTGCTTCTCTCTGGGGGCGAGGAGGAAAAAACGTATTTTCTTTACCCAGGTGTCTCGTGGCCCCGAGGCTGTGGCTCCTCCTCCTCTCCGGGGAAGCCAACTCCGATACCTCCGTCCGTTCTCGGACGCCTTGAAGATCTGTGACTCGACCGCGGCTGTAAGTTAATCAGCCCGGCGCCACGCGGTGTCTCTGCACTCCCTAAACTGATGGGCTTTAGATATCAATCAAGTCGTTGTCTGTGGGAGGACAGCAGTGGTGGGCGTTACAGAGGCGGTTCGTTGCATATGACCATTCTTCGTGGAGGAGAGCGCCAACATGGTAGGGGAGGGAGGGTGTGTGTGTGGGGGGGGGGGAGGGGCTTGACATTAGGGCGCTGTCACCCGCATGAAAAGAGATTTATGACGGCGGCAGAAGTAGAGAATTTCATCCGTTTGACAGCTGGCAGGGCGATCGATCAACCCTACCCCGCAACGCACCGCTCAGCCAATGAAACGGGGGGACGGGGACGAGACGGGGTTACAGAGATCGTTATTTATCAAATAATGATAATTCATCAAACTCTTCCTCTCGCGTGCAACTTTTGTCAGAAGCCTACGACCCGCGCGCGCGCGTGCAGACGCCCCTTTTCGGCGGCGCCAGTCACCAGTCGGTGAGCCCGAGCAGAGTGGAGCACAAAGGGAGTGTGTGGGCGTGTGTGTGTGTGTGTCGCACACAGTGCCGATCGATCCCCAACGAGGCGGCTTCTTTCAGAGGTCGGGGAGACACACTTGGCATGCATCCCTCGGGTGTGTTATGTGTATCTTAAGTCTTTTGTGCAGTCAGAGGGAATATGCAACTCGGTCCTCCTCACGCAGCGCTGCGGGACACGAGAGGGAGCGAAGGAAGACAGACAAGACAGAAAGAGAGTTCTAATGTACACGCACACACACACACACTCACACAGACACACACACACACACGCACACACATTAAGTGCATCTGTCTGACTAAACCAACAGTCTCTGTGGGCACCTACGCTTGCCTCTTTTGAAGTTTAATTAAAACTGGATCGAGGGGAGGGGGCATTATATATATATATATATATATATATATATATATATATATATATATATATATATATATATATATATATATGCTAATGTCATTAAGACTGCATTAAAGAAACATACGACCAGTCACTGACGGCTGCGATGCGCAGTTGGAAGAGAGGGGAGAAAGTGAAATAAATAAACAAGTGAGAAGAAGGAGGGGGTAGCAGCGCTGAGGCACCACTTGCCAGAAATAATGAAACGGAGCAAAACACTTAAGAGCTCTCGCACGCCGCCGTTCTGCCGGCACATAATTCATGCGCGCGGCTCAGGCGGCCAAATAATGCTAATGAGCGCCGGAGCGTCCTGACGCTGACAACTGGAGATAACTTTGGTATTCAACTCCAAGCCGACACCCGCGGGGGGTACGGGGGACGGATGGCTCCATTTTTTTATTGGCCTCTGTCACAAGAACAGTAAAAAATAATAATAATAATAATAATAAACGAGGAGTGGATTGGTTGCATGGAGGTGTTGTGACACCAGGCAGCAGGAGCTTTACAACAGGTGGGGGTCATCGGGGTCACGCTCGGAAGGAAGACTTCTAATTCAGGTGCACGCAAGATGGGGCGTTAAAATCAGAGGCGACGTGTATGTCATGATCTGAGGATACACAGATTAAATACACATTTACTCAACGGGGGAAATTGGGTTGAACAAGCCGGACAAACAGTTCATTTTTTTTCCAAAGTACATCCACTGGTTCAAAGGGGGGCATTCTTTAAAAAAAAAAGATCCATTTGACGGTGCAGCTCACAGGCGTTAATCATCATAAGTTGCTTGTAATTTGAATTCAAATGCCGTTTGGCGAACGCTCCAATTTGCTGAATTTAAAAGGCTGATCTGTTATTGAATCTTTCCTCTCTCTGCATTCTTCTTTTATCAGCAAAATACAACTTACTTGCGATACCTTCAGGCGGCCGGCTTTTTAGTTTCACCAGAGAGAATTCTTGAATCGCATTCAATGACAATATTTTGAAGCAGTAATAATCACATTTCTTTTACAAATATCCGCGGCTCTGAGATTGTTCGGCGCAGGTAGCTAGATGACGAGTTTTGCTTTTGATTCTCGCCTCATCTACGGGTTGCACGTGATGAATACTAACTTGGGCAACCTGCGTTTGACCTTCTCAGCCAACCAGGCAACTGGAATTTAATCAATCTAATCCAAACCTAACAGGATTGCGAATAAAGAATTTCCAAAGGATTATGCGCCGATTGTGTTCAAACTGCTCAAACGATTGTGTTTCTGATTGACTATCTGAAAAAGATGGGGGAAAAAAAAAACATACAAAACATGCTACTGCATGCCGAAAGAAAAGGAGTCGGGGGAAAAGGAAGGGGTGAAGCAAGAGAAGTTAGACAGGAAATAAAGCGCAGGGGAAGACTTCTCCAACCTCACGGGTCACGTCTTTTGTAGGAAGGGTAAAACAGAAGGAAAGGACATTAATGACTCAAAGAGACAGAAGCAGAAGGTGGACAACAACAAACAGAGAAAAAGACAGCTGTACAAGACCCCCTCCTGTTAGGTTCCATCGTTTCGGAGCGAGGGGAAGCGCTTCACCCATCAGGATCCGCCTGATGAGGTCGGCCACCGGGTGACCCCACTTTTCCACCTGCCGCCCCGCAGACAGCCAGGAAGACGACCACGCGGACAAAGACAGACAGACAGACAGATTGACACACTGAAACAAGAAAGAAGAGCTTTTTTTGAAATATATATGTATATATATGCAAGAAAAAAAGCAACACACAGGAGACAAAAGACAGAGGAGAGGATAAGGGGAGGGAGGGGAGAAGAAACCCGCCGCAGAGGACGGAGAGTGGATGGAGGTGGTGTTTCATTTTGTGTGTGAGTGTGTGTGTTTGGGATGGAGGGGTGAAGCGTGACGGGGATGAGGAGGAGATGGATGGCTGAACGGGTGAAGGCACGTTTTTATAAGGAAGGCACACGTGAGTCCTTTCGGTTTGAGTTACACCCCCTCCCCCCGCAGAGAGCATCGCCGAACCATTTCGAAAAAACCTTTTCAGGAAACCTGACACACACGTACAGTAAGCCTGGTAGATAGAGAAGGACAAAACACATGTAACACGCATTAAAACAGGCAGAGGGAGAGAGAGAGAGAGAGAGAGAGAGAGAAAGAGAGAGAGAGAAAGAAGGATTTAAAGGGGGCAGCTCTAGCCCTCCTCGCCCCCCCCCCCCGGACCCTCCAGCTCCACTCACCACAGGGTCCCGGGTGCTTGACGGGGATGAGGGTCTTGCTCAGGCACTCGGCCTTGCGCCGGGCGCAGTCGTTGGTGTGCGTGCGGCCGTCCTTGCCGCACACGGGCTTGTAGGTGCCGTCGCACTCGATGGGGTCGCAGGAGCAGCGGGCGTTATGCTGCTCCACCACGCACAGGGCGTTGAAGAGACACTCCTCCTCGCAGTGCTCTGGAGGAGAGGGAGAAAGAGAGAGAGAGGAAGTTAACGCGGGTTTAAGGGCTCATCTAGGTCCATTAACCCCCATTTCCAGACCCAATTTCTCAATGTTGAAGAGTTCTTTTCAACTGCCACTTTTGTGAAAGTGTGACGGACACCAAGGCAAGTACAACAGAAGTAGTCAGCAAGCATAAAAAGATCAAATAAAAAAACATTTCAAGCTGCGGCTGCAAAGCGTCAAACCAATTCTCCTTCCCGCTGTGTGACGCATGCAGCTCCCACCGAGGGGGAATAAAGCTGTTTTCTTTTCAAACGGTAATTACATGTTGGAGTGGACGGATGCCACTTGCAGCATGTGTAAAAATAATAAATAAAAGCTTTTCTTTTCCGCGGCACAGGTTAAGCCTCTTTGCAGAAACAGTTTCAACAGCTCAGCAGAAGGAACATGATTGTATGTTGTGTTAATTGAGTGGTTATACAATGAGCGGGCGTTCTGAGAGGACTCTGAGGGGCCGCTCACAGCTGATGAAAAAAGATTTCATTACGAATCAATTTAATTGTGTTGAGAGAAGATAGATGAAACTTAAAGCCGATACAAGCATAAACACATCGGCGTGGCATGTTGCCGGGACCGGGTAAAGGATGAGTTCATTTCTACTCATAGCCAGTGTTCATTATTTCAGTGGCGCTTTATTTCAACGTTCATTTATTTACTTTAAAATTAAGATTCTCATTAAGATGCAGTCGTTTTGTTTCATTTCTCTTCAGGGTAATTTTCTTTACATTTCAAGTTGAGAAAATTACAGTTTGTTAAAATAATATTCATGTGAAAAAAAAAAGTTGAAACCACATTGCGATTGGCCGGTAAAACATGGACTGGAGATCCCAACTAACTTAATTGTTGGAATTTTCCATCTAACTTTAATAATATTAGGGGACTCAAACTAAAAGTCTTTGTATTTTAAGGTCAAGTTGACTAAACTATTATGGTCATCACATTTTGACTCACTAAGCAGAAATCTACTGTAAGAGAAAAAGAAAGAAACACTGGTAATGTGAAATGGCAAATTTGCCATTGAAGTGAGAAAAATCCAATTTGAAGCTTCTCTGTTCTGGAGGCGCTCGCCGGGCTTCAAATTTACTTCATTCCTGATCAGTGGATCAAATTTCTACAGCAATTCAATTCCTCCTTCTCTTTTTCTTTAAAAGCCTGTCACGCCACACTTAATTACGTCGCCGCTGTATCCGAGCGGGAGGGCGACGGCGGTGTGCAATGTCATGGTTACAAGTCGAAATGGCCATTTTCATTAGATACCAATTTGCAATTTGCTTAGGGATATGATTTCATGGATCTCTGTTTCAAATTGAATTATTCTTTCATTTGAAAAAGAAAAGAAAAAATGAGAAGAGAGTTGGGAGGGATAAAAGAAAGAAGAAGAAAAAAAAGTGTTCATCCGCTTGCTCGCGCACACACGCTGGCCGGGGGAATTTGAGCAGTTGAGTTAGCCCTCGTGCTCCAACCACCGGCCCCGTGAAGCCGAGCGGACGCAGAGAACCGGGGCGTGTCGGAGGAGCGGGCATCCGCCTGCATTGTTGGCTGCGACAATGGACGTCACACGGTGATCTATTCTTGTCTGTGGCGCTGTCAAGAGTCTCGGTACACGTGTGCGGGAGGAGAAGGGGGGAGGGTGGGAGGGGGGAGGTTCTCCGCAAATATCTCGTGCCGCGAGCCCCCGCCGACAAAAACAGCGGGAAAATTGGATTTCCTCCGATGGCTATCAGACGTACAGTAAGAGCTGACATCTCTTTGTTGACTAAGGCTTAAGGCCCCTGTTCTAATAGCTCTGATAAGAGCTCTGGAGGCTCTTATCAGAGCTGGAGGAGGCCACTGCGAGCATGGATACAGTGCAGACCCCGAGAGTCCTTTATCTCTGTGGCGTGCCGCGGAAACGCCGTTGCAGGGTCAGCTGTCAGCGCCACCTTTCAAACTTGAGAAGGGGAATCGCACATGTTTTTCTTTCAGAGTCGCATTTGGCTTCCGCGTCGCTGAACCCTTTGAAAACCGATCCCGACTGTTTTTCCGTTCCGCTGCGATGGATTTGGAAACAAAGCTTTTGGGAATTGATCACATCGGTGTGAAGTGCCAAACCGCTTGGGAGGTGTTTGGATGGGCGCCGCTCCCAACGTAGTAACCTGATTATTATACTTTTACAACAGGACATCCTTTTTTTGTAATTGACATATTTACGTTTAAAACATGTTCATAAGTTTACAAACTGTGGTCCCTTACCCCCCCAGAGGACTTTTCAACCCTCACACCCACAGCCTGTGTCCCAAAACTGGGAGTTGATAATGAATTATTAATAGATTATTAATTACAGCTCCTCAATATTGTTTATTTGAATGATTCAAAGGCAGATTCCCATTGCCACCATGACTCTAAAAACGTGCACAATGTATTTACTGTGATCCCAGCTGACAGCTGATTCTCCACCTGTGAGTTGTCACTACCCAGAGGCCACGGCGCTCGCCCCGGCGGCCCTTACCCAGCAACCTGCATCGGCCCGCGTAGATCTTCCGGAGCTTGATGCCTTTCTGCATGCCCGTCGCTTCCATGGCGCACTCGCTGGGGTAGGTCTGGCCGTCGCTGGCGCACAGCGGCTCGTTGCCCGGGGTGCACCACTCCGGCAGGCCGAAGATGAGGGGCTGGCGGGTGAGAGCCTCCACCCGGCACATCGTGCTCAGGTTGTTCTCGCTGTCTTTGCACGGGTCTGTGGAGGCAAAGCCTTTTCATGAGAAACAATGCACTGCAGCACACGGGGGGGTTGAACAGTTGTATCAGTGAGCAACATGTCAAAAATCTGCGTGAAGTCGATTAGATCTCTGAGTCGTCCATCTTTGAGGATGACGGGCGTGTCTAAAATCGGCTCTCTAAAAGCCGGTTCCCCGTTCAAGCTTTAGTAGGCGTGCTTTTAACTAAACCTGTATACCTGTAATGTTTTTCAGATGCCCCAAAAAAAAAGCAACTCGGTATATGTATCTGTGGGATGTACTTTTGTTTGTCTAGTCAATCCAGATGAAAGAAAGGAGAAGACGAGAAGAAAAAAACAGACGGAACGGGGAGACATGATCCTCCATCACTGCTGCTCCACAGATCCGATCTGAGAGCGACTCAGACTCGGACCTACGCTCGTGAAGGGGGACACAAGGAAATGGATGACGAGGCGGTCGGTTTGATTTGATCCCTGGCACCTCCCTCCTTCCGGGGGGAGCGCTCGGTCTGGCACGCTCGGCCGTATCGGTCCGTGATCGTAATGGAATTGGTTTGTGGATGTGTGGAACGAGGAGGGTGGGGAAGGGTGTGTGTGTGTGTGTGTGTGTGGGTTGTGGGGGGGGGGGGGTGGTCCTTGAAACAGGAGCTTTATCCTGCCCGCCACGCTTTCAGCATGTGGGGAAAACAAAAGGATTTATGTCGCACCGTGACACATCAAATCACTGCCAAGCTGCCGGCGAGTCATTCAAAACACGGCGAGGATGGAACACCCTATCGTCTGGAAAAGGAGCGGAGAGGGAGGAGAAGGAGAGGGGAAGGCGACACGCTTTCCAAAGACCTCTGGCAGGAATACAAAGAGCGACAATGCAGGGACACAAAAAAAACAAGGGGGTGGGGGGGGGGGGAGAAAATAGGCAGAGCGCTTTTGGCTGCAGATGGGCTGGGAGGAGGAGAGACCGGCTCTGGCCCGGCCTCACGTTGTTTTTCTGTCAACACAATGCAAAGGCTCGCAGAGACCTGCAACCGGCGCGAGGCGGGGATGTATCCTAACGCGTGCAGGGCCTCTGCATAGCGCTCCGCCAGCCTGACCATTATCTGAGGGGAAGACCATTACCTCCCATTAACTGGGAAGAACGGCTTACAGGAGCCGCGCTCTCCTCCAGCTGAGCGAGTCGGCGTGATTGCAAAAAGAATGGCCTGTTTGTTTTGCGAAAAACTAGCAGCGCAGATACATTCACTTTGTTTGTCTGGCCACCTGGAATAGCCGAGGCTTTAGATGAAACGGCTGCAGGAAGATTTAGAGGGACCATCCAGGGAAGACTTGGGTCACTTTGTGCTGAGACGGGCTGGATTTATTCGGCCAACCTTCCCGCACATCCATCTCCTTTCCCGCCCGCCCCCTCCCCTCCCATCCCGCCACTCTCCCGGGAAGCTCCTGCTGCTTCGAGACAGAGCTTTGTGTCTGCTTTTCATTATTTCCCTCCATCTGGCTCAAAACAAACACACACACACAAAAAACTCAAAGTTGAACGCCTTGGGAGTAAACAACTATCGCCTGATGATAACAAGAATGAAGAGAAAAAAGAAAGTCGGGGCCTGACGAAAGACGACAGCTCTGAAGACCCACTTAGAGAAAACAACAATCCGCACCGCAGGTGTACCTGTGCGAAGCGGAGCGACCTGAATGAAAAATGAGAATTAGCAGAGGTATGTAAGAGGGGGTATGCGGAGGAGGAAAACAACAAAAGCCAGAGGTAGTAAACAGAGCGGAGGGGAGAAAAGAGAAGGAGAAAAAGTGAGCATCATCATGGAGGGGAGCGCTCACCGCAGGGCCCCTGGTACTGCACCCGCATGTTCTTCTGGTTCTTGCAGGCGTGCTGGTGGAGCGCGCACTCGCTGCGGTAATCCTCCCCGTCGCTGCCGCACACCGTCTGCTCCTGCCTGCCGTCGCAGCCGAGGGGGCACATGCACTTGGCCGAGAGGCCGTCCGACGACTGGACGCAGGTGCTGCCGTAGCTGCAGGTCACGTCGGCGCAGGGGTCCTTCAGGGCTGCAGGAGGGGGAGGGGGGGGGGGGCATGAAAACATAGGTTTAGTTCAAAAAGGCAGATTGACCTGTCGGCCGGCTGGAGGCCGGGAGACCCGCTGCTGCTGCACATCCTTGAATGACAGGCTGCTTTTTTGGTTGTTTTTGTGTGATTGAAGTGGCTCCTGGTTGCACTGTTTTGGGAGCCCGGAGTCGTTATTGCGGGGTTTTGAAGAGCTACTTGACCCCCCCTCCCTCTTTTGAGTGAGGAGGAACGCACCGCCACAGCTGTCTCCCGGCACAAAACAAGCCGCGTTTCATTTTTTTTGGCAGCGCGGCACCAATTGATTTCGGGAGCGGCGCCTTCGCAACGCATTCGCTCTCGGTACGCTCAGGCGTGCCTTAATCGACACGGCTGAAAAGCGACCCTCTGAATATTTACCTTTTTCACAAATGAAGCAGGCAGAGAGGGAGAGAGGGGGGAGGAGGGGGTGAAGGGGAGAGGGAGAAAGGTATTCCTCCCCCGGGGGGGGGGAAGTTGTTTCCATTCTAATTAAACAGCGCGCCACTTGTCGCCGTGTGACTCTTCGCAGCGACAGGACGGGGTAAAAACTTTTCATTTCACCACTGACACGGTGAGGGGGGGGGCTGTGGGAGTTTTCACATGCTCGACCAAAAGATTACAATCTCTGTCATCTCGGCTGCACGATGCATATTTATGACTGTCACGGAACAAACATGCTCTCCTGTGGGAGGGAGGCGCAGAGGCCTTCTCATTTCCTAAGCTCGCCACTTTCCGAATAAATATTTACCCGTGTCTGATATTATCCCCTCTTTTTGTTACAGCCGACATGAACGGATTTAATTTAAAGGGCCGTGTGTGTGTGAGTGTGTGTGTGTGGGTGTGTGTATATTGAATCGTAAATTCCTTGCTGTGCATTTCGTTTCTTCGCCGGGACTGGAATGCAATGCGGAGAGAGAGATATATTATGGATGTGTAAGGAGACAGAAGCGCCTGCGAGGAGCGCTCTTGATCAAAGGATGCACCCCCCACCTCGCCTTCCCAGTCTTCATGACACATCCCCCCCCCCCCTCCTTACTTCTTTTTACGCTCCCTCCTGTCAAGTTCTTTTGAGGTTTGGTGCGTGAGACTCGTTAACGAAGACTTTTATATATTTGTGCTGTGTGTTGCAGCGGAAACTGACTCCAGACCCAATTTATTACAAAGACACTTCAGAAATAACTTCAAAAATAAACTATCCCAAATTACAGCTGGAACTCAGGCACAACGATGGCAAACGACTCTCTAGAAATCATCAGCTATTGTGAGTTATGGACGAGGGGCGTGGTAATTGCAGCCAATGTGGACTTGATAGCGATTGTGGCGACACGTGGCCCTTTCATTTCCATCTAATCGGGCCGAACGCGACCTTGTCGTGTCTGCCGCAGCAGGTAGAAGGTGAAGTACTCTGGCCACACTGTTTCCGATGCTCCTGCTCCGCTGCACGGCGCTGCGAGCTCGAAGCGACAACCATTTTCATCAAAATGGCGGATTGTTAGGGCCCTTCCCCCCCCTCCCTTCACATACAGGGAGGGAGGCTGTGTTGGTTCTGTGACAGTAAACAGCATCGTCCTCGCACTTCTTGATCTCATTAAATAATAGCCCGGGCTTCCTCTCTCTCTCTCTCTCTCTCTACAGCCCCCCTCTCCTCGGAGCGTGTTGCCAGCATAAGGAGGGTGGAGGAGGAGGGTGTGTTCGGTAGTGAGGAGCACGAGAGCCAGGTAGAACGGGGAGGAGAGGCGTGGGCTCCTGATCAGGATGCTAACTGGAAGCGCGGCCTGGACGAGGGCGTTAGTGAAGATTAGGTCCCCCCTTCTCAGACAAGTGTGCACATTGCCGGGCAAATGTGATCGGTGTAACAAGCCCCCCAAGAAAACAAGGAAAAAAACACACACACACACACACACACGTTCACCACAGCAAACTGCAGGGAGTTCTCTCGCTTATATTTTCTCATTATTATCATGTGAAAGGTGGCACAAAAAAAGGAAAGAGAGAGAGAGAGAGAGAGAGAGGGGAGAAAGTCAGCAGAGCTGGCTTTGGAAAATTAGAATGATCCTCGCTGCCAATTAGATCAGTCTCCCTCGCTGGAGTAAAGCTCAGCGAGGTTTATACTGCAAAGATAATGAGGGAATAAAAAAAAAAGAGGCACATGAGGATGCAGATAGAGAGGAGAGATGAAGACACTGAAGTGACACTGAAGCCATCCCGGCACAAACAGAGGCGACGTCTCAAGCTTCATGGGGAAGGGAGGAGGCCGCGCGACGGTCTGGGGGCCCCAATTAAAAGAACCTCGCGTGACGTACACATACAGGTGTGTCGGCGGGGCGGACACATGGGGTATTAGCTTCGTCAGAGCCGGGAGCGTTGGCTTCGTGAGCCCCCTCGGCGACGCCCTCCTGATTGTGAATTCATGTGGCCGTGGCGTTTCCTGGAGAGAAAAAAAAACAAAACACACGGGTACGCGCCTTTGACCTCGACTCCCTTCCAGCTGCGGAACTTTTCAGGAGCACATTTTTAACGGCCTCTGTTGAGAATTTAAAAAAAAAAAGAAATTTAGGGGGTGACGTCTGACTGTAAATTGGGGCAAGGGAGGAGAGGGAAGGGAGGGGGGGGGATTATGGTGATCCTCTCCCCTCTCATCTCCCCCCGGCAGCCAGCAGAGACAGCAGGCAGGTGGGGGATCTCTGCTTCTCTCTGATCCACTGTTTGGTGCTGCACTTTATTAATGCTTCATTAGGGCCGGGGAGCTGTCAGCGCCATGCTGGCTTTACCTGAAGCCCCCGTCGCCCAGCAGCAGCCCAGATGTGTGCGTCTGTGTGTGTGCGTGTGTGTGTGTGTGTGTGTGTGTGTGTGTGTGTGGAGAGTGTCATTTATTCCAGAGCATGTTTGCCGGCAGACATGGAGTTCAGATAAGTCGGCAAGTAATATGCATGCATGTGCATCTGTGCACATGTGTTGTGTGTGTGTGTGTGTGTGTGTGTGTGTGTGTGTGTGTGTGTGTGTACGTGCGCATGTTGCTTCCTGTTGTGCTGGTAGTGATAAGGGAGGGAGCAGGGGGTTGAGCTAATCAAATGCAATGATGCGATGTGGGGGGACTTAGCAGCATGGGTTCTAATCAAGAATCCCCCCCATCACCAGCAGCAGGAGGAGGAGGAAGAAGAAGAAGAAGAAGAAGAAGAAGATGAAGAAGGAGAAGGAGAGGAAGAAGAAGAAGAAGGAGAAGAAGAAGAAGATGAAGAAGAAGAAGAAGAAGAAGAAGAAGAAGAAGAAGAAGAAGAAGAAGAAGAAGAAGAAGAAGAGACAGACGATGTGACAGAGAGAGGAAAGCAGCAATGACGGGTCGGCAAGGCTAAAAATAAATACTGCAAGAGAGAATCAAACATTCAACATTAATAGTGAAGAAATAATACAAGGAATAATTATCTCTTTTGAAAACACTAGTCCGCTTATATTTGCCTTCTGCCTTTGAGGTGAGAGCTGAGCTACCTGTCTTTTATGCTAAGCTAGGCTTAACACCTGACTCCAGCTCCATCCTCGAGGCCCCGCTAATCAGTATTTACCAGCCGCATTGTTTTCCAGCTTGGGAGTCTGTGTGCGTGTCATCGAGGACAAGTACGCTGAATTTGGGAACGAGCACAGAGGAGGTTTGGAGTACTTTGTCAGTGCGGATGTGTCGGGGGGGCAAAGACGCAGTCATGGAACTTTACAGGCGCCGAGTTGAGATCGAATCTCTGAGTCACACACACACACACACACACTTTATGAGGTTGGTGGAGCGAAAAGGGAGTGCAGAGAAAAGGCAGCAGTACAATACATCGTCCACACACAAGGTATCCAACCAATTAAATAATGAATACAGGAATCAATAGTGCGCTATACTGCAGAGATCTGCAGGTCGGCTTCATACTGAACTTCATTCCAATGGTCACAAGCACAAATAGCTCAACTCAAGTCCTCAGAACTGTTCGAAATGCTCATGCTTTGTCATTTTATTTCCTTGTGTGTGTGTGTGTGCGTGTGTGTCCGATTTCTGTGTGAACGCAGCACATGCAGTGTCATATAATGGCCTTAAAAATGCAAAGGGAAGAATTGTGTCCAAAGCACAAAAAGGGAAAGGCAGGGAAATATTCACTGGCATTTAGCAAATGATGCATTACCAAGTAAGAAAAACAACCGCACGAATAATAAAAATGATAATAAGGGGGAAGAAAAAAAACACATTTGATTGACAAGCAAATACTGGGCGAGTGAAACACACAATGACCAAAAAATAATGAATACAAAAATGATATACTGTATAAATACGAGGGCGGGGAAGGTCTAAACAAAGATGGGGGAGAAGCGAGCGAAGGAAAAGGCTTCACGTTGAGAGGTGCTGTGGAGAGAAGTGTGCAGGAGGGAGATAAGGGGGAGGAGGTGAGGGGGGTCAGAACAGGAGCAAGGAACAGGGCTGCAATGAACGGCGGGGAAATAACCAAGATTCACTGACGAGATCAATACAGAGAAGGATCCAAGAACTAAATATGGATGAGAACGTGCAGCCAGAGATCTCAACCAAGTGATGAGGAGCAGGAGGCGGGGACTGAGGGGAGGCCAGAGGATTAACAGTCCTGCACACCTCTCCAACATGCCGGCACCACACACACACACACACACACACACACACACACACACACACACACACACACAAACACACACACACACTTCATTTCTTTCTCTTCTGTGGGGGCCAATGGCTAGAAGATGATTCTCTGTGTTTGATGTAGTTCTTCAAAGAGCTCCATTGAACTGCAGCTGTTGCGCTCTTTTACACGCTTTGCTGTTTTACCCTTGAGACTAGTAAAATTAACCGGGGGGGGGTGGAGGGGCCCTCATCACATCGTAAACCAGTAGCCACACTCACAGCAAAGTGGTGTTGTGTGAGCGTATACAGTGGAGAGTGTGTGGGATGTTGGCAAAAGCAAAACGCTAAAGGGAACAGAGAACGGCGACATAATTGCTGCACACACAAAAACAAAAGAAAAGAAAGGTAAATGTGAAAGTAAAATAAAAATGACGGATAGATAAAGCACTTAAATGTTGTGACGCCGTGAGGTACAGACCATTTTGTGAACTGCGTAGCCGTCATCTAGTGCACAAAAGGTGCTGGGACGGGATGACATTGTCTGGGTTTTGGTATGGAATGACAGACAGACGTAACCGGTGGAGTTGAGCGAGGACGGACGGGCTTTGTAAGTTGAACATCGGCGAGTTTACACGATGTGTAAATATGTAACAAACGCCCACATGTTGTGTAATCCGCCTCGGATGCGTGTATTGACAAAAATCCACTCGACTTACAACAGGCGCTGATTTCTGACCTCGTCTCGACTCACTTTTGCTACCATGTACTTTTCTCTATTTTCTTTTACACTGCAGATGAAGCTGGGTCGAGTAAATGACAACTTTTTTTTTTCCCCTCTCGTCTTGAGGAAGTGACAATTCCTTGGAACAACTCCAAAAAACAACAGAGTGAATCGAGTGAAGCAAAATAAGTCGGGGACGCTATTAGCGGCTCGTTTGTTTACCTCTTGGAGGCCGGGATCCCAGATAATCAATAATGCATTCATGTTGTTTAAATTGTGGAGCTCTACACCGGGCACACCCCGGATCCAACTGCAGCGAGACAAAACTCCTCAAACACCTCCCTCACCAAGGATGGGTCGAATGCAGAGAAGAACTTCACCATGAGGATTAATAAAGGATCATTTCTTTCTTCTTCAAGAAACACCCTTCATGCACACGAGCTGGCGAAACGATGAAAAGAGAGACCTTGAAACCAACGAGCTCAGTCCAGGCCCAGAAAGAGGCACGAGGACTCATTTGGACTAAGTGGCGCATGTGCCACAAGTTTCCTTTCATCGCGTCCTGACGAACGGGAGCCGAGGGCGACGACAGGGAGACAAAATCAGCGCCGCTGTGCGGCGAACGCGTCGGTGCTCGGCTCTTTTGCCGTGACTGTTGGCTGACGTGCTGTTTCGAGCTAAAAAGAAGAAAAAAAAATCGGTTTCAGAAAGGGGGCGGAGCCTCAACACCAACGCAGCTCTGCGTGAGGCCGAACAGCAGCGGCACACGGTCCTCAGCTCACGGTGAGATCATAGACGTGCACTTTAAGTCCCGTAAGTCTCGTTATCTACGTGTTTGGTGGTTTTGGGAGTGGCCGAGGACACGCATCGGCTGTCTGCCCGCGGCCAACGCTGCAAACTGCTGGACTCATTCAAAAGGACCTCTTGTGGTTGCAGCAAGTATTTGAATGACTAGTGTTTATTCGATAACAATGCAGACACACCTGGCGGACATCTGTACTCCGCCGAGTGCACCAGTTCGCTCCGCTTTATTGCTCTCCCCTCGGTCCCATGCAAATAAATGTCTTTTAACAGCCCTGTCACTTACTCATCAAAAAGCTATTACGTCTATTGGCGTTTCATTAAAGTCGCCCCGAAGTAAGTGGCTCCCTACTTTTTTTTTGATCGACTGCATACTGCGTATGAACTATGAATATGTCTGCTCGCAGGTCTTCAGCAGCTTGCGGCCCGACTACAAATGATCAGAAGCCGGGCGATGATGGTGATTTGTGACTTGTTTATTTTTTGTTTTGTAACAACTGAAGCAACATCAGCAACAGCGATAGGAAAACCTCATCAACACATAGCAAGCAAACCAAAAACAGAAAATTATCTCTTGTGAGCGAACGCAGAAAATATAACGTTAATGAGCCCCCGGCGCAAAGATTGAGAATGGAATTGAAATGAAAAAATAACAAAGATTCCGTGGATAATACTTTAAAACTTTTGTGTGAAATAAAATAAAAGAACGGCTTGCTGTTCATCTAGAATCTGATAAAGCCCCCAAATCAGCCCATTTGAGCGTTGGTACTGTGCGACCCGGTTTAACGCGACAACAATTCTATTCATGCTATTTTGATGAGCCTCTCTGGAAAAAAAGAAAAGAGACAAAAACAGAACGAAGCTGCAGGAGGAGCAGTGAGTCCTGACATCTATTCAGTGCATATAGTTGAAAATAGGATTGATTATTACTGCAGGCAGGCGCAGTGTTTGTGTGTTTCTGGTATTCTAATTGTGAAGAATCAAAAAAGCGTTTGATCTGGGAGCGAGAAAACCAACGCGCTTTCGGGGGAGAAATGAAGGAGCATCGGCGCCGTCCTCGCAGTGTGGCTGTGCTGAACAGGAAACAAGCCGCGTTCACACGGCGGGCGAGGAGAGAGAGGACAAAACGAGTCTCGCGGCCGGCCTCCCGAGTCGCGTGACTCTGATGGATGGAATAAAACGTCCCCGTTGTTCACTTCAGGACTGGCGTCTCGCTCGCGTGACTCCACCATGAGCGGGATATTGTGTGTCGGGACGCGCGCCGGAGGGGAAGTGCTCACGAAATGGAGCTAGTGCTCCATTGCGACAAACAAAAAGGCCACGAGGAGGGGAGTGGAAGGAGGAGGGGGGGGGGGGACGAGTAGCTGCATTTGTGTGAGAGGGAGCACGTTGGGTTGAATGAATCAGGTCCCCGAGTTACAGGTTTCATAGGACGATGGCAACGATTTTCTTTTAATTTATGATTTAGAAGTTTTCGACGTTGCCGGCGGGGTCCGCCACCACCACCACCGTGGCGGTTCAAATTCTACCGAGCCGGCGTCTGAGCTCTAGGACGTTACCGCTGACGCAGAGCAGACGTCCCTCACCGCCGGGGATTTGCATTAAAAGCAACAACCGCACAGAGGATTTCATGAGGAGGAGGCCGCCGCGGGAGGCCAGCTTGTCGCCGGCTCGGGTTGGTGTTGATGTTCCTGAATCTTAAGAAAAAAATAAAAATCCAGGCAGCTCTGCATTACACGAGTTCCTCACACCAGTTTGTTCTCCATCTCTTTCCCCCTTCAGCGCCCGGCGCTGCTCCTCCTTCCCCTCTCTCTCAGCCGCATTCACATTCCAGCCCAGGTGGGAACGGTGTCTCATTAGATCACCAACCGCCGGCAGGACTCCGTGTCCCAGCGAGCCGGATCGATGAGCGCCGCGGCCACTTCGTCTTGGCTGCGACGACGGGGCGACGCCAGCGGAGGACGGGGCCGAAAGGGCCCCGAAAGCTCAACATCTGTGGGATCATTTAAAAAGCAGCGGAGGGGGAGTTTACAATCAATCTCCAAATGGCCCTCCGCCGCCACAATGTGAACACAACGGTGCTCTGGGGACGGAGGGCAGTCGATGCAGGGCCCTCAAACAAGTGGCAGGGCAGGAGTGGCTGTGGGTGGGCGTGTGTGTGTGTGTTGTTGTGGGTGTTGAGTGTAAAAGTGCAGTGAAGAATATAGATATCTAAGATATTGAATACTGTTTCTGAACCAGACTGGAACAGAATTTAGAGAACGAAAGTTTGGTTTATACGAGGACATACATTGTGTGACACGCGCCACACACACACACACACACACACACACTCACACACACACACCACAGAAACCAAGCCAATACAGACACAAACGGTTGTTCTTTATAAATCCGGCTCCTGATGGTTGTCGCCATTCTTGTTTCCACACAAATAAAATAAAGTATCACTATTGTCTGCTGAGCTGGTAGTTATCCTCATATTTTCAACACCACTTTGCTTTTCATCATTTTCCCTCCTTTCCATGTCCTCGGAAGTATGCGCAGGGAAAAATAACAAATACCGATGTATTATTCAGTAGACGCCAAATGCATAAATACATTAAAAAGACACAAAACACAAACCCCTTGTCTGGCATTAGCAGGTGTGCTTGTGTGTGCGTGCATGTGTGTCCGTGTGTGTGCGTGTGCAGATAATCGTTTTTTTGCCTGCAGCTTTGAGAGAGGTGAACGCTGGAGAAGGATGGAGAAGACCGACTTTGTCTTACAAGTATCAGTGGACGCAGACGAGTGGAACCGTGAGTATAGATGGATTCCAGCAAAGCCCTTTCTCTTCTCTCTTTGTGTGTGTGTGTGTGTGTGTGTGTGTGTGTGTGTGTGTGTGTGTGTGTGTGTGTGTGTGTGTGTGTACGAATGGCCAAAGGATGATAACAAGAATGTATGTTTTTCAATCTACCTGTTTGCAAAATGCCTACAGTGTGCGTATATTTCACTAAGTACGTCTGGGATGTGTGTGCATGCAAAGGGGTACAAACACCCACACACACACCCACACACACACACACACACACACACACACACACACACAGTCCGTCTGTCAGGTTCTGCATGTTATGGTTATGAATACCAAGCAAGAGTCAATGCCCTAAGGAAATGAAAGCACGAAAACCGAGTTATTTACAATGACCTCTCGCCCAGTTTGCGCGTGTGACTGCGTGTGCGTGCACATAAATGTGTTCGGCAATCACCCCGCAGGAATTTGATTACTCTGCGTGTTTGTGTGTGGGTGTGTGTGTGCGTGTGTGTGTGTGTGCGTGTGTGTGTGTGTTACTACGGACGAGAGTAGCAGCAAGAAACAGAAAGAGGCAAATGGAAGAGAGGGAACGAGAAGGAAAGGAAGAAAGTTAAGGAGCGCGCGGAGCGGAGCGAGCTATTTTTGGCTGGTCCAGCAGCGAGGGACGGAGGGGGGGATGAAAAAGAGAGAGACATGAAGAAGAGGAGAAACCGAATGGGAGGGAGGAAGGGGGTGATAAAGAGATGAGGAGGAGAGGAGTGAGGAAGCACGGGGTAAAGATATTGGAGGGGTATCAGTAACAAGGGATGAGGGGAAAAGACAACAACTAGAAGAAAAAGATGAGCAGAAGGAACAAATGGAGGAAAAAATGGAGGAGAGCCAAAAAGAGGGCAAGCGAGGAACAGAGGGCAGAGACGACTGTGCGGAACACTGTTATCTGCTCCCACAAAGCCCCAAAAAGTAATCTCCGCCATCGACGGCTATTACCACCAGTCCATTGTCACCGGGGCAACAAAAGGGATCGGCGGAGCATGAGCGGGAAGAGGGAAGTGGAAGAAGAGAGCCAGGAAGAAGAGGAGGAAGTGGAAGAACAGAGCTAGGAAGAAGAGGAGGAAGTGGAAGAAGAGAGCCAGGAAGAAGAGGAGGAAGTGGAAGAAGAGAGCTAGGAAGAAGAGGAGGAAGTGGAAGAAGAGAGCCAGGAAGAAGAGGAAGAAGTGGAAGAAGAGAGCCAGGAAGAAGAGGAAGAAGTGGAAGAACAGAGCTAGGAAGAAGAGGAGGAAGTGGAAGAAGAGAGCTAGGAAGAAGAGGAGGAAGTGGAAGAAGAGAGCCAGGAAGAAGAGGAGGAAGTGGAAGAAGAGAGCCAGGAAGAAGAGGAAGAAGTGGAAGAAGAGAGCCAGGAAGAAGAGGAAGAAGTGGAAGAACAGAGCTAGGAAGAAGAGGAGGAAATGGAAGAAGAGAGCTAGGAAGAAGAGGAGGAAGTGGAAGAGAGGTATGTGGGGAGGAATTAAGGAGGAATTAAAGCAGGTGGGCTTTCATCTCCGGCTCTCCGGCTCCAGAACGAGGCTTTCGCTTGCAGGAGATTTTCCTGAAAGCGTCCCCTCCCCACCGGCCTTGGACCCTGCGAGGGGATAAATCAGAGCTCCAACTGGCCCCCGGCCCAGACACCTTAACAACCAGACGCTCCGGCACCAGGCAGAAGACAAAAAAGTGCAACTGAGCTAACGAGGTCGGAGACGGCATTAGCTCCTCTCAGGGAAGGGGGAGGGGCCTTATCAAACCGTCTCATTGGGCCGTGGCTTCCACCGCGAGCAGCTCGAGTGCTCCTCGTCACAACGATGTGTGGATACGAGGAGCTGCCGCCTCACACGTGACTCCAGAACGTCACATCGGCGTTACATCGGCACCGCCAAGACATTCGGCGTTCCCGTGCGGAGGCGTCGAGTTTCATCCATAACCTGCTGGCTTCTAAATCCAGCAGTTAGTTTCAAATAACACATTTCGATGCATCAATACAGTACAGCGTGTTCTGCGAAAAAAAATAAAAATAAAACAAAAAACATTTTTGCAAGCGCACACAGATATTGACTTATCATTAAAATGTGTATATCTGTAAACTATATCCGAGCGGAGTGCTCTCAAATGAGGACTAATGTGCTCTGGCGAAGACGCTGAGCGGGAAACGTAATTGTTGCCGGGATTATGTTTACTTTAACACCAGAGACCTTTCCGAACATTAACCAGGTGCTTTGAGTTTTCAAAACATAAATCAGAAAAAAAGAATAAAAAATTGCTTGCGTTGCCGGCAGTGGATATTTATTTATATTGGACAATGAACATTTCACAGATACGTTCAAAGTAAGTCCTCATCAAGGTGGTAAGAGAATGTAATCTCTCTGGGCGTCATGGCCGCTGGAAAAACGTGTTCCAGTCGTTTTAAGTAATAAATAAAGGTGGAGTGGGGGGGGGGGGGGGGAGCCGCACTGCGTGTGTTTTGGTCGGAAGACGGAGCGCGTCCACATCCGCCCGGCCGGCGGGTCTGATTGCCCTGCGCAGGATGTTGGAGCAGACGGAGCAGCAGGTGTGGCGCACTGATGACTTTCTCCTTTCACCGCGAGGACACAAGAGTGTGTCGGTGCTGGAGAGATAAAGCCCTGTCTAAAGTGCACTGTGCGCGCACACACACACACACACACACACACACACACACACACACACACACACACAGAGGACTGACAGAGTAGGAGGCAGCAGGCCGTGCTTGTGGCCAACTCTTGAGAACACACACACACACACACAAAATCAATCTCCATTGATCACTCTCTCGAACCCCGGGCACCTTCCACTGCACTTTCTGCATTACTTGTTGCACTCCTTTCAAGAAGAAAACGAAGTGTAAAAAAAAAAAAAAAGAGAGAAAAAGAAGAAAGAATGAAAAGTCCATGTTCCACTAGAGTGGCCACACAAGATGAGTTCTGCAGCACTTCTGTGGCTCTCTCCGGGAGAGGGAGTGTATTTACCACTCCGCTCCCTCGTTCAATATTGGGAGAGCCAACACAGTGCAAGCTCCCCAGACGACTGCAGCGCACGCACACGCACACACACACACACACACACACACACACACACACACACACACACACACACACACACACACATACACGTATCACTTGTCTCTCTGAACCAGAGAGTGTTTCTGCTGACTGGTTTTTTATTCTCTCTCTCTCTCTCTCTCTCTCTCTCTCTCTCCATCAGCCTTCCGAGTTCTTTCTTTTCTTAACTGACGGCTTTTTTTTCCCTCCCCTTCTGGACTCCCGCTGTTAGGGACTCCCCTCTGGTCCAATAGGAACGCGGCTTCGCCTTCTAACTCTCCCATGGTGTCAGAGACTGTCATCTGGAGAGGAAACGCCGGCCGTCATGAAGCGTCGCACCCCGGAACGACGGGGAGCGATAACGAGGGAGCTGGCGCCGAGCTGGTCTGAGCCATCAAGGGCCGGGTTATGTGGACATTAGGGGGCCACCAAGTGCTCACGGGTCGCCGTAGCCTGCTTACACCGTTACCGTGGCACTTAACCGCTGTAATAGCCAGTTCAACGTTATAAGTCAGGAGCTGAATGCATGGGAGTTATGCCAACTGAGCGAAGCTCAACTGTTCAGATATACGGGCGCTATAACGATGTCCGCCTCAAGTCCAGTAGCGCCGGGAAGTTGGTCCGTCAACTGGAGACAGATTGGTGCCAGTTTCGGTAGATAATTTGTTGACGGCGTATATTCCGGCGTATATTCAGTTCGGTGTGATGGCGTGACGGCTGGCGCATCATGACTTTTAACTTTGGTTTTTTTTGTCAAAGTCGCCGAACCTGAAACCCAACAGTTACCACGGTGGATTGCAAGGCTGTTACCAATAGGAACGTTGGCAAAAAAGTGCACTCGGAAAGCGTTGGCCTCTACTGAACCTGTTGCGCCCTTCTGCAGAAGTGTCCAGAGAATCAGGGCTCGTAAACTTGAACCTCCTTGGAGGCGGTTCCAGAGACGCAGGTTGTATTGAAGCCACAATTTCCTATGAAAGTGTGCAGATAAAAACCGGGCTTTAAAGAACGACGTAACCTTCCAGAGCTGCGTGACTGTGGCCGCGAGTGTAGAGTGTAGTGTGCATGTAGCACCAGTGGAGAAGCGGGCCATGAGGTCGACAGCCTTCAGCTCAGTAAATATCAGTTGCACGGCGATAGCCATCCAGAGTTTGTTTTAGAGCTTGACATTGGCTGCTGGTCATACCAGAGTGAGTGAGGCCGCGCTGCAGCGGTCTAAACCCAGGAGTGTGTTGAAATGCGCACGAGGGGGGAGGGGCATTTAGTGTCTGAGAATTCATCCTTTTTCAATTGCAAAAGGAAGAATGCGTTATATCTTCTCTTAAAGTCTTGCTCGAAGTTATATATATATTATTTTGTGTTCGCACTCCAGAGTGCCAGATAAGACTCCCCGAGTAGATGTGAATTGGACATGACGGCTTTTCAGAACGGTGGCCAATTCGCGCTCCCCAATAATACAAAATGAAAAAAACACCATTTAAATCGAATGAGTCAAACGAGGCTTCGCACAAAAAGCGCCAAATCCACCCGCCCACGCGATTCTTAAACGTTAAAAGCTCCCTCGTTCTCTCAGCTCCTTCCTCCTCGGCACCGTCCCCTTCCTCCCATTTGCCTCTCTCTCCTTCCTCCACAATCTCAGACACAGTGACCTGCCCAGACCCTCTGTACCGAGCTAAATTTATTGGAGGCAGAGAGAGAATGAGGACCTGTCAGTCTGCTTACCCTGACCTCCTAACCCCCCTCTTTATTTTTCTCACTCACACACACACACACACACACACACACACACACACAGGCAGACATGCACATGTACCACCCTACACAACCATCACCTCAGCCTAAAATTATCTTTCAATGGAGCCATACATTCCGATGAACCTCACACCAACAGCTTACACCTTGGCTGAGTGATAAATTCAACATTTTTCAATAAATCCTTTTATTCGTAGGTCGGTCCACCGGCCTTTTCGGATTCTGCCCGCTGACCAAAGTCAGTTATGTGTGTTCAAGAAGGCTGCAACTGGTAAACATATCTGCATATCTGCGCATACATATATATATATATATATATATATATATATATATATATATATATATTGGTGCGTACTTGGCCGTGACTGCTCGCGTTGGGGTTCAGTGCAGCAGACGATGCAGCGTGAGGATAAACTCCATCTTCCATTCAATGGAAAGGTTTTGTACTTTTTGAGGTCGTTTGAGTCGATACCCGGCAGCTTTCTCCACACTTGGAGTCAATTGCGTGTGAGTTCTCCAGTGAAAATAATTTGTTTTTAACCTGCTTGAGTGCAGTTTTCAAAACTGCCTCGAGTGTGCTCTGACACAGCAAATTGTGACACTTTCCAACAGTAGTTACTTTTTTTGTGGAAGTAATCTTATATTTTGGAGGTTGGGGGGGTTGTTGTTTTTTCTCTCTTTTAGTACATTACAGATCGTGACGAATAAATTACACGGAAATGCTAAATACTTAGCCTGCCAATATCACATGTCCAGGGCTTTTATTGTGAAAGGTAACAATAAAAAAAGTGGATTTTGCCTGCACTGCTTTTTTTCAAGATTGAAAAGGAGTAAGACGCAATCCAACCTGCACTGTAATGTTATTTGCTGCACAAAGGCGTATTTATTTTCTTTTTTCTGTGTAATATTTGCGTTCTGTGTGAAAGTATTCATGACAAAAACAGCAGTTCAAAAGAATACACTGACGTGCCACAAAATTGTTTCATTAAATACAGCCCTGGTGTGTGAAGGCCTTTCCACTCACAAAACCTCTGTGTTCTTTGAGAAGCAGTCAAAGTTAATGGTTACATGATAAGGTTGACACACAAAGTGCTTACTATTAGCATCAATTGCATATAGCCACTCAAAAAGAAAACAGCTTTTTTCCCTGGTTGTTCCGGTTGTGTCGTTTTAAAAGACAAAGCGCCTCTTTCCTGATGGTGAGCATGTTGTCATTATCAGCAATACTATCATTAGTGTGATCATTATTATTACGTTTTACTTTGGTGGATTTTTTTTCTTTTCCCAGTGACTGCCTGCTGTTGCTTGCCAGTAGTAATTATGGTGCTTCCGATGGCCTAAAACCCTCCAACCCTCCATAAACCGTCATTACAGCACACACTCACACTACTCTCCGTCCCTAGATTTCATCTCGTCCTGCACTCCGTTCACCTATTCGCTCGCTCGCTCGCTCGCTCAATCCCTCGGTCGCCCGCTCTCGCGTCACCTCTCGTGCGCTAAATGTTCCAAACCTCATTCTTCTCTCGACATAATTTCCATCCATCCCTCCCTCTCCAGATGCTTCTCCGCTGTACTCCCTGTCCACCCCCCTCGCTCTGTCCTGTACATCTCTTTATCTTTTCCCTCCAGTGGCGAGCAGTCACCGAGCTTGTTATTAGTGCCAGGTCCAAAGCCGGCACTGTAATCAGACCCCTGGAATTAGCAGCAGGTCCATCGCTGGCGGGCGGGCGCGGCGCTGACAGAATGCTACGCTTATTATTTGAGGCAAAAGGCTTCTGGCAGGAAGCCGCCCGCTCCCCTCGGAGCCCTGGATCTTGACGGGCTCTGCTGAGGAGAAGCGAGAAGAGCTACAGCCGGAGTATCGGCATCCGCCAGGGTGGCCGGAGAGGAGGGGTGTGTGTGGGGGGGGGATAAAACACACACTGGATAGCTACCAATGGGTAGTGGCACTTAAGCACTGGGAGCGGGGCCATATTGGAAAGGAAAAGAAGATTGGACATAATGGGGAACACGTTTTATTATTCGGGGGGGGGGGGGGTTTAAGACACGAAGGCAAAGGCTGTTGTATTATAATATTATTGTATTGGCGCAGAGTGTAATGAGAGTCCCTTTACTCGACAATAACACGCAATTTAGTGTCACTCAAAGACCGGCAGCTTTTGTGTTTCAATCAATTAACTACGCCGTTTGTTTTGCAAAGATCAAAACATACCAAGTCCATCAGTCCAACACATTTTCCGCGCTTGACATTTATTCACCTATATTATACTCCACAGAAATGAAATTCAACTCTCGCCGCGCTTTAATGGAGAGTGTCAGTCACGGGTCAGATTGCTTTCTGTTAATGCTCGGATTCATCTTTTCTGGATCAAAGGCGCCGATTTGATCTCTCAAAATCGTCCAAAACCCTGCGTGTACCTACGGCGACGCCTCAAAAACAATACACACACACACACACACACACACACACTAACATTAAAAAAAATATTTTCCGACAGCCGCGCTGCTGTCAGTCGAGCAGGGCAGCAGGGTGCGGACCAGGGCCGACCCCATGACCGTCTCCTCAACTTAGATGAGCTCCTGGCAGTTGAACTGTGTGTGTGTGTGTGTGTGTGCGTGTATGTATGTGTGTGTGTGTGTGTGTGTGTGTGTCGTAAAGGAAATAAAAAGCTCTGTGTTCAGCTTTCATCACTTTCACAGTTCCACCTGGCTCTCCGTGGTCCTGGCTGCTGTGTTCCTGTTTGTGCTTCCACGCGTCAGCCTCCATGTACCGACCGCCGATCGCTTCCAGTCGTGTCGGAGCTGTTTTACTGCTGATGCAATCTGAACATTTCCCGCTGGTCCCCGCTTGTGCTGTCGCACGCCTTCCACTGGCGGAAGCAGCTGAATGCTTTTATTGTGAAGGAGCTAATGGAAGAGGTTCGGTGGTACTTACAGCAGGGCCCCTTGCGCAGAACCTTGATGCGCCTCTGCGTGTTGCACTGGGCCTTCTCCAGCTCGCACTCGTTGGAGTAGGTGGACGAGTCCGAGCCGCACACAGGCGCCACCAAGGACGGACAGTCCACCCTCTTGCAAACGCACTCGGCCTTGGCCGGGTCCGCGTGGTCATGCTCACACAGAGCGCCGAAGCCGCACAGCATCCCTCTGCAGCCTGCCGGAAACAGGAAGGAAGAAGAAAAACGCTGTTAGGAATGCGACAAGAACGTCTGATCAAGTGAGCCCTTTTATGTTCCGTTCACGCGTTTAACTTTCACAAATGAATGCGGGGAAATGTTTAAACATCAGGCGGATTGGTCTCTGTTGAGGAGGAACTCTGCACAGTTTAGCAACACTGATGCATGAGGGATTAAATGTGATCCTGGCAGAAAGCAAACAGATGCTCTCAATTCATTCAGGGGAGAACCCATCCACCCATGCAGAGCGAAGCACAGTGTGTTGCTGGGCGCGCGGAACTTGGAAAGCTTCAATAGGCAAAAAAACCCCACAACACTAAACTAAAGTACAAAGTCAGCAGCAACATTAGAATCAATCCACAGACAGCATTCTCGCGGACGGTTTATTTTCGCCCTCTGAAGAGGCTTTTCAAAACATCAGCGACGAGCAACGAGCAGACAAACCAAGGGCAGCCAACCGCTTCGAGGCCTCAGCTCGTCAGACGGTTTGGTTCTTCCACTTCCCACCGACTCCGGCTGAGCGGGAACGCGCAAAACTGCCAAAGCCGCGTCAGAGGCCCGTGAAGGCGCAGAGCAAACAGGGAGTACCTGTGTGCGTACACAAACATCAACTTAGAGAGCAATTTGCGCCGCGTAGTGGCATCCACAGCTGCTGTGGCTCTGTGCCCACTCAGAGAGGGCTGATGGGTAGCCAGCTGGCGTGACCGTCCCTGCCTAAGCGCTGGGAGGGGAAGGTCTAAAAGAGATGGCAAGCTCTCACAGGTAGCAAACCTGATTGGAAATCAATGGACGAAAGCACATGAAAATCCACTTTTTAAAAAAAAAAAGTCCTCTTGGTTGGAGGAGAAAACGACCAGTGTGACTGCTAGGGGGGGGATATGCAAGTCCCACACACACACACACACACACACACACACACACATGCGCGGCTATTTCTTATCAGTTGCTCCCAGGCAAAGACTAAATGCAAGGCGGCATGTCCACTCGGACTCGCTGGCAGGTGGCTTTTTGCGGTGCTGGATAGACAGAGAGACAGTCGGAGAGACACGTACGCACATACAACTCCTTGTGTGCAGCATGGACAACTGGTCCAGCATCTGCCCAAGGCATCTCATTTGGTCTCTCTCCTCGCATCGAAGCACAGCGTGCGAATGTGTGTGTGTGTGTGTGTGTGTGTGTGTGTTTGTGTGTGCGCGGAGTGACAGGCGAGGAGGTTGTTTTTGACTTGCCCACTGTTCCCTGTGGGAGAGCGTCTGACAGCTACCTGAGCTCACTCTCTTTTGTACCAGGGGAAAACGAAGTCTGTGTGTGTGTGTGTGTGTGTGTGTGTGTGTGTGTGTGTGTGTGTCTCTCTGTGTGTGTGTGTGTGTGTGTGTGTGCGTGAAGCTATATCCATGAATGCATCTGTATTCCTGACAGCATGTGTGTGTCTAAGAGGTGTAGGCATTAGGTGTCACACACACACACACACACACACACACACACACACACACACACACACACAGAGCCAGGTGCTAGCATGAAGGCCTTGTCTTGACCGCCCCGCTGCTCCGCCATCACTTCCCACCGTGCCCTGCGCGTGCGGCGGTGTCTCCGTGCACGCGGGTGTCAGCGTGTGTCTCGGAGGCGAAGCGATGCGAGCGGACAAGAGGTGAAATGCAATCGAACTGTGTCAGATGTGTACAAGAGCGAGGGAGGGAGGGTGTCTGATAGCATGTCAGGATAAAACACACGAGAGGAAAGAGGTTGCGGGTGTCCAAACGTCCATCTCCGAGTGCGTTTAAAGGTATCAGTCGTGATTTCTTCACAACACATAGGAAGCATCGGACATTTGTCAATAATGAAGTGAATAAGATTCAAATGACCACACACAATGTACACAGTGGCAATGAACACACCATCTGGAGAGGGGGAAAAAAAGAAAAGAAATCCTGAATGCCAGCAGTGGTTTGTAACCAGATCTCTGCTGCAGTGTTTCCCTAAAAGAAGAATCTCTCTCTAGCCTCGAGCTTAGCTGGCTGACAAAAGGCCGACACCAGAGCGGAGGGGCTCTGTCAAAAGAGCGCAGGCCTCGGTCGCAGTGTACAAACTGCATACATATACACTGAGAGGGCGGGGGGACCCGAGAAAAGATACCACGCTTCTGATTTGTTATTGGAAACCCGTGGTTGTCGACATGACCGGGAAAAAGAAGACCGAGAAAAAGTTTGTCCGCAGTGAATTCAAACCGACCCAGTTTGATTGACAAGTGATCTCGGGTAGTGCAGACAAACAATAACAGCCAGGAGAAACCGCGGTGCAGGTATCCGGGTGGACATTTCCCGAAGACAGACAGCCACTACTTCACAAAGATGACAAACCTTCGGGGTGCCAAGGCAAGAGGCTTTTCCCCGCGGCATTCGCACCCTCACGGCGGTGTGTGTTGAGGCACGAAAAAAACAAACAAAGCATATTTACACATCTGCTGTCGGAGAGGGGTCACGTCCCTTTGCCTTTACCGCACAAGCCTGAGACCCGTTTTGTCCTGTGAAGGGTGACGTAAACGTGAAGAAGTTGGCGGTTTTTGGTCAATTTAGTAAGTTGTTGATTTTGGAACGGAGGCGGTAAGGAAGCATAGCCGCTATGCTAGGAAATGGCTAGCATGAATACTAGAAAAAAACGTTGCATTGACCTTTTCCTGCCGTGGTTTCATGGTTTCGGACTCATTCACATGAAAAGCCTCGTGTCCTGCGCTTACACTGCATTCGTTTACCCGCCTCGTTGTACCTAATAAAATGGCGTCTTAACGTATCAATGCCTAGAGTTTTAATATATGTAATTCCCAGGAAATATTCCACAGCCATTGCTTTTGCGATAAATTCATTTTCTGGGTTCCCCATGGCCTCCGATCTTAGAGCCTTCTACAGTTGAAACAGTCCCAAGGTACCCATGGGATTTCATTTGGGGATTAGCATCTATTGGGCTACATTGTTCTCTGTTAAGTGATGATTGTCCCTGAAATGATTTATTTTTAAAGAACTGCTCCAGCATTAATATTGAGTTTGAGTGCAGTTTCCATCTGGAAAGGAAGCCCAAGATACAGTTCATATGCTCATTTATTAAGAGGGCTCAGAGCACTGGGCTCTAAAGGTTGGCACGTTACAACACCGTCACATAACTGCATCCATAATCCTCCAGCTGTCCTTGACTATACGTGAGGTATCGCAATAAAAGCTTTACCCACATGATTCTAGCATACCAAAGGTCCGTATCGGGGTTTCCAGATAACGGATGTGCTTTTAATGAGAACAACTATGCTGTGCCACTGGGACTAATGGACATGACCTTTGGAGATTATTTTCTCTCACTTGAGTTGTGAAAGCAGTGTGTGTGTGTGTGTGTGTGTGTGTGTGCGTGTGTGTGTGTGTGTGTGTACACAACAGAGTCTACTCTGCTGGTGAGTACATGCAAGAAAGTAGCTTCCAGCTGAGTTGAGATGATGATTTGTAAAACGAAAAAGAAGAAACCTATTTTTAATCTTGAGTGGCTGGCTGCACAGACGTGCTCGTATACCTCTCTCACCGGTGACAGCTGCTCTACACCGTCTCCATCAGGATGAGAGTTAATACTTCAACAGTTTCACTGTTTGCTTGTCTCGGTGCTAAAACCGCAGAAACACAACGACGGGGAACGCCACGGCCAAGTGTCATCTTTCAAGACAGAAAGCTTTGCTTTTTGAGTGCAATGAGTGTGTGTGTGTGTGTGTGTGTAATGCATGCGCCCGCATGCCTGCCAGTCCATGTAAGTGTGTGAGGTAATCTCCCTCCAGCCCAGCAGCGTTAAAAGCTTCACATCCATCCATGCTCTTTTTTTTCCTTCTTTCCTTCTTCTATTCGTGGCGTAGGAAGAACATCCCATGAGGTCGGGGGGGTTGTGGGGGGAGGGGAGACAGCATGTCCAGTTTTGTGCTTGTCAAGGCAAACGTCTTACACAGGTAACACTTCATGCCCTGTTTGGACGGCACATCCATTAACTATGACGGGGTGTCGGAGCCTTAAGAAGGTTCAAGGCGCCAGTCGGTGAGCTGTCAAAGGAAAGGGGTCCGCGCTGTTGTGATTAAAGCCTCGGAGGAGGAAAAAAAATACATAAAAGTCAAGTCTGGCATAGTTCTCTGGTGGCTGTTTCCTCACCAATTCCAGTGAATCAAAGCGTGCGTTGTCGTGCAAAACGTTTGACCGTGTCACGGCAATACAGACCAAAGCGCTTTCAAATTCAATCCCAGCTGGAAAAATGCAGTGTTCCATTCAGAGCACGGCGGATGGAAAGACACACAGTCCGTTATGTGACACATCATCGCTTGCTTTTCAGCGCATATTGAGACGGACACAGGTTCACCCGACATGCCATCCGAAACCAGCACCTCTCATCACTTTGAGATGGTGTCTACGCTGTGACGTCCCCGCAGCCCGTGTTTTTGCGCTGAAATGCTTGATCCGTTTCATTGTTCTCCTGCCTTGTTGCATTTACCTCAAACAAAGTGAAAAAGGGCGCGAAATGGACTGTTGCAGCGACGCATGAGCGCATTCTGGCCCAAGAAGGCGTGACAAACTCAAAATGACTACTTTAGGGAAGGAACGCTATTGACTCTGCCGACTGGGGGGTGCCTGTCACCTTTTTGAATTATTTCACAGCCGTTCGGTGCGCTTCAGCTGGACGGGTGAAAGGAGTCGGAGGGGAAAGAGAGGGAAAGGAAAAGGTGTGCATGAATAATTAACCGTGCCTGAACTTTACACGGGCGACAGGAATAGCGGCCGAATCATCGGCGGCGGCACCCCCGAAATGGCAAAACGTGTTGAATAACCCGATCTGATGTTTGTGCCGCGGCGCGATCGCATCTCCAAACAACGGAATAACGACTTGCCGGCTGTCAGGAAGTCAAGAAACGGAAGTTGATGGAGGGGGACGCGGCTCGGTGGCACGGAAGCGACGTCGCATTAATGTTGAATGAGTCTAAATTCATTACGCTGCAGCACTCCTGAGGGACATCTTCCACTTACTCCCTAATAGAGGAAGCCTTTCTTTCCAGCTGACGCTAAGTAATACAGATGTGCTCCTCGGCCCGGCCCTCTCCTCCCTCCGTCTCTCTCTCTATGTCTCTCTCTCTCTCTCTCCACCTCCTTCTCTCTCCATGAGAGGGCTTCAGACTCTCCATCAATGTCCTTTTGCAGTGAGGGGACCGGTTGCTATGGGAACAGCCGGTGATGCAACCGGCACAGAGCAGCCTCATCGGGTCGGAGCGCAATGGAAACTTTACGTCATGCACACAGGTGGTTTAGATGTAAACACACACACACACACCTGTGTGCAACTTCTGTATGGATCCCCCATGCCTATATATATATATATATATATATATATATATATATATATATATATATATATATATATATATATATATATATATATATATATATATATTTAGGTATGTATTTATATTTATGTATTGTAAATATATGCAAACACACTCCCTCTAGTGTTTTCATTTGCTACGATTGTGTAGCTATCTTTATCACATTCTGTCCGCGTCGGGGTGAGAATATAATTTTAAAAATGTAATTGTCTCGCCACAACGTTGTCAGTGTGGTATTGATTAACAGTTGCATGGAAGTTTAGCAATAGTACAGAAGCCATTGTAAATAAAATGAATAAAATAAAAAGAATAATTAAGAAATAAACGCAACGGTGGGCAGCAGTTATAAATGCTAAGAGATCTGAAGGTGAAAAGCAGCCTCCAAGGCTTCCATTGATCTCTGGTTAGCGGCCTCGGTGGACCGATGCAGTCAATTATCGATCCCGCTGCAATCATACGCCCAGCATGAAATAAAGAAAACATCTGCTCACAAAGGAGCACCCCACCTTACCGGCTCGATACGAGAGAAATGACTTCTTTAAACCAGTTAGTTGAAAGGAAAAGGATGGAGAATGGAGACTTTTTCAAAAGGGTTTTTTTTTTTAGAAGGAGAACGATGTTTCTCTTGTCCTGCTTTGTCAACCGCGCCGTTCTTGCCGGGGCGGCGGCAGAACGAACAAATTGAAGGAAAAAAATCACTGCAAAGTGCTTTTTTTTTCACGTTTATTTTTGATCCGCGGCTTCAGACGCAGCTCTGTGTGCACGTGGAAGCCGGTGTGGCGTGTTCTCATTCCCTCGCAGAACGACGGGCAATCAATTTCCCTCTCCTTTTGCTGCTTCCTGAATGTAACACACACACACACACACATGCCTCGTACAGCTGAGTGCCTGGGCCCTGACCCGGCTAACACGCAGGATGACCTTATTTACCAAACGGTGACCTCGCTGTGTCAAGGCCTGCACCGAGTCTGTGCCCTAGAGTGAGAGACCCAGTTGGAGAGAAAGGGACAGAGAGAGAGAGAGAGAGAGAGAGAGAGAGAGAGAGAGAGAGAGAGAGAGACAGAGAGAGAGAGAGAGAGAAAGAGAGAGAGAGAGAGAGAGAGAGAGAGAGAGAGAAATGAAGGGATGCGGGGGAGGGGATGTGGAGCTATAAGAGCTTTTATTAAAGTAATACTGTACGAGAGAAAGAAAGGAAAAAAAAGGTGAGGGGAGGTTAAAGCGAAATATGAAAGGTCGAGGTAAAATACGTACAATTGCAAAAAAAAAAAAAAAAAACATGTGCCTGGTATATTCCAGTTGGTGTGAAGAGAACCAACACCAGCTGCTAACACTCTGAAGATGGACAGAAGATACAAAAAAAACACCATGTGTCTTTCTAAAAACAGCAGTTAGTTGTGTTCAATGCCCTTATTTACATCTCTGTTCTAAAATCAATAGGTCATCATTTAAATACAGCAGCCTGTGGATCTTTAGATATTGACTCCGTTGCTCAGTCACCTCAGCTGCTGCTGCTGCACTGAGATTTTGTCATTGCTATTTCTAGTCTCCCTTGGCTATGGGTACTTTTTTTATTTTAATGATGTCCCGATGGCTTTAAGTGGAAACATTAAAAAAAAGGACACACATACTGAGGCCAGAGTGAGCACAGACACACACACACACACACACACACACACACACATGTGATCCGCAGGTTCATTTCTGTTGTTTTTGTTTTCGGGAATAAGTGTTTCTTTGTCGGTGTGCCGGCAGCTTTTAGGTATATTGTGTTTGTACTCCTCCCTACAGCCTTGAGACATTTATGCTTACCAGCATTCTCTGGAAACGCCGGAGGGCATACCAAACAAAATGTACTGCGAAGAAGCGAGAAGACAATTAGCAAAAAACACCATGAACCAAACTGCACAATGCCAAGGAGGAATGTAATTCACTGTAAAGTCGTATCTCATATTCATGGGTTACTTTAGTGCCTTTCAACAAGCCCTGCAAAGGAAGAAGCACTGGGAAATGGTCTTGTCCTGCCGATGGAGGGGAGGGAATCTGAAAATCCTTCAATGTGCGGTGTGTGAAGAGAGGTACCACAAGTCCTTCCTTCCTGCTGCTGTCAGGCTGCACAACTAGCTGAGCTCCCAGTACACCACTTCAAATACACTGTTCATAATACTAGTTATATTTATTATATCTGTATATATACAGATATACAATACTAATTCAGTATTGCAGTTTGTGCACTCCAATTACTATTCTTTAACAGTGAGAAGCAGAGAGAAGCTGTTTAAATGAATTCATCAGGTTACATTTTAATGGACGTCTTCACTTCAACTGGCTTTCCTTTGAGCAAAGCGGCCTACCATCATTCTGCCGACTCCAATCAACTTTACCCCAACCTCTCTATATTTGATGTTTTATTCAAACGTTTTGAGGCACTGAGAAACTATACCGCCAATGCATCTTTTTTCCCACCCACTGGAGTGTGAGAGGTGGAGCAGATCCCTCTGTTTCACTTTGTGTGGCCGGGATGATAACACACCGAACAGCCGACACAATTCCATCGAGGCCTCTTTTTTTTTTTTTTAAACAGAAGATCCAGAAACACATCTTTAAAACCCAAGGCATGGTTTGGGAGCGTGATCGCACTGCGATGCAACCCTAATAAATTGTGTTGATAATGGGTTGGGCACGCTGTGATTTATTGGTAATCTATTGAATTCAGCCGGGCAGACGTGTTCCCCTTTACCAAGCGTGGGATCGATAAATCTCAGTCTCAATCTTAACGAGGGTTATGATTAGTTGCGGTTTGCTTGGAATTCTAGTTAACCGAACACCAAACTACTCGTATTCTCACGCTGATGACTCTCTCCTTCCGCCCCCTCTGTTTCTCGTTTACTCACACTTTTTTGTATTTTATCTTGTAGGTCTCCAAATACAGCAGGTGCTGGGTCTTCATAAATCAGGCCGCAAATGTGACAGCTCTTGACGGCTTAGAACATCTGCCTAATCACGCTTGTTATGGAAGAATAAATACATGATGGGTATAAGAGGAAGTCTTATATCAGGCAGGGACAAGAAACAAGGAAACAGAGGGAGGAAGACGCATAGAGGATGAAGAAGTGAGGGTGATCGACATGATCGTAGTGCCTTGCCGCTCCTAATGAGTCACATGGGGAATGGCACCACGCTGCGTGTTGGCTACGAACAAACTTTTTAACTTCACAGGGTTTCTGTTTTTTTTTCTTCTTCTTCTTCTTCTTCTTCTTCTTCTTCTTCTTCTTCTTCTTCTTCTTCTTCTTCCCCAGTTCTCTTTCTGAGCTTGCCTCGGCCCCCAATCTTATCAATAATAGAGGCGTTGGTGACAGAGCCCGATTCTGTCACCTCACATCTCCTCCACAAGCTCAGCAGCAGGCAGCCAGAGATGCTTCTCGAGAAAAGATTACCACTGGTCTGCAATATACATGAAGAAAAGCAGCATGGCTGCCAGCACCCCCCTGAATTCAATTATTCAGCTAAGCCCACATTGTGACGAGAGCGGTCCTCCTCTTTGTGTGCCAGCTCATCGTCTGAGCCCACCGTCGCCTCCCAGAGGCCTGCGATGGACTCTGAGCGCAAAGACGCGCACACTTGCTAGTTGCAAATATAAGATATTACGTGGGAGCGAGGAGGGGGGGTGGGGCGTTTCTTCGAAACGTTGCCTCGGCTTCGCTCTCTTTTCCCTCCAGCTCTCGTCGGCCGCGCCTCTGCGAATGTTTCATCAGCGTTGCGTTGCCTCGAACTTCATCCATTAAAAAAGAGTGCCGGTGCGAGCGAGGAGCAGCAGCAGTGGCGGCGGGGGTAAAAGCTTGCCTGCTCTGTCACTGCAACCGGCCGCTTTGAGACACGCAGTCCCTGCTTCATTTCCACGACTAGCCACTCTAGTTTAGGAGGGACAGCGTGACTGATCCCAGAGGTTATGGGCCAACAGGGTGAAAGGGCTGCTTTTAGTTTGGGTTGCCTAAAAGTTGTGCCTTCGAGATCTGTTGGATGACAACCCTGAGACGCCACGAGCGTTGTTTCCTGGCTTCATGTCAGTATAATTATGCGAGGCTGCCTCAGACGAACCGTGGGCCCTTCTTTCTCATAGCGAACACTTCATAACAGAGTTACACAGGTGTCATTTTCTTTTATTGTATTTCTTTGCACAACCACGCAGCCTTTTCTTTTTTTCTTCCCTCGTATGGTTCCTTCAGCTCTACGTGGGTGTTAACCATCGTAACAGCATCTCCCGACACAAGAAGTGGCCGTTAACCAAGCCGATCGAGCAGAACGGATTTGAGCAGCTGAGTCTGCTCTCAATCAATAAGTGTGTATTTTAGCTCTACGTTGGGAAATTATGGTTGAACCAATCAATGCTGGACGATGAGGAGCCAGAGAAACTCTCGTTAGGAGACTCCTCTTCTGCGTTCATGTGTCCCAGAGAAGGCTGGTGTTCATGAAATTGTATTCACGTCAGCTTTCAGATGGTAAACACTCCTCGCACGGCTGATTCCTTGTATTAAATGAGTAGGAAATGGGGTTTTTCATTGCAAATTCAACAAAAATAAACCTTTTTCGAGAAACGTTTGGGATCACAGTTTCATAAAATATACACAACTGCAATGTTCCTGCTCGTTGTTCTTTGTGCTGCAAAATATGAGCTCAAATGACTTGCCGAGTGCTAGTTGAAGCGTTTGGCATTTTGACGGTTTGAATCGTCGAACCGCTCTGCCAGTTATTCCCATATGACCCGAATTCGATGCTGCCGGTCGCTCCTGCTGGAGGGGGCTCAAGCCAACGGCGGTTTCCTTCAAAGTAAAGAGCTGGAGACGAAAATTGGGCCTCCACGTTGGCTCCAGGGCGCTCCGCTTTCTATTTCGTGTTTTTCTTTTTTTCTTTTTCCTTCTCCGGGATTTCTGGAGAGAGCCCAAGCCAGTGGCAGATGGCGGCAGGATGAGACTCAGAGGCAACCTGGGGAGGGCTTGGAAGGCGAGCCAGGAAGCGGCCGCTCTCAAGCGCTGAGCTGGTCTGCGCTGGATAAAAGGGAGGCGGCCTCCTCCATATGCTCCTCATCGCTGCGCCCGATCGCGACGAGGTGCTCGCGGACGCGCGTCATCGTGGTCGCTGGAGAGCGACGTCGGGATAGAGAAGAAATGAGCAATTTGTGTGCCCGGAGGGGAAAAACGGCATTGAATTGTGTTTAAAGCAAGAAAATGGAGCCAACTAGCCTTTTTTTTGCCAGTCAGTATTAGTGCCACCATATGGGGGGAGGGGGAGTGAAAATAGGACAGAGGGCGGGGGGGGGATCCTTCTTCATCTCCATTCAGAAGTGAATTTGAGAACCAGGAGGTAGAGGACATTATCTTTCTTTAAAGCCTATAGATTAATATTGATGTCCCCGGTTGGAAAGCTCCTGCAGGGAATATCGAGCGCCTCCCCGATCACGAGGAGTTGATGAAAGCGGCTGCTGGGCCGGCTGAGCGGTGGTGGGTGCCCTCGTTTTGTGCCTCCTGGCAGTTCAGGGGGTGGGGGGGGGAAGTACCCCTACTACTCCCCTCTCATGTCTGCTATACCCAGACTAAGCACTCCATCATCTCCCTCTCCCCGTTCCTCCCTCGTTCCTGCTCCTCCTAGCCCATCTCGCTCCACTCTCTGATCAATAGCCTTGACCTGTTGGTCAATACAGCAATATATCCCTGCAGAGAAAATACAAAGGCTGGGGGGAAACGTGACCTCCTCTCTCTCTCTGTCTCTCTCTCTCTCTCTCTCTCTCTCTCGGCCTCCTCCTTGGTTCTTATCAGAGACAGAGAGAGAAAGAGAGTGAGAGTGAAGAGGCAAATAGAGCCCATCAGAGGGTGTCTGTATTTCAGAGGAGCTCGGCTCAATTTAAGCCCCCGTCTGCGCAACGCAGTCCGACAGCCACCGGTTGTATAACCTCCTCTCCCTGTGAATCGCCCTGAAAGGTGAGTGTAGCATATGATTGGGCTACTTTCAGAAAATCAAAGCGCGGCATCGGCTGCCAATCCATCAAAACCTGAACTTCTACGCAAGGCGCCTCGGAGGCCATAAGCTCGCTCACACACACACGCACACAGTATATTACACACACACACACGTGTGGATGAGTAAATGATAGCCCCGCTAACCACCGCTGTGGAATTAATTGCGGGTGACGTTGAAAGTAGCACGCACACACACCCACAGACCCACAAAAAAACACACAAAAAGTGCCACGCTTTTGCGCTTTTCATTACCGTGTCGGGAGTCTTACTGCGAGGGCTTTGTAATATTTTCTCAGGGAGAGGGAGGGAAAGGGAAGAAAAAGAAAGGAAAAAAAGGAGAGAAGAGGGGAGCGGAGGATAAGTAGTATGGAGCTGCCTGGAAGAGTGTTTAGCTCCACTCTGTTCATTTGTCTTCATTTCCTCTCTTTCAGAGCGCTTAGCCCATCCTGACCCACACCGCAGAAGCTCTGCTACATAACAGCTGCGAAACCCACAAGCGGCTGCACCTACAGTACAAGCACGCACACACACACACACACACACACACACACACACACACGCACACGCACACACACACACTCGCGAGCACTTAGTCTATGCAGATTTGCACAACGCTCACAAGCAGAGCCAGGCAGTAACGTCATAATGTGTGAACCAGTGTGTGCCGGTTCATGTATGCCAGTAAAGGGAAGTGTGAGGCAAAGCGAGGCAACGCACACACATACGCTCGCACACACACACACACACACACACACACACCTCAGAGATACATGCCAGAGCTGGAAGTTTATGAAATGGTTGGCAGGCTGGCAATCAGACTCTTGGTTCCCAAAAATCCGACAGAATGGTCACCATATTGTATTTATCTATGATGGCATGAGGATGTTTTTTGTGTAATTATGCCCCATATTTTAGCCATGAAAACAATGAGATTCAGAACAGTTAACATCATGAAAATAAAAATAAATCCTGCCCGGCTCTCTCTCTCTGTCACACATCGCCGCACATTAACTCTATTCCAGAAGAAGAAGTGGCAGTTTTTAAATAAAATGTGATGGAAATATGATTTGTGTGCTCTATTTAGATTACACATTAGCCGAGGAGTATATTTAGTGAGCAAGCTCTGTCATTTCTCCCTCGGTGTCTCTCGATAAGAGAGACTCTCCCCGGTGAGGAGACGCAGCACAAGATTTTGGGGTTGAAAGGGTTGAATAGCGGTTCTGGTTATTTTGCTCCGGAGCTGACAGCCGGTGTCATGAGGCACTTTTTCAAGATAAAAGACGACCTCAGTAACGGACTGACGAAACAGAAGCTAGTGGAACAGCGGCCATGCGTCCTTTCGTTTAGTGTTTTTCAACCCTGCAAAATGTCACATTGAAGCATAATACAGCATATGTGCTAGGTTATTATTGCGCTGCCGACTGGCATGGAAGACTATTTAATTACTAGGCCAGCCACTATATATTGCAGGCTCCGACGCTCAACAATGGAAAAAAAAAATTGCAGCAACTAAATTATATATATTTTGGGACCAATTAGGTGAAATTAGACGTTTTCCCTCGGCACACCTGACTGCCTCTCACCGCGGCACGGCGGTTGAAAATCCCTGCTTTAGGTGCACCCATTGAAGGGCCGGCCCCTCCAGAGGTCACGGGTTCCCCTCTGCTGCCAATTAACCCTTCTCCTCCTCCTTCGCCCGGGAAATAAGATTCCACAACAAAGCCAAAAGATACATTTTTCTTTTCTCAAATTGGTTGCCAACGGCCAAACAATACGGATTGACGGCAATCTGGTTGCCCAGAGCAACTGCTCAGTGGGCGAGCCCCGCGACGCGTCCCGTCTTTGAATGTGACCTGGCACGCCTGCGCTTATCAAATAACCGCGCATTTTTGCTTTTTTTTTCCTCAACAAATGCCGCACTCTTATTTCGCTCCTTTCACTAACGAGCTGGAGGGCCGGACGCCGCGACACCGAGGCTGATGCAGGAAGAGAGACTTCCTCCCTCTGGAGGCGGAGCGCGTGAGCTCGTTATGAATGATCTTTTACTCCCAGCGGGTGGGCGGGTGAGGATTGGAGAGAGGGGGGAAATATGGAAGAACAGGCGCGGTGGCGAACGGCCACCGCGAGTCACCGGTCCCTGCCCCGTCCATTTGACCGTAAACAAGCACACGTTACCCAAAGCTTCAATATGTAGACACACATTCCCATTCGTGTACTGTAGGGCTGACGGACAGCGGGAGCGCGGACGGCCGCCGTAATGAAGCCCTCTCGAAAGGTGTCGTAACACCGAGGAGTGGAGGAGGCTTCGCCTAATGATACCATTAAAAGACACAGCGGCATTGGACATGCATGTGTGTATGTGTGTGTGTGTGTGTGTGTGTGTCTGGAGGGTGTCTGGTTCACTCCCCGTAGTATTGCAATAAGATCCACTATCAGTTCTTCACAGCCCTGTGACATCAGGTCCGTGTACCTTTTATATTGATTGATTCCTCTCGCCTTCGTTCGCTCCGACCTCCGGGGACTACAGAGGTCAAGCTCAGCTGAGCCGGGCAGGGACTCAGCCTCCACTTGAAGGACGTACTAAAGGAGCAGGTGTTTTCCCGTACGTGCAACAAGCACATTCGCGTCATACAAGTAGATGTAATGCGATCCGGGCGATGGATTTCAAAGAGGCCTGACGCTAAATCCTCTGCTGGTCAGGGTTGATTCTGAAATCGCAGCCTCTGTAATGTGAATCCTCTCCTCTTTGCTCAGTGTATGCTACCGACTGACAGACAGCATCCATTAGCTTGGTTCCCCAAAGTCACGCAATAACAGAAACAAACTAACCGGTCGAGCGACTCACGTGTTGTGAGAGGTTGATATTTTTATCCCATGTGGTCTTGTGGCTTTGAAGAGAGCGCTGATGGATACAACAGCTTAGTTCCTCATCAGGTGGAGCTGTCAGGCTGCTACTAAAGCGTAATCTAGATATAGAGGCGCACTTAAACCGCTATTGATTTGTGTCAGTATGCCTTTTATTTCAGGTGGCTAAACCATGTTTGGCTGGATAAGTACCTCTTACAACTCCACTTCAAAAAATAAATAATCCAAAATATCCCTTTAAGTCACAGCCTGCAGTTCGGTGGATAGTTAGTCGGCCATTTCGTTACACTTTGACATTTTATAGAGCAACAGATTCATTACGTAATCGAGAAAGAATAATCAATAGTGAATACAAACGTGAGTTTCAGCCCTGGGCTTTTAAATGTGGAGTTGTTAGCGTTGAATGGACGGATTGATTAGTCGATTGACAGAGTATTTATTGGCATTGGAACAAGCAGGGCTTCCAGCTTCTCCTTCAGCCTCCATTCATTTCTTGACGGTAATACGTTGAGTCGTAAATGCGCTACAATAATCAATAATGAAAACAATAATAAATCAATTCCTGCCCTGACTCGAGCTAATGCAAAGAAGGAGCGCAACCGCGGCTCGTTGGCTTCAGCGGCATGGTCGCTCACCTGCAGGTGTACGTTTCTATTAATGTGACTCTCGCATTTCATCCGGACTGAATCTCATGTGTTCAAGCACGCCGTTAGATGCGTAGGTGGCAGGCGAGCACATGCATTATGCTTCTGTGTGCATATTCCCATTGTCATCGCAGTTTGCCGACTGACCAGTGGTTTATTTAAGTATCTGTGCGTGTGTGTGTGTGTGTGTGTGTGTGTGTGAGCATGACAGACACATCTACAACAGCTTACGGAAGGTGAATGCAGCTGCAGTATATGTGTGCGTACACGTACATTATCATAATTGGCCGTTAGCAGCCAACATAATTAATAGCTGCGAGACGGAGAGAGAGAGAGAGAGAGAGAGAGAGAGAGAGAGAGAGAGCTGATGTGAGCTACAGCGTGGGATGCTGTGTTAATGGCGTGGCCCCTTGGAAATTAACGCTGACACAGAGCAAGTTGGTGTGTGTGTGTGTGTGTGTGTGCGTGCGCTGCTGATGCACTAACTATACTAACCACCACTAACGCTGTGAAGCGAAGGGCAGCGAGGTGTCGCAAAAATCCATTAAAGTGACCACAGACAGCAACGAGCACGGTCTCGTCCGCATGTCCACGCATCCCCACGCATCCCCAGAGCGGTTAAAGGGTGAGGCGCGCAGCGCTGAATCAATCCACCTAAGCGGGGGGCCATCGAGGCTCTGCAATCACTATCATAACGCTTTCCGATACCGAGCCCTTCATTCGTGTCAAATTAGAACATTTTAACGACCACGGCCGCTCAGAATCACTCAAGTCACAGCGATGAACTTTTAACCGGCGATGAAACACTGCAGATGTTTGGAAATCAATGCCTTGTTAATAAAGGAAAGAGTAAAAGCTTTCACTGTTGTAACTTTCCACAGTTTTTCTGAATTACACGCATCGCCACGATTCAATACTTTGGGCCGTCACCTGCTGCGACCTTGACGACAGCTTGAACTCTCGGATTGTTGAAGAACTGAGCGTTTCAGCAGGAAAAAGCCAAACAGAGGACAGTAAAGAAAAAAAAAAACCTGTGTAAAAACAGGGAGAGTCACTGAACAACAAACGGGAAACACAAGCACTTTCCAGAGTATCTTAATTGGATGCGGATGAAAGGAAACTACGTGGCAGGAATGGCATTACAATATGTGCAGTGTGACCTTTGAGCAGAATAGGGAAGTGTTAAAAGAAGACTTCAGCAAAGTTTGTATTAGATAAATAAAGCACAGAAAAGAACAAAAAAAAGCATTGAGCTGCTGGATTTCAGCTGCCGTGTTTAGCAGAGCATCTTCTAACATCAGTGACTGTCGAGGAGGAGCAGCCACTGTACTCCTCGCCTCCGCCTGTCTTCGCTCGCTGTCGGAGACGCACATAAATCCCGCGGACTGTTATTGAGTTTGGTACAGGGAGAGAAAAAAAAAAGGAGCGATTTAGGAGAGCGATCCAAACTTTAGGGAGAGTCGACTTCACTGCCTCTCCTGCAAAGTTTAAATGAGGCTCGCAGCCGAGCAGGACGGCCGCAGTGTTCACCCGACGAGACGTACCATCCGGCCTGAAGGCGCCCGAGTGGATCCAGACCTCCGACTTAGCAGAAGGAACAAGAAAAGAAAGGCGAAACAAAGTGCCAGATTGAGTTCAGACGTCAAGCAAATTGAGGTTGCTCCAACTGGAAAGCTTCCAACTTCTGTTTTTTTTTTTGTGGGGGGTGGGGGGGTCATGCAGGTCCGCTCACCCGTCCAAAGTAGCTGTCGACGCTACGCGGACGCTTCGAGCATCAGTAGACACGGAAATGCCGGGTTACTTGCGTGAAATCGGGCCCGCAGATGGAAATCGCATCACGAGTCGACTTTACCGTCTCGATTTATGGGAAACAGGTATGAATGTCCCGCTGGGATTTCACAATAAAAGCACCATCCAGCCATTGGGGGGATTTAACTGTAACTCTTTTTTTTACGAGCTCAGGAATTCCATCCAACCAGCTTCAGAGCGATGCCCTGTGGGAAGACGGAGAAGCAGGAAAGCAGGGAGGCGAGGTTTGCCTACACGTCCTGTGGAGCCTCAAGTGAGGGAAACGTGCGTCATCGTGTGATCCACGGCGTGTGTGTGTGTGTGTGTGTGTTGAGGGCCTGTGCAGCCAACGCAATAGAGTGGAAACCTTTTGCTGATACATCCCTCTCTAGTGTACACAAACAAAGTGACTGCCTGCAGCTGGGTGCTACCTACTCTTAAGGAGAGAGCACACTTCATCTGAGACCACTGTGTGTGTGTGTGTGTGTGTGTGTGTGTGTGTGTGTGTGTGAGGTCTGATCTCGGCAGACAGGTGTAAGCGGGGGGGATCAGATTAGGTGTGAAAGAGCGAAAGGATGAAAGCCTGCACACCTTTCGTAGAGCGATTGTTAGCTTGACTCCATTAGCCGCCGACACCTCTCCTCCCTCTCCTCCCTCTCTAGCAACAAGTGTGTGGAAGTAAAAAAAAATAAAAAGGAAATAGTTTGTACAGCACGAACGGCAACAGTGTGACAACAAAAAACTAAAAAAAACGCCCTTAAAAAAAAAAAGGCGGCTGGTTTGCAAGACACCGGCTTCCCTCCCTCTCTCATTCTGTCCCATTTTAACTTCGGAGCTTATCTCCCGCGCCCGCGCCGACCAATTTAAATGGAAAACACTTTTAATGTGCGGCAACAAACAACGTCGCCTGCAAACGAGAGTCTTTTTTTTTTTTTTAACACACATAGAGCGTTTTGTATATTAAGGGCTTTTTTTTTTCCTCCTTCTTTTCTTTCTTGGCTGAGTGATTCAGCATCTCCAAATGTTAAACACATATGGGGAAGGCAGATAAAATGCTTCCTTTTGTCTCCAGCGTTTTTTCTCGCTCCGCAGCTGCTTTTCTTCCCTTACTTCCTACTTTCAGGGACAGAGTGGGAGGAGAGAACGAGAACGCGAGGATGGTACTCACGTCGACTCGCCTGCGTGATATGCCCCCCCCCTGGAGGGCACGCTAACGATCCTTAGCCCCAATGGCATATGTCGGAGGCCGATTAGGACGACGCATCCTGACGACGTATCAGGGGGGTTGGGGGATGGGAATCACGTCAGACTGAATTAGTTCAGCTCCGGTTAGGTGAGCTGGAGACAAGTTTGGGATGGGAGACAGGTGGGATTATGTCGCAGAGAGAGAGAGAGAGAGAGAGACGCCTGGAGCGAGTGCAGCTCCTCGGTGCGGAGGCATTTTGGGCTCCCTAAACCTAAACCTCCGCTTGTGAAAACACGTGTTCCTTCTTTTTTTGGGCTGGGGATTTGGCTCTCGCGTCTCACGCGGCGCGGCCTTCCAAGCGTCTCCTGGAAAGCTGGTTCTCTCCTCCGTGTCTGAAGGCATGCAGGACTGAGCTTCCTTAGAGCTGCAGCAGAGTTAACTGCGTGTAATGTTCTCTGTAGATCATTTTTTCTACAGCTGTCCGTGGAGACGCGCGCGTTCATTCATGCCGCTGTCGACATGAAAAGACATCATCGGGAACACCCCTCTCTTTCTCCAGAGGAGGCGCTTGAAGGCGTGAGTGAGGTCGCTGCTAAACCAGCCGACGAGTTTCGCCGCCGCATAGGAGGCAGGGAACATTTCAGACGAGCGGCCTTGAAAATTTCGATTCCTTCAGATTCTCTTCCTATTTAATGGAGTGCCAGACTGCATTAACTTGAATCACTTAAGCTAAATGTAGGGCTATTCATATGGTAAGTGGCGTCGGGTATGTGTTTTTTCTACTTTTTTTTTTATTTTTTTTTTATCTCCTCCAGTGTGAATTTATGGATATCTGTGTAGTAAAGATATGAAAAGTAACAACTGCTTATGTTAGAAAAGAAGAAGAAAAAATGTGACGAGAGAGAGATGTAGAGAGAGAGAGAGAGAGAGAGAGAGAGAGAGAGAGAGAGAGAGAGAGAGAGAGAGAGAGAGAGAGAGAGAGAGAGAGAGAGACCCATGGGCCTTGTTGGCCATTATGCATGCAGCGTTTTCATTTCCATACACGACAGCATGAGATGCTAAGAAGTCAGCTGGAGAGTTAGTGTCAGTGTGTGTGTGTGTGTGTGTGTGTGTGTGTGTGTGTGTGTGTGTGTGTGTGAGTCACCTCTGGCTGGAGCATCCAATGCTGTGCAGGCTGTAGCCGTCACACCGAACAATTAACACGGAAAATGATGAAACCGTTAAGTGCATTACGGCAAGAGCACATTCATTCTGTTCACGTCCACTGACAGTCACTATTGTAATAATATCTCTGTTCTTCCGTTCTTCTTCTTCTTCTTTTTTTATTTTTTAGAATTTCCCTGCGGAACAATGCTTCTGCTGCAACATACTAATCATGATTTCTAATAACAGAGTCACATCACCGCTTGTAATTCATAAATATCCGCATGGGCTTTAGACCTGTGGATGCACGCGTCTCCTAAGAGTCATAACCAAATATAGTTTAGGAGTACATTATAATGTGCCTTAATAAAAGATTTGTCTTAGAAGTGATTGTTTTTTTTAACTACCACGCATAAACTGTTATAGCTTATCAAGTGTGTTTTTCACCAATATGCAAAATATCACTTTTGGCAAGAGCAATATTCCCGCTCTGCTCACGCGGCCGAAGCTTTGTTGCTCTCGAACGAGAACACGGCGCTCTCCATGGCTCTTTGAGTGTCTCTATCTGACAGCAATTCTCAGCCGATGGTCGTGCGTAGCTCACACCACTGCCATCTCGTTGTCTACCCACTGTGATCAACATACGTCTGCGGTGTCCTTGAAAGCTGGGAGCCGTGTGTGTTTTAACGATGAATAGTAAATAAATACATATAATAATCTTGACCTGCATTCAGTGGATGATCTTTTCCAACTCTCACAATAGCTGGTGTGCTGCTCCCCAGCTGGCTGGGAAAAAGGCCTCGTTCAAGGGCGCCTCAACAAATGCCAAAGGAGGAAGGGAGAGTGTTGTTAACTGGCTTGACCCTGAAGGCATCATGTGTTCATACCAGACACCTGGCACACTCACAGGGGTTTTCTTGTCCCGCTTTCATCCATTCATCCAACTCTGTCCATCCAGCCATCATCCATCCATGTATCCCCTTCTCTATCTATCCATTCGTCCATCAATCCATCCATTCAACCGTCCATCCAATCATCCATCCATCCCTTTCGCCATCCATTCATCCAACCGTCTGCCCATCCAATCATCCATCCCTTCCTCCATCCATCCACGTGTTTGTCCATCCATCCATCCCTTCCTCCATCTACCCATGCATCCAAACATTCATCTGTCCATCCATCCATCAATGTGTCTGTCATCTCTCCAAACATCCAACCGTCTATTCGTCCATCTATTCATCATACATCCACTTATCACTCCCTCCCTCCCTCTTTCCTTCTCATTCCGATCAAGCTTTCATGAATGTAGGCAGCAGTGTTTCCAGTGTTTGGCTCGTTTCGCCTTCATTATGTGACTCTACTGCCACACTGGTGTGCACACAGACTCAGTGATGCGTGGACTAAGACGCTAACAAATTTAACTGCAACTGTATGAGCCACCCCTGGGCCACAGGCTGGACTCGTCAACGGTGGTTGAGGTGTCTGTGTAGGTGTGTGTGTGTGTGTGTGTGTGTGTGTGTGTGTAGGGAGGATGGAAAAAGGGGGCGGTGGAAAGGTCATCATGAATAGTACATGAATGTAGGTGGGGACAGGTCGTTCAATGTCCATCGCCTCCCTGCAAATGATCTCCAGCTGGCTTGGGTGGGGGTTTGGGACCGGTCAGACACTAGTGTGTGTGTGTGTGTGTGTGTGTGTGTGTGTGTTTGTGTGTGTGTGTGTGCGTGCGTACGTGCGTGTGTGCGTGCGTGTGTAACTGGTTGCAGGGGTTCTTCCATATTCATGCTTTGACCTCGCTCACTATGTATTCAGCTCCACACGAGACCATTTACATCCTGGAAATTGGGCTGGAAAAAAGGGAGGTGCCGTGGGGGGGCGGGCGTCTGACCTTTGACCCCGTACTCTGCGTGTGCATGCATAAAGATTGGTGATTGACGTAAATAGTGCGAACGGACGCCTCGCTTGCTTTCAAAAAAGAAGAAGGAAAAACATTTACACTGATAAACATGGACGGCTTCAATAAAATAGTGATTCACATGGCCGCTTGTCAATTACATTTCAATCCAAGCTCATCAGTCAACAGACACGGACAGCTCCTCGCTGAATAGAAGCACGGTCACGTCTCACACGCTATTTTTTTTTATATCCATCTGCGCTGCTATGAATAGTAGGAACTGTCAAGGCCGCCAGGTCAGATATACAACCATCCGATCTTTTACAAAAATGAGAATACACCAAAGAATGAATTATAACTGGATTATTGTTACGCTTTGTTTTTTTTTAACCAAAGAAAAGTCATCCATCTGTGAGCAGTTTGAAATGGGTCAAATTCCCGTTTCCTTTTTTTTTTTATTGCTGTTATTGCTTTATGCTCTCTGTAATCACACGTGAGAATGGAACGACAGCTGGCAAAGTCGGCCTTCCACTTGTGTGAGCGACAACCTGACAACCAGCTCTCTTCCCTCTGCATCCACTTATCAGATAATACAGAGCAGCTGTCAAACCGACAACCCCCCGCGCCCCCCCACTCCACTCTCTAAATTCACATTTCTGTCATTTGAAAACTTTTTCAACGGGTTATTTTAGCGCATCACTTGAGAAGCGAACGGGAGGCAAAACGCAACCGATTTCAGCGCTCCCAACTTTTCCGGGTATTCTGGATTTTTCTATTATTACATCTGAGTCAAGTGTCAATGCCGAGAAACGTGTCAGAAAATGTGTTGGACTGAGTTATTATAACCCACCCACACACACACACACACACACACACACGCTCCACCTGTGCACGTCTTCTTTCTCTCCTTTCACTCTTTGCCTTTGACACTTTAGTCCTTCATAATTAATCTTTACACCAATTCTGTCTTCCCTCAGATCTCCTCCAGCCTGCGCACATGCACACACACACACACACACACACACACACACACACACACTCACGCACTCACGCTTCAATAATTGATACATTTCCCAGCACTCTGTCTATAAATAGTGTGATCAACATTGCCTTATTCATGCCGCATTTTCCCCCACAAGTGCCGGATCAGAGTCAAGGGCGGATAGAAGACTTTGGACACAAAGATTGGAAAAGGAAATTCATCAAACACACAGACACACAGACACATTAATCTACTCCACTAAGGTAAGAGAGATGAAACAAAAGTCTCACATGAATGATGCAGAATGTTGCACCTGGGGTATTAATAACGCAACGCCTCCTGCACAGCACCGATGCCCTGGCGGGGCCCTCAGGCAGAGGTATATGGCCCCAATGACACCCAAACACGCATGAGACTCCATATTAGCTCATGCAATGCGGGGACGATCCCAGCAAAATCCTCAACTATCCACCTCCAGTCCTCGTCCCGCCGTTGACAATTCAAAGGTTAAAACACAACAACTCCAACAACAAAAAGACTGGACTCGAAGCTGAGCCGGTACAAATGATGAGCCACAAGACCCTCTAGGTATAGGTAGTGTCCGTAATCTTTAAACATAAAGTGGCGGAGATGAGCTCGTCAAATTTAAAGCAAGGGAAAACCGAGGAAAAAAAGCCTGTGAGGAAGTTTGAAAGCTCACAAAGCGCAGACTGAGTGTTTTTCTGCCTCTTTTTGCAGCAGGCTTTGATTTCTTGCAGGTGCCATTTCAACACCATGCACGCCGTGCCACCCCAGCTCGCCAAGTTCTCCGCAGAAGAAGAACAAAGGAAAAGAAGAAGAAAAGCGGGGGTTAAGAAATGGAACTGGAGACCACGATGGTATGGGATCAGGCCAGTCACCTGCCAGAGCACCTAAAGGACCACGTTACGGCCCGATGAGTCACACGCAGACTCACAAAATCAAACACGAGAGCGGGGCAGCGTGTGTCGGCATTGCATTAATGTATGTTTCCGTGGTGCCGTCGTACCGAATGCTTCACAGTACAAGCAGAGGAAGAGGAAATGAGATGCTAAACAGCACCGAGAGCACCAAATTATTTTTCGTGACGAAGAATGAAGGTGTGATTACATTACAGAGAACTCCAATTAGTGTCTTATCTTCCCCCACTGGTTGAAAGATAAACCATGCACGCACGCGTGCGCACACACAAGCGCACACACACACACACATTCTTGGGAGTCTCCGCACCTTCCACCACATGGCAGGGAGTTCAGACTGACTGTGAATGGAGATGTTGTGCGAGCTTTCCTCAAATCAGGCAGGGGACCGGAGAAACTTTGATCCTCACTTTTGATCCAGCTCATTAATGCTGCCTCCAGGGCGCCCGAGCCCGTCCCACTACACCCCATCCCATCTCGGACCACGGTGCGAGGCGCTCCTGGTCCCGCTGTGATTATGGCTTTGCTTCCCGCCTGGGCCGACGCGCGTTCGCAATTCACAGTAAGCGGTCCGCTGAATTTAAAATGAAAAAATGGCGGCAGGCGGAGAAGCTGCGACCACCAAGAAGTCCGGTGTCTTTCTCCGGTTAATTAGGATGCAGCTGCACTGTCAAAATTCGAGATTTTATTATTTTTTTTACGCTGCAAGCACGCTGACTCATCTTTATGTAGGAATATGTGTTGCATATGTTACCTCCATCTGCGGTGTTTAACAATCTGGTCGCATACAAAAGAGCCCTCTACTCATTTGTGTGTATATGAAACTTCTTCCATCCGTGTGATTATTCATATTAACGTGGAAACTCATTGTTCGGTCTATAAATATGTAGCAATGTACGCTCCAACAATACAGACATTTTAGTTTTTAATGTCAGGAGGCAAACAACAAGGCAATAGAGACGGCAAAGACGACAGAGACTCAGTTCAGCCTTCGACTCCAGTGTGTAATCTAGTCGTATGGTGATAGGCCTGTATGAATAAAGACCTGATGAAGGCTGTGAGACACTGCGGAAAGATCCGGAAAAAAGAGACTAAGAGGACCATGAGGTTTTTCCAATTTTCTTTTTTTTATGTCAGAAAGGCAAAGTTGCAACACAGGAGCACTGAGATTTATTTAAAACTAGTAACACCTGAGCCCACAGCGTTATTTTCCATTTTGAATGCAAAAGACCACTTTACAGTCGCAAAGCAATACCGTTCTCTTCAGTCTACTGGTCTAGAGATAATTCACCCAGGTGCAAAGGTTTTATACAAAATTTGGTCCTAGTTTTCATATGATTTGGCATAAAAAATGAATAAATACATAAAAGCTTTTCAGCTTTGAACTAATCAGGAATATGTCCACCATGTAGCCTCAAAGTAATGTGATAACAAGCCACGGGGCCCAAATCCGGGCATCAAACAAAAACCGTGAGCTGGTTGTATTTTGACATTTCTCCTCTGTTAATCTTTTTTTTTTACAGTTTGTATTTGCTTTGGTCTCATCTACATTGTCTCCCCTGCTGCCGCATCGACCCAAATTCATCCTATCTGATCTCAAATGCTTTTGATGCGTTGTGATCTGCCCGTCCCGACCGATCAGCGTCCGTCATTGTTGGCGCAGACAACAGCATCGAATGAAAATAATAACTCAGAAACCGCACCTTTGCCTCGCTTGCCGGTCGGTGCACATGAAGAGACAAACATTTAAAATATTTAAACCAAGATGCGTGAATACGTTTGCGAGCATATATCTTTCCTAAATAATGCAGCCGCGCCCAGAATCTCCAGAGAAACAGCAACAACAAAAAAACACGGAAGGAGACTATAGAGATGCGAGCGTCAGCTTTAGCCGTCTGCACAGTCAAGTCCTCCCTTTTGTGTTTTTTTTGACAGGCAAAACCCATTACTGTGATAATCCTGTTTTTCATTATGTGCAATATTAGCTGTGTTTAATCCCGGTTGAAAGTCCTTCCCTAAATAAAAGAGAGCTGCTGAGAATTCAAACAGCTGAAAGCTCTGGGGCTGCATTTAGTTCAGAGGAGTGGCCCAAGATGAAGCGAAGTGTCCGATGTCTCTGCCGATTTCTCCCCTGGCTCATTAAAACTTGATGAACCTGAACACTCCCTCTAAAAGCGTCGGCAGCTCTTTGACAGAGCAGGCCGTGACTCTGGCCATTAGCATAACGTGTTCAGTGATGGGGAGCTTGTGGAGGAGACAGGGCCTCTCTGAGAATCTCCAAACCACGAAACTTTTTAATAATGTTCTCAACCATTTTGGCCAAGTTTTTTTTTTTTTTTTTTTGCCCCCATTATTTCACATTATTAAACATGACCTCATAAAAGCTTCACTGATCAACATTTATAAATGAGAAATGGGCGCTGCTCATTACAGACGTGGACAAAGTCACCCTGACGTCCCCGACTGATTTGCGGACTACAGTTATGAAGCCTCGGGTTCGGCCTTTTGGCCGTCGCCATCTTGTTTTTTTATGGAACCAGAAGTGACACGAGAGGGGCGGAGCTAAGCACAACCAAATGCTGATTAAAATATTTCTCTACACCCAGACCAGACAACACCGTGGTAGCGACCTGTCAATCACAAGGGTAGCCCCGCCCTAAAGCACACCCATTTATCGTCCGTTTGACCCTAAATAAACATCATGCTGTATTGAAGAAGGCTTGAAACTAGAGATTGAGACATAAAATTATTTTTGAGCAGGGGGCTAGTTTTCTCACAGACTTCTAGACAATCAGTCTTTTTTTTTTTGCGACCAGAGGAGTCGTCCCCTGCTGGCCATTCGAGAAAGTGCAGGTTCAAGGCACCTCAGCATTGGTTTCTCTTTTCAGAGAAGTAGGCTGCCGCCCGTCGCTCATCGCGACAAACCCACAAAGACATCCCATCCTCTACAGTCGCCCTCAGCTGTGCACACAGTGTAATTGTACTGAAAATAGAAATGTGTCTCATATTGACCTCTGGGGTCGCAAAGCCACCTTTAGAAACTACTATATTCAGAAGTAGAGGAGGAGAGGAAGCTAAGAAAGCGCTTTCTGAGAGAATCCATTAATGGTGCGTGAATCCTTTTCTGTGCGTGTGCAGTTTTGAATATGATATTTATGAAATGCAACACTGAGAGGCATTAACAGGATGCTATCGCTGGGAAATGATGAAAGAGAATGCAGAAGTATCAAAAGTAGGCTTTTTACAATCTTAATGGTTATACAAATGCCAGCTAAAGATGACATTTTTCCACAAGATGGAGTTGTTTCCAGAATGAAAACCTCCTGAGTGGAGTGCTAACTGCCCGCTGACTGCATGTAGAGAACCGGATATTCAGTGTGATAAAGGACTTTTTTCAGACCCGCAGATTTAAAAGGCCCAATGACTGGATCCAGACTGTTTAAATCACTGTGTTAAATCAATGGACTAGAGACAGAAGCAGCAAAACAGATATGAATATCTATGAGAGAGTGGCAGATTGCGACTTTTGAAATATTAAATAAAAAAAAGGCAGCGCAACAGCATCTGAGGGACTTAAAATATGCATGTCTGTTTGCAAAATTTAACGTTGCGGAAACTCGCCCAAGAATCCCGTCTGAGATCAACCCGTCCTTTAGCTGAACAGGCCCGGATGCAAGGACAATGCTCCACGAAGCGATGTTGACTCCGTATGTGCTGGCTGTGGCAGCGAGGGGAAACAAGGAAAAATAAATAAATTAAAAGAGCCAATTGTAAAGCTGGTTTGGGTTCTCATCGGAGGATGTGTTTGGTCAGTGAGCAGCAGGGAGACTATGGATATTGTCTCATGCTTAAGTTGGCTTTATGCGCATCCTTCGACAAACACCAATCCCTGTGTGTTTACCTGCTTTGTCTGGAGGGTGTGCTGATGCATAATAATGCGTGTGCGTGCTTATGTATGTGTTCAAATGCATGTGTGTGCGTGTGTTTGTGCGTGCGTGTGTTCGGCCCCTGAAGCTAGCCACCTCTTATCTCCGACACCATATCTCATCTTTTGCAGGAGGACTGCTGTGACCTAATCTAACACTGCCCCCAGGAGCAGAAAGTGTGTGTGTGTGTGTGTGTTGGCCGCCATCTGCCACGGCCCGGCCTCTCTGTCGCAGCCTGACCTGTGCGGCCATCTAACAGGAACCCGACTGCCGTCCCTTTAACGGCCCTAGTTCAGAGCCACTCCAGACGAGATAGCCGAGTGGAAGAAAAACACCACACAAAAAAAAAACCTCCCGGTATCTGATTGAGAGACAAAAATAGGGCGCTTCACAACATCGCCTCAACCAATCGCTGTTCCTCTCTGCTATAATGGAACCGGTCGGGGGCGGAGGGGGCTTTGGGGGAAGTGATTGAATCGTAGCGTGGCATCAGATGAACCAGCATGGCGCTGAGGTAATTGCACCCCTCCTCCCCCCACCACCACACACACACACACATACGTTGGTGCGTCGACGTGCACATAAAAGTCTCATTTTGAACAAGAGGGAATGCGCTGCCTCTCTGGGGGATTGATGAGCGTCACGTGGCTCGAGTCTGGAGAATTACACCCCAGCCCTCGCGGGCGTGAGCGCTTTGACCGCGTGCTGCGTTCAAGTTCCGACTGAGAAGCCACACCCCGCAAACCCCTCGGCCGAGGGCCAATTTTCGACAAGTAATCGCGTAAAGTCATTCAACGGCGTTTGGCCTTTGACACCACGGAGTGGGAGCCGGCGGAGCGATGCATTCTGGGACCGCTCCGCCTGCGAACGGCTCCAACAGGACCAATCTGTTTGAATTGAAATTACTGCAAAGTGGAAGGGATTTCTGGGGGAGGGAGGATGAGAAGAAGAAGAAGAAGAAGAAGAAGAAGAAGAAGAAGAAGAAGAAGAAGAAGAAGAAGAAGAAGAAGAAGAAGAAGGGAGGACGAGGAGTGGGGGGGGATTTAAATCGAAGGGGAATTTCAGTTCAGGTCAAATTTCGAACGATGATGACTTAATATTCTCAGTATGGTGGAAATACGCATATTTGAGTTTTTGCCCTTGCTCTCTCAGTCTCATTTCTTTCTTCTTTTTTTTCAAGCTCTCCCTCCCTCCTCTCTTCACCTCTTCCTTCTTACCTTTATTGTTTCTTACTCCCTTCTCAATTCCCTTCCTTTTTTTTTCCTCCTTCATTTCGCTCCTTGTTACCCAGGCAATCATCTCGTGACCCCTTTAGTGAGCGGCTTGGCCCCGCGGGCTTGGGAACCACATTTTAACGATCTCACCGCTGAGCCTTCCCCTCTCCTCGGGGCCCTGGGATGCAGTTACTTCTACCACAGCAGCGGTACGGTGCCGCCTCATGCCCCTCCTCCACTGACTGCCCGAGCTGCGTCGACAGGCACTTGCTCCCTCCCTCATTATCCACTAGAACCCGTTGCACATTTAACGATTCCTGCGGACGTACAAACACCTCGTACCGGCAGCAGTTCAGCCCGGGGCCAGATGAGTACGGAGACGGAGAGCGAAGCTATCAAGAAGAGGAACAACAAAAACCACATCCAGTTAAAGTGTGGAGTCTGTGTATCTTTTCCTTTTCCTTCCAACATTAATTCTGCCATTATCACAGCTGATTAAACACTGATTCAAGCCATCAGGCGATATCTAAAGAGCAAGCATCTCAAGTACCAGCAGCTACAATCGCGTCCTTGAATCAGGCTTTAATATCCTGCTGAAGGAGGCTGAGCGCTTTCCAACGAATTAGCACAAAAAATGTTGAAAAAAAAAAAAAGGCTATAAATTATGGGATGACTTGTCCACATGCTGATGGGTCTTTTTCCACTTAGGTCTCAGCAATAGTCAACTAGCTCTTGTACGTGAGTCTTTTTGCAGTGGAAGTGCCAGGAGACAGCTGTGAGAGCCGTCTGACACCAGTGGGAAATGTCAAGTCACATGTGGAGGGACTTACTGGACGCCTTGTTTTCCTGCCAGTGTGTGTGTGTGTGTGTGTGTGTGCGTGTATTAGACATTAGCTCACTCGCTATGAAATTCCACATGTGTGCAGCATGTGTGGAGAGCATGTGTGTGTGTGTGCGATGGATGAAATTTTAGTGCTCCACAGTCATTTGATACACAACCCATTCACCCATATATCAAGCCAGACACATGCATGTATACAACAGCTTGAGCTGTGCAGGAGACTGCTTGCAGGTGTGCTGAGGGGGTTAAAATAACACACTTAGATTATGACTGTAATAATGAAGCACAATCGTCAATCCTTCATTTCCCACAATGCAAACCAACAGCCTCCTCCACCTGCCTGGTAAACTCCACAAGCTGTGAAGTACTCTGACAAAGTGAAGTGCTGAAATGCCCCTTCAGTGAATGAACATTTCGCCAGCGAGCTTGCGATCTGTTTCTGTCCTACTCACAGACAGCGCAATGGACCCTGCACCACACACTCCGGTACTTTAGGTGGCGCTGTATGCTCCTAGTCAAGCTGGTTGTGCTTCTTTAACGTGTAGAAGAACACTTTAACTTACATGTATATCATATACATGTATATGAATGTAATTATATATATATATATATATATATATATATATATATATATATATATATATATATATATATATATTTATATATATTTATATTTATCTATATATCATATGTCCCGGAAAAAAGTCTTGCACCAAATATATATAATGAAATGCAACAGTTTCTTCAAGTTACACACACACACACACACACACACACACACACACACAAACACACAGCTTGCCTTCAGAGACACCAACCCTTAATTATGGAGTGCACAGGCGTGCATGGGACTCCAGTGGAAAAACAAGCCCAACTGAGCGCGTCCAGAGCAGTTATACAGACACACACACACACACACACACACACACACACACACACAAACACACACACCAGCCAGCAAGCCTGTTGGCTTATTAATGGACGACCTTTAACCTTTATTCATTGAATTTCTGTTTTTGTGCTCATCACGACCACCACCATTAACACAACATGAAACCTGTTCAAATGACCAAATAACAGCCTTGCCAACACTATGAGGCTGTGTGCAATCAGAAATTACACACACGGGATAACTTCCATCTTTCTTTCTCTCTCAACCCCCTTTCCCCCACCCAAAAAACAGCTAAATTTTTGTCAATTGTTCAACTGTTTCTATTTCTCTCTCTCATTATGGAGATGAGCAAGAATGCAGATGTGCGAGGTTGTTGGAATACTAAGCACTGTGTGTTTGTTCTCCCTGGCACACACGCGCACAACCACACACACACTGAGGTGTGTGGCTAAAAAAGAAAAACTGCGAGTGTTGTATTGTAATGACGAGTTAAATGCACAGGAGGAGTGAACAAAACAATACATGAACAAAACCAGCCGGGGGCGGGGGGGGAATGAATTCCTCTCATTTGCACAGAACATCCCTTTTCCTTCTTCCCATTCCCTCTGGCAGACGGACAGGTGCGGCGGACAGGAAGACGGATACACAGGAAGACAAATCATGATCTGCTGGATACATTCTGCTCCCCGCCGCCACAGCTGGAGCACGGTTGGAGAATTCAATGACGACAGAGAGGAAGAGCGTTCTCACTCCTCCGACCGCCTCAGCGATGAATTTCATTTCTAAACGGAGCGGCTGGTTAGCTCTGCGGCTGACCAGTTAAACCGAAATTATATTTTCCATATCCTCTTGTAATGAGCGCGGGAGTGATGTTTTTTTTTGCTTTTGCTGGTGTGCAGCTAAAATATATAATGTTTATATATGTGTGTATATTTATATATAGAACAACAAAGCAGATCTTAAAGGGTGTTTCTCTTCGTGCACTAAGACATTACAATTGGAATGTATTGCAGTAATGTCGAAATATTGATGATTTAATGTGTACAATATGTGCCTAGCCGTACAATTACGCAACCGTCTCTATCATTAGGATGGGCTTTGTATTCAGGTTTGAGCGATGCGTCCCAGAAGCCAGAGGATCTAATTAAAAAATAATGGGACTGATATGTACATTTTTCTGCAGCGATAAGGGTTTTTGTCTTGCATCTGTGTGTGTGTGTGTGTGTGTCGGCCTCAAGGAACAGTCAGAAGTCAGTGCCTCTTGTTCAGGTGGGGGCTCAGTGGCTGCTTTGTGCACACATGAGTTGCTCCCGTGGTCCAGCGGAGTGGGAAAAGGGACGACCCCCAACTCGGCAAGTCCAGGACTTACATAATAGTCTTTCGTGAAAAGTGTCGCACTGTGGCGTACGATGTGCCGTCTAAAGCCACGCCCCCCAGCCAGATAACAGGTTTGCGATCTTTTGCACTTGGTGCTTCTCTCTTTGTCTCAACATCGTCTGTTCTCTCTCTCTCGCTCTGCGCTGTCACATGAATCTCAGTGAGAGGACAGCAATCAGCATGGTGTGTGTGTGTGTATGTGTGTGTGTGTGTGTAAGTGGTGTCACTGACATGCTGCTGGGCCAAGTGTCGGTGTGTTGTAATTGTGTCCAGTGGAGCAGAACCCGTATACATCCAACACACAGGCACACATACACACACACACACACACACACACACACACACACACACACAGATTGTGGTTGACATCAGGGCTTCCAGGTCCGAAAGTCGAACGTAAGGGGATGACGGCAACCAACACGTGCAAGCAAAAAGCTCCCCACTGTGTGTGTGTGTGTGTGTGTGTGTATGTGTGTGTGTGTGTGTGTGTGTGTGTGTGTGTGTGTGTTAACAGTATGGGTGAGACTTCCAGCTCACTGCAGATGGAGCTACCATGCGAGCAGTGAATTGTGAATCGACTGTTTACCGGTATGGATCAGAGAGACTGATCCACAACCAGCCGCACATCCGGTTGCCATGACAACCGTCAGTAAATGTACGGGTACAGAAGACAACCACGCGAACCCTGGAATGTGTGTGTGTGTGTGTGTGTTTGTGTGTGTGTGTGTGTGTGTGTCGGGGTAAGGTTGTGGGGGGAGGTTCAGAATGGATAGTTTCCTGCCCTCCCCTGGTTATGAGCCTCCAAGGAACGCACACACACACACACACACACACACACATGCAAATTTGTCACGCATACTCAACGTGCGCACTCGCACACTGCAACACAAATCACAAACACACACAGTTGACTGTAAAAACTGTAAAATGGGATGTTCGGGCGCCTGGAAAAGAGTGTGCGTGCGTCTGTGTATGTGTGTGTGTGTGTGTGTGTGTGTCTGTTTGTGTGTGTGTGTGTGTGTCCTGAGGTTCAACTGCAATCTGTAAACAATGTTTCTAGCTGAGCGAAGAAAAACAAGAGACAAAGGGGTGAAATGTTCAGAAGAGTATGAGAGCGTGTGTGTGCGTGCGTGTGTGTGTGTTCATGTCTGTGTGTGTGTGTGTGTGTGTGTGTGTGTGTGTCTGACAGAACAAGAGAGCACTGAACTGCAGCTGCCTCGACTTCCACCGCAGCCAGCTGCCTGTGAGCACAGAGACGACGTATATACAGTATCTGTGAGAACAGTGAGGATGTTGAACGCTCCAGTGACTTCCACTTCTTAATTAGGGAAAACACTAACTCGGCTAATAGCAGGATATTGTTCCAGCCACTTATTTTCCTCTAATTACACAACCCTGACAGCGAAATACGTCCCACTAGTAACGTTTTCCTTTTTTTATTTTTTATTTGACACGGCCACCCAGCCAACATTTAAATTAGCACCTTGCCATCATCATTGAAAATTTTTTAAAAAGAATGACAACTGAGTCCCAGTGTTAAGAAAAAAAAAGAAGGAAAAAAAGATTTCCGCTGCTGCGTTAATGAGAAGGAATGAGCGACGGCGGCCTTTCACTGGGCGCTGAATGGCATCGACACGCGAGGAACATAGAGCGCTCATTCAAAGGCGACATCGCTCCCGTCTGCGCGCTAATTACTTCCAATAAATGACAAAGAGCTTCGAACGGGGGTAAAGGCTTTCGAACCAGTCCCTCTGCGCCGCCGCGCCGAGCTGATAAGGCCTCCGATAAGCAGCCCCAAACCATTAATGAGCTCGCGTTGGAATCGTGGCGTCAACGGGGTTTTGTTTGTCCGGCTCGTGTCATCCTTTCAGACACTCGGCTCACTGGAAACTAGCTTTATTTTTTGTTTTATTGTTGTTTATTGTGTTTAATCCATGAGGAAGAAACACGCCCTGTTGTACGATGAGTAGATGAACATAATGTGCGTCTAACGAGCCATCAATATGGACAAACAGCATCCTATGACTGAAATATAGACTCACTCACAGATATCCTATTAAAAAAAACACCTTGAAAATGGATTTGATGGCTTTGTTAACTCGTATCTGGCGACAAGAGGCCGGTTAAAAGCTGCTGTGCAGAACACTTTGTCTGGCTTCTATCAAACAAAGGAGCCTGATGCTAAGAGTCAGAACTGCTGATCCCCCAGGTCCGAGGTCCGGGAATAACCTGCGTCAACGATCGCCATTGCATAATGTGTCAACAATTACTCGGTGTCCTTGGGAAGGAAAAGCAAGGTAAAGTGGAGCCCCCGACAGCTCCCTCCTTTCTGGCTAATATGTATTTTATTTGTTGTTTTTTTTCCCCCCCTCTCTTTGGACTACCGCTCTAACCCATGTCGGCAGATCGATACCGAGGTAAAGCTGCGGTGGCGTGAGGCCTGAGTGGGAACGCTGCCTTTCTTCACTACTTACCGAGCGCCTTCAGGGCGCTCACGTATCTGCTGAGTCCACAAGGCGCGCTGGAAACCAGACATGCTGCCCTGACCGGGGGGGGGAGGGAGGGGGGGGAACGAGGGGGGAGATACAGAGTTCAGCTGCGTAATTTGAAGGCTCTGTGTACTTTAAAAAGGGCAACAAACTTTCCCCGTTGATAAAGTGTCAAGGCCGCCGCCCCTCACGCTCCCGCTGCACGGCGGCGGGCTAACAAGCTGCTCCGTGTCAAAAGCCGGACATGACAACCCCCGTTCTGTGAAATCGCAATCCCGGGGAGGCAACAGCGTTACCGCTGGAGCCCTTTTGATATCTTGATGCGGGGCGTTCTCCACCCCCGCCGCCTCAGCTCCCAAAAAAGATGAGGTAGATATGTTTTGCCTCCGTTGTGTGAAATCTGTGATGTGAAATGATTTAATTAAGATAGGCCGCGGAGCCATAATTAATTCTGCCTCTCTCCGAGTTAGGCTTACTGTCAAGAACACAGGAAACGGCTCCGGCGGAATAAATTACGGGAGGGTTGTCTCCTGTGTGTGTACGTGTGTGTGTGTCTGTTGTTTTGTTTTTTTACCTCCCACATCTGAGGGGGTAATGGGTTTGCGGTGCTCAGTTGCTGTATTTTCCCAGAGCTGACAAAAGGTTTTGTCAATTCTTTAGGACGAGGAGGTAGTGTTCTCAAAGTGCAAGTGAGACCGCTGGAACTTGTTTCTTCCCTTCTATCCTTTTTGTATTTGCCGTCCCACCATCTTAGATCAAATCACACATCAGTCCAGGAGTTTATTTTGCCTGTCAGTGAGTCGCGTCCTCCGGGGAACACTGTCAGCGACAAGATGAGAAAATTGAGGGATTCTCGCAGGCTCCTGCCAGGCAGCCGGTCACGGAGGACCTCCGAACTGTCAGAGGCTCTGTTTTCCGATTACGCGTTTCCTTTCCTCTCGGGGTCCCGTTCTGTACCCCCCCCCCCCACCCTCTCGTTCGGCCGTTGTTCAGTCTCCTGCGCTTGCGTTCGGAGGAAATGAAAGGGAAGCTCCGGGGAGCCGCCTGCAAGCGCACTTTCCTTTCCGAAGTCTTTGAGACTGAATTCCAGAAAAATAATCTATTCCTTATCCTTGTTCAATTACAGCTGGATCTGGAGTAAGTCACCCGGTTTAGCAATAAACCTTCACAGATTGTATTTGATACTAGAGCCTCCTTACGATGCCCTTAACTAGTGCACCAACATGCCTCCTTTGGATGCGGACATCACGGGAGGGTGGCGGGGGGGCGAGAGCCTCGATCATTTCTCGCTGTCGTCCCCCGATCCCTAAAGTCCAGTACTAATCCCTCGAGCTACAGAATCCTCTGGGCTCGCTTCGACCAAGCGTGCAATGCCTGTCTTATTATCGGGAGACGACAGGCAATAATGAGCGCGGCCCGAGCCAAGCAACTGCTGCTTTGAGCTTTCAAAGAGAGGCCTAATTAAAGGCTGCTTAGTGACTTTTGTCACTTTTTTTTTTTCCTCGACTGGTGATTATAGGCCATTCATTGGGGAGGATTCGTCAGCTATTTGCGGCCGGCGGCGCACGCCGTGAATTCCATCGAAGGGATTTGCTTATGTTGTGCCGAACCCGCGTTTATTAGTTTTTTCTCTTCCCTCCCCCCCTTCCCCCTCAGCCAGCGAATCCCGAGACTTCCCTCGCTCCAATTTGCAGAACAAATTTCTTTACTTTGCGCGGCATCTCCTCGCGCTAATAAGGACGTCTCATCAGCGGTGCAGCTCAGAGACAAATTAGGCCGTTTGAAAGAGCAGACTGGCGGTATGGCGTCTGCGATTTCCTGTAATGAAGTGCCGCGCGTTCTTTGGCACTGAGGGGCACGTTTCGGTAGAACAAGGCCCAGTGCTCTTTGGAGTACATTTGACTAATTGTGGAGCGATATTAGCCCGTCTGCTGGTCTGCAGCGTCCTCTCAATCGCCCATCCACTACTGCTAAAAAATAAAAAGCTGCGCCTCTAAAAAGTGGCCTACTGTCTTATTTGGGCCAACTCTAATTGTCTCACTAATCTCTCCAGCGCTAAATGACCCGGAGAAACTGCGTCCCGCAGGGAAGGCTTACCCCGTTGATTGGAGACTTTGCCTTTTGTTTTGCTTGGCATATTAAAACAGCACAGGCTGCTGATGTAAAGCCTGCAGAACTATTGGAAATGTAATTAAGGGCGAGCAGCAGCTTTTAAATGGTTGACTAGTGCAGAAACAAACTGCGGCCCCTCCGACGGCAAAGAAAACTTTCATATGCGGGAAATGAGTGGCTCCATCGATAAGCGGGGCGTCATTTCCTTTGTGTGGGGGTAAGAGGTGGGGAGGGGGGGGGGGGGGCTTCAATAGCTAACAGAAATGAGCTGCACACAGTTTCTCATTTTTCCAGTAAAGAGACAAATTTTATGGCAATATTGGCTTTAAACACAAAAACCTCCGTGAGATACGATCATTTTTCAAGTCAATTTAATTTGCTGCGGAAGCAAAAACAAATAGCTTGATGTAAACTGTGTTTCGTCATTTGAGGCACAAAAACAGGAAGACAATAGGATAATAAAAATAGACATTCTTGCACACACTCCTCAGGTGTTCGGCGAAGCCAAACGCCGCGGTCATTTCACATCGACAGCAAACAGGCTTTTGTCCGGAGAAACAATCACATTCATCACAAAACTACCTCTAATTTGTTACTTTATTCTCTCTGGCGGACCGCTTTGTCCAAACAGGCTGACCCATGGGGCGAGTGATCGGGCAATTACCAGAAACAGACTCAGAAAGCCCCCACTGTGGCCTTTTGTGCCTGACATCAGCCGGCCGGCTGGAATCATTAGAAGCATGTTCTCCTCGCGCCTTTCCTCCACACAAAACCTCTGGCTTTGTAAACCTCGCGCGACACCTTTCGGAACCGGCTGGAGTCCGTCCCTGCCTGTCTGTCATTAGCGGTATAAAAGGAAAATACAACACCGAGGTCTGTCAAACGCTCACTCACTGCGCTGCCTCTGATAAATATTCATGAGAGCAGCTTGAAAAACAGCTGTTTTCCTCCAATTAAAGTCTGCCTAGATCCACTGTTTTGGAAATAAATTGTATGTTTTTGTTTTTTTTTTGTATTTAAAAGCTTATGTTACTTGGCCAGAAAAACAAAAGAAACAATTCAGCACCCATTGTGAAGATTTATATGTGGGATGGAAGGAGGTGATGCTGCTCTGCGCTGCTGGACCACAACCCCCGTCCCCCCCTTCCCTCAGCAGACTCAGGTAATGTAGACTACCCAGGGAAAGAGAGGAGAGGGAGGATGGAGGAGGGGATTATCCTATTAGACTCTATCAGAAGGATGTGAATGCTGCCGTGGTAACAGGTAGTGAACATCAGCCTAACTAGCCGTGCGGAGCGAGATCAAATCAAGTCATCAAAAGATCCCTCTCACATCAAAGCCCCGGGCGGACCTGGCCACGTGCCCGCCATACCAACCGTGCAGAGACAAAAAAAAAAAAAAAAAGAAAGAAAAAAGGCGGAGCGGACCGAAATCGGGGCCTCGACGCGCAGACGTCTGCCCACTTCAAAAGGCAGGGAGTGCGCTGCCCGAGGTCATAATTCACAGGTACAGCGCAAAAAAAAAACAAAAAAACACAAGCGGTCAACGGCAGCGTGAAGAAAGAATAAAAAAACCCACAGAGGACTTACCATCAGGAGGCTGGGGCGGCGTGAAGTGAGGAGGTTTGTCTGAAAGAGATAAAAAAGAGAAAAGGGTTTTTTAGTGTTGTGTGTGTGTGTGTGTGTGTGTGTGTGTGTGTGTGTGGGGGGGGAGGGAGGCTTCTCAGGGGTGCTGGCAAAGTAATTGAGTTGCTACACACACAACAGAAAAGACACATTTTCTATCCGACACATTCTAACGCGGTGACCGGGAGGGGGGCTGGTCGACAGCGGTATATTTCAGCGATAGCGGTATCACAATTGTTTTTGTCTTTTTTCTTATTGTTTTCACGGTCTTGTCATCCCAAACCACACCGCGGGACTTTTGATATCATAAGAGCACATGAGATTTGAAAACACTCGGGGTGAAGGGACGTGCTAGTGTGTGTGTGTGTGTGTGTGTGTGTGTGTGTGTGTGTGTGTGTGTGTGTGCGTGTGTGTGTATGTAGGCGTGATAAGATCCGAGTGAGTGTGAGATAAGATTTAGGAATTCCACTCCGGTGAAGACATACAGCACATCAGTGAAAACGCACTCGCTCCCCACCTCCCCTCTCCACCATATGCAGAATGAATCAGATTGTTTTTGTTTAACCCCCCTCCACCCTAATATATCAAATGACATCATTATTCTCTCTCCTGGTCAGCCCCCAGCAGGCGATGACATAAGGCTTGTCAGGTTCGTGGGAGCCATAAAACAAGACCTGTAGTGTCAAATGACACAGAGTATTGAGTAACACACACACACACAGGGGAGGTCTCATGAAACCTGAGACATTTGCAGTTTTGACACCTTTACAACATGGCTCTCGTCCAGGTAATGACAATGCATTGCATTATGTAGACGGAAAACATGCAGTTTGCTTTGCCATTGTTTGGCAGGAAAAAGTGACGAAACACTAACCGAGCGCGACTTCTTTTTTCCCGATCGCACCACTGATGGTTTAGGCTACAAAAAGCCTGGAAAAAGGTGAGTACGGCAATTTCCCAGAGCCTCAGCGGTGGTCTCCCAGATTGCTTATTTTGTGCGACAAACAAAGCAAAAGCTATTGTGGTCCGAATATAAAGACAGAGAGACGAGGGGAACAGAAGATCATCCCGCTGGACGGGATGGAACAGGAACGTGTTGGCGTCTTCGCTCGCTAAAACGACTGATGGCCAATTCAAGCGGTCTTTTGAAGTGGGATACCAGCCGACAGCTTGGCGCTTACGCAAAGGGAAGACATACACCACGGACGCCGAATGACACAAAGCTGTAAGCAAAGTCAGAAGACTGATATTTCTGACACATTAAACTAATCAGCTGATCTCCGGATAGGACTTTAGTGTCATGATTTACCCGGCAACTCGACAGGCCGCCACGATGCACATGTGTACTGAGCGCCACAAGATAAATACATCATCAAATTACCGCCGCTAACACGTTTTGGTGGGTTTACGGAGTGAGGGGGCTCCGTCAACCGCTGTGGCGACGAGGGGGCCGTGATGCCACGTCGGCATCCCGAGATGCAGCTGAGTATTTTTTTTATTATTATTTAGGCTCGCTTAAAATTGCTTGTTATTAGCCGGGGCTTTTTGGGGAGGGGCGGAAGTGTGTGTGAGGGAGAGAAGAATGAGGAGAGGAGAGAGGCGAGGCGAGACTGTTGCTGGAGGTGAATAATGAAGTGTCGGCTGAAGCTGTTTTCCAGTCAGTCATGACGGTAACTGATATCCATCTGGAGGAGTGGAGGCGGGGAGGACGGGGGGGTTCAAGAAAACATATAAAACGAGTGAAACAGAAATTGTGGGGTAATGTCGAAGAAGTTCTGCCGAGAGCACACGAACACAGAAAGCAGACGTCCACGCACAAACCAGCTGCTTCCTGTCTCGCATTTCGTGAGCGTGCCTGCACACACAGAAAGACGCGCCGACGTCGCACCTAGCGCCTGACAGAGAACAGAGAGAGAAAAGAGAGAGAGAGAGAGCCGGGCGACTCTAAACGATTTCGTCACATTTCCATAATGAAAGGACAAGATAAGGTCTTTCCATAAACATTACCCCCCTCTCCCCTCCCTTCCTCTCGCTCCCTCCCGCCACGGCAGAGCTCCGCATGAGTCGCCCATCATTCAGCGTATATCTTCAGAGAATCAATATGTGTCCGACGCTGACATTCAGCCATGTGAGGGAGTCTGCCACTGAATGTGTGTCATCTGCCCCCCTTATTGGGTGACGTATAGTCACACATGGAGCGTGGGCTCCGTTGTCAGGCGGTAAGGGTGGTGGGGGGGTAGTTGATTACTGTGTGTGGACATGTTTCACCCCATATGGTGACAATAGAGCAGAGCAAATCTGAGGTTACGCGGCTCCTCTGACACCCTTCCTCCCACCACACACACTCTCACACACACACACACACACACACACACACGTCAGCACTACCAGCCCTGTCACCAGCTGTCCTCGTGGCTCCGGCAGCACAACAGAGCCGCCTTTGCATTTCGTTACTTTTTTTTTTCGTCCACCCGTTTATTTTAAACTCGCTTTGGTATCAATTGGAATAGAGCCGAGTCTGTTCTGGGACGGGTTCGACAACGCTCTGCTCACGAAACGACCCCCCCTCCCCCTCCTCCCCTCGCCCACCTCAGCCGGTGAGAAGGAGGAGAGAGAGGGACCAAGATGAGGAGGAGAGAGCGGTGGACGGATGCGAGGAGCTGCATCTATAATGCAACTTTGCCTCATGCATGTGGCTGACAGTCAACAGCCTGGGAAGAGAGTAACAGACTGTCAGGACGTCAGAGGGGGAGAAGGGTTGACACGGGACAGCAACCACGTTTACCCTCCCCCCTGAACACCACTTCGACCTCCAGACCCCAAAACAACGATGTCTGTTTTTGCCTTATTGTCTCATGGTCATGGGGCACAAGTCTGGCATAGCTAACAGCCCCCTTCGGAGAGTTAAGGACTTTTTTGCCTTTCACGCAGTCCAAACAAAGGCAAGCCGGGCACTCAGAAACAGATTTGTGCGAGTCTGTGGCAGAGTTAGCAGCCCGAGTGTTGACACACTTCAAATGGTACGCAGCATGGGGGTTTCACAGAAGGAGGAGGAGGAGGAGGAGGAGTAGAAGAAGAAGAAGAAGAAGAAGAAGAAGAAGAAGAAGAAGAAGAAGAAGAAGAAGATACTGCGATGGTCATCATCCAAACTGCCACAAGTAACTGAGCCGAAAGCCTCGAGGCCTAAAGGTCATGTTTGCGTCATCCAGAAGGCGTTTAGTTGCCATTTAATTCCTTCGCCTGCAGTTCAAAGTAAATGCCAAGTCTTTAGATAGGAGACATGAAGCATTTTTTTTCTTCGTGCATCTGAATCAAGGAACCCCCATTCCTGACATTAAACGCCCCACTTCAAGTGCGGATAAGGCCACCATGAAAGGTAAAGTCGGCTCGATTTGAATGTGCGACGCAAAACAACTCCCACCTGATTCCCACCTAAATTCTGTCTAAAAAGGACGACGCCAACACTTGATTTTGTGCCACTTTTCTTTTGCCGAACAGTAAACCCATTTGCTTCGGTGTTGTGAAAGTATAATTGTGTTGTTTTGTTGTTGAAACCAACGTACAGTTGTTGAGGAACAGGAGCACAGCGAAGCCCAGTGTGGACGTGGCCAGCAGGATCAGACAGATGTTGCAGGGGATCATGAAGTAGCGCACCACCAGGGACACCTTGTGCTGGTACCTGCGGTCCTGCTCCTGCAGCGGCGGCGGCGAGGGATAGTGGCACCCGCTCATGCTCCACTCCAGCGACCCCCTCCCCTCCAGGGTGGAGGAGAGGACGGGACGCGGAGGGCGCCGAGGGGCGCCCAAAGACCCGTTGGAAAAAATGATGGCGGCGGGGTGAGGGACGAGGGGCGAAAGGTGGAAGGTACAAAGAAAAAAAAAAAGTACCACAAAATAATAAAGATGGACGCGTAATGGGCCGTGCGGGTTTTCAGCGGCGGTTCCAGCTGTGCACCGTGGCGAGGACCCGGTGACCGTTTCTGTCAGAGAATCGCAACAGCGAGCTTTCAGCGGTTTCCAGGCAACACATTTTTTTGGGAGGTAATAACATCCATTTGGGGAAAGAGAACCGACAGGGGACAAGGGAGGAGGGAGGGGAGGAGCAGACGGGACTCCTACAGCCCCCCACCTGTCCACACAACCTCCATCCTGCTGAAACTAATGGGCTTTCAATCTGTACTGTGCTGTTGTGAAGTGGGTTATACTTACAGCGCAAACATGTGTGTGTGTGTGCGCGCGTGTGTGTGTGTGTGTGTGTGTGGGTGTGTGTGTGTGTGTGGGTGGTGATAATGTGTTTGTAAATGTGTGTCAGTGTGCTGTTGGCATGTACGTGTGGTGAGATGCACCTAAACCAGAAATTGTGGGCGTTTGGGATTGTCAAATATCCACACGGGAAAGAAGAAGAAGAAAAAAAGAACTTCCACGCAGGCCCACAGTAAATCCACAAACGGGAAATTCTCCTTTTTCTTCCCAGTGACCCTGACAGGCGTAAAAAAAAAGGAGGACTGGCTTTTCTCCTCTTTTTTGTTCTCCTTGCCGGACCAAGCTGAGGTCTGGGTGTCACAAGTATTCCCCAAAGGGGCGCTGGGCAAGCATCTCCTCCTTCAGCCTCCCTGTGGCTCTCCTGACCTCAAACACGCGCTTTATTTGTATCCAATGGGGGTGGGGGTAACCGGGACCGGCTTCCTTCGGGGTTCACGGTCCGTCCGCGCGCCCCGGAGCAACTTCTCTCTGCCGTGGCGCGCTCAGCAGGGCGGCTGGACAGCAGCTGGCTGCCGCTCGCTGATCCACATCCCGAGGGTTGTTACTCCTCGGTTCAATAACCTTTCCACTCCGGGCCAGTCTCGTGGAGTGGGTAAGCAGCTGCACCCCCACCACCACCACCACCACCAACACCACCCTCCCGACCCCCCGCGGCTGGTGCGCTTGGGACCGAAAGCAGGTCAGATGAGAGACCAACAAAAACAAAACAAAAAGTTGTGAGTGGAGAAGGATTGCTGGATCCCGCCGCGACACGGGAGAGCAGCAGAGATCAATGAACTCGTGGAAAGAGAGAAACCCTCTGTGTGTGATCAGAAGAGCTCGAGGCGGAGATTTGTCGGGCTTTCTTCTCTTGTGTCAGCGCCGTGACGGAGACAGTGAGAGGCAAAAGGTTCTCATTGCGCCCTGATCCGTGCTGGATTTGGCGTCTTCTATTTCTGCCTTTTTCAGGAAACTACTTGCCGTCGCCGCCTCTCTCCCCTGCGCGTCCTCGAGCATCCAGCTCCGGTGTTCAAGTGGCTCGTGTTGTAGTCCAGCGGTGCTCCCGGTGCGCTTGTCCGCAAAAGACGTACGTATGCGCCAGCTTCCTTCCCCCCCTCTCTCCTGTTTCTGTGGGGATCCGACGGGTTACTGGTAGCCAAGACAACTCATCGGGCTCCGGGGTTTATTCATAGCGCGCGCGTAATCACCCGGGCAGCAGGTAGCGGGTCCCGGTGTCAGCGCACCCAGTCAGCCGGCCAGCTGCAGCGGAGAGGAGCGAGTCAATGAGAGGACTCAGCCAGACACGGAGAGAGAGAGGGAGGGAGGGAGGGACAGAGAGAGAGAGAGAGAGAGAGAGAGAGAGAGAGAGAGAGAGAGAGAGAGAGAGAGAGACCAGGGGGAAAAATTGGAAAGCGGCTCCTGACACTTCGGTCCACTTTTTCTTTTTTTTTTCTTCTTCTATTGGAGAAAACAGCAGCGGCGTGTCGCTGGTCTTCACAAACACTCCTCCAGCGGAACGGATGAGCGCATAATAAGAGAGCGAGAGGGAGGGAGAGAGAGAGAGAGAGAGAGAGAGAGAGAGAGAGAGAGAGTGGTGGGGGGAGTGGGTGAGGGGGCCGTCTTTAACAAAGGCGGAGGGAGGGAGGGGGATGGAGTGTTGGGTGAGGGAACAGAGGAAAAAAAAGAAAATGAGCGAGAATAAAGGCTTTGGAGAATGGTACTCAGTCCTGTCAGAGAGTGTCTCTATGTGTGTGTGTGTGTGTGTGTGTGTGTGTGTCTGTGTGTGTGTGTGTTGCGGGAGAAGGGGGGGAGCAACAGTGCAGCAGCAAAACAAGAGAGGGCTACGGTCTTGGGAGACGTCAACCAACTCCTCCATTTGTTTATAGCCTAATCAAAAGAAAGTCTCCTCCACAAGAGTTGGAGACTTTCCACAAGATTTAATGAGGCAAAACTGAGAGAAAATAGGCCTGCTGATGGGGGGGAGGGAGGGAGAGAGGGGAGGAAAACTTAAACACACGAAAGTCAATCACATATCGAGTCCCTCCAAGCAGCGTAACCCATTTTGTGGTTGTTTTTTGACCGATATGTGCCACCAGTGCAGAAACAAGCCAGAGAGACTCCACAAGGAGCCAATATTCGATTAATGAACAATCCCGTTTTGAGCCTTCACTGTTCGGACTTGCTTTCATGGCGAGTATAGGAATGGGTTTATTCCCCACACACTTTGTTGAGGAATAAGATGGCAAACCAAAAGAAAGACAAAAAGGCAGATTTGGCCAAATATTCGGGAGACGGCAGGAAATCTTTTGCGTCTCCTTCTGAGAGCGTAACACGTTGTTGCCCTTTTTAAAATACGCTGCATTGTCGCACCTCCGACGCGGTAACGAGGTCACAATCGAGGGGGCCTGTTTGCATGCGCTGTTTTTTCAGCGAGGCCCTGCATCAATATCTACTTTGAACAAGCTCAGCGGCAGCAGGCGCCAGATGCGAGGCGGTATCTATCATCAATTATTTATGTCTTCTTTTTTCCCCACTCTCTCTATCTGTGTCTCCATCTCCCAACCCCCCCCCCCTCCAACTCTGTGCTTCACACAAGGGTGCGCACACACATACACGCACACACACTGGCGGTGTCTGCGTCCGCGGAGGAATCGCATGAATGCACACACAATTGGCTTTTCTCTCTAATAGAAACACAAACACGCGGCAAAATGGCTTCTTTTTTTTTAATGTTTCTGTCTCTCTTTTGCTTTCTCTCTTTCCAGCATGTTCACACAACTTGGAGACAAACTCACACTGCAACACACATTGCAACACACACACACACACACACACACACACACACACACACACACACAAACACACACACAGGTGTCTGTCCTCCCCCCAAAAAACAGACAGTGTGTTCATTCCCAGGCTGAGCTCTTAATACGAGGGGAGCCAGGTTTTCAGACGGCACGCTGAGGGTCAGGAGTTCAACACCCCCCCCTCCTCCACCCCCTCCCCATCCGCCACCATCGTAACTCACCAAGAGGTGACCCCCGCACCCCTCCTTCCCTCAACCCGTGCCCTCCCCAGACACGTAACCCCAGACAGTCCACATCAGCTCTCACGTTGCATAACAAAACCTGATTTATGGACTGACTGACAAGAAAAAGGGAAACAGCTGCTGCGTCTCGGGGGCTCCCCCTCTCTTTTGCCTCCCCATGCCACTTCCGTCCCTCAAATGAGCCTTTATCATCTTCATCGTCGCGCCCGTTGTTCCAACCAGTGGGAACTTGTGGCTCGGTGAAGCAATTACGACACACCAGGACATTCGCCAAGGCGGGAGGCCCAGGTTCCCCCAGCAGAGGGCGCTAGGGAGTCGGCTCCGGGCCCCGGGGTCCCGTCCCTAAACTACCGCTCCCCGCAGCCACGACCCAAATGAGATCTTCCGTCGAACATCAAACGCTCAGCTGCTTTGATCCATTTTTAATGCCACAAGTAGCGCACAAGGTTAACATCTCTCTCCCTCTGAAGGCTTTGAAAAGGTAATTTCCATTAGGGAGCCAAAGGAGCTGCTCTCCTGTTTAATGGTCTGGCAGGAGTGAAAGGTTGATGTGCGGGTGCACAAGCGAGTGTGTGTGTGTGTGTGTGTGTGTGTGTGTGTGCATGCTCGTCTTTATGCAGAGAGGGGGGAGAAATGTGTCAAGTTCCATAACCAATTGACAAGGATGCCTCAATTTAGTGTGTGTGTGTGCGTGTGTGTGCAGCCCGTCTTCTGGCCAGCCGGCCTTCATCTAATTGATCCAAGAGAAAACAGTGGTCGCCTTTGCTGAATGACAATTGAACCTGCGGCAAAATAAAGCCAAAAGGATTGAACCCTGTGAAACTGCAGCGATGCATCGTTTTTTAAACCTCAACCGGCGAGGGACGACCTCGTCCCGCGTTGTCTTTGCACGTGTCGGTCTCGGGGGTCAGATCACGTGCAGTTTTGGCAGCGACACGCGGCATCCGGTCGAGCACCGCTGCGTATCTGAAAGCTCCCTTTCTGCGGTGGGCTCGGGCACAATGAGCGGGAAGTTGTATGAATCAGATTTCAGAGGTTTGAAAGTATGAACTGCAGCTGATTTTTCGATGATTAGGCGGGTTTGTACTGGCGATACAGGAGGCTTTCTCTCCGGACAAGCCGACTCCGAAATGCCGCAATCAAATGACGAAATATCCAATTTGCATTTACAACATTTTAACTGCGGTGCTGATTGGTGGGGGAAGCGAACGGCGACCAAGCACCCGAGGGGGAAACTGCATTTTCGACTGGGATCATTTAGCCTGTTTTCGATGACCTGACGGTCCAAGTGTGACTGACTTTGGACGTGCACCACGAGATAAGTCGCTCTAAAGAGTCTTTTCATCAAATGATCTATTGGAGGGAGGAGGGTAGGGGGTGTGACCATAGCATTGGTGCATTAGAGCACGTGAAAAATAATCCCTGTTGATGAATACAGCAACACGCCATTATAGTGTGGATTCAGTCCATTTTTCAAAGCAGGCGCTATCAAAAGCGAAGCTGTTGCCTTCACTAATGGCATCAGAGATCATCCTTTCCCGCTGCCCATTGTAAATGTTTTTTTTTTTAATGATGCTGATGAAAAGGAAAGAACAGAAAGGAAAAAAAGAAGTCTGTTAAAAATTTAGGACGGATCTGGTAATTGCCAGCACTAAAGCCGTCTACGGGCCCACTCAACTATTCATTTTCGATGCATGTGCACATACTGATGTTACGGAATATCTGCCGCAACCGGGGTTATTTCAGCCTCGTGTCTCATCGCTCAACCTGACAGTTGACACTTCCTTTCCGGTATGTATTTATATGCCCCCGCTGCCCTACATTACATGAGCGGAGTGAGACTTATAATGACTCTAATTCTGCAAGCGAGCTATGCGTTCAGGGCCAGAAATTAGGCCGACAGCGGAAGGCCATGTCGAATTCCTCATGTGCATCGAGCCGCGCAGCCGGGCCGGTGAAGGGGAGCCCAGCCTCCTCGCCCAGTGGGCCGCGGCGCTGAGGCGCGGGCAGGTGGGCCAATTGTCTCGCTACGGTATTAACTCCAATCATCATAAGTCAGACGTCGCCGGAGCCTTCCGGCAGCCGCGCAGACCTTCCCAGCCGGACTGAGTAGCGCTCGTCGAGCAGCGCGCGAGGGGCCTCTCGCAGCTGTGCGCGGTTAACGGCGTTAACCTCTGCTGAACCGGGTCGCAAGAAAGACCCGGAGTGGGAGGACAGGCGGTATGAGATGCTTCCAGGGCGATATCGTGACCACCGGGCACCAAAAAAACCATGCAAATGGAGGAAAAGGATGTTGAATTCATTGTGGAATCGGACAATGCTCGTTGTACAAATCTGGAACGTGAAATTACATTTTTAACTCCGAGCAGAAGCCACAGATGGCAGGCGAATTAAGAGGCCACCGCTGGTCCCACCACGGAACAGCTGAGAGCGCTCCTCGACATCGATTCTCAACTCGACTGAAGGGATGAAGCATTATCCCTCGTTTGGTACTGAAAGCAGCCCTGCAACTGTGGCTGGATGGAGTAATTAATCCAGGAGTTTAAAGAAGCTAAAACACACTGAACCGTGGAGTACAGGAGTTGGAAGACGAATCCCAACACAAAAAAAAAACAGTCGCCTGGCACCACTAAGTACTGTCTAACTTTGTATTTCAGCCGCGCTGATTATTTTAGACGACAAAGTCCAAATCCTGCTCTCATGACAGCACTTTTTTCCCTGACTCAGCGGCTGATGGTGGTATTGCGCAGCGTTGATGGAACAGTGAAACGAGAGAGTTCCCACACGACGTAGGCTCCACTGGATGTGACTCACAGCGTGACACATCCACCCGGCGTCCGGTGCCAACTTGGGAACACTCTGAGCGCAAATCTGTGTACGTCGACGCTTGTTTTGTTTTTCCATCCGTTGTTGTTGAGCCTCCGATCGATGTGATCCGCAGTCCGCAATCAACGCTTCTGGCCGCGTTAGCCTCTTCCTCCCACGCCCTCCCACGCTGCCATGACCTGCTTTTCCGGCCTACTCCGAGCCAGCTCTTAGCCTGTGGTCTTATCCAGGACCTCTCCACATGCAGTTTCCTCTCACAAGGCCCCCCTCCTCTCCGCCTTGTTAGGCTCATCTGGAGCCTAGGCCTAGCCCGAGGGCTGATGCTCTCAGGCCCGCAGCCCACTGACTCTCTCTCGCCTCTTCCGAAGGTCTTTAAGTGAAAACGGACTTACTCAGGAAGGAGTACACTCAATATTAGCCGGCGCGTGTTTTTCTTGCCAGGCCCCCCTGCGCAATCATCAACACCCACAACCGTAACGATTACAGGATGCAATCTCCTCCCTGTGCCTCTGCCGCGCCCTGTTCATTCAGATTGTCAGCGCCCACATTTCCCCTTTAATAGCACAAGGAAATGACTTCCATGGACAGGTGAATAATGACAAATAATGACCGAATGAGAACGAAATTGCAACCAAAAAAAAGAAGAAGAGAGTAGAAACGAGAGCAACCCGGCCAGCTACACTGGGAGCTGATGGTGGCCGCGGTACAGGAGGGAGAAGAGCATGGAATCAGCGGAGGAGTGGTTGGCTCGTACTGCCTTCACGCAGGAAAAGGCTGCCGGAGCTGAAGGACGATACAGATGTCGGTCTCCGGCCAAGTCAGCCATCTGTCACGGCGAGCCGGCCAAGTCACTTTGGCCCCGTCACGCCGAGGAAGAGGCGGGAGACTCGTGACCACCAGTCATTACGGTGCTGGGAGCTGTCCTTTGAACGTGGCCGATTCCCAACAGCAGATTACCTCGCATTCGGTGAAGGAAGGACGTGAAGAGTGGCGGCCTGCGGGTGTCGAGCATGGAACGCTGGCGCCGCTTGTTTTCTTTCTTTACATATATCTTGAGTAGTTTTGCAGACCCCCCCCCCTCCCTTCCCCAAAAAACGGCAATGCGCAGATGTTGGAGTCGGATGTTGAAGTCACACTGAATGTGCTGAGTGTGTCAGATCACACTTGCCACACGGACCTTAAAACCGGAGTTTCTAGTTCTTGACTCTCCCTACATGTATTAATTGGAGTCATCAAGCCTCAGGCTACGTGCCAAATACAGGTAATATAAAAACATATCTAATTAAATTAAGTCCACTTTAAGCCAGGCGTCATACGGAGCCCCCACCTGTAAAACAAATCCTCCGTGTTCAGTCCGAACAAGCCGTAGGCCGCTGACAAAGGTTTGCTTTGGTAATAATCTCGGCTATTCTATTGGCACCTATCACAAAATGTTGACATGATCGCCAGCTCGAGGCAGACACGAAGGTACACAGAGAGATAAGCAGGAGCCCTAAGTATCACCCTTCAGTACGTTAACACTAATGTAGAGGAGAAAGAAGTCAAGAGATACGGAATAATGCCACAGCCACGGGGACGTGCCGCCGCACACAGATGAGGAACGATGCCAAGACAGAAAGTTATTTTTCTTCTTCTTTCTTTCTTTTTTTTTTTTTTTACATTTCTTGCGAATAAAAGGTTTCAGTTATTTAATGAGCAGCCTGTCTGAAGCGGAACATTGTGCATTGACTTGAACTAGAAATCGACTATTTGAGATTCCAGCTCCATCAAAGGCCCCTGCGTTCCTCCATACAGCAAATCCCTTGTGTTCGACATCAATACCTCGTGCCTTTTTTCTTCTTTTTCTGAACATATAATTATTGTATCCGCTTCCTTTGTTTGTCCGCACGACGACGGATCAACATACATCGCCGTGAGATATTCACACTGTGCCCAGGCGGGTTTACCTGATGGGCTTCCCACTTCAAAGCTGACAGTGACAAGCTATTATGCAGAGGGACCCTTTCATTTGCATTTACAGTAATGAACCCACGCTCTTCTCTTCACTTTGCTTTTTCCTCCTCTCTCGGCCCCGTCACTGGCGGCTTCCACATGGATCGGGATCCTCCCGGATAGAGGGCAGAGAGGGAAGATTAATTGGCGAGCGATACCCTCCTCGTTGAGACGCAGCACATAAATGAAACGTCTATAAATTATTTATATGCCTAATCAGACGGCGTGTGCTCAAGTTATTCTCTCAAACAAGACAGCTTCCGTGCTCTTTTTTCATTTGAGTAAATAATTCTTGTTCCCTTTGGTGAAAGAGTGCAGTCAGACAGTGGAAGCAGGAAAGAGTAATGAAAATACGCTGCCTAAATGACGAAATAGCTGTTTTCCGTCTGCAATCAGTCAGGAAAATGAGTGACCCGCTTAGCACCAGGTATTAGAATGCATCCTGCGTTTCGGAGGGTTTGATAGGAGGAAGAAAGTTTGTGTGTGAATGCAAACAAAGAGCACTTACTATTCGCAACAAGGTGCCAATGAAATGTTCAATCAGTTGCTGGAGACAACTGGTGACTGATTTGAACGTGCATACGAGCAAAATGAGCGCCGAAGTCAAATCAATCAGGTTTGAGCACGACCACTGGAACGAAAGTGTTTTCTCAGGAAACAACACGACCGCTTTCGGGCGAGATTGTGGTTTGAGATCATCGTTGGTCATGGTTCCATCACACGGTTGGGGTTATTGAAGTATCGTGGGCAAACTTTTGAAGAAAACAGTGTTGACTCAGCAAATAGTTGTCTCCCATTTTTGTTTTTACATTTCTGATGTTTTGCCTGAACCCATTCATCCACCCCCGACCGCCACCCGATGTGGACGTCGCTCCTTACTGTGGACCTTATTTCCTTCTGTCCTGGACTCACTTGAATGATGCTGTGTCATTTTGGGGACAACTGATGTGAATAAAAACCTACGAGTTGCCATCAATGTAACTTAAATTATCTTTAGGTTCGATACGAATAAATCTATTAAATAGTTTTTTAAATATATGATCATTTAAACCAAATAATGGTTGGTTTATCCAAAGATTGTCATTCAACAGATATATACATATAGTACATAGTATCAAATATATATAGTATCAGAACTTAATTTTCTACTTTTAAACCATTTTTAAACCATAATGTATTTAGAAAACAATTATTTTGGCATCAGTAGCTTTTTAGCCACACATTGAACATGCCGTTGTGGTCCTAACTCAAAACAAAGCGCCGACCGTGACCGCCATATTCGACGTTTCGCTGGTGGGGAATGGGAGAGTGAACCGGATTCTCCTCCTCTTGGCCGGCGCTGCCGTGTCTCCTGAACCCGCGAGTTAGCGAGGCCAGCGCTGTCTCAGGTGGTTTGCACTCAAGAGGGAAACCAAAGCTAGGAAAGAGAGCCCTTACCGGCCGTGGAGAGCAGAAATCAAACCGCCAAAGAACCGTTGACGGACTTGTCAGCCGGCTAACAGACAACAATACATAAAACCCTGAGACCAGCTGTCTGTCAAACAACCAGGTTTTAGCTGCATCCTCTCCAGCCACACGGTGCTCGGAGACTCCCGAACACACACATGGACACAAGATAAGCATAATGACTTGGCATTCACACACAATACAAAATACAGAGACGGACGGATACATCTCTCCCTTCAAATGCCACAAGGTGCTGCGGGGTTAAAATACATGCGAAGGTGGGAAACCGGACGGTTCAATGTTTTATAATGCCTTCATCAAAAGAAAGTTTCAGACTGGGATAAAAAAAAAATGTAAAAAAGCACCAGCAGGCAGCGGCACAGATATGCAAGAGCTCACTGATGTTTCCTGACCTCGCTTTTAACTGCTCACAGACGAGAAGTCATTTAGCTCACTCGCCGAGACAGCTGATTAGCTGAAATAACCAAACTCCCGCTTTGACAGTGTCCTTGAGCGAGACCTCGCTCCTGGGTGCTGCTGTCCGGTGGCTGAGGCTGATCTTCTGACCTCCATCTTGAAGGAGACACGAGGAGAAGAAAAAAAAGGAGAATTTCTCCACAGGGATCAATAAAGTATCATTCTCTCTGATGCCGAGAAACCCCTTCTCAATCTTCCCCTCGGTGATTGGCCTCAATTATTGCTTCTAACTGGAGCTGGCAAAGGTTGCGCAGTGCATCCTCGCGGAGCAGAGCAGACGAGGGAAAGAATATTTTGGGAAATTGAAGTCGCCTTCTCGCGCCGGTCCGGGTTTTAAGAGTTCAGAAACAGAGGGGCTTAAGTGGGCTACATCGTTGGCACAGCAGCCAAAGAGGTCAATGAAGTTCCCACTGAGAACAACGTGAGGTCAAACTGAACGTTCTCCACCGAGTGTTCGTGGTAGAGATCGCTATCCCATGTGCTTGCGTTGGTCTGTGAGCAGGCTCGGGGATGTCCGTGTCTTTTCGGTTCAGAGGCCCCACGTTCCCCTGGGTCTGAATGAGCGGGTATAGATTGGATGGATGGATGACCACGAAACCAAAAGCACACATGAGCATGTCTCTGGTGTGAATCAATAGAAGTGGACATTCAGTATCTGTGCGTCCGTCTGTGTGTGTGTGTGTGAGTTTCTACACGTCCTTCTCTCTCACGGCTGTCCTTCTCAATCGTCATCAGTTATGAGTGTGCCGATGTGTCGACTCGCCTGTCATCCAGAAGTGGCGAGGGTGGCGTGGAGAGAGCGAGAGAGAGAGAGAGAGAGAGAGAGAGAGAGAGAGAGAGGTGGACTTGGGTTGGTTTGGTTTTCGCCAGCAAATGCGACGAACAATAATGAGCTTGGCGTGTTGCCGAGGCAATGAGGCGCCCTCTTGCATTATTCATCTGGGCGGCAAACTGATAAACGTGGTTGAATGAAGAGGAACAACGGCGGCGGACCGAGAGAGGCATTGGGAGGCGTCCTGAGGCGCGTCAAGGTAAACGGACACCGGGTCAGGATGGATCCGCCCGCAGCCTTGGGAAGAGTATCGCTGGGGAACCGGGTTGGACTCCGACCGGGTGTTACGGTGAGGGGAATCAAACACACGCATCTCGGCGCTTCCTCGCGGCACCACACACCCGCCTACCATGTGCACCCAGCGGCACCCCGCCCCCCCTCGCTACTTGCCACCAAAGCGGTTGCATCAGTCTACGAGCATATAGGTACAGCGAGCGAACCTCCCGTCCAAAGTCTCACATGTCGTGCCAAATTCACACGATCTGCACGGAGACAGCAGGGGGAAGAATTATTGCCCCGTTGCTACGGTAACACCTCGTATGCAGAAAGAGAGAGAGAGAGAGAGAGAGAGAGAGAGAGAGAGAGAGAGAGAGAGAGAGAGAAAAAACCCATGCCCGTGCTATGAGAAAAAAGAAATGCCGATTTGTGAGATTTCATTTTTGAAAGCCATTCCGGTGTCGAGGGGGGAAGGGAGGGAGCGCTGAAAGAGATGGGGAAAAAAGATTGGCGGTGATAGAGGGAGAGAGAGAGAGAGAAAGAAAAGAGACTCGGGGATACAGTGAAGACAGGGGAGGTGGGAGTGAGGCTTCACTCGCAGCAATTTGCAGCAGTGCTTTAGACAATTTGGGTCACTTCTGTCACCGTGCTTCTATAAAGCGAGCAGAAACACCTCATCCGCCATTCATTTGGTTTGGCTTCCACTCCGACACCTGCAGGCCATTTGCATTCTGTCACTTTTACCTCTCCCTTTCATTCCTCCCTTTCGCATGCCACCACATTTCCTGAATGAGAACACACTGGCAATTGCTGGCCTGGCGTAGCACACGGGCCAGGACACGACACGGCCTGCATCCAAAGAAGAAGAGGTTGGTGCGGGGGGGAGCGAGCATGTTTTTTTTAATTCTTTTCTCTCTTCTCCAATCAGCTCCTTCTTAGTCCCTCAGCCCCAGCACCCCTCTCAGGTTTCCACCTACAACCCCCCCCCTCGACCTCCCCACCCCCTCCGCACCACCCCTCCACCTCATTTCTTGATCAAATCCAGATCTTGTGCCGTCTGACCCTTGCGAGCCCTTGCAGGGCCCGGTGTCTCTCACTCCCCCTCACGGGACCCCGAGGCCCGATCGTATGTCTCGGCAGCAACAAACGAGCGCTCAATAGAGGCTCGCCTTCTCGGCTGTCGAGAGATCCACGCCGCCGCGCCAACTACAGCAGATCCCCCCCCCCCCCTCGCAGACCAACAGCGCCATCGTACCAGAGCAAGTTGTGCAGTATTCGCCGAGTTGAATTCGGAACGTTCTTCAAATCCAGTCGGGATGAAACGTACAAAGCCAATTTTTGCCACGAGGGATGAGAGGCACGCTGCTTGTCTGGGCTGATCCCTCGCGAGGAATACAGCACAGCCAGAACAACTGTCTGACTGCCTCAGAAAAAGAGAATTTCAGACTCGTAGGCTGGAGAAGTATGAACGCTGTGAATTTAGATTTCACAATGTGTTCATATTGGGGTTTTTTTTTAAGCAGCGCTGTGCAATAATTACATAGCGGTAGCCAACAAATGTCAGAGAGAGGAGAAACAGGTTTTTTTTGACTATCGAGGATTAGGGAACGCTTCATGTTTACTGATCAGGCTGGTGTGTGAAGCTTTATAGTGAAAGGGTACCAGGATGAGAGAGAAAATAAGGATCTCACACCGGCGAGTGCTGCTTCCTGAAGAGGGAACACTTGCCCACTGCCATGTGCCAGACAGGATTTCACTTCAGTGGTAATCCTTAAATTCCCATTTCCCCGTCTTTTACGTGCATCGTTTTGAAGACTGCCCGTCCGTTCTCATTGTTTTTTGCTCGGCCTCAGTGGCTATTACGGCTAATGTCACCTCTCCACGTTCCTTCAGTTCTCGCCACACAGACCCAAAGCGTCGGTCCGACGCGTGCAAATGCGTCGATAGTGTTCATGACTACGATTTCAACAGTGGTGATTATTTAGTCTAGGTCCCAAACAGAGACGTTCAATGTACAACATCATGGAGCAGGGAAATAAAAATCTCCTGGAAGGCTCCGGCCCCGACCAGGAATTCGTCCCTCACATAACCCTTAATAAAAAAATGACATAATATGTGCATGAAAAACAAACGCAACACGTGTTCACGAGCCTACTGAGCCGCTCGGTGGCGATGCTGTTCCTCTTTCACAGTCTCCAGATTTGCACCTGATGATCTCGTCTCTCGGTGTTCACGATTCACTGGTTATCCAAACTGTTGTGCTTTGACAAACAGCGGAGCAACCCACTTAGCGTTCACCTTTTGCTTTCGCACGGGTTTCAAAACAGGGAAAAGTGAAGTCTGTTTTTCATTTTGTGTCACGGCTTTAAGATGGTTAAAACATGCGCACACGCTGTGTGTGTCGTTGCTGTGGGGCTGTAGATTCCCCGTGATGAAGAATCTAGGGCAAACCCCTTAAGTGGAGAGAGAGAGACAGACAGAGAGAGCGAGAGAGAGAGAGAGAGAGAGAGAGAGAGATCATCAGAGCCATTACTGCGTGATAAATGATTTTGCTAGTTGGTGAGGTGCCCTGAGGGTGGGGCAGAGTGTGTGTGTGTGTGTGTGTGTGTGTGTGTGTGTGTGTGTGTGTGTGTGTGTGTGTGTGAGTGTGTGTGGAGAGGAGGGGAGGGGGGGGGGGGTAAACCTGTGGCTTACTTCTATCAAGATCCCGTGGGACCCACGTCCTGCTAAAGCTAATGCAATCTGCTTCATTACAAGGGGAGAGGAGAGTGGATGATCCAACCGCACACACACACACGCACACACACACACACACACACACACACACACACACACGCATCTGAACTATAACTGTACCGATTCACATTTTCTGTCTGTCTCTGCAACAGCCCACACACATGTTGAACTATGCACACTTTCTATCACAGACACAGCACACACAATCAAACTTCTCCACACACATACACACACACAATCTCACACTATGCAGGCAATCACATCTCAAGGGAGAAGGAGAAGGAGCCAGGCCGAACTCAGAGTAGGAGGCAAATTAGAGCGAAGTTGAAAGAGCCGAGCGGTGGATGGAGAGAGGGGGAGGTTAGAGCAGGACAGGTGGATGGAATAGACCGACCGCGTCAACCAGGGGGGAGGAGAAGTGTGCGAGAAGAGAGGTGTGAGGGGAGAGTCGGAGAGATAATACAAAGAATCAGGTTCAGTAAGAAAGAATTTTAAAAAAAGAGGGATTAGATGTTAAGAGCTTGAATGAACAGAGAGAGAAAGAGAGAGAAGAAGAAGACTCGGGGGAGCTGGAATGACAGCGAGGAGTTGAAAAGGTGAGTGCGAGGGAGCGACGGCGAGAGGGTAATGGCTGGTATGGAGAGGCGTGAGCAGCTCCTGCCAAGATAGTGGAAGAACCGGCGAGCGAGAAGAGGGAGAGAAATTGAGCAGCGTAACCCTCAAGACCCCGCTGTCTGCCGAGGAGAGCTGTGTGTTTGTGTGTGTGTAGGTCGAATTGTGTGTCTGCATCGTCGTACGGCGCACGCTGCGCTGGCAGGTCTGAGAGTTGTGGTGTCAGGCTCCTCGGCTTCTTCGTGGTTGAGATTTAGGAGTCAGGGATGTCTCCTCCTCCACCTCCCTCCCCCCCCCGCTCATCTTGCGTAAGACAGCCTGCTCGCCTGGCTGGCTGCCTGTCGGCTTCAACCTCTGGATGAGGCCCAGCAGGTGAGGCGCAGCTGGATGAGCTCTGGCTCGGAGTCAGAGTAGCACATCACCAGCCCGTGTACAGTACTTCCTCCCTGAGAAGTATCGCACTTGGAGGCCTCTGGATAATATCCAGGGTTTTTTTTTTCTTTTCTCCAGGACTTTTTAACGGTGAGCGGTGGCTTAGCTGCTAGGAAAAGCACGAAGAACCATGACTACAAATTACTCGTCTTTCGATGTGCACTGTAAACGCACCGATTCAGGTTTTACAGGAAATGCAAGCACTTCAGACAGAGATCATATGGGCGCCCTCGATCATCACTCTAGGTTGGTACTGGTTTGAGAGCTTCAAATAATATGACTTACTATGTGTCATTTCTCTCTCTCTCTCTCTCTCTCTTCATATATATATATATATATATATATATATATATATATATATATATATATATATATATTTGGAATAGCATTGAGCCCTGTAACTGTAAAAGTCCAGATGTCTGACCTTGGCTCAAAGCAGGATTTGGCTACAAATAGCTGATGATGCAAGACAAACCTTAGGAGTAAGCTTGATCATCCCTTTAGCAGAGTTTATCTTCGCTTCGTCCCCCATCCCCGGGTCAATAACGTTGACTCATCGACCGCCGCTACCTGTCGTTGTCGATAAAGCACACTGTAGCCTTTTAGTTTCTGCTTTGGCTCCGTGAAGAAGAAATAAAGCAAAACAAACCCCCCCTCAAGTAAAGATCCTGACACCCGTTGATAAAGCCGCTCTCACAGGGCTGAGTGTGTGTGTGTGTGTGTGTGTGTGTGTGTGTGTGTGTGTGTTTATGTGCATGTGTGTTTCCTTGTGGCGGTTTTCTTTTCTAAAAAACTCATGAAGAGAATCGCGCTGCCATTTACCCAGAGGGACAAGATTTTGAAGGGGGATTAACGGGGCCCATGATTTGTAGGTGGAAAGGGCCCGAGCCCGCTGCTGAGGTAAAAAGAAAGAGAAATGATTTGGCCGCTGCCCTTTCATATCCTTCTCCTCCGCCGGTGATTCCAGCTCTGGCTGTTTCCTAACATCGCTTTCCATCTTATCGATCGGCGAATCAGCCGCCTAATAGACAGGTATAGTGCTCGAGGTAGAGACCCGACGGGGTGAAAGAGTCACAGAAACGCTGCCGAATATTGAAGCGGACAATTAAGGCGCTTCTTGGAAAGAAAGAAAAAAAAGCACGGCCCGAGAGTGACGCAGGAACGGAGAGCGTAGGGAGGCGAGGACGTGTCATCGTCTCCCGGAGGCCGAGGGGCGCGTGAAATCATTCACCTGGAAATCAATTTTCACCACGTCTATTACAGACCATCGACGGACCGAAAAAGAAATAGAATGAGAGAGACAGACCAAGAGAGACTCTCACCCCCCACGCGCCGCCCCATCCTTTCTATCCCAGTTGTTTTTTTCTTCCCCCTTTCACTGCCCAAACCGTTTCCACAGCAGAGTGCACTGGCCACGAAGAGACATCTGCAGTCGATCATGATAAACAGCCCGCGTCTCGTTCATTTGTTTCCCTGAAAAACCACGGAGCCGCATGAGTACAAGCTGCAGCTGCTGCATCTACATGGGAATATTTTTCTGGGAGTCACGGCGCCAGTTTAAAGACAATCATAACTTTTACACCAACGGTGAACCCCCCCCCCCTCTCCCCTCCCACCCTTCCATAGTAATTATTCTTGACAGGAGGTTAAAAAGCCTTGGAATGGAGCATTTAGGCCTTCACTCCTCAGGAACCCAAACTAATGAGACCAAAACAAATATTCTAAAATATCCCCGGCTGTTGGCAAAGAGGAGGCGGCCCATATCAGAAGGGCACGATGCCAAAAATAAAAAAAGCACGGGTCACCAAACCCTGTGGAGTGTGTCGATTGAGGCGAGAGCGCATGAGGAGCATCAGGTTCGCTACTTGTTTGGAAACCTAAAGAGCTCCTCTTACTCTAACAAGAGAGCACACAGCTCACCGTCCCTCGCTCCCCATCCGGAGCACCAATTGCTCTAGTTTTCCCCCTGCCGAGTCCTCATTATCAGCCAAAGAAAACAGAGCCGATGTGCCTGAGTGTGTGCGTGCGTGTGTTTGTGAGAGTGGAAGTGCTGGATGGGAGCATGGGGAAGGAGATGAACCAGAGGAAAGAGAAGTGATGGGTGTGACTGAAGAGTTGTGTTGCGGCGGCTGTCAGCCTTTGTAGGTCAGTGTAAATGTTTAATGCTTTATGCTGATGAGCTAACGCTCTGTTTCTCGGAAAGATGCACTCTGAGCTCCCTCGACCCCCCCCCCCCCCCCCACTCCCCCCCACCACCACCACCATCCTCCACCCTTCCGCCACCGCCGCCGTCTACATACACGATTCTCACACATTTGCAGGCATGAGGCCGAGCCCCTGCTTATGTTCCCCGCGACCTCTCGGCAAGCCAATTAAGCAGGTGTGTGACAAGATGGTCAAAAGTGCCAATTAGGCCGATCTACCTCAGCTCCCGCCTCCCCATCGCCTTCCCGGCAGCAGCTCTCGGCCTCCTCTCCCCTCCCGTTAATGGATTTCAATGCCAGTAGCTCTCTCCCAACACTCCCATTTATCCCCAGTTACATCACCATAGCGAGTCCAGAATAATGTAACTTTAATAGGCTCACTCTAGCATCCGGTCCGAAGGCGGGGCTCGACGTTTCCCCTGCTTGGAGCACACGTCATTATTTAGCCCGGGGAACGCGTCGTAATTGAACGGGTGTGATAACGACGTCGCCTGGTTGCGCGCGGCGCAGTAAGAGAGCGGGAGATGGATTAGTGTTGCGCGACAGGGAGGAAGGACATCAATTCAGTTAGCGAGGTTTCGCGAAGTAGACCCATGATGGCCTGTTTATCTTATCAATTAGGGGGACCATAATCTTTTTTTTTCTCTCTCTTTTTTCTTTTAAATGAGAAATGCGGCTTGCCACGGGGCGCAATCAGCTCATAAATAAGGTGCGTCCTAAATCCACGATCCAATTTCTTCAATTTACCATACAATGGATTATAGCTTAATTCTAGTGATAATGGGAGTAGACACTTGAGGAAATTAAAACGTCATCACCAAACGACCCCCAAGGACGGGGGCGAATAAACAGGTGGAGAAACGACACATACTGCTCGGGTTCTTTAAAAAAGAGTGAACGTCAAAAGGCACAGTTTGACACCAGCCCCCATTCTCCTCCCGTCCAGTTTGATCAACAATTATTTCAAACACTGGTGCACTTCTGGACGCATTATTCTCAACGCGTACTCATTTAGGATTCAGCGGAAACCTGGCCGTTAATGGCTTTTAGACGCTGCCTCCCACACCCTACTTCATAGGGCATGCTTTCCATTAAAGGGAGAGCATTTTGGACGTTTACAGTTCGATCATAAAGCCCCACGGCTCTGATGCAAACGAGCCTCCTCGCCGATATCGTCCGTGAGACAGCCGGCTTGTCAAAACGCAAAATGCGTCACTGTCAGAGAAGGTAATTGGTGCTGAAAGCGGGACGAGAGGCTGCATACGGCTTGTCACTCGGGGGCCGCTCCTTTTTCTTGCTTGGCTTGTAAAATGAATGTATCCGTGTCTTATTGTTTGAAGACGATCCGTCATGTCCGCCCTGTTGAGTGTGCACACGACACCAATGTTTGGGTGCCGAACAGTGTCCGTGGCGGGGAGAGGCAGGGGTGGGGGGGGCTTTGGCGCTGCTTGGCGTGGCCGAGGAGACAGAACGGGGTCCTCTGCGCTGGGTGTGGCCTGGATTCACACAAAGACCCCAGTGGGTCAACGCCTCAGGAGAAGTCTGTGTACATGGATGACTGGAGGGGCGAATTGGGGACAGCGGAGTGCATTGAAGGATGGACAGAGGTAAAGCAGATGGATATATACATGGCCAGATATCTCATTGGCCAATATAAAGGGCCTCATATATGGGGGATGGGGGGAGATATCTGGGTTATGGCTCCATGATAAAAAAAAAACACTGATGACATATATACAGTAGCTGCAAAAGTATATCCAATGATTCGGAGTGAATGTATTTCCAAATGGATACACATTTTCACCCCATGGGGGCTGAGACTAACCCCGTACCCTTTAACACTTTAAGCCCCCTCCCACTTTCCAAATCCACAGCTGACACCATCGCTTTTAGCTTCCAGATTTCTGCAAAAATGTAACACCATGAGCCTCACATCTCAGGCTAATGGAGACCTCACCCTGTGTCTCTCCCATGAGGCCGTCTGTCCTGAGGAGGAGGAGGTGTGTGTGTGTGTGTGCTGTGATGGGACGGGGTAAGAATCCCGGGCCTCTTAATCTGGAGATGGACAGGGCTGGGAGTAGGGAAGCTACACACACACACACCAGATGGGTCACTGAACCCCCCCATCCATACACCTACTTAGCAAGCCACTGAGCACACGCAAACGCACACACGGTTATCCCGTCGCCGCAGCCTTCTGGATATACAGTAGGTGCGATCATGGGTGAAATAGATTATATTACCATAACCTAGATATTGTAACCCCCCACATGACCCACTGGGTCGTGATGGCGGCGCTGTCCTTGGCAAAACAAACCCCAGCAGCAGCACCGGACTCCACGCCGGCTACTCAGCTCAGTCGCCGGGATGACGAGAGCCGATGCAACAGCAGCTCAAATGACGGATTAAATATGAATGTGCATGAGCCGCCGCCCTCCTTCCATTGTGCCCCCCTCTCCCCTACCTCCTTTCCAACCCCCAATTGCTTCTTTTTAACAGTGCAGATACAAACAAAACATCATTAAACAATCTCTGTGGCAGCATATTTTTGCTCAGAGTTGCAGTTGTTTTTCATGTAAATACAGTATATATTCGAATGAAAATGTTCTGTGGCGTCGTCCTGATGAGTCTGACCCCAGAGAGGAGCAGATCGAGGGCTGAGCACAGGTTTGAACTCTCCAGACCCATGGATGAAGAGGAGGAGGAGGAGGAAATCAGCTAGTGGAGCTACATCCCTGCAGTCAGTGTTGGAGCAGTTGCGCCCCCTAGTGCACCAACATGTCTTTGCCGCTTCAAACTGGACCTTTTTTAACGGCTCCAACGTGCAGCTTTCTCTGCTCCTGCACTGTTTGATATACAAATCCTGTGTGGTGGTTGTTTTAGTTTAAAAAAGGAAGCTGGGATAAACCACCAGTGTCCGCCACGCAGAACAGTAGTTTTGATCAAGTGAACGTTGAATTGACTTAAATTGAAAAGGAGAGCATGCTTCATGCAGTCACCCGAATTCTCCTCTCACTTCTCTGAGGGAAGAGAGATGACAAACACGCGGAGGAAGAGAAGTGCAAAGCCTTCATCGTGCCGTATCATGTTTCATTCGTCATCAATCTTCAAAAAAAAATGAAATACAGCTTTCGGTTGCCGAGAAGCGATTGATGGCTTACGTGGTTCCAGCATGGAGGAAGATTGCAAATTAAACTTGCAAATGGAATAACGAAAAGATGACGCGAACTGCCAGCAGACTGCTTTTGTAATGCAGGTGTTACAGTGACATGTGCAGCACATCAAAAGAGCAGACGTTCAATTTACTTACTCTTTGCATCTGCCGCCATGAGATGGCAGCAGATGCAAAGAGTAGCTCCATCCTGTCAAAGTCCCTGCTATCAGGGAGCCAGGAAACAAATAACTACTGGTAAAAACCCTCCACAGGTGTGTGTGTGTGTGTGTGTGTGTGTGTGTGTGTGTGTGTGTGTGTGTGTGTGTGTGTGGAGGGGGGTCTTATTCCCGACATCAAAGTAAAAACATAAAAAGAGGTGGGGAAACCTGTAAAGTTCATTAACTGAGTGCAGCTGTCAATATATGCTGTAAACTACATCCATGACATTTTTGAAGGTGACTGTCAATATTACAGTATATTTCCCCCTTCATATATTGCCTTCATCTACTATCGATTTACACCGTACATCAAGACCAGGCGGGGCAAATATTCCATCTGCTGTAGAAATAAGATAACTTTAGTCTAGCTCACTAGCTGCAGTACTCCAGAAGCTGCAGCAAACTGTTGTTTTGTTAGATGTTTATATTGATAACTTGCCTGGGAAGTTGTGCAACATGGACGGCTGCTTGATAAGCCAGTCAGTTATCAAGCTTCCAATAAACCGAAGGAAAAGTCACGACAAAACATAGTATTTCTTAAAAAAAAATCTATTTGTAGCTATTTTTTCTGGGGAATAGAGGAACTGCAATGCGCCAAACATCCCCACGCATTGAACACACTGAAGCCGGTACACTTTCCCACTTGATACTTTGAGGCTACTCGTAAGCGGCGACCCCCGCGTATGGGTGCGGCGTCCTGCGGTGCACGTTTATACGGCATCTACAGCAGGGGCCCGAGGCCCCGAGCAGACGGAGGCAGTGACATCCCTGACTCACGAGCTCGGCCGCGGCACAAAGTTCACAGGAGCCTCGGAAGATAAGAGCGCACGTGTGAGGCTTGGATCGCTGCACGCTGCCTTAGTCATATCTCAACCAAGTCAATTAAGTTGCAGCTTCCTGTGTGTGTGTGTGTGTGTGTGTGTGTGTGTGTGTGTGTGTGTGTGTTTGTGTGTGTGTATGCGTGAGAGAAAGAGATTCCCTCCCAATAAGGAAGAGAAGAGCATAACACTGACATAACAGTCAGGCAGACTGAATATGCGTAACTCAATAAACGTGCCTCAGGGCAACAATAATCACCACGTCTTGGTAAAGCACGGCTGTTCAGCAGGAGGCACACTGAATATGAGATGAACTTTCATTTTGGTCTTGAATGGTTTGATAATGCTTAGCCTCACAAAAGGCGGTACCAATCATCTGTGGCCGCCATTACATGTGCTCCTGACAGTAACGTTTTGACATAAATATTTTTTTAAGTCTAAATTGTGCCAATTGTCAAATAACAAAAATGTAATTTTGTGAGCTCAGTGGATGTTGCGATTACATTTAACTTTCCATACGGGTTGGAATTAATAACAATATGTATCGGTAGAGCACTCCCTCTCTTTAATATCTGCAAAGTGTGAAGCTGCGCTCGTGGAAATGAAAAAGCAGCTCCCGCAGCGCTCCTTCTCCCGCTTTGTTTTGCTGTCACTGCTCTGCAACATAATTCAGGCCTGTTAACATTACTGGAATGGAGCGTCTCTTATGGCCCTGCCAGTGACTAACTCTCTTTGTCTGATTGAGTGACACCCGTTGTGTATTACGTTGTGCATTCCACTGACGCTAAAACAGATTTGATGGCAAAATATGACATTATTGGCAACACTTGAGAATCCCTGGCAGATTGTGACAGGACTGTTTGTGGTAGTTTAAAGCGCCGGGAGAGAAGGAGTTGTCAGCCCTGCTTTTCTCCACGGCAATAAACATATGCTGCTGAGAGCATTCGCTCTCTATACACAGCTCACTTTCTTACACACACACACACACACACTCACACAAACACACACTTTTTGGAAATAAACACTCTTGGGCGTACGCACATACGCCTATGGAAATAAACAGTCACACGCTCCTTTGGAAATAAACACTTGTGCATACCAGCAGCATGCAAGAACCGACACGTAAACCTGTGAAGCCCGGACACCTTGACGCGACTGCAACACGCGTGGAAAGATCCCCTTCATATTTACGGTCAACCTTATTACCATGCGTGAGCATTTCAGAATTGCATCAAATTTGCAGGAGGCAATCAAAGTTCGATTCGTTACAGTAAAATATTTTGCCATTTTCTACTTATTTTTGACAACCTGTGTTACATCCACACTATCGGTATCGCGACATCCCGATCTGTTCGACGTCTGCGTTGGATTTCCGGACGACGTACCTCAAGAAAGCGAGATTAATTATCAAGTCACGGATGTCTCGGGAGGGACTTGAAGTACACGACCGAGGAGGGGCCCGCAGAGCAAATCTCTGTGTTTCCAATGTCGAAAATAACTTGGACAAGACGGATTGCGCTGGACCTGAGAGTTCCCTGATTGATCACCTATCGCCAGCAAGTCTCTGCAAGTTAATTTGCATCACGTAACCATGCAAACTGAAACCGACGGCTGCCTGGAGGGTCTTAGATTTTTCTCTAACTCGGAGCATGCTGGGAATAAAGAGTCGGCGGTAGCGTCTGAGTGAGAGCAGGTCCCGGTTAAGGGGAAGGGGAGACGGGGGGGCAGTCTGGTCCTTGAACCTCTTGTCTATTTTGTGAACACGTCAGCTTATTAGCATCTTATCTGAGGAAGAGCTGATACAGAGGGTCAGGTCGGCCCTGACTATACTGGGAGGTAGGTTTTTTTTTGTTGTTGGACTGATAATTGAGGATGTCTCCAATCCAAGGCTGGGCTTGTAGGTGGTTGGTGGGGTGGGGCTCGCTCTGACCTCAAGGAAAGAGGCAGAGGGGAAGCCAAACAGGAGAAGGAGTGAAAGGGAAATGACAGAAAGGGAAATGACAGGGAGGGGGTGCTGGTGATATATAGTCGGTGATAACACGTGGGGGCGGCTGCTGGCCTGGGTCAAAAAATGGAGAATTTCATCTTTACTTTACTGGACGAACCTTGAGAATAAACTAGCCTCGATTAAGTGTGCATTTCAACATATGGCAGAATTCCTTTTAAAAGCATGCGGTCATTAAATAAGCATCTAAGGCTCCTAAGGTATTTCAACCGATGCAATGGACACACATCAAAAACGGTACCGGCATCAAGGCTGTGTGAGACTATTCACAGATTCTCTTTATTCCTAAAGAGAGTCCCGAACTCTCTCTGTCACATTTGTCATTTACCTTCAACCCCTGAAAGTCGATCTCTGTGAACAGCCTTTTAAGACGGCAAAGAACAAACCTCCAGGGCTCAGTTGAAAGACGGCTTCAAAAAAAAAGAAGAAGAAAGCCGACTCCCTACGAGTCTGTTCCTTTGACTGTCAGCTGTCAGTCAGGAAGTGGCCCTCTGCTAACCGTCCAGTCCTCGGATGAGATGTGATGTGCAGGGGTGAAGGATTTATGTGTAGCGGCCACTCATCCACTACCAAGCTGGATAATATGGAGCGCACAGCTTATCATTTAATAGGAATGACACCTGCCCTCTTGGGAACAGAGGACTAAAGAGCCCAAAGCTACAGGCCGTAACCCTCCCACCCTGATTACTGCACACAGCGACCCCCCCCCCCCTCTCCACCACCAAACCGGGTAGTAGGTAATTGCATCCCCCTCGCATTGGAGTCACATTAAAAAGGCTGATAATGGAGTTTCAGCGACCCACTGGAGCGGACGAATGGATCAACGGATCCGTCTTTGCCCTGGAGAAGGGAATTGGTTATCTGCCGGATTCATAGCGGAGCCGACAAAAGATGTCCTCTCCACTCACGCTCGCATTGTGATTGGTGTGTCGCTTTTGAAAAGGGCCACAACTACCTGTCCTTTGTTGAATAGGGAGGGGTGCTTGAGGGAAATGCTGGTGGGCAGATAATGGGGGTCGGCGATGAGGACCTTGTGGCAGCAAAGGGGAAACTTTATATATCTTACGCCACTAAATCCTTACCCCATCCTCACATTGAAATGGAGCAAAACAGCGTTGTGTCTGATAAAAGAGCGGAAACTCAACGGGCTTCGACCCTACAGGATTGTGTGACAGTAAGTTACTAAAGAAACTAGCGTGCACGTACAAAGTCGCACTGTGGTATTACGGCACGAGGAGGGCCGAATCAGATATGAATGGCGACGGCAAAAGTCACAGAAAGAAAATTCCTCCGTCCCACTGAACGCCACTGGGGAAAAGCAAGTCCAGCAACGACGCTGGCGTCTCAGCTCGGGCCGCACGCTCCTCGGGGCTCAGTTGATTTCCCCTTCCAGCGGGCGCTTTGTTTGTCGGATCGCCTGTGCAGCGGATAATGAGTTCCCAGAGGAAACCCGAAGCCGAGCAGGTCGCTGGCAGTTTGCGAGCGCCAGAGCCCTCGTAACTCCACCATGCGTGACCTTTGACCTCGCCCTTACTCCTTATCCTCGTCTCGTGATCTATGTGACAATGTCTAAAGCCTCACTTGCCTCACGCAGTTGTGCACAGGTGTGTGTATTTACCAACACTGTAGTGGGTTTACTGGAACTATCAAACAAATGAAAGGCGAAGGAGACGGTCTATATGCACATAAAAAGGTCGCATTTATGCTATTTTTGCATTAACTTATCTTGTTTTGCCTTGTTTGAAAAAAACAACAACACATGAGCATTTTATACAACTGCAAAGTAACTAAACTACATCAAATTCTCACCAAACTGGTGGAGACCAAAACTGAGCTGAAAGGAGAGTAAATGTTCTATTTAATGTGCGTTTCATGTACTCTCAATGAAAAAACAAGTTTTCTTTACCATGAATTATTCAATTCACACTATAATAAGAATTGCGCTCCTTGAATCCGAAAAAGTCTTTCATAACATCTTCGCTGCCATAGTGTGTCCTCTCTCTGCGGGCGGTTCGACACAAACGTGGCGTTGCTGTGCTCTGATGAATTCACCGCGGCAGCCATAATTACACCACAGAAAATTACATACAAACAGAATGTATGACATGAGTCTGCAAGCCTTTAATTCTGTCAGCAAGAGCATCAGGTATATGAAAGGAAGAGGAAGCAATTATAAAGATATGTTTCATGCATGCAACAGGGGAACACTGTCAGCTCGAGAGGATGCGTCTTCATACAACTCACACGCTATGAATCCTCCTTATACCTTATGTAAGTACGAAAACCCCCTTTTGGTGCCCGGTGCGTCTGTGTGAGTGCGGTATTGATCTTCAAGCTCCTCGTACTGACTGTCACATTAATTACAGCGGCATAAAGAAAGAAGGAGCTTAAGATATTATCTGGTTCATCAAGACAAACCATTAAACTGATAAAATAATTTCCAAAAATAATGAAGTTTACTCCTTTTTGTCCACAAAGTTGCTCAGAACACATGACGACTGATCACCTGTCAGCAAACAGAAGAAGCATTGCAGGATAGTTTGGTGTGCTTACCTGCATTTATGTATTTGTGCGCTTCAGTAGGCAGGGAGAGGAGGAAAGAAGAAAGAAAAGAGTGACAGTTAGATCTCGAAAGAAAGAAAAAAGGCACACAAGAATCAGAATGTTGAACAACTTTGCAAAAAGAGGACTGAAGCAAAGGAGATGTACAAGTCTGGTATGGATGGGTGACAGGAAGTGGATGAAGGAGGAGGAGGATGTGAGGAGGAGTAATAATCAGTTTCTCTGGCACAATATATATATATATATATATATATATATATATATATATATATATATATATATATATATATATATGCTTGTCAAACTTTGAAATGGGAAAAGTTTCTATATAATCAATCACATCATTCAGCTCCAGTGCTCAGGATGAGGCAAAGAAATGCAAAACTGGAACAGCAAACGATGCAAGTTGTACAAAGCTTGGGGTTCTATAGGCAGGAGGAACACAAAGGCCCAAAGTAAAGGCCCAAATTACGAGGATGGTGTATCTGACCAAACCCACCCAGCTCGAACACAACAAAGACCCATCGCAGACATCTCCTTTATCTCTCTCACACACACACACGCACACACACACAAACACACACACACACACACACACACACACACACCAGTCAATCTGCTGTTTGCCCAGCTGATGCAGATTGATAGTGAGCTGTGTCGACAAGGCATATGAGAGGCTCATCCATAAAACATGGGCTGGGCCAGGCAGAAACTTGGAGCTATTTACCAGAGAATAACACGGCTCCCTCCATCGATTATTAACCAGGCACACACATAGCCTTCTCTGCCCGGGTCCTGCATGGCTCAAGAAACCTGATCACTCTGCACGGAGATGCATATTAGCGTCTCATCATGGTGTAATAGTCTAAATGAAATGATGCCAAACGATCACTGTTTTAGCATTTTGGTCATTCGTACCAGCTCAAAGGGTATCGACGTGAAGACGACCTCCGCATCGTAAGTCCAACTCCAGTGGTTAGCTATTACAGCATGTCGAGACATCGCATTCGGTCAGTATAGAGCAGGGTATGTTTTTTTCTTGGAGACGATGTTGTACAAAGATATCAGGAGCCTGGACATAGACTGGATACAAGATGTGGGCGTAGTCAATGTAACTTATTGATTTGTTTTCTGCTGTTTTCTCCACATATTGGGACTGACACGAGATAGTGGAGCTACGTACAACCGAACGCTGACATTTTGAACCACACCGTTCAAATAAGCGTTCATGAACTGAAACCACACTGTGAAACACACACAACGGCGGAGCAACAACCTTCACATTCACAAGGTAGCCCCGCCCCTCAAGCATACCCTGCTTTATGGTCTATTTGACTCTAAATGGGATCATAATTTACTGAATGAACATTGTGCTGTGTTGGAGAACACTTGAAACCAGTGAATAAGACCATAAACTCATGTTTACAATGTTGCCTGAGTTAAAGCAATTAAGAAGAAGGGTACTTTTCCCATAGACTTCTATACAATCTGACTTTCTTTCCCTGATGGCCATGAGAAAGACTGCATTGGCTTCACTTTTCAGACCTGGAGGTTGTCGCCATCCGGGCGTGAGCCTGTTTCATTACAACGTATTCAACCACCACCCCAACAGCAGTCGACTGCAACAAGAAAAAAAGAAAATCCAGTAGTCGTTCCGCACAATAACCTCGCACACTGACAAAACAGGTGTTTTGATGAGTTAAACCCCGGGGCGGGTATTAGCAGAGTGCTCTCTGTTCCACCCTCTTGCATTTCTCCCGACCTGCTTTCTCTGCCCTCGCCTTGATCCTCATTATTCCACACTGGGGTCTTTGGGGGAGCAAACGGTCTATTATCCAAAGATGGAGCTTAAGACAACTTAAAGCTCGGGAGGAGTGGCTATTTATTTGGGTTGAAAGACAGATAAAGTAGGAGGGTGTGTGTGTCTGGCCTGGCGTTCCCATATCACTTAGGCTAATGTGATTAAGGGCGAGCGAGAGGGGGAGTTCATTTAGCTTCGAGTGTGTTGCTTCTAAGTGATTCACGTCAGGGAGAGTCGGGGGGCCGGTCACAGGACTTCCTGAAACACACACACACACACACACACACACCCTATGCGCAATTAAATATGCGTAGGCGTGTGAGAGTGTGTGTGTGTGTGTGTGTGTGTGTGTGTGTGTGTGTGTGTGTGTGTGTGTGCAAGCTCGTTTTCGGTGAAAATTAGAACAAATGAGTGTGCGCATAGCAATGCTCAGTGAACACAATTCACCTAATTGAATTCCACCTTCCCAACATTGATGCAGCCCTAAACCCCTCTGTGTGATTCTTTCACACTTTCCTGATATGAAATTATAAATTATATCAGAAGTTAGAAAAATCCTTAGTATGAAACAAGTTCATTTAATGTAGGTTTAAGTTGGGCAGCATGAGTGCTGCTGCTGCCTGTGTGTGTGTGTGTGTGTGTGTGTGTGTGTGTGTGTGTGTGTGTGTGTGTGTGTGTGTGTGTGTGTGTGTGTGTGTGCCATGGCAGATGGACCCATTGGACAGACCCAACATGTCGAAGGCACTTCCATAAACTAATCTCTCACACGCGGAGAAGCTTGATCTCTGTATCGGAAACTTCCTCTCAGAGTGGGCTTTTCAACAAAAATTCAACAACAAAAAAGCGGGTGAATACAATAGAGGAAAAAGATGAGAAAGGGGAAAGGAAAAAAACGATGAATGCTGCCACAACCCGTGCATGCGTCGTTTTCTCTTAATGCTGTTAACTGTAAAAAAAAGATGGACACGCGTGAAAAGCCCTGTCAAAACTAATGTGTGTTTGTAACAGGGGAAGAGGGGCACCCCCCCGAACCCTCTCTCCTCCTCTAAGATACGGCCCCCTTTCAAAAGGATACCCAGCCCACCTACACACAGACATAAAGGAAGGGTTTTACAGTCAGGAAGCAAAATGTGTCATCCCTCCTCCCCCCTCTCTTGCTCTATTGTACACGCTCAATTGCCTCCTTGTGTTTTCACATTTTTCAAGGCTTATAGGGGAAAACGCCAGTATTTGCAGAACGGGGTAAGTTAGTCTGTGACTGCAATAATCAGCCAGCTCTAAATGCCTCACAGTTGAGCCCAAACATTTGGTTTTCTGGGGTTAAAACGTTGAAAAGTCTTTTTAACGTTTTCCACAGGCTGTCTTCACCCGCAGACTTGTGGACATCATCAGGAGGAACAAAAGCAGCCTTTTCAGATCTCCGATTGGAGAAAAAAAAAGGACATATGAGAGCTTCAGAGACCGTAAGCGAGTCTGGGCTAGAGAGCCTTTAGGTCATCCACGAAGAGGGACAAGAATTGGCAACGCAGGAGGTGGGAATGGGGGGTTTCTAAGGGACTTGGACCAACTTCTGCCTTTTCTCACACGCAAGGACACCGCGGGTTGTAAAAAGTCCTATCAGTGTCCAGCTGTGAGGTGTATACAACCCTTTCACCGTCCCCTCCTTTTCTCCACCACTTGAATAAATAGAGGCTGAGAAATGGGCCGGAGGGCGAGACAGGGGGAAAAAAGGAGGGAAGGATCCCTTTGGGACTTGTTTACCTCATGCAACACATCCTTCATGTCGCCCCAATTTACGTGGCCTTGGCGGACCGTGCCAAACAACTCCTGCGCACTTGGAGGAAATACGCAAGGCTTGTACTTGTTTATCACCACTGTGGTGGATTTGCCTCAGCTCTGGGGAAACGAGGCTTGAGTCACCATCTCCACCTGTCCTCCATTTTGTTTTATTCATCGTATTCTTTGAGGTTTAGCGTGAGAGGTGGGTTGCATGTAAGAGTGCTTTCCTGCTTTTCCGCAACCCTGCAGCTCCCCCTGTGGCTTGCCTCGAATAGTTTGGCTTGTGAGGGGCATCCGGGACGGTCTGAGAAAAGCCCGTCCTGGTCTGACAGTCCATGTCTGTCTCCCTTCAGGCCTTGCAAAAGTCTGCTGCTTGGCCCGCGTTGAAAGGTCGAAGGTGGGAGCTGCCGTGATCTGATGGGCCTCCGTGTTGGCGCTCCTCCTCTGTGGTCCGTTTACACAGAAACCTGCAACCGATGACATTGTGGGGAGGCGCGAGGCGGACGGCCCCCACGTTCCTGACATTCCAGCTGTGGCGATAAGACTGGTTCTCCTCAAACCCGCGCACAACCTCGAGGTGCGTGCGGAGTCTCCGGGCCGTGTGCACACGAGGCGAAGCAGGTGGCGGCCATGAGACACTTTCAAATCCCTCGTGAAACTTGTGAAATACAAAAGAATCTCAAAATTGTGCCTAAAGTGACTAATGGGTAAGTTTGTGTTGATTTTAGCGGTCCCTGTGGACAAAAGCGTTTCTGAGAACTAAAGTCCCTTTAGTAAACCTCTCATTTTTATAGGAGAACTTCATCTTTTATGCTGAGATTCTGATTGGAAGAAACAATCCACCAAGAAGCACGGTTAAGAGGACACTATGGATCACTGCAAAAAAAAGTGCCATCTCGCACTTACTGTCACGTGTTCGCTGTAGGAGCCGAGCAATGAAAGCTTCCTCCCAGACGCATTCATCAAACGGATCTGGATCAAGAGTGTGCCGCTAAATGCCGCCTTGGCATGGCCGAGCCTTCCAAAGGGCCTCGCTGCGTAATTCAACCAAGCAGTTAATGTCGGCCCGGTCAAAGTCAAAAAGACGCGGCGAAATGAAAAACCCTGGAGCCCTCCATAAAGCAACGAGTCCAGTCCTGCTTCCCGATGTTGGCGATTACGTCACTGAATCCTATGCCTGACCCCCCTCCCACTCCACTCTTAATTTGATGGTGTCCTATCCCATCCTTCCTCCCACTTTAGATAAGTTGCACCCCTATCAGAGACACATCCATCCCCCTCCCCTACCCCGCAACCTCCTTTTAGCGAAATAGACCGATCCATTAATGGCTCCTAAGGCTCTCGCTATTAAGGGAAAATGGCTTTTAATATAGCCAATTAACAAGCCGTAAAATTCATCAGCGTGGCGAGAGAGAGCGGGAAGAGACGGGGGACCGTCGGCCATCCCGAGGACCCCCACGAATCATCGCACACAAAACAGGGGGGCCAGGACATTCTTTTCGAATCGGGCTGAAAACTGTAATCCAAAGATGAGGAGAGAAATGCGATCTGAACTGATGATGAACGCAGGCTGGAGTTACGAGCCGGCAGGCTTTGGACGTGCAGAGAACGCTAATTGAGAAGCGCAACGTCCTTGGCCGCCGAGCGGTGTGGGCGCTCGCCGGATGAGGGATATCATGATTTCATTCAGAGGCGCAGCGAGGTTTAATGAAGGAGCGGACTAGCAAACGTCGATCGGCGGTCGAGTCTCACTGGAACAAATTGGGTGGTAAAAAAAATAGACGCAGAACTGAAGAGATGTTGCTACAAGAAAACGGGAGACTTTCACCAGATAAGATCATCGTGGGTCATAAAAAAATGAAAAGATTCTTTACCAACTCACACTTAACACGATGCTCTGTGAAAGCAATTATCTTCACCTGGTCGTTTTAATCTATTGGGTGGTGGCTGCACCACCCAGTTGGTAAAAATGAAGAGTTCTCAATATGAACAATTGACACAAAGTTAATTGGCGACATTTTGAGAATCAAGTTCCCCGTTTCTCTGGCAAACCTTTCTCTGTTTCGTATCTTTACGTTTTGGACTGTTGGTCGGTGAGAGGAACCTTTTTCAGACATTTTCTGGAACGGTTAACAGATTCATCTCAAAATATAACCGACAGAAGGAAATACACAAACACCTCCATTTCAGAGTTAGGCTGAAGATCCATCAGTGAGGAGAGATAACTTCCTATCCAGAACAAGACCGTGCTTTAAAACACTGACACCTACTTGTCTCGACTCCAAGTGAAAACAAGGGCAACCGAAGTTGAAACTAACGTGTTTCCAAAGATTCTCAGCATGAACATACAGAACTTAAGATGGAAATGCTCTGAATTGTGCAGAAGTTTAGCAGGTATTGTTTCTGTTTACAAAGAACGCACCTCATTTCTATCTGAAGCCCCACCGACACACCATTAATATCCATAAACGTCAGGGTCTTTAGTCAGGAGACATTGTCTCTCTATTCTGCGCTGGAAAAACTGAATGGGGCGCGGACAAAGCTGCTGTTTTTGCCTTGTGTGGGCCGAGATAAAGCGGCCAGTGAAAAGGTTGCCATCCATCTTCATCCGCCTGGCATGTGCTTTAGTTACTTCCGCCCTCAATGTAGCCTGTGTCTTTTTCTGCTCTCCCTGTGTGTGTGTGTGTGTGTGTGTGTGTGTGTGTGTGTGTGTGTGTGTGTGTGTGTGTGTGTGTGTGCGTGCGTGTGCGTGTGTGTTGTTGTAAGAGGCATCGAGGTTAATGAAGTGCATCCACCTCTCATCCTCCCCAAAATGAAAGAGACTTCATTAAGCGGTGGACTGACTGACTGGCTGGCCTCTTATAATGCACACACACAAACACACACACACACACACACCTGAGGACGGCATATAGCTGGACACTCAGGACAATGGGAGAAATGCCTGCAAAGCTATATTAAATCAGTCCTGCCCACACATTTCCATTTCCTCTGCCAGATACTAAAAATGTTCTTGACAGGTTTTTTTTTTCCCATTTCGAGAACTTGGCTACCGATTCTTGACCTTTCGTTGGCTTTCGTTTGCCCCCCCCTCCCTCCCCCTCCAAAAAATAATCATTGTTTACGCATTCGTGGTATTCAAACACGGCGACTTTTAGGCCCAATGCGGCGGAGGCTGAAAAAGATGGCAAACCAACTAACGGGCAGATTTGTATTATTAAGCGGGCATATCCTTTAAAGGCTTTAATTTGATTCCCTGACGTCCTCGTCTGGACTTCACCTCCTTAAGGAGCCAGGGTTTCCATGACCGGTGGGGAGTTTGTTTAACGCTTGCTCTCTTTTGCTCGACAGGTTAGTCTGACCCTGACTCGTGTTGAAGGTATGGACAATCAGCACAAAAGAAAAGCAGAGGGAGGAATCTTGTTGCGGTGGAGTTATCATGTACCAATGCTCTCTCCGCCCCGTCCTCTTTCTCTCTACATCCTTTCATCTCAACCGCCCACGCGTTTCAGGTCACCGGGGAAGCAATCGTCTTAAGTGTTCTGGCTGACAATGAGAGCTGATGAGAAACCTTCCCGTGAGTGTTAGCTGGCTGAGGTAAGCTCCTGATCCGCCCTGCGCCGCATACCAATGCATAGGAGCTCATCTGTGCCTTCTCGCTTCCTCATTCTGCAACATAGCATCTAATTACGAATCTCTGCACAAGGCAAATAACGCTCACTTCCTCGCTTTAAAATTGAAAAAGGAATCGATCGATGCGTCACAAAATCTTTTGGGGTGTACAAAAACCGCCTTGGGAAACAATGGCTATCGATGCTTCTCCAATTCTGCTGACATTGGTTATTGCGTTTACAGTTTAATGGGAAAACAGGTCGCCTGGTTAAGGTCATAAACTATGTCAATGTCATAAATGTCTCTAATCCCTCTCTCCAGCCAAATTCGAACGAGCAGGTCACCACATGTGATAGGAAGTATCAGCCGCAAAGGCGAGACATCGCTGACTCGACGCAACTTTCCTGTAATCCGCCAGGATGAAATGGCTCGGCCACTTCATCTGAAGTAAAAGGCGCTGTGAGGGGAGCGGGTGTGATCTGAGAAAGGTGCAGAGGAACTTTCCTACTGCAGCTGCTGAGCAGTTTGGCTTTGAGATGACTGATTTGTTTGATTTCTACGTCAACAGCTCCTCATTCATCCGTCCAAAAAAACAGCTGTCGGAATTCCAAACCACCGCAAGCAGGAATCCGTCGCCTCCCAAACTGCTCGGAGCGTGACTTCACCCCTGGACAAGTTCCTGCAGAGCCCAGATCCTCCACACTGAGGCCTGACGCACCATCAGTGCCAAGCAAAGCAGCCGAAGTGAAGACGACCAGCAACACAGGAATACCTTTTTCCCCCCTATGGACGTTTGTGTGCCTCCGTCGCCAGATGAGGGATTTAAACGTCAAAACCCATTTGTTTTCCAAAGTGCTCCGCGGCAGAGTTTTTCTTCTTCTCCAGGTATAATAAATAGAACACCGTTAAATCAGGTAGCGCGGCGAGGAGAGGTGTGGAGTTATCTGCCGGCTGATTTATGCCCTGCGCTCAGGAGAGGAGCCGGCGTTGCACAGTTGAGCTGAAATACAGTTTTACATTGCAGTTTAATATGAACACGGACACCAGCTGCGTCACAGCAAAGTCTTGAACCGGGACTCTGTCGGCCAGCGGATAAAAGGTCCAGAAGGCCATTCACATGCATCATCAGAGACCAGTGAGCAAGCTCTAAATGCTGATGAAGACCATAAGCTATAGATGAAAGCGCAGCGTCATTTTTTAGTATCAAATTAATCGCTGATGACTTCTTTGGTGTAGCCTTTAAAATTGATTATTCCATTTGGTGTAGGAGAAAAAAATAGTTCCAACCTCCATAAAACGAATGTGAAAGAACTGTAGACTTCTCTTCTTAGCAGGTAGATGATGAAACCCTGCAGACCACGTCGACGGAGCAGGAGGTGATTCGTCAAAAATCCAAACGCCTTCATGGGGTTTGAGTGCGTGTCCATGGAACGAAACTTGCAAGTTTCGTTCCATGGACACGCACTCAAGTGGTGAAAAGGTGGAGTCCTTTCATACACGTCAGAGTTAACGGCCCGGTGTATGGCAGTTTCGCGGACTTATTTGCTTGAGCATACTTCCCTGGATTAGTCTCAAAGTGAGCGGTTGTATAGTAGTCACATTCATAACCTTATTTCCACCATGTAGTTGTCCCCTCCCCTTCTCCCAACGGTGCTGTAAATCAACTGCGTTGAACATAGAATAACTAGAATTAAACCTAAATTAGATGAGGCCAAATGGGCCGAGTGTTTTAAGCGCCAAGGCTTCAGGGGCGGTGTAATGATGTACCGTTAAGTCGAAAACAACCCCACAGCGGTTCAGCTTCTTTTTAATGGTTTATTTTCCCTCACTGGACAAACCGCTGCAACCGTCTGAAGCACGGCGAAACCACAGACCTCACTTCCTTCCACCAAAACTACACTCAAATCATAATTGCCTTTCAGCCGAGCGAACCCGTGGCGAGGAGAAATAAAGCGATCCCCCCCCCACCCGCCTGGGTTATGGGACTCCAAACCAGCCCACTCGATTAGCAAACAAGGCCAGGCTCTTGTATAATGGACCAGGAGAGGGGCGTATAATCAGTCTTATTGGCTCCGGGTGGATTCAATAACATCACAGAATAGTCATGTCACGAGCCGCTAATTAAATGCTGTAATCAACATGCTGCCTCATATACTGAGCCTCTGATGCGGTGTTCAACAGCCATGCCTGGGGGTTAGAAGGAGGAGGGGGAGTAAGAGTACTTAGCTATGTAGCTCTGCGATCGTGTGTGTGGGTGGGTGTGTGTGTGTGTGTGTGTGTGTGGCTCCATCTCTTGACACTATCATCAAGGGGTAGCAGGTGTGCAGGCAGCCACCATCAGATCCACTGGGAGGAAGGAAGTGGATCCTCTGGTGCTCTTAACGTTGCTGTTCGGGGGAAGTCACTATTCCTTGCAGGGGATTGTTATGTGTTTCGATCGGCCATATAAGCTGTGGAACGTGAAGCAATATATAAAAAACAATTGTGACGTTTCTCAGTAGATATTAGACTTACAGTAAATGAAACAGAGCTTTGCAGATACTTTGAACTGGAGTAGCTGGAACCAGAGCATTCACTTTAATGTAATAATATCTCAGTCTCATTTACATTTACAGAATCCTGTTTTTCATCCGTACGAGGCCTTATTTTCATCTGTTTGCACCTTGAAATACTTTGGCTTGCATGTACGACAGCTGATCGCAGCGGAGCGATAAGGAGGATGGTTTGCCCCTCCTACTGTTCTCTACGCCTGGAAATAAGCTCTCAGGGGTAAATGTAGTTTCTTCTGACCTAAATAAAACTTCCAAAGAGGAAGAAAATAGTTTTGGATGGAGATTACACGAGTGCTGCGTTGCCCTGCTCTCTTACAACAAAAGAAGGAAAGATATAAAACAGAATCTTCTGAGCTCAAATGCTTGTCACTTTCTGATGCAGATTGTTTTTTTCTTAACTCCAGCCCACTGAGTCAACATGAAATAAACACTGGATGAAGTGTAAACTTTGCTTCTCCGGTCCCTAGCCGCTAACCTTCAACATCTCCTCCGAATGAAAGGAACAAAAAAACCACAGCTTTGCTGGAGCACCAAGTGGATCCTTAAAAGCCAATGTTGACAATACAGTAAAAATCCAGCGCTGGCCTCAGGCCGCCGCGCTTTGCAGGCCTGCACACAGACCACAGCCTTATTTAACATCCATTAGCTTCCCAACATCGATGCCAGTCAGCGGCAGCTGGCCCAGGAATAGCACAAATCCACTTGACTCTGCTGCGGCGACACTTCCAGCTGTTTGAGAAGTTAAAGTGTGTGAGAGAGAGAGAGAGAGAGAGAGAAAGAGAGGCTCGCAGAAAGTGGTGTCCATGAGCGAGCGCTTGCATCCCAATACATTTACCATCTGGGTTTGCACTGAGGCTCATTCCCTCCCTCGATGTCGGGCCTCTACGTTCTGAAAGGATGCCGGGTCCGGTGATATTACAGGCCTGACTGATGCGAGCTACTTAGAGAGGTGACATCTGTGGCCTCTAAAACTAATGCTTTCACATCACTGTTGGGGAAACTGCATCCATCACGATGGCGGTAGCACACACATATAATGCTACACTGTCGCCTAAGCGTGTAAGCTCCGGGGGAGGCTCCCTTTTCCCATAATCCTCTGATCAAATCCACCCAGCAGTGAGTCCAACTCAGTTCACTGTGGTGCCGGAATGAGGGCTGGGACGCAAAACCCGATCCACGCAGAAAATTCAATCCAATAATGAGGAGGACGGTCTGGGAGTGTGTGTGTGTGTGTGTGTGTGTGTGTGTGTGTTTGTAATGGGTCAGGGTTTTACCCCGAAGAACACACAGACACACACACAGGCTGCCCTGGTGCCCCAGTATTTTTGGGCTTCCTTCCAGCTTTACCGCCAGCAACTCGCCTCCATCTGCCCGGCGCTCTGAGCACCCAACAATGGCCACCTATGTTCCCACAGGGAGAGCAAGAGACATGCCGCTAGGGACCCTGCTCCCTGTGTGTGTGTGTGTGTGTGTGTGTGTGTGTGTGTGTGTGTGTGTGTGTGTGTGTGTGTGTGTGTGTGTGTGTGTGTGCAATTTGTGAATGTTTGCAAGTTTCCAGCCGGCTGTAAGCTCTCCCAATGTGACGTAACTTGGCAGGGAGAAAGAAAAAAACTGTGAATGAGGAAAACAGAGAGAGGGCTCTAAACACACAACATACACAGACACACACACACACACACAGACTAACACCTCCCACCACACCCCGTGTTTCACGAGGTGAGATCTTTTTTTTTTTAGACTCGCCACAATAAAGAACGCAGACAACAACGGTATTGTAGCCACAGCTGGTGTTTTGTGTGGCGCTCCAGCGAGCAGGATGCTCTGGTTCTCTGCTGCGCTCACGTCTTTCACTCGAGAGCGGACATGAAGGCGAAAGGGGGAGCCGCCAGGACTTCGACAAACAGGAGGAAGCAGAATTTGCGGCAGGACAGCCTCTGCTGAAGCCATCTGGTGAAGCCATTTTGTGAGTTGAGGGGTTTGGTTACATGCACAGGGGGGTCCACAGGAAGGGACAATTGAGGAATTACAATCCATCCCTCCACTAAAACAGGCAGAAAGAGACAGGCTGCAGTGATGAGCCGACAGCATGTCAAAGGGGCACAGGGACCGACGAACAGCATCATGTTGAAAAAAAAATAATTATGCGATTCCTTTTTTTCAGAGTCATGTCTCAACCCCCCTCAGGGGGGTTTGGGGTTAGTACCTGTCACAGATCAGCAGGAGGGGGTGGGGGGCGTCTCCTACAAGGACACTTCAGAAGGGTGCACGCCTGATGACGGAAAGATTTAAACCTAAAAGCTGGTGTCTCGTTTAGAGACGTCACGCCATCGCCGCTAAGTATTTCAGCACAAGCACACAAGAGCTTCCACACATTGACGATATATTGGTGACAGCAGGTTGCTCTACTGCCTACTTACAGGCCTCATGGAGCCTCAATACCAGGAAGCTTTCAAGCATCGACCCACTTTGGAAAAATGTAAGAGCAAGGATGTTGGGCCAAAGTACCTGATGTTTGAACACTCGTGGCATTCATAGTCTCCTTGAGTTGCTGCAGACGCTTGAAAACAATGTGGTGTCGAGTACTCGATCAGACTAATATAAGAGTGTTTTACAAACTGCCACTTCTGCAGCCGATACTCATAATAGGAGAGGGTAGATCAAGTCAGCTGGTGGAAACTAGATACAAAGGACTACAAATATGCCCCTAGTTTTTAAAACAGAATTTTTGAAAAATTATCTCAGGTACGATACTAACATGCTTATGATAACGAGGCAAAAATGTTGATGGTGTAACCATGTTCATCATCTGGATTTAGCTTTTGAACTTGCTAACAATTGCTAGCACCAAACACAATGTACTGCTGAGGCTGATGGGAGTACTCCGAAAAGTGACTACAATTCGAACGCCGGTACCAAATTGTCAATGTCCCTCCATATAATAGTTGTTGAGACATTTCACCCGAAACAACAGATGAGAACCAAGTAAAGGGAGTCACTACAGTCAGGTTTTTCCTCGGGATAAACCTACTAGTGTATCCTCTCAAAGCTTTAAAACTTGAGTGAAGAACAAAAGGAACATTCGACATCCTGAAAAAGACTAGACGAGCCATGAAGGCTGACGGAAACAGGTTTTTGCATCTTGATTGCTGCAGTTCCTCCACTGTAGACAAAGTATTCACGTCACGCTGCCACTCACTGTTACATAACAACAGGGCGGGGGTGTTGGGGAGCGTGGAACCAATCCAGGCGGGGGTCAGGGGGACGGGGGGCCTCGGCTTGTTGCCGGCTGATAAAAAGAAACTCACAGGGTACGTGTGGACCAGAAATGACAACTTCATTGATTGGGGGAGGAAAAAAAACTAAACACAAATGCCATCCGAGGTGGGAAGCATCAAGGGCCTTCTGCCAATGCTTCACTGGTTATGTAACCGTGTCATCACGAGTATATGCGCATAAAGGTTGATGGAAACGGAACTGTCTGACATTCACTTAAAAGTTCCTGCAAACATCTCGTTGGAAACCTTTCTCATCGTCAGCCATGAAAGCCGTCGACCCAAAAGAAAGCCCCGCTGAGTCGGCGGGTGGCAAGAGGACGCGAAGGCGGAACGGACTGAACTCCACATCCGCGTCCAAGTGATTAGCTGCGGAGCTACGGCTATTAGGCAAATTATGATTATTGGCTGCTCATTATTAGGCCATTACAGCGTCATTAAAAGGCCATTACGAACCCATTTTGTGCCGAGCGCAGTTAGACACGATGCAAATACATCGGCGCCACACGTGGGTAAATTCTGCCCACCAAACTCAACTGATCCAAAGAAACAGCATTTACCTACACACAGAAAGAGAGAAAGAGGGGGAGAGAGGGAGGAATGTAGGTGCAGGCTGACACAGGATCAGCTCCAGACATGTATGAACTTGTCTCACCTCTTCACGATAGTTCTCTGCTTCTTCTCGCTGCACCATTCCTACCTGACATCTCTCCTCTTTTGCCGAGGTGTGCCTTTCATTCCTCTCTCTCTCTCTCTCTCTCTCTCTCTCTCTCTCTCTCTCTCTCTCTCTATCTCTCACGTACACACAAACACACACAAACCACACACGCACACACTTTAAGAGCTTTGAAGTCTGCACCGTACATCATTTTCTCGTTCGGCTGTGAACCGAGGAAGAGGCTCTGGGAAAATGCCAGAGAACTCCCATGTCGGAAGTCACCCATGCTTTGTGTGTGTGTGTGTGTGTGTGTGTGTGTGTGTGTGTGTGTGTGTGTGTGTGTGTGTGTGTGTGCGTGTGTCTCAGGAGGGCCAGTCATTATGGGTGAATGGGCAGGATGGGACTCAGGCTTGTCACGTGGAGGGGCTCAAGTTGCGCACACACACACACACACACACACACACACACACACACACACACACACGCACACGCACACACACACAAACCCCCCACACATGCCATGAGGTAGGTGGGTCGTCCCAGTGCCTGTCACCATTTGGGATCCCCGAACTGCACTGGTACAGAGGCATGCGGCATTTTGCACACATGCATGCACACAAACACACAGGCACTCATGTCACTGGCGCGGTTGCATGCAGGGAATTAACACAAGAGAGAGAACACACACGCACACACATACGCACACAGGTTTCAGAGAGCTCTCGGGGTCTGAATTCAATGACGCCTGACATGCCGCTCTCGGAGTGATCACACTAATGATTTAAAGGGTTGGAAAGCTGTTGGAAAGGAAAGAATATGGTGGTTTATCGTTTGGCCGACCATAACAAGCGCACAGTTATTTTGTCTATAAACTGCTCACAGCATTCCAAAGAAATGGTGGTAGAGACATGGAATGGAGCGATTTACACGGAAGTGATAATTTGCAAAAAAAGATAAACCTTGCATGGCACTGTTTGTGAAACACCTGCTCGGCAGAAGTCTTCCATGTGCGTTGTTGCTGCAGTGTGGCCGAGTGTGGCCGTCATAAGGTCGTGTGCAAGCCGCCATGAAATACGACCAAGTTTATCTGGCAGAAACAGACCCTCCTGAGGGTTTTGGTGCTCAAAATATTGTTCCTGGCTTGATATATTATTCATCTTAAGAGTATGGAATGAAATGTTTTACTGTTTACTGTTTCACCTTTTATATTGTGAATGGACATTTTATTCAAAGATAACAACTGAAAAAAAGACTTGAATGAGGCCTATTATATGTTTAATATATATTATACAATATATAATTGTATAACATATTAAAAGTTAATACAAAATCAATAATGTCCTAGGACACTTGCTGGAAGGAGTGACATTGTGTGGTACTAACTATAGTGAAACTAGTGAGGATGCTCTGTGACGGTACACATAGTCAGTACTGCCTCTTTTATTTGAATTGTAATGAAGAAACCTGTTCATCATGATTAATAAACAATATTTTTTTTCTTCGGGAATCTTCAAAAAACCTTAATGTGTTGGGAAAGTGACAGGTATTGCATGTTTGAGTGTAGGAACATTTTACCGATGAGATTTCGCATATTTCTGGATTGATGGGAAAGCAGCTCAATTGAGAGGAGGAGGAAAAGGAGGAGGAGGAAGAGGAGGAGGAGGAGGAGGAGGAGGAGGAGGAGGAGGAGGAGGAGGAGGAGCTGTCCTGCACCAGCTATCCGTGTCGGAGCAGCAGAGGTCTACGGCTGGAATTCCTCCCTCAGATGTAACGTCCCTAATCTCATTATCTGGGAGGATATGAAATCTGCATTCCAGCCTCTTCTCTCTCTCTCTCTCACACACACACACACACACACACACACACACACACACACACACACCAGCTCAAGTGTGCCCTTTTCATGTCAGGGGTCCTCGCTGTGTTTGTGTGACATGGCGGCCAAAACCATCTACCTTTGTGGGGGTGTTATGACTGACGTTCCCTCTCACACAAACACACACACAAACACACAGACAAAAGGTGCACACACGGACAACAAAACCAATAGCGCCGCAATTCCAACAGACAATCTTATCTCAGGGAAAGAGTTACAAGGAAGGCAAAATAAAAACTTGTGTGGACGGTTTAAGGGGCCCTTTTTAAGAGCTTCCTCCTCCAAAAACATGGTATTATGAAAGAGATGGGGGCAGCGCACTGAGTGACATGAGGACCTCCCACTTTAATAGGCGCCGCGATGAGGCGTGACCGCTCCTGACAGGTGTTTTGTCTCACTCAGAGCGGCGTGATGCGGCCATTGTAGTGGCCACTTCTCCCTGAAAGGCTTGGAGAAATCCCCGACCACCGCAGGGAGAAGAGCTCGAGTCACGCTACGGCACAACCCAGGTCGCTTCGGCCTTTGCACGGGGCTTGCGCGAAAAAACCCGACATCAATCGATGAAACAACGAAAAGGGTACAAACAGCTCGGAATGGCGCCGCTGCACATCAAAGCCACGCCGCGTTCGTTACCGCAGTTTTTTTGTACTTCTTAGGATTCCAGGTGCGTTTATTCCTAAAAGCCGGTTCAACTCACAAGGCCGGCCCGGAATTTAATCAGCAGAAATCTTCTCTGAGCCACAAAGAGACGGCATTAAAATCCTATTACGAATTGCACAAAGCCTCCACTGTTTCCCGGTAATGCCGCGGCATACTGTAAGGTGCTCGAACGCGAGCTGCGAGCTGGCACCGGCGCTGCCCCCTGAATCAAAGACCTCAAATCTGTCGAGTCAAGTGCTGTCGAGAAGCAGCAGTTGTTTGTGTTCTCAGTGTGTGTTTGGCTTCCGTCCACTATCAAGCGCTGGAAATCAAGTTTTTTTTTTTTTTTTAAATGTATTGAGCCTCAAGATGCTCACTCAAGCAGAGAACTTCCTGTTGTGTGTCCACCTGGGACTTCCTGTCACAGCCGTGCACATGGTCAAATGTGTACTTTCATGCGTTTATTGCAGACTCCTCAGATGCCTCTCAGTTCAGACAGCTCCGTTTCCGTGAGCGAACTTTGTTGGACTTGCAAGGAGGAAGAGGAGGCCGCTTTGACAGGAAGGGAAGGGCCCGAAGCGGGGAACACATGAAAGGGCGACTCCCGTCACCCGCGAGCTTTAATGACAGACCCGAGCGGCCTTGTTTTGACTGAAGAGCTCTTTTAACATGCGCGACAAAAAAGACGTCCTTACGGGACCCTCCGCCCGGCAACTGCGGCCCAATCCCCCGACAAACTGCTGTTTAGCTTCATGCCGCCGCTCATCTTCGCGTCACCGTTTTCAACAAAGCGCGAAGGCATCTGCTCGAGCTTTTGATGGCCCATTTAGTTCTCCAGCTGGAGATCAACGCTCTTCATGCACAACGAGTTAAAAAAAAAAAAAAAAGGTTTTAAAAATGGGGGGGCAGACGGTTCAGCTGCTAAAACGCAGCGCTCTCTTGGGCTCTTGCTCACTGTAATCCCCTCTTCAGCTCTTCACTCCTCTTTCTGTGTCCTTGTCTGTTCTGTTGCGCGACACAGACGCCTTTTTTTTTGTGGAGAGTGCTGAACACACACAAAATAGTTCCAACAGGACAGTGCACTTGAAATTCGGCAGCCTCTCTTCAAGAGCTGGGACGCGTTTGACAAAACACAAAGTGCCATGAATGATTCAACAAACTCCCCCTGTTTCCCACCAAAGATGCCCATGAGTCAAGCTCTTTTTCTTTTTTTTTTTTAATCCACCCAGAACCGTGTCAAATTCAGAGACGCTGATGACGACATGGAACAGAAATGTCAGTGGGCTAAGTGGGGCTGAGAGACATGTTAGAGATAAGGGGTGTCTTCTTCTCAAGAGAGGGAAAAGCTCACCAAAACCTTCTGTGCTGATTGTATAAAATGTGCGAGTGTGATGTCACGTGAAGATGGAAAAGAGACAAAAACAACTTCAACGCAAGTTCATCAAGTCAAAGCTTTCAACACGACTATATACGCCTTTTGTTTCCAGACTATCCGAGCCACCTGTCTACAGATCCGGTGGTCCTTTGAGGTATGATGGGGCTTGGGGTGGGAGTGGTGGTTATGGGAGGGGTTTAGCAGGTGTGGTTTTTTGGGGGTGGGGGGAGACCATGCCCATTGTGGCAGAGAGATTAAAGTAAAGGGAGTGGTCTTACCTGGTAGGGCGTTGGCAGAACAGCACATGAAAGAGAAAAGACAAGAAAAAACATTAGACCGTGTTTGCCGAGCTTTAGGCCTCGTATCTGCACGCTTGTAGAGCATACAATCGCAGCGCTGATAAAGTGCTGTCTAGACAGAGGTACCTCTGGGTTTATGGGGGTCCCAAAACCAAACAGGTGCTACAGTGGGCGCTTTGTCTGCAAAGAGACGGCGTTCCAGCGCACCACAACTGGGAAGTAGAGCGGTGGAAACCATCAATCAATCATCTTCCTATCTCCAGGTTTAAATCTATACTCACGTACAGACTGGTACAGCAACCGTCACAACAAAACCACATCAAGCCCTCGAGATTTGGATGTGACAACATGAGTATAGATTTGTTTTTTTAGTGGATTGCTGGTTTTAGCCGATGATGTTGGATTTGTTCAACGTCTCCAATAGTTTATTTATAGAAATATCATAATGAACTTTAGGGTGGACATTGTGTCCGCCCATTTCTGCTACTTTCTGAGGCCGACCATCTAATACCCAAGATGCATTTGAAAGCTCCAGAAAAAGAGCGCAAAAAGCTTCTGCAGAAGGAACCCCCCCCCCGCCCCCCCCTTAAACAAAACGAGCATTTCCTTGAATTGAAGAAAGGGATGTTTTTTCTCGCTTGACCTCCTCGGTGAACCAAGAATTTAAAAAAAATGTCTTGATGAATTGAAGTGAATGGAGGCCGCAGTTAAAGAGTGGAGTTTCAAAACATCCGTTTTCCAAACTCTCACATAACTTGTGCAGTATAATCCAAGTCTCCACGGCCCCTATTCACCTCAATTCATCAAGACCTTTCTCTGTTTTTATTTTATATTCTCCTTCACCATTGCGGTATGCATGAAGAAACCTGATCCGATTCTCATTATTGGATTTAGTTCGGTTACTTTGGGTTGGGGTTTTGGGATAACCAGGAACCAGAATCAAGTCCTCAACAAATATTTCATTTCTTGTGAGTGCTTATAGTTACACAGTGAGTTTGTGTCCCCGTTACTTTCATGCACTCCTCCATAGCTGGACAGTTAAAGCAACATCAACTGCAGTATGGAGGAGCCGTCCTGCTCCGCCCCTCCCTCCTCCTTGGCGACCCTCCTCCAGCACTGTGACAGGCACTGAAATATTTAGCCACAGTGGTCATCTTCCTTTTGTCATCCATATTTCAAAAAGGCATTGCGGTCTAAGGTCACTGCGGAGGCAAGCTCACTGACCCAGAATATGCATGAGGCCAGAGAATCACGTAGAGGAAACTTATCTGATCGGACTTCAAAGCAGGAGTCGGGGGAAAGAATGTAGCTTCGAAACAAAGAGCCATGTTTGGACAAAAGCATTGTCTTAATAATATTTGATCCAAATCCACGCATCACCTCCGCCTTTGCCTTATTTGGCGATGCTGTATCAAAGTGCAGTGTGTCACGTATGCGATCTTCTGAGCTTGACCTGGGACCCAGAGGTAAGGATGCATGATTCATCAGCGCAGGCTGACGGCGAGCGTGAACTCAAAATCACACACTTTGCCGAAAAGGCTGTGATCCATATTGCAATTTTATTGAAAAGGGTTTCCTGGAGATTCCCACATCGCGACTTCGGAAAGTACTTAAAAGGCTCTGATGATAGGAGGGGATGAAGAGAAGCTCTTAATGTTTATCACCTCGCTTGGTGCCTTGATGAAGAGATACCCTGCAGTCGGAAAAGGAGCTCTAGACAAAACAAAGCCGCTCTCCTCTCTGTGTTGCCGTCTCGGGCCACGAGAGCAGCGTGTGAACCCAGCGGGTCCCTAAAGCGTCCTCTCAGAACGGGAGGAAGTGGGCTGTGGGGTAACTGGGACAGTCTTAAGATACAATGAGCTCCTCTTCTTCTTTTTCTCATCTCCCTTATCATTTCCCTTCTTTTTTTCTCTCCTTCTGGCTAAATTATTGTCTTTCAATGCACATTACTAACTCTACTCCTTTCCGGGAGCCTCTGTGCTTCCTCGCCTCAAGTTTCCCTGGATCATGGCTGTCTGGAGCTGGTCGTGCCTCGGTCGCCATGGCCCTGCTGATGCCCCTTCTCTCCACCTCTTATGTGACATGGACTGTGACTATTTGGATCGTGGTCCATGCCTCCTACTCATTATATGAATAGTTTCCGTCACATTCATGTAACGTTGCTCATTCTGGTCACATGACATCTATTGCTTCTGTCCATCTGGGAAGAGGGATCCTCCCTCAGGTTTCTTCCTTTTTTTCCATGTAAAAGGGTTTTTACTGTCTTTATTTGGGGGAATTTTTCCTGATCGGATGTGAGGTCCTGGGACTGGGATGTCACGTGTACAGATTGTAAAGCCCTCCGAGGCAAATCTTGTATTTGTGACTTTGGGCTATACAAATAAACTGAATAGAATAGAAGAAGTCTATAAAGTTATTCTCCTTTTAGTGCCAGCAGAACAAGAAAAGGACAGAAAAGGGGTCAATCCTTTCTCAGGGCTTCCAGAGGTAAAATCACAAGCGGCAACAATGAGACAAGAGGAGGAAATTAAAAAAAATAGGTCCGAAATGGATTAAAAAAGGGGATCTTGCAATTGAATTTCAACTTACACCTGGGCGTTTAAAAAAAAAAAAAAGAGCAGATGTAGACACCTACGTCAACGGTTGGAGAAGCACGTGTCCCAGTGAGGACACTACAAACCGAGCCGCCTCCTTAGCGTCTCTTAGGCGGCAGTGAAGTTCAACTCAAACAGTGGCACACTGAATGGCTCGCATGAGTCACTGAGACACTTTCCGCG